>NC_137804.1:0-704662 GCF_963383645.1 Muscardinus avellanarius | reverse complement strand
GGAAAATGAGGAGGAAAAGGGAGGAGGAGGAGGAGGAGGAGGAGGAGGAGGAGGAGGAGGAGGGAGGAGGAGGAGGGAAAAGGGAGAAGAAGGAGGAGAATCAGCTTCCAAAATCCTGTTTGAGACAAAGTGTGCACACTGTATTGTTGAATGCCAGAAGAGAAAGTAGACACCCTGGGTCCAGATAGGGGCCAAATCTGACATCAACTGACTATCTAGATATCAGCTCAGCTTCCCAGCCATTGATCTCACCAGTTTCCAGCCAAAAGACTCCAGTTCATTAGCCATCAGGAAGAATAAATTAAAACCACAATGAGATACAGCTTCACCCCCACCAAAAATGAATTAAAATTTAAAAGATTGACAGTTACAATACAAAGGATTGGGTCCCCGTTTTCTCCCCTCTGGAGGCCCTTTAGATACACTTTAGCTGCAGATTTCGAAAGATGGGAACAAGTTATTGATTCTCTGTTATTAAAAATCAAAAAGCGTACTCACAAGACATTTAGTCTGGTAACATGCCCAGTGAATCCAAGACAAGAGACTGAAGTTTAAAGGGATCTAACATTATTAAATAAATCTCGAATGGCTTCAGTCAGAAAAGTCCAATTCTAGAGTTCTAAGAGTCAGTGTGATCACTGATGTTTTGGGGGGCTTCCTTCCCCCGTAGTTACTAAGATTTACTAAACTCATCTAGGAAGCAAATCTCCAGCCCAGAAAACAGACAAGTCCAAGATGGGAACCACTTTGTCAACTGAGAGCAACTAAGCAAATTCAAGAACCTTTCACCGTGCAGCCAAACCCAAAATATCTAGAAATAACTATATAATAATTCTAAATCTTTATTTATGCTGTAAAACAAAAATAATTTAATTTTAAAAAATCAAAACAAATCTGAGTAGAAAAATACTGGATGGGGGAACTTTACATAAAGTGAACAGAAATGCCTGCTGAAGAAATTACGCTTAAGCTGAAATGTAAAAGAATAGAAGTAGGTAGCTAAAGAGTGAGGGGTAGGTAGGGAAGAGTAACAGAAGGATGCAATCTATTCAAGAAACTCAAAGACCTGGACAGCTAGACGGAGGCAAACAAAGACAAAGGACATTAGAAAAATCAGGCCAATTGAAAATGGCAGGGGCCAGATCATACAGGGTCTTATAAGTCAAGGAAAGAAGTCTGAATTGTATTATAAATACAAAAGACAAGTGAAGGGTTTAAAGTAGGAGGTGCAACATGACGGACACTGTGGTTTAGAAGAGCATCCTGGCTGCCAGATGGAGGAGACTAGCAATACAGAGCAAGAATAGAAGCAGGATCAACCGGGAGGCGCTGGGTAACAGGCGAGAGATGATGCTAATAACAAGGGGTCACAACGATGCTGTCCGAAGAGGTGAAAAGACTCCGGCTATATTTTTCAGACTGAATCAATAAAACTTCTTAATAGATCCTAACCAGAAAGTGAGGGCATCAGCGAGTTGAGGCGATGCTTTGGTTTCTGGCTGATGCAGCTGAGTGGACGGGATGAACTGAGATAGATGAAGATGTACTTGTCACTCCTGATGTTTTTTTCTTTGATTTAAACAATATGGTTATTTTTCATAAAGCATGTTACTTATATTAATATAGAAGGAGTTTATGACCGGTGTGTGTGTGTGTGTGTGTGTGTGTGTGTGTGTGTGTGTGTGTGTGTTGAGAATTAAACCTAGAAGCTTTCTACCTCCGAGCTACACCCTCAGCCCTCTTTATTTTCTGTTTTCAAACATGGTCTCAGTAGGATGCTGAGGGCCTAAGTTGCTGAAGTTGGCTTCAAATCTGTGATTCTCCTGGCTCAGCTTCCCAGGTACTGGGATTACAGGCGTGTGCCACCACATCCATCCTTACTGTTATTTTTTATTTAATTAACAAATAAAAATTTAAAAGTGACCCATTTTAATTTCTGACAATTATAGAAATGATAGATGATAGCTAGGTGATAGATAGATAGACAGACCTCATAATCGAAAGCTCTTTGAGATCCTCAACAACTCTGAAGGCTAAAAAGCTGCACAAGATGAAAACTTGCGAATTCTTGCTCTAGAGAATAAGCCTTCAGCGTTCTCTGAGGATGGATGATAGTCACTTGGCCAGATGAAATTGAGGCGAGATCTGAGGATTCTAACTTCTTTTTCAGTAAAAGATCCTCTTGCTCTTCTTTTCTCTTTCATCCCTTTTTTCCAGAGGCTCCCACTACCTCAAGTTGTGAAGCTGAGAGGCAGACAGGGCCTGTGTCCCTGTAGACATCGTTAAGCTAATGAATCAACCAGCCCCAAAGGCTGATTTACCTTGGGAGATGCTCCCGGTTACATAAGACAATAAATTTCCTTGTTTGGTGGAGGTGATTGTCAACTTCAGCTGAAAGCAGTGGCAGCCAGGAGGGGAGCATTTCAGAAGCTGGAAGCGATGCCACCTTTGTTGACTGAGGCTGCCCGAAGATTTAGTCCCACGGAGGCCAGAGGTGACATTTTTTTGTGTGTGTGGTACTGGGGATGGAGGGGCATTCTACCTCCAGCCTACATTCCCAGCCCTATTTTTTTATTCTTTATTTTGACTTTGACAGGTCCTTTTCAGGACAGTGGTATTAGCAGAAATAAGAAACAGTGGGAAGGCAGAAATGAGAAGAGCAGCACTGTTTGAGACTCTTCAAGTCTAACTTCTGTTGAGGGACAACCAGGCTGGAGTTACAAAACTGTGGTAGAGAAACACAACACAATTTTTACTCAGCCATAAAGAAATACAACGGAATTTTACTCATCCATAAAGAGAATCAAAATTATGTCACTTGCAGGAAAATGGACGGAACCCAAGAACTTTATGCTAAGTGAGATCAGTCAATCTCAGAAGCAAATAGTTATGTGGTTTCTCTCTTTTGTGGAAACCAGAGAAAAATTGGGTAACAAAAGAAACCTCAGATAGTGGAGTAGATATTCCAATGGAGCAATGGAAGGGGTTAAGGGAAAGGAGGATAGAGATGTAATTCAGGTAACAGTTGAAATATCATGTGTAAGAAAGAGAAGGGACATATGTTTCCTTTAATATGCCCAAACTAGGGAGCATAGGGGATACCAGAGGGACTCCAGATAATAGAGGGGAAACCTCAGCAAAGTTTGATTGGAAAGATAGGAGAGGAGGAAGGCTGAACTTGATTAATGAGGGTCCACATCCGAATATGTATAAAAGTATGAATATGGCATGGTTACCCTGGACAATTATTGGTGGGAGGGGGGAGGAAAAATGGGGGTGAGGGGGAAGGGACCCCAAGTACAATTTAAATGTATACCATTTATTTTCAATAAAAATATGTATTAAAAAAGAAATAATCCTGTGTGCACATACAAAATTATCAATAGCAATCTCAATGACTCATGTGGATAAGGGTAAGGCGTAGAGCGGGACCCAAAGGGAAGCACTGAAAGTGGTGTGTGTGTGTGTGTGTGTGTGTGTGTGTGTGTGTGTGTGTGTGTTCCTATCACGCTGTACCTCAAAATGATGTATAATTAAAATGTACCAATAAAAGTATTTTTAAGATCTCACTTTTGACCTAATAAAATAAAGCTGGTCCTATACTCTCTGGCTACCCATTCCATGCCAGGATATACTTTTAAATTTTCACCAGATTATACCTTTAAATTTGCAGAAGAGCCCTTTGTAAACTAAGAGCCTTTTGTAAATTGATTTGCAAAATTAATTTGTAAATTAATAGATTTTAGTTTTGTAAAACAGAAAGCAAACACAATAGAAACGCTGGCAGATGAAGTTACTGAAACCTCCGAGGCAGTAGAATGATAGACAAAGAAATAGAAAACATAAGAAGTCTAACTCCAAACAGCAACACGCTGGAAAGAGAAGGAGAAACAGATGGAGATAAATCATCCACAAAATCATTCGAGCTGGGCGTGGCGGCGCACGCTTGTCATCCCAGCACTCGGGAGACTGAGACCTGAGGATCGCGGTTCGCGGACAGCCTCAGCTACTTAGTGAGACCCTCCACCACTCAGTGAGACCCTGTTTCCAAATAAAGAATAAAAAATAGGACTGGAAGATATAGCTCAGAGGTAGAATGCCCCTGGGTTCCATCCCCAGTACCACAAAAAGGAAGGAAGGAAGGAAGGAAGGAAGGAAGGAAGGAAGGAGAAAGAAAGAAAGAAAGAAAGAAAGAAAGAAAGAAAGAAAGAAAGAAGAAAGAAAGAAAATGCCCAGCACTGAAAGCCTTCTAGAGTTGATAACCAAATTCAGCAAAGTAACAGGGTACAAAATCAACTTATCAAAATCAGTAGTTTTTCTAGACACCAGTTATAAATCAACTGTATAAGAAATCTGGAAAGCAATTTCATTTATAATAGCCTCAACAACAACAAAAAAGTAACCATGTAGGTAAAAGACTTCTACAGTGAAAGTTATAAAACACTAAAGAAATAAATTGAAGAATATCTTAAAGAATGTAAAAACCCGCTATATTCTTAGATAAGCAGGATTAATATTGTCCAAATGGCCATATTACCAAAAGTAATCTATATATTCAATGCAATCCTTATCAAAATACCAATGTCATTCTTCACAGAAGTAGGGGAAAAAGTCCTAAAATTCATATGGAGCTGGGCATGGTGGCATATGTTTGTAATCCCAGTACTTAGGAGGCTTAGACAGGGTGATCACAAGTGTGTGGCCAGCTTCTGCAACTAAGTGAGACCCTGTTTCAAAAATAAAAGATAAAGCCGGGCATGGTGGCGCACGCTTGTAATCCCTGCGCTTGGGAGGCTGAGACAGGAGGATTGTGCAGGTTCAAAGCCAGCCTCAGCTACTTAGTGAGGCTCTCAGCAACTTAGTGAGACCCTGTTTCCAAATAAAATATAAAAAATGAGTCTGGGAATATAGCCCAGTGGTAGAAAGCCTCTGGGTTCCACCCGCAGTACCACAAATAAAATAAAATAAAATAAAATAAAATAAAAGATAAAAGATGGCTGGGGATGTAGCTCAGAGCTAGAATGCTCCTTGGTTCAATCTCCAATAAACACACACACACACACACACACACACACACACACACACACACACCAATTAATATGGAAGGACAAAATATGCAGAATAAGAATAAATTAAAAAATAAATTAATAAACAAATAAAAAAGAATTCTTGTAAGAATAAAGCAATTCTGAACAAGAAGAACTATACTGGAGACATCACAAAATCTGATTCCAAATTATACTGCAGAGCTATAGTAACAAAAACAACATGGTGTTGGCATAAAATCAAATACATAAACTAATGAAATTGAATATTAAGATGCAGAGACAACTCCTAACTCTTATTGCCAATTGATTTTTAACAAAGGTGACTAAAATATATGCTAGAGAAAGGACAGCCTTTTCAACAATTGGTGTTGCAAAACTGGGTATCTATTGGTAGAAACATACAACTAGACCCCTGGTTCTCACCCTGCAAAAGAATCAACTCAAGATAGATCAAAGACCTGGAAATTAGACCAGAAGCTTTTCAGTTACTAGAAGAAAACATTGCACCAACTCTCTAGCCTATAGGCACTGGGAGAGACTTTCTCAATAAAACCCATATGCTCAGGAAATAAAACTGAGAATCTATATATGGTATGACCATGCCAATTGCTGAAGTCTGGCAGCCCTCTCTAACACAGTAGAAATGCCAAGCAGCAACTGCCCAACACCCGCCCAGGCTAACTGGAATGTGTGGGCAGCAACTCCTGAGCGTCTGTCAGGTCTGTCATGGCCAAGTTCCTATGACCCTCTAGGTCCAAAGGCTTGAATATTGTCTTGTAAGGTGCTGAGGAATCTTTGGAATACATTAGCAGTCAGGAAGACTTGCACCCTTCTACTTATCATGTATTTTACTCTGATTTTCCTCAATGATTTATCTTATCTTGATAAAATAACAAAATGGGGAGGTCAGGGTGAACTCCACTTTAAAGTGACTATTCTTAAAATTTTTCTATTTACTAATCAGAGAAAAAAGAATTGAAAGTGAACAGGAGGGGCAGTTAATGTGGATGAAAACCCTTAGGTACCAGGTATTGTACCGGATTTATAATAGCCCTGTGAGGAAGGCGAGCTGAACTCACTACAGAGATGAGCATCTTGAGGGTACAGAGATGAATTTTGTAGATCTTACAACCAGCATAAATGTAACGCCAAAATTATAATCCAGGACACCGTGACTTGACTACCTGTAAGATTTTTACTCTGATCTGCAACTCCCAGATTGATGCCTTGTATATACAGTCACACTAAATACTGGATGGATGGATGGATGGATGGATGGATGGATGGATGGACGGACGGACGGACAGAAAAAGCACCTGTATAACTAATTTGAATTTTTCCTTCTACCTTGTCCCTCAGTTATAGTTTCATTGTTCTTATTTACTCTGATTTGGGGGCTTGTTTTTTTAAAAAAAAAAAAACGATTTCCCATACTAATGAAATTAACAGATAATAGAAATAATTTAAAACAAAAATAATTCACAAATAATTTGGATGTAGTCTTATGATTTTGTTCAGGCGCTCCTAAGTGGCACACTTACCAAACTAATTATATTTTATGTTAGCAAGTATTAAAATTATTTTCATTCCTTAAACACCCACCACCAGTTAGACATACACTGGATGCCAGAAAAAGGCAAGTGGGACATGAGACTTAAGAGGAGAAAAATCATAAGCTTTGCTACCTTCGAGTGAGTGATGGAAAGTATATTTATAACCCCAAAAAGAGTCCTTTAAATTTAACCAGAAACAGTGAGTCATTTCCCTCTGAATGTTTCTTTATAATATGATCTGCAAAGAGATATTATTCAGAATATCTCTAGAAAGACTTTTGACCTTCCCCATCCCTCAATAGTAAGTCTCATTCAATCTTGGAGTAAGCACATGGGATTATGAAAGAAGCCAAGTTGCCGGGCGTGGTGGCGCACGCTTGTAATCCCCGCACTTGGGAGGCGGAGACAGGAGGATCGCGCAGGTTCGAAGCCAGCCGTGCTGGCGTAAGAGACCCTGTTTCAAAAATATAAAATAGGTCTGGGAGTGTAGCCCGGAGGAAGGAGGGCTTCCAGGAACCCCAGTACCACCAAAAAAAAAAAAAGAAGCCAAGTTAGCTCAAGCTGTCCCCATGGGTCCTCTGATCATCCTGACCCAAACCAGTGTCCCTGATTACTCTCTATTCCCTCACCCATCAAAGTATAAGTCAGAAGCCCACCATCTTTCCTAATTGATGGCCAGTGGTTGCAGTAAATCCCAGGAAGAACAGGCTAGAATGGCTTCCTCTTTCTGGACAAATTCTCTGGATAGCTATGCAGAGGCCCTCGGGAGCACTAAAGCAAGGCTGTAAATGAGGCGCAGTCGTGGAACTGGGATGCCGGAACAGAGACAATTTAGCCCACGAGTACTGAGGAATTATGGTCCCCTGGGAAAGTAGGAAGGCACACCTTCTGGAGGAAGGCAGAAGAGGGAGGTCCAGGTTCTAAAATCTGCCATGCAGTCCAGTGGGAGAGTCGATTGCACCATAGTGTTGCAGTAACCCAAACTGACTTCAATAATCCCATTTGTCTCTTAAGAAAAAGAAGTCTGATTTTAAAAACCCCGTCAACAGTGAGCTACCAGTTCCACCCTCCAAATATGATTCTAAAATCCCTCTTGAATTTGTGACAGTCCCTTACACCCCATAATTTCTCATCCTGGCATTCTAATTTCTTACCTATCCTTGTGAAGATCTCAGTAGTAGTGAAGTCCACTTTGTAACCCTTGAGAACAAATCACAAAACTACACCCCCTCTCTTGAGTCCTGGACCTGAAATCCAGAGCACTCCTCACTAAGTATAAATCAGACTTATTTAACTACATGGTAATGTACTTACTATTAAGGCTAAATCAAGTAGAGTTTGGGCAAAAGCAGCCATAATATAACCTGAATCTTCATTCATTCATTCACTAAGCAATTGCTCAACACCTATCCGGTTTCTATGTCACAGAGGGTGTGCTGGGCTCTGAGAATGGAAAAATAAAAACCCTGTCTCTGGAACCTAACACCCAGACCTCGGATGTACTCCTGCCACTTGCTAGTCATTGGACATTTCTATATTATGATTCACCATTCCTAAAGTGAAGATGAAAATGTTACCTGGACAATAGAATTTGTGCGTGTATGTGGCACTGGGGATTGAAACCAGGGGTATCCTACCTCTGAGCTATACCCTCAGCCCTATTTTATTTTTTATTTTGAAATAGGGTCTCACTAAGTGGCCGAGAGCCTTGCTAAGTTGCCAAGGCTGGCCTTGAACCTGCACTCTTCCTGTCTCAGCCTCCCAAGTGCTGGGATTACAGGTGTGCACCACCACATCTGGCTTATTTGATAGAATCTTTGTGAGGATTGAATTAAATACTACAATGGGAAGTTTCATAGTAGATACCTATTGCTATTGTGCAGTATATACTGAAATACTATAGAGGAAAGGTCATAGCAGAGTACCTATTATATAATATATAATCAATGTTAGCGGGAAATATCATTTGTGGTCAACAGCTTGTGATGTGTCTCTGGATGATCCTCATCTCCTGGTATCCATGCTCTTGTGTGACCCTCCCTTTTAGGGCATGCTGGTCCTAGTGACTTGCTTCTAACCAATAGACAGCAAAAGTGATCATGAGCTGTCACTCTCCCATGACTAGGTCACCAAAGACTGTCTCCAACTTGGCAGTATTCTCTCTTTCCTCCTCCTCCTCCTCCTCCTCCTCCTCCTCCTCCTCCTCCTCCTCCTCCTCCTTTCCTCTTCTTCTTCTTCTTCCTCTTCTTCTTCTTCTTCTTCCTCCTCTCCTCCTCCTCCTCCTCTTCCTCCTCCTCTTCCTTCTTCTTCTCCTCCTCCTCCTCCTCCTTCTTCTTCTCCTCCTCCTCCTCCTCCTCCTTCTTCTTCTTCTTCTTTTCTTCTTCTTCCTCTCTCTCTCTCTCCCTCCCTCCCTCTCTCTGCCTCACTCTATTTGCATGCTAATGTGACGAAAGGGCCACTTTGTAAGAAACAGAAGATGAGCTCTGGCCAAGAGCCAACAGGGAGCCAAGGCCCTCAGCTCCAGTCCAAGGGGACCAGAATCCTACCGACAACCACACCAGTGAGCCTAGCTGAGCCTTGATGTGAGCCCAGCCCTGGCTGACACCTCAGGGGTAGGATTGTGAGAGGAGACACTGGAGCAGAGGCTTTGGCTCAGCTGTGGCCCATTCCTGACCTGCAGAAACAAAGAAATGAGACGCCAGTGTTGGGGGTAGCTTGTTACGCATCAAGAACTCATTAATGCACTATCTACTAAAGGCTATGATGGATCTGAGGGACAAATGGAGAGGGGGTGCATTAGCGTCCAGATCCTCAGGAGCTGAGAGCGCCATGCTAAATGTTTGGGGCTTCCCAAACTAGATTTGGTGGTGCACCCCCTGTAGTACTGGAAGGATGAGACAGGAGGATCACAGGTTTGCAGCCAGCCTCAGCAACTTGGTAAGGCTTTCAGCAACTTAGTGAGACCCTGTTTCCAAATACAAATATAAAAAATATATAAAAGTGCTGAGGGTATAACGCAGAGGTAAATTTTTCTGGGTTCAATCCCCAGTACCAAAAATATAAATATATACATTTACATATATGTATATATTTATATGTACATATACATATGCATATACATATACACATTATATGTACACACACACACACACACACACACACACACACACACACACACACACAGTTGGGGCTTTTCATGGGAACATTATAAAGTCATCAAATGTTCTTTAAGCAAAATAGAGACTCCATTTCTTCCTAAATAATAAGACAACTGTGGAGCCTTAAAGAAAACATTTTTCAAGGGAAGGAGCCAAATGTACATCATCCAGGTTACAAAACTGGAATATTTCCCAGAGAACTGAGATCTCTTATTTTTTGCCCCTTCAGCTATTAGGCAAATCACTTTGGGATTTGTATCACCAAGTTTAATGGTGAAGAAAAGAAATGAAAGTGAAGTTACTGAAATAAACAATTTCATTAAGTTCAAAAGCAGTGAGTTTAAAATCAATTAAATCTGCAATACCCTTATTGAGGACACGAGTGGTAAATTAATAACAGTGACACGGAGTTTTTAGGAATACATAAAAGTGAGACTTTTAAAATAACACTCAACATTACAGTTTTCTATATCAATAAAGATACATCTCTCTTTTTTTATTTGCACACCTCTTTTTAAATCCTGAGTCAAGATTTTATATCGGCTTGCCCTTTGACAAGTCCTATAAATCAGTTAGAAAGTGACCTAGTTTTTGCACTTGAGACATAATATCCATGTATCTAGGTTTTTGTCATTACAAGGAGACTGAAATAAGAATATGGTCTATAAAGCAAACAAAAAGAAAATAATCTAGCTGGGCATGGTGCCACATGCCTGTAACCCCAGTACTTGGGAGGCTGAGATAGGAGGATTGCAGATTTGAGGAGAGCCTTGGCAAGTAGTGAGACTCATATCAACTTAGCAAGACTCTAGGTTTCAAACTAAAAATTTTAAAATTAGGGTGGAGGGTGTAACTCCTAGGTAGAATGCCCTTGTGTTCAATCCCCAGTATGAAAGAAAGAAAGAAAGAAAGAAAGAAAGAAAGAAAGAAAGAAAGAAAGAAAGAAAGACAGAAACAAAGAAAAGAAGGAAGAAGGGAGGGAGGAAGAAAGGAAGGAAAAAAAGAAAATATCACTGAAGAATTTACAGAAAGAGTCAGGTTCAAAGCATAAGACACTTGAGGAAGAGAAATTGTGCATGGAAGAATGACTGCTAACTTGGAATCTATGTGACAAATTCCATAACTTTACTGTCAGAAGACCCTGTACCCTGTCTCGTAGAACCTCACACCTTTGTTTGACTGGTCTTATTGATGATCTACTATGTGACAGGCACTTTGCTAGGTCCCAGATGCCTTCCTATCTAATGGCATTGGGAACCTATGGAACTCATTGAAGGCAAGGGAAGTCCTTGCAGAGGAAGACACTTTCCATTGGAAGGGACCAGAATGCTAGCCCAGATCTCGCCATTAATTTTCTGAATTGGTGTGCATTTCACCTTTCGAGGGCTCACAGTTTCTCTTAAAAAGAGCAAGAGAGTGGGACTCAATTGTCTATTATCAAATCGCCTCCAATTCTAAGGACTCATCAGAATCGACAGCCCCTCAGATGCTCAAATTCAGCTCATTCTCAAACCGCTGGAGAGTCCTAGGGCAGAGTTTATGGTTGAACATGAATAGGCTCTGTCTTGCCCTCTTGATGGCTCATTTCAGGGAATGAGAGTCCTCCATATCTCCAAGGCATGCTGAGTAGGTTCTATAACCATTGAAGTAATCCCATAAAATCCTCAATCAATATCGCTGCTGATGGAAGAAACATTCAAGACACAGGACCGAGAGAAGTGCAGCCACCTAACCTTTATACTAAAGTTGAGTCAAGTGAAGTCTACAGAGGGCCTTTGACCGGTACCAGGTTGCACGTGGCTTCTATCGCCGATCTATGCCCGTTCATTAGCATAGAGCTGAACTTGAGCTAAAACACCTCTAGATATTGCCATGTCTGATAACTATAGTTATTCTTCCAAAAGATGATCCCAGAACCATGGAATGCCTAGGATCCTCAACCTACCTCTTCCCTTCCCATTTCACAGTAAAGAAATTTGAGGCTAAAGGATGTGTGTGATGAGATGCTTAGCAACCAATCAAGAACTGGAACTCGGGTCAACACTGACCCATGCCTCAATCTCCTCCCCAACCCCTCGTCCATTTGCTCATCCCAGAGTCATCTACTAAGCCTCCCCTGTGTCCCCAGGATTAACCTGGTACTATGACCAGAACTCAAACCAAGACACTAAGCTGAAACCCCTGCCTAAGGTAGGTCCAGGCTGAAAGAAATCCCAGCAGAAAAGCTAGGCGTGGTGGTGCACGCTTGGAATCCCAGCATTCGGGAAGCTGAGACTGGAGAATCACGGTTCACGGACAGCCTCAGCTACTTAGTGAGGTCTTCTGCAACTCAGTGAGACCCGGTTTCAAAATAAATAATAAAAAATAGGGCAGGGGGTATAGCTCGGAGGTCGAATGCCCCTGGGTTTCATCCCCAGATCCGCCAAAAAAAAAAAAAAGAAAAAGAAAAAGACAAAAAGAAAGAAATCCCAGCAGAAAACCTGAAAGAGAAAGTATGGGTAACAACCAGAAAGGAAAAACAGATTCCTTTCATGGCCCAGATAATTCCTTCCAAGACCCGACAACCCCTCGCTCCCGTTTTCACCTTCCTCTCTTTGGGCATTTTTCACGGCCACATCTCAAATCCAATCTTTGTGGATTCCTCCAAGGAAAGTAGTTTGGAGAGGAGAGTGATATTAGCTGCTGAGCTGGAATTAGTTAAACTGACTCCTAGGGTGTGTAATGTACTTTACTAAATCAGAGATAATGAATTCCATAGAGAGCTCACGAGAGAGAGGGAAAAATAAGCACACAGTCTAAATATATTCTGTTTCGTGGGAAGCAGAGGGACGGTCACAGAAAGTTCACCTGGACATAGAGGGAGCACTGGCTTTCATGACCTGAAGACCGACAGGCAGTCACTGCCGGCTGTCTTCTCCACTCCTGTCACCTTGGTCTGAAGAGCTAGCTACCCCCCCATTTTGCCAGGGTCAGCATTAGCTAGAGCCTCTGGGAGAAGGAGATCGATCAAGGGCTCCGTTACCAAGAAATCGTTTGTCCATTGCATCATGGGATTTATGATCACAGCCCATGGTGGGGACAGCCTTCCCCACCTCAGTACTTACTCAAGAAGCAGAACTTCTGCTCAGTGCCTCCAGGAGCATCCTGTTTCAAATACAAATATGGTAGTTTTAAAGTATCTAAAAATTATTTGAACTGCTCTTAGGGAGGTGGGCAATTCTCTAAGTGTCAGCCAGAAGAAGGATAACTTTCACTTTTTTTTTTTTTTTTTTTTTTGGTACTGAAGATTGAACCCAGTGGTGTTCTGCCTCCGTGCTACATCTCGAGCCCATGTATTTATTTATTTATTTATTTATTTATTTATTTATTTATTGTTTTGAAACAGAGTCTTACTAAGTGGCTGAGGCGGGTTTCAAATCTGCAATCCTCCTGTCACAACTTCCTAAGTACTGGCATTACAAGTGTGCACCACCGCGCCCAGCCCACCTGACTCCTGCCTTGCTTTCTCTGGGGGAAGACAGCAGCCAGGTCATAGAAGATACTCAAACAGCCTGAGCAGAGACCCCCACAGAGAAGATGTGGCCTCCTCACCCCCACGGCTGGCACCAACGTGCCAGCCATGTGCGGCTGGCACTGCGGAAATGAGTCCTCCAGCTTCCCGTGGTCTCAGCCCGAGGAGAAACCTTGATAACCACACATGATACACTGATTCAGACCTGCCCACCTTGGCTGCTCATCAACTCCTGGATCTTAGGAATCATAAAATATAATAATATCTTATCAGATAAAATATTATCTTATAAGAATAATTTATTACACAGCAATAGATAACTGATTCTCCAGGAGCTTAACTCAGTCTCGACTTCAGAAGATGAGGAGAGGTTGGGTAGAGAATGTGAGACCGGGAAGGAATAAGGAGAAAAAGGGGGAAGTGAGAGATGGAGAAAGGGAAGAAGGCAGTCCTTTCTGCCTCTCTGGCCTTCAGTCATCTCTTTTTCTCAGGATTTCTGTCCTTCCCTTACTGACACACTCTTTCTTGTTCTCACGGGTGCTAACTTCATCTCACCATTTAGATGGTTGTCTTTTTTTTTTTATGGTACTGGGTTTTTGGAAACCCTTCTACCTCTGGGCTACACTCCCAGACCTATTTTATACTTTTTATTTGGAAACAGGGTCTCTTAAGCCAGCACGGCTGGCTTCGAACCTGCACGATCCTTCTGTCTCCGCCTCCCAAGCGCGGGGATTACAAGCGTGCGCCACCACGCCCGGCTAGATGGTTGTCTTAAGTCAAGGACAAAGGTTCATATTTTTCTATGCCATTCATAATGCCTGGCACTGTGCCCTGCACAAAGGGAACCAAGACCAGTGGGTACCACCAGAAGGCCAATTTTGAGTCAGTATCAGAGAACATTCTAACAGAGTTTGGCATAGAAGTTGCTGGTGGGCAAGAAGTTTCAGACAGAGGCTGAGCCACAATGTTTCATGTACTGCACTTGAAAACAGGCTCTTTGAGATGACAGTAGACTCTTCCTGTCCTTCTGTGGCTCTAGTGAACTCTACCTCCCCATATTCGTGTCTATGCATCATCTCCTTCCACACCGTCTCTGAACTCGGCCATGTGACTACCTCTGCCCAAGGGTACCAGGCAAGCAGAGGCTTGATGAATAGTTGCACACTGAGACTTACCCTCTCAAGACACCTTCTTGGAACCCAGGTGCCATTTTAAAATATACTTTTATTGGTGTGCTGTAACCACACATCATAACGAAGTTCAGAGTAATAGGGACATACATACGCTCAGCACTTCGTGAAGTTCCTCAGCCCATCCTGCCCCTTCCTCATACATGACATTGAGATGAGCCCCATCTACCATTTTTTGAGGACGTGCAAGCAGCCACATGGAAAGACCCACATGGAAACGCAGCCAGGCCTCCGGCCAACAATCCCAGCTGAGCTCTCAATCTGCAGCAAGCACTAATTCTTAGCCAAAGAAGTGATGGCATTTCAGACCTAGTAGCCACATACTAGGTAGTAATCTAGTGCCCAAGTACTTTGGCTGATGCCACACAAAGTCACAAAAGTGTCTAATCAGCCCAGAGAATCATGACAGATAGTAAATTGTCATTATTGTTATGCTATGTTTGGAGATGGTAGATCACACAGCAACAGATAACCGAAGTTTATTACCAAATCTGGGGTAGAAGGACCATTGCACAGGCCACACAACTGGGTCAGCTGTGGCTAAAGCCATGTGTGGTGGCGCATGCTTATAAACCTACTACTCAGAAGCTGAGTCAAGAGGATCGCAGGTTCAAGACCAACCTCAGCAACTTAGTGAGACCCTCCTGTTTCAAAAAATTTTTGGTAAAGGCTAGGGGTATACTTTAGGTAGAACGTCCCTGAGTTGAATCACTAATACAAAGAAAGTCTGTGGCTGAAAAGGAGGCCATAAATTAGAGATGATCTGTTTACAAAACCTGAGTTCTTTCCACCACTGCTGTCCAAATCATCAAAGCCCATGGATGCGAGTGGATTCCGCAGACTCCACAGGGTCTGGCAGAGGTTCTCTCTGGTACAGATATCAAGGACGGTTCCTGTTTTCCTTCTATTCCTGCCTCTACTCTTTTCTTTTGCCTCTGCGCTTCCTTCTGTTTCTCCAGATTTCTTACTAAGACCTCTCACCTTCCCGGTGCACCTTCAAACATCACTAAGGGGAAAAGGCACTGCTGGAGCCATCGTCTTCCCCAGGCTTGAATTCTGGACTTAGGGCGCTGCCATAAGCCTTGGAGAAGTTACTCACTGAGCCTTGGTTTTCCCTCATCTGCAGAGTCTAAATCAGTCTGCCTCGCAGTGTTCCTGAGAGGATGCTCAGAGAAAAAGTACACACGCACCCCTCCCCAGAACTGAGCCAAGGCTTTCTGGGAAGAAAGTGTCTCCCCTTTCCCCCTCTCCTTTTTTAGCTGCTCATCCACGGTTCTTTTCCATCAATTCTAGCTCCTCTTCTAATAACAAGACCTCAGTCAGCTCATCTGCTTCTCACTGAGACCAGGAACAAAGAAGCTGTAACTCTAGATAAAATGACATGTGCGGTTCCGATGGGAATTGAGATAACAAATCATCCTGGACCCCCTCCCCTTTCTGGAGAAAATAATCGTGACCATGTGTAAGACCCCGGAATATAAGTAAATAGAAGTCTTCATTTGCTCAAAAGATAGAAGACATCTTGTGACAAAACAATAATGGGAAAGGAGGAGAGAAGAAGGCAACTAATAAGAAATATATGCACAACAATCTATATTATGAATATACATGTATATTTATATCTCAGCAGGCCCTGTGGAGTTACAGATGAGCTAATTAAAATGCTTATGCTTTTAGCAATGATGTTTATTGAAATCATTTTATAACCATCCAAATTGAGGTTTGTTTTCAGCTATAATGTAATGCTACCTGGAATATTCTGACCTAAATTATTTATGTGACTAAAAATAGATTGCCTTTCCCCCATCACCGACTTCATAGATATATCTTGGGATGTGGAAAATTTTGTAATGGCTCTACAGGATTTTCTTGCATTTTCCAAGCATACTAAGATGGGAACTGAGCATAGCAAGGTAGTCAGAAACCTGTGATGGGCTAAGAGGTTGAAATAGCCCTTGGGTAAAGATAAATGCTCCTGAGAACAGAAGAACCACTGGTAACATGTTTGAGACCTACATGGATTCAGGTCATCAAATTACTTTTTCTAGCTCTATTGGGTAATGAAGAAATAACATGAGGTCACAAAAGAATAGCACTAGGGAATTTTTTTGGAGGGTGGAGGTAGAACTGCTCTGAATCCCATTGTGGTGGTAGCTACACGAATCCAAATGTGTTAAAATTCCTAGAACTGAACATTCCCCCGAAAAGTCCACTTTATGTACATTATTATTTTTTGTGGTACTGAGGGTGGAACCCAGGGGCTTTCTACCTCCGGGCTATACTCCCAGACCTATTTTATACTTTATTTGGAAACAGGGTCTCACTAAGTTGCTAAGAGCCTAAGTAGCTGAGGCTGACTTCGAACCTGCGCGATCCCCCTGTCTCAGCCTCCTAAGCGCGGGGATTACAAGCGCGTGCCACCACGCCCAGCATTTTATGTACATTAATTGAGGAGTATTTAAAGGGAGCCAGATGTCGTGGCACACACCTGTAATCCCAGTACTTGGGAGGCTAAAACAGGAGGATCACAGATTCTAAGACAGCTCCAACAATGTCATGAGACTCCCAGCAACCTAGCGAGATCCTGCTTCAGAGTGAAAAATAAAAAAAGGGCTGGGGTGTAGCTCAGAGGTAGAACACCCCTGGGCTCAATCTCCAGTACCACAAATATGTACATACATACATACATTTAAAGGGCGAGAAATGAATAAAAGTGAGTTTAGTAAATGGCAATTCTACCTCTCTATTTTTTTTCAATTTAGTGAAAATTTTTAATCAATGTGTGTGTGTGTGTGTGTGTGTGTGTGTGTGTGTGTGTGTGTGTTGGGGATTGAATCCAGAGGCATTCTACCTCTGAGCCTACACCCTCAGCCCGATTTTTATCTTTATTTTGAAACAGGGTCTCACTAAGTTGTGGAGTGCCTCACTGAGTAGCTGAGTCTGGCCGTGAACCTGGATTCCCCTGTCTCAGCCTCCCAAATCCTGGGATTACAAGCGTGCCACCATGCCCAGCTTTCAACTTAAAACCTTTAAATATGAAATTTTAGCCATTAGTCTCTCAATTTAAAAAAAAAAAAGGGATTGCTATTTGAACTCGGATCATCTGATTCTCTTTGCCTTGCACCCTAACTAAAACAGATGCATATGCTTGCTGAGAACACACAGAGTTAGTAGTCCTGTGGACTGCTGAAAAGGGCTGTGAGGAAGAGAGAGAATCTTTGACCCATCCTGCTTACAAAGATGGAGATTAGTTAATCCTCCCGATTCTCCATTTCCCCATAGAAGGACTTGCCAAGCTATACCTAAAAGCCAGAGTGTAATACAGGAAATAGAAAACACCCAATGTATTTCAAACTAAATGAGATTTGATATATGAAGCACTCGGTTTTTATCAAACACTGGGAGTCTTTAAGATCTACTAAAGACTATTGAGTTCAATAACATACCACAGAGCTATGGAGTAGGGATCAGGAAAATGGTACCATCACACCACCCACCCACCTCTCCCACCACAGCTGCCCGTGAAGCTGATGCCAAGGTACTGACCTGCTGAGTCCAGCTGCCACCGATGCCTCTAAGCATGTATGTTTGCATGGCCTTGCTTGCCAGAGAAACAGCTTCAGGAAAAGGGACCCTAAAGCATTGAACCACTTCCAGCTTCCAGCTTTGCATGAGCGTATCTCATCAGAAAAACCTAGCCATTCACAGAATCTTTGCTGCAAGGGAGCTTGGGACTATGGTTTTTCTACTTTCAAACCTCCACAGCTAGAAGGAAGGACAGTTGAGGGAGCAAATTCACCATATCCACTTCTGGACTCCATCACGTGAGAGCAGAATCTCTGTGCATTCATATTCTCTCTCCTCTCTCCTCTCCTCTCCTCTCCTCCCTTCCCTTCCCTTCCCTTCCCTTCCCTTCCCTTCCCTTCCCTTCCCTTCCCTTCTCTTCTCTTCTCTTCTCTTCTCTTCTCTTCTCTTCTCTCTCTCTCTCTCTCTCTCTCTCTCTCTCTCTCCTTCCCAACACCACCATGTCCTGAGCTCCACAGATCCTTCCTGGCCTAACATGAACTGAACCACTGAAATCTCCAGAACCGTGAGGAAAGACATCTTCCTTCCTCTAACCTGTGGTTGTCAAGTATTTTGGGTCACAGCAAAGAGAATACTGACTATATGTGTGTGTGTGTGAGTGCGCATGCGTGTGCATGAATGTATGTGTATATACATACATATATATGTATGTATGCATAATGTGTATCTATATACATATACGTATATATACATATACACATTTAAATTATATATATATACATACACAGAGAGCAAAAAAGAAAATATAGAGAGATGATAATTTTTTCACATTTCTGCATTTTTTTCTCCTTTTCTCTTCACAGCCCCCAAAAGATGCCCTTGGAGACAGATACACGCTGTCTCTCCGCCCTCACGAATCAGCAACATTGCTTCCCATGGACGACGTGCATCACTCTGCCGACCTATCTGCTCAGTCACTGAAGAAAACAATGAGGCAAACTCATCCTCTCTGGGGTAGGTTGTGGGGTTAAGGTAGAGGTTGAAGACACCTAAAAATAGGCCCTCTGCCTTGAACTCCTCCCCGCAACCTTCACCGTCCTGCAACTGCACCATTGGGAAACATCTTCCATTTCCAAAACTTCTCTTGGTTCATAATCTTTCCATACAGAAACAGCTCCTAAAAAAGGAGGTGTGTTGTTGCCATAGGGATTCTTTACTCCTCCAAAAGACATTAAAACTGAAAATCAGAGAGGTCAAACACTCAGAAATTACTCTACACCATTAAACAGAGGAGCAGAAAGATGCAGCCGTGTGTCCCTTGGGGCAGATGCCCAGGAGTGGAATTACAGGTGTCAAGAAGATGTGAGGGCAGAAGAGAAGGCTTTGCCTTTATTTCCCTGGAGACGGCCCGCTCAGAAGCCTGGAATTAAAGGTGACAAGCCCAGGTGTCAGATGGCAGATTAGCTTTGTTCGAGGGATCCGGGCAGGACTAAGGGATTTACGCAGAGTGACAGTCTGTGGGCAGTGGCTGGTACCAAATGCCAGCTGGGGCTCTTGCTATCTTACAAGCAGACTCCGGGGAGAAACTTGCAGCTAGAAGCACGAAATCTCAGTAATGACCACAATCATAGACTACAGCGGGCCAGTCCTCAGTGAGCCCCTCTTGTTTGAAAAGCTTAGCATTGACCGAGAGTTTGATCAGAAACTCCAATTCCACTGGCCCAAGACACTTCTCAAACCAGTCCTGATAACCTGGGAAATATATCTTCTGATTTAAGACTTTTGTTTGGTTTTGGGGAGTTTTGTTTTTGTTTTTGTTTTTGTTTTCCTGACATTCACTGACATCTCTTTGAATAGGAAGGGTGACGGTCCTGGGAAAGTGAACCATAAACAGAATTAGGGGACTTGCACCAAGAGCTTAACTTTCTCACTCCCTCTCTGGCCTGACTGTTCTAGAGACTAGCTGTCATGACAAGGGGGACCCCACAGCTCCTACAAAGCCTTCCTACTTGGTGACCCACATCAGGCCAGTCTCTGCTCAGTTCTCTAGCTCTGTGACTTCAGATCAGTGATCTCTCACCTCCTGGGTTACAATATACAATATACAGAGTAGAGGACGCATGATTCCCTAAAGGCACCCTCGACTGTCTCTACATGTCCATAACTCTGTTTTATTCAAGCATTTCAATCTCTGTTCCCTAGGTCCTTCTCTCAAAGCAGTTCTGCTGTTTTCTCTCCCAGAAATGCAAATTTTTTAAGAAACACAAAAGCACTGAACAAGACGTCACAAGCCTGAATCCCAGTACTTGGGAGGCTGAGACAAGAGGATCACAGGTCAAGGCCAGCTTCAGCAACATAGTGAAATTCTCAGCAACCTAACATATCCTGTTTTTAATCAACAACAACAACAACAAAAGAACACAGTAAGATTGGGGATGTGGTTAAGAGGTAAAATGTCCCTGGGTTCAATTCCCAGTACTCCAGAAAGAAAAAGGAGGAGGACGAGATGGAGAAGAGAAAAGCAACGCAAAAGAGGAGAAGACTCGTACCCAAATCTGGTTTGCTTCTTACTTTGACAAAGTCAATATGAGAAACAGTCCCGGCAGCAAATTAGGCCACTACTTAATGGCCTGGAATCCCAATTAAAGGAAGGAGCCATAACAGGCTTTATGAGGCTGCCTGACAGTGGGGAGGAGTGTCTGACCTAATCTTGGATCCCAGAAAGGCCACCTTAAGAGGGAAAGCAATTGCCCATCAGATTGGCCGTGGGTGAAAGGAAGCCATAAACTACAGGGAGACTGGGCTCGTTAAAATGGTAATACTCCTGCCTCCACCATCAGGGCACTCCCGGGACACCTCCGGAAATGAAATTTGGAACAATTGAAGAACCCAGACTTCCCTCCCCTCACTCCATCCAATTATTGTCATTTTATGTGTTGACGCGTAAAGAGATCCACTAAATCCGGACTCCGCTCCTGGGTGTGGGCCACCCTTCACAAGCACCTGCCGGCAAATAGAAAAGTCTGGCCTTTCAACTCTTCTTTGTTAGACAGGAGTGTCAGAGAGGAATCAACTGCTCTAATTCTTAACTGGCACCAAGTCCCAATTCATTTGAAATTTCCTGAACTGCCTCGAGAAAGCCATCCAATGTCTGCTTAGGGGAGATGGTAGAGGATAGAGAGAGTATGGAATTGAGCCTCAGAAGAAAGCTCAGGGTGAGACAGCAAATATAAAGCAGAAACTAAAATATCTAGATTCATCATATACCCCATGACTTCACCATCTAGTTGGCTTCCAAAGTCAGAACTGCAGCAGTCACCATTGACTTCTTCCTATCCATCATTCAACCACCCACTCCTCAAGTATGTACTGATCCCCGCGCGCGCCAGAGGTGCCATGCTTCCTAGGAGCACAGCATCCACCCTGTCCAAACGGCTCATTGAGATGTCCTGAGATTAGTGTTTTGTTTTGTGTGGTATTGGAGCTTGAACCTAGAAATACTCTACTCCCAAGTTACACCTCTAGCCTTTTTTGTGTGCGTGTATGGTATTGAGGATGGAACCCAGGAGTATTCTATCCCTGAGCTGCACCCCCCAGCCCTATTTGTTATTCTTTATTTTGAAACCGGGTCTCACTGAGTTGCAAAGGGCCTCACTAAGTAGCTGAGGCTGCCCACGAACCGTGATCCTCCAGTCTCAGCCTCCCAAATACTGGGATGACAGGTGTGCACCGCCACACCCAGCTTCCTAGCCTTTAAAAAACAAAACAAAACAGGGTCTCACTAAGAAGCTGAGGCTGCCCTAGAACCTGCGATCCTCCCATCTCAGTCTTCCAAGTACTGGGATGACAGGTGTATGTCACCACACCCAGCAATATTAGGTTCTTTAGAATCAAATTCTGAGATAAAGAATTGCATGCAGATGATTTACTGAGGTGAACTCTCAGGAGACCCACCTGTAAGGTGGGAGCAAGGAGGCCAGGTCAGGAAGAGGGAGAAGCTGGTCCATATTGCAATTGCAACCAAGGTCCTCAGCTAGTCCTGAGCTTTCTGGAGCTCCCAGGACCTTTAGGATTGCCTGACACTTAGCCTTTGTAGATGCACAGCAGCCAGCCCCTGGCCACAGGTGCACTCCTTGGAAAAAGCGTAGCTGCAGGCCAAGTGGTCCTCATTCCATGTGGGCAAAGCCCAGAGAAAGACAAAATGAAAACCAGATGCTCCTCACAGCTGCATTAGCCTGAAGAGGGGATCTGAGTGAAGCTAGGGCCACTGCTGTATCCCCTGCCAACCCCGGGCAGTGACTCACAGGCTTCAGAAATCCTTGTCTCCACCCTTCTCTGCCTTCCATGTGGTCCCCACCTATGGTGACCTGCCAGCCTCGTCACTCGTAGTATCCTAAATACCTAAATCACCTCGCGAAAAGCCATTTGAGTCCCCAGCTGGAAACTGTGGAGGTCTTCAGATGGATTCGGGCAAGACTGCAAAATCGCTCTCAGAATATTTTTCACCTCCTCACTCATTGATATTTAAATTTTTAAAATACAATTATGTCCTGAATCATCTGGTTTTCCACACTAAGTACCGTCCTGAAATTTCCGTGCCAACATCCACATTTATTAATAACTACACGGGCTCCGGGTAGTACTATTTTAATCTGCCCAGGCTAGGAGAGAAAGTCCAAGGGGCAAACGCAGTGTAAAGGACACACAGGGCCAAAGATCAAAGAACCTCACATCGCTGCCCAAATCGGGGTTTCGCAGTGTGCGAAAAGACAAGTGGGCAGTTGAGTTACCTCTGACACACGGCACAAGTCAGACTGGAACAATGTCCGATAGCCGGAGAGCTGTCATATTAAAAGCCAAAATTTCAGCCGGGCGTGGCGGCACGTGCTCGTAATCCCAGGGTTTGGGAAGCTAAAACAGGAAGATGGCAGTTTTGAGGAGAACTTCGGCAAGTAGTGAGACTCTCATCAACCTAGGGAGACCCTGTTTCCAAATAAAAAACAAAATAGGGCTGGGGGTGCAGCTCAGAGGTAGACTGTCCCTGGGTTCAACCCAGTACCACAAAAAAAAAAAAGAAAAGAAAAGAAAAAAAAGAAAAGAAAAAGGCACAATTTTGCTTCCTAAAACAACTAGATCTGATACATTGAAATAATTTTTTTATGTCATTTTCTGTTTGGTCTTGCAGTTTCAACTGGATAATTATTCTTTGACTTCATAGTTGCATAGTTTTGTGCTACAAATATAATGGCTTTTGCTAGGCATGGTGACATGCCTGTAATTCCCAGTACTTGGGAGACGCAGACACAGGAGGATCCCAGGTTGAAAGACCAACCTCAGCTACTTAGTGAGACCCTGTTTCCAAATAAAAGGTAAAATAGAGGTAGAATGCCCCTGAGTGCAATCCCAAGTTATATATATTTACTAAAATATACATATGGCATTAAACTTGATTCTATAGTTGTACATATATATAGTTGTATATATATGGCCATATATATATATGAATTTCCCTATATATGTGAACATATGTATATTGATCTATATATATATTTATATATGGACCTATATATAGATATATATACCATTACACACATATATATAGGTAAAATTATGATGCTATTATTGAAGTCAACACTGAGGGTCTTAGAGAATTTTTTGCCTGAGGCTAAAGTTTGAAGGCATCATAAATGACCTGAGTGGAAAAAAGATCTCTGCTCCTTCACGAAGCCTCACAGCCCCGCAGGATCTGGCCCCAACTTATCCGCTCTTCTCCTTACGCAGCCTCCTGCAGACTAGAAGGGCCCTTCCGGGGGAAAGGTAACTGCTTATAAAATAAGAAATTCGGGCTTTCGTTCTATTCCATCCTGCTTTAAAAAGCTAAGGTTGGAGGGAAACAGAGAAGGCCCAATTATCATAAATACAATGACCAAAACGATGACCAAACATCCGCCTTTGCTCAGGACGGTCTTTGTTTATATCCGCTGGAAGTCAGTTAAAACCCATGAATTGTCTTCGCTGTCCCTTCTCGCCATCCCAGTGTCTCTGCTCAGATGATAAAGTACAATGTCACTTCCATTATAAGGGGCAAAAAAGGGATACGCTATGTGTCAAAAGGGACAATGCACAAGGAAAACTCCAAAACAGTATGACCTCATAACAAAGCCTCAAATATATCAGATAAAAATAATTACAAGGAGAACTGGCTAAATCCGGTCAAGTGGAATTCTTTCACATGGTACACTATACATTATAAGGAAACTAAAAATTAACAAAGATAAATAAGGCTTAAACAACACAATCACAAATCTGATATACACACACATACACGTGTGTGAGTATGTATTTCCAACACCCACTAATTAGAGGATAGATGTTGGCTGACACAGAAGCATCGTAGATTCAAGGACAGCCTCAGCAATTTAGAGACACCCTCAGCAACTTTATGAGACCCTGTTTCATTTATGTGTGTGTGTGTGTGTGTGTGTGTGTGTGTGTGTGTGTGTGTGTGTGTGTGTTGCTGGTGTTTCATTTATGTGTGTGTGTGTGTGTGTGTGTGTGTGTGTGTGTGTGTGTGTGTATGTGTGTTGCTGGGGATTGAAGCCAGAAGCATTCTACCTCTAAGCCACAACCTCAGCCTTATTTTTTATTTTTTATTTTTTTATTTTGAAACAGGGTCTCACTGAGTTGCAGAGGACCTCACTAAGTAACTGAGGCTAGCCACAAACCTGTGATCCTCCTGTTTCAGCCTCCCAAGTACTGGGATTACAAGTGTGTGCCACTATGCCTGGATTTTTTTTTTTTTTTGACACTCTGTTTCAAAATAAAAAAATAAAAAGGCCTGAGGCTTTAGCTAAGAGATAGAATGCCTCCAAATTCAATCCAGAGTACCAAGACATTTAACCACAATCATAACTATATACGAAGTTATACAAATAGAACTATTTTGGTTTAAAGTAACCTTAATAAATATCAAAGAATCACTACCTTTTTTAAGAATAACTAGCTTATCACAAAAAATAAGAAATCAGATGCTTTCCCTAATATGTGAGAGTTAGGGAGAAATGGGTCATAGGAGGAACTCTAGATGAGAAAGGAAATCCTATAGAGGAGCAAACAAGACAACCTAAAGGAGGAGAAAGGAAGGGGGAAGAGGAAAATCTCTAAAACACACAATGTACTTAAACATATGGAAGTCAATCACTAAGCCAAGCAAGGGAGGGAGGGACGGGAGGGAATGGGGTAGGAATTGGGTAGGGGTTAAATCAGTGATGTGTACATGTTTGTACACACAAGTTTTTTACCCCAATATGATGTTTGAATATAATGCACCAATAAAAAATTAAAAATAAATAAATAAATATAGAAATCTTTAAAAAAAAAGAATAACTCGCTTACAGATGACTTATGACAGTGTAATAAAATTACAAAGTATAAATAAAAGATGGAAAAAGGTTCTCAAAATTTGAAAACTCACTAGTAAGTAACACTACTGACAAAATAATTCATAATGGAAATTATAAAATGCTTGGTGGTGAACAATGAAAACATTACATATCCATATGAATCGTCATCGCCTAAAGCAAGAGGTAGAGATAAATTTGTAGCCATGAATGTATCTAAAGGTAGGGCAACTTCAGTATGAATTACACTTATATACTTATATATAGTTCCACATTATAGAGGCCTTACGCATTACATTAAAATGTTCTGTCTACTGTGTCTCCCCTACTACAACGTAAAAACTTGTCCAAAGTTTGTCTTTTCATGTTTGTCTTCCAGTACATAACACAGTTACTAGCATTTAGTTGACACTCAGAATTTCTTAAGTGAATAACATTCTAAACAAAAATAGATTCTAAACCTAAAAGACAGTAAGTTCTATCAATCACAAATGATAATACTTGTATTATCAATACACAGAACCCTCAATATAATATTACACTGATATAACCAGATTCAACATGCAAGCAGAAAGCAAGCTCCCTTTAAAGTCACGTCACAGCCGGGCGTGATGGTACATGCTTGACATCTTAGTATTTGGGAGACTGAGACAGGAGCATCACAGGTTTGAGGACGGGTTCGGCAAGTAGTGAGACTCTCATCAACCCGGCGAGACTCTGTTTGGAAATACAAATAAAACAAAGCTGATGGTATAAGTCGGAGATAAATGCCCCTGGGTTCAATCCCTAGCATCATTAAATAAATAAATAAATAAATAAATAAATAAATAAATAAGCAGTCGAGCTGTCTTTCTGGGGAAAGTGGGGAAAGTGGGGTCCCAAGAGACTGGCTCATCTTCAAAAACAATTCTTCCTCACTTGAGATGGTATTATGAGTTTCAAGGAACTGTCCCCACAGAACACTTAATTGCATCTGTCTTGGTACAGGCAATGCCCCTTCTGCCCCCTTGTGGCTTGCTCCTTGGGCCTGGCCATCTCAGTCTGTCCATGTTCTATCCATAGGCCCATAGCCCACCCGCGAGCACCTTTGTCCTGTCTAGTTCGTAGTCACTGGACTTTCTGGAAAATATCTGTTTAACAAATTGCCCCTGGACCATTCCCATAAGCATTTTCAATAAGCCCTATATCTCATATCCCACCTCTGATTTCTTAGCAACCTATCCCACTGACCTAGCTCATCTGGGCAATAAATATGGCATTTAATGCAGTCAGCCATAAATTTTAGAACAAAGCCTCAACCAAGTATACTAGGCACAAAGTTAAGTTATTAAGACCAAAAGAGGTTGCAATCTCCTTTAGGATTCCTTGAAACCGAACTTCAGGGCCACAGGGCATTTACTCTTAGAACAATCAGATCTTTGGGTCAGCTAGAGTTGGTCTTGGATTAAGTTGCTTTTCCTAAAAGCAGAGACTGAAGCAGGGATTTGTGTTTAAGTGATTTATTGAGGGAGTGTTCTCTGGAGAAACCTAGAAGAGTAAGACAGCTGGGGAGGGATGAGGCAGAAACTATGCAGTATGAAATGGCCAGGTGATGTCTAGCCCCAAAACTGGAGCTGTCCCACACTTGAGTCAAGTGGGACAGATCCCTCCCACCCAGCTCCAACCAGCCAATCATTACTGTGCACTGATTTTCATGAGGGTTGAGGGGGAGGATTCCCATGCATGTGCAGGTGAGGAGCAGGACTCAGGAGAAGGCTGCTACTGAGAACCATTAGCCACAGCACAAACCACAGCTGGAGATGAGCAAATAAAACCAGTACATGAGACCCAGGGACTCTGGACAGGATGTGATCATCATTTGCTACATCCCTAAAACCAGGCTACTCATAGAGATGGCCTTCCCATTTTCTTCTACTTCCAGAGACACACAGAGGAGAGTAGATGACGCACCTGTGTGTAAATCCTTAATAAGTGTGATCATTATCCCGAGAGTCACTAATTCAAAATCGCCGTGTCGGGCAGACTTCTCTCTGTTCTTCTTTGAATCCAGATGACCACAGCTGGCTAAGGTCACTCTTACCCTGACGCGCTTTCCTAATTGCTGAGATGACAATGGAAGGCTTTAGAGGGAAAATTCAGAAGAAAAAAAAGTGGGGTGGATTTTGCCTTTCACAGCGACAAAGGATTAGCTTCTATCTCAGGGCTGTGCTGAAGGGTGATGTTTTGAAAGAATGCCTTGAATTGATACCTCGAAGGCCTTCTTTCGAAGGGATGATTTATACATCACAAGACAAAGAGGATTTATATTAAAGAAAATGGATTCCTTTTCTGAACTGTTTTGAGAAAGATGGATAGCTTCCTGTAAACGGCAGTTCTGTGTCTCTGAGCTGAGTGTTTCCAGAAAATTACTAAGGTAATGCCGCCTCTGGGACCCACTACATCTTCCCTGCCACCACCCACACTGTATGTGTGGGAGTCGGGGTGGGGGGTGGGGGGAAGGGGCCAGAGAAACGATTACCGAACCAGATTGCCCCCTGCTAATGATCCTCCAGAGAAAAAGACACGGAATCCAAACTACACGCACGTCAAAGTTAATCACCAAGAAGGAAGTGTTTAGCTTATTAAATGGTATAACAAGCCAGGCACTGTAGCACAGCCTGGTAATCCCAGTATTGGGGAGACTGAAATGGGACGACTGCAAGTTCAAGGCCAGCCTCAGCCACTGAGCAAGGCCCTCCACAACTTAAGTGAGACCCTGATTCAAAATAAAAAATAAAATAGGGCTGGGGGTGTAGCTCAGAGGTAGAATGCCCCTGGATTCAGGCCTCAGAATCACACACACAAATAATAATAATAGTAATAATAATAATAGTGGTGGTAGTAGTATAACAGGTATTGCTCTTATTATTTACATATTTACCTGTCCAGTTCCTCCTACAAAAGGACTACGTTCATCCACCATAAATCTCATTGTGAGGACCACTCTTCATGTGTTAAAGAGCTCTGATGGGTGGATTCTGTTAGCTTTCATGTACATGCAATGGAGAAAAAGCAACAGAGGCCCAGGGTTGTCAAGATGTGGGTACGGTAAAAACTGATCACCGCTTATAAGGTCTCAAATCTCTAACCACCCAGTGCCCAGAAGTCATTGGAGAAGAGATTAATGGAAGAAAACAGTTAGTGGAACATTTTCCCTGAGAAATAAGAGCAACTGCTAGGCATGGTGGTATGCACATGTTTGGGGTTTGTTTTTTTAGGTGTGTGTGTGTGTGTGTGTGTGTGTGTGTGTGTGTGTTGGAGGGAGGTACCAAGGTTTGGACCAGAGAGGCATTCTACCTCTAAGTTACACCCCCAGACTTATTTTATTCTTTATTTTGAAACAGGATTGCATTACGTTGCAGAGGGCCTCACAAATTGCTGAGGCTGGCTGCAAACCTGTGATCTTCCTGTCTCAGCCTCCCGAGTACTAGGATTACAAGCGTGCACCACCACGCCCAGCTCCTTTTTTAAGACTTTGAGACAGGGTCTCCATTGCTGAGAGTTTCACTGCCTTGCTGAGACAGTCCTTGAACCCACAATTCTACTTTCTCAGTTTCCAAGTACTAAGATTGCAGGTGTGCACCACCACACCTGGCTGCAAGTGTGGGGGTTTGTGACATGCATTGAAAATATGAGGTCCATCTTTGTCTAACGTGAGAAATGCTCCTGGGAACAGAGTGAGTGTGTGTGTGTGTGTGTGTGTGTGTGTGTGTGTGTGTGTCCCAATTCTGTGTCACTCACACCCAGTGTTGGGCTCATGGTGGTCACTCATCAATCATTACTGAGACAATAGTGCGGCAACCCTTTACCCTGATATGCCTTACAAAGGTTAGTCTCCAAAATCCAGATTTCTCAAACAACCTATTTTTCTTCCAAAGTTACATGAAAAGTTAAAGATCCTTAAATTTGGAAGGGACTATAAGTCCTAAATGCCAATGAGTACAGCCATTGTGCTGGTCAGCTTTCTGTTGCTGTGATAAATATCTGAAATAAACAATTTAAAGGAGGGAAGGCTTATTGGGGATCATAGTTCCAGAGGTTTCGATCCTAGAAAGAGGGAGAGAATTCTAGCAAATATTACAACATAAATGGATGTTGAAAATGTTATGCTAATTGAAATAGGCCAGACGCAAAATCACATATATTGTATGATTTCATTTATACGAGGTATATAGAAGAGTCTAATTCAGCTGAGCATGGTGGCACACCCCTGTAATCCCAGTACTTGGGAGGCTGAGGCAGGAGAATTGCAGGTTCGTGGACAGCCTCAGCAAGCAGTGAGACGCTCATCAACCTAGTGAACCCTGTTTCCAAATAAAAATAAAATAGGGCTGAAGGTGTGGCTCAGAGGTAGAAAGTCCTTTGGTTCAATCCCCAGCAACAACACACACACACACAGATTCCAGAATCACCAATTACATTAAAAGATTATTGCTCTTAATCTTTACACGGACTATTTCTCTTTCTCAAAGACTATTTCCCAGTGCACGTTCTCCATTTTGTTTTACAATAGGAAACAGGACAGCTGTTTGCCATTTAACTCGTTTATATCCCTACCTTCATATCCAATACAGTGATATTCTTCAAAAATGACTTTTGAAAACTGCCAGTCACTATTCTGAATGCTACAGCCTAAGCTCTAAATGCACCAAGACCTTTATGAACCTTTTTTGTTCTTTTATTGGTGCACTGTAAATGTACCTCCTACTGCGGCATAGAATGATAGGAACACACACAACTCGTGGGACATCTCCTTTCAGGTCCCATCTCCCTCCCTCTCCTTCCCTATGCATGTCTTTGAGGCTCCATGAAACCCTCTGAGTTTTCTCATAAACCAATAGAACCTTTGAGTATTTCCCAGGATATAAGCAATGTATGAATATATCATCACAAGAGCAAAGTTAAAACGTGAAGATAACTTTCATAAAAGCTCCTTTAAGCAAGAAACAATACATTCGGGTTCAACCAAACAGGAGACGTTTTCTTTTTAGTTTGCAATAATTCCCAAAGTAATTTGTTGTTGTAGTTTTTGTTGTTTGGTTCGGTTGTTCTTCTTTTATGTCGGGATTCTTTTCTGTATCCAAAATATGTTGGAATAGCCACCTTCAGGCAGGCTCGCAGCAGTATGGGCAAAATCTAGTTTAACTAAAGTAACTTTTTAAAAGAAAAATTCAGTCCAACCTAATGTCAAACGTTTTGCTAAACCATTATATTCAATCGATCTGGGTTTCCACACCTCTCTCTTGTGTGTTACTAAAAATCCAAATATATTAAATTTACTTTCCCCTTTCCCCACTAATTTTCTAATTCCATCAGTGAGAAGCTATCAGATTTCTTGGCATGATGTTTTGTTTACAGACCTGACCTGCTCATTGCTTGTGATTCTATTATCCTCCACATGGCTATAGATTTCTTTTCTCCAGGTATTTGCTCCATTATTTTACAAGGAAATTAAAATCTCTTCCAATAGATATTTATTTTCAGTTTTCAGCTTCTTTCCCATTTTTCAAAGCTGCATCACATCTGCCATGATTCCGTCTTTCACCACCTTCTTTACTTCATAAATGCCAGGAGGCGATAGATTAGACCCAGAAAAACTGAAATCGGTCAAATTTGGACTCCATGGACCTCCCCAGCTCTATGCACAGAACTTTAAGAACAATGTTTTGTTAGGTTTTTTTGTTGTTGTTATTTTGTTTTATTGTGGTTTTTTTTTTTGTTTTTTTTTTTTGGTGGAGGGGTCTAGTACTCTTAGAGAAAGGATTATTTGATAAATTCTTTAAATTCTTTTTTTTATTTCTGATATAACAAGATAAAGATAAATGGTTAGACATTCTAACACTCATTCTGTGCGTGGGGGGGGTTATGTGTGTGTGGGGGGGTGTTGCTAGGGATTGGACCCAGCCACTTTCTGGCTCTGAACTAACCCCCACCCCCCAGCTTTGTTTTATGTTTTATTTTGAAACAAGTCCTCACTAAATTTCTGAGGCTAGCCTTTAAACCTGTAATCTTCCCATCTTAGCCTCCCAAATACTAGGATTACAGGCATGCACCATCATGCCCAACTCATTCCTCTATTTTAATTATGTCTTTTCAATAATTTTCCCTTGAATAAGAGGAAAAGAGCTTTCCTGAAATGTTTTTCATGGGCTTTGGATTCAGAAAGAGTCTGGTCCAAATCGCAGCTCTACCACTTGGTAGCTAAATAATCTCTGGGAATTTACCTGAACTCTCAAAGCCTAAGCCTGGCCTGTTAAATAAGGATCATACCATCATCATCCCTTTCTGATTATGGTGAAAGCCCTTAGAACCCCTTAGGTATTTAATACGTTCCTTTTCTTAACCTTAGAACCCCTTAGGTATTTAATACGTACCTTTTCTTAACCTCATTCCATCTCCTGCTCCCTTGACTACACACATGCATCTTTGTCTTCACCAAAGAAACCAACCCCACCCCAAGGAACAAAGAATTCTTCTAGCAACTTCCAGAAAATCACTACTTAGCCATCACCTCTCCTGTGGCCCAACAATGGGATCTGAAATCTCTCCAAACACCAGAAATTTCACAGTGACTCCATTGGTTGCAAAATATGGCTGCAACCAATGGTGGGAAATGGTGGGAAAAAAATAGTCCAAGGATTCTCCTAAAATATTCTTTCTTTGCCCTCTCAACTCATTAGCTCCATTTTGTTTCTTTGTTTTTGATTCTTGAGCCATCACTGGAAAATCATTATGCATAAGTGAACCCTATTTGTTTGAGTTTTATTTTTGTTAAGCTTTGTTTTGTATTGTTTTTGTTTTCAGAATTTTCAGAGCCTTGATTTCCTATCAAAAAATACTTTTCAAGCTTTCATACAGCAAAGAATCAATCAACAGAGTGAGGAGACAACTTACAGTAATGGGAGAAATTATTTGCAAACTATTCGTTTGACATGGGATTAATATCTAAAATACATAAAGAACTCCAACAACTCAACAGCCAAAAAAAAACACAGATAAAAAAATAAATAAATTACCTGATATAGGCAAATGATCCAAACTGACATTTCTCAAAAGAAAAAATGCAAATGGCCAAGGAGAATATGAAAAAAATGCTAAGCATCACTAATCACAGAAATGCAAATTGAAGCTGTAATTAGATATCACCTCTCCCCGGTTGGAATGGCTATTATCAAAGGGGCAAAAAAATGCAAAGATAATCCAAAAATAACAAATACAGTCAAGCATGTAGAGAAAGGGGAACTCTCAGATACTGTTGAAAGGAAAATAACTTAGTCATACGGAAAACAGTATGGAGGGTCCTCAAAAAAGGAAGTCAGTGTGTGAGAGACATCTACACTCCAATAACAGTATAGTGTTACTCACAGTAACCAAGATTTGGAATCGACCGAGGCCTCCATCAATGGATAAGGAAAAGGTGACACACCTGTGTGTGAGTATGTGTGAGTGTGTGTGTACAATGGAATATTATTCAGCAATAAAAAGGATGAAATCCTGTCATCTGTGGCGACATGGAGGAGCCTAGAAGACATATTAATTGACAAGCACCACATGCTCTTTCTTCTGTATGGAAGCTAAAACATGATCTCATAGAAGTAGAAAATAGAATAGCAGTTACCAGCCAGGTATGGTTGCACATGCTTGTACGCCCAGTACCTGGGAGGCTGAGACAGGAGGATCACAGGTTCAAGAATAGACTCAGCAAGTAGTGAGATTCTCATCAATGTAGTGAGACCCTGTTTCAGAATAAAAATAAAATAGTGTTGAGATGCAGCTTGGAGGTATAATACCTCTATATACAATCCCCAGTATCACAAAAAGAAAAGAATAGCAACTTAGGAGTGACCAGAAGCTGAGAAGGGTAAGGAGGTGAAGGACATGGATAGAGGATGGTTAATGGTTACAGCGGTATAAATGGATGGGGAGAAATGACTTCTAATGTTCAATAGACAGCAGTGAAATTATGGTAGACAAAAATTAATTGCACATTGCAAAATAGCTAGGAAACAGGACACAGGACACTGAAAACTCCCAGAGAAAACAAATGGCAATATTTGGGGGGGGGTGGATATGCTACCTGTTCTGGCCAGAGCATTACATGTTACGGACTTGTATTAAAATATCATACTGCGTCCCATAAAGATGTGCAATTATTATGGGTAAGTTTTTAAAAATCAAAACCCTTTTAATACTCTGCTGTCTTCTTGATCCTGCTTACTATGATCATTAAACAAATACAACCAGGAGCCCACTTTTATTGCAAAGGCCCATCATTCTGAAGTGACAAAGTCTGTCTGTAAGCGCTCTGATTCTTCCCACATTTCCAACCGTCTCTTGTATCTTTGGCAGTAAAGTTCAGTTGGCTTCCCCTAGGACTGACTTTTCTTCCTCACTTCTGGAGCATAAATTTGCTGTCTTTATTGCTTGTTATTTATAAGCTTCAAGCCTCCTAGGAGATATCACCAGTGTTCCTGTAGAAGATCTCCTGGCCATAAAATATCTTTCAAATACATTCAGAGGAGCCTGAGAACTATGATTTGAAAGCGCTATCATGATACTGAGGGTGAAGAACTAATTGAAGAGGGCAGCTTAATTTTACCAAGTTAGGCAGATATCACAGGACTAAGCCTATCTTGGGGTAAGACACCCCCAGCCCCTAATTTCAGTTGAGCACGTACTATATCTAGGGATCCCAATTTATATTTTATATGCACTACCTCCTCATTCTGTCTCCACCAAAAAAAAAATCACTAGGCTCTATTATTATTCTTATTACATCAATTTTTTTATAGGTAAAAAAAATAAGCTTTAAAAGGCAAATTAACCTGTCTGATGTCACACAGGTAATAAGTGAGGGTCCCAGGATTCAAACCCAGATCAATGTGACTCTAAAAATCAAGCCCCCACCTTCCAGCCCAATGCTTTTATGTGCACCCAAAAATAACCTGGCCTTTCCATAATGATACTCAGGAATCTCATGCCTATCTGGTTGCTATTGGATATTCATGTGGACAAGCCTCTGGATCATAGAGAAAAAGAATAATTTATCATCTGTTTATTAGGTTCAAGAGCCTATGAAATAACTTTAGGGGCTGTTCTGGTCCATTTTATGTTGCATAAGGTAATACCAGAGACTGGGTCATTGGTACAGAATAAAGGTTTATTTATTCAGCTCACAATTCTGAAGGCTGGGAGAGCCAAGGTAAAGGGGATACATGTGATGAGGACCTTCTTACTGGTGGGGCCCCTCTGCAGAGTCCCAAGGTAGTACAGGACATCCCCTAGTGAGAGGGGTGCTGGATTCCACAATAGACCCACTCTTCAGATAACCTGCTAATCTGCCAACCCATCCAACCAGGACACTTTAGCAGCAGAATCAAGAAAAGTATTTTCCTTACTTTCTTTTTTATATTTAATTTTTATTGGTGTATTATAATCATACATTTTAATGGACTGCAAGATGGTATAGACATACATGCACACATCATCCAATTAGCCCTTACCCAATTCCCACTCCATTCCCTTGCCCCTCCCTCCTTCTCATGTTCAGCTTAGTTATTGACTTTGATGTTTATTAATATATATCATGTACATTAGAGAATTTCCCTCTTACCCCTCTCATTCCCCCTCAGTTAGGTTGCTCTATCTGTCCACCTATAGTATCCCCTTCTTTGTCTAGAGTTCCTCCTATGACCTATTTTCTCCCTAGGTTCTGCATATTAGGGAGTGCATCCAATTTCTTATTTTTTGTGACTGACTAATCTCACTTAGCATAATGTCCTCCATCTATTTCCCTGTAAATGATGTAACTGTGTTCTTCTTTTGGCTGAGTAAAATTCCATTGTGTACATATCCCACAGTTTTGTGATCCATTCATCTGTTGATGGACATCTTGGCTGGTTCCATAGTTTGGCTATGGTGAATTGTGCAGCTATGAACATAGACACACATGCATTAGTTTGGTAGTTTGGTTTCCTGTCTTTTGGGTAGATACCCAGAAGTGGTATTGCTGGATGAAATGGTAGGTTTGTTCCCATTCTTCTGAGGATCCTCCATACTGTTTTCCAAAGTGGTTGCACTAATTTGCAATCCCACCAACAATGTCTTAGAGTTCCCGCTTCTCCACATCCTCGCCGGCATCTGTTGTTGTTAGTGTTTTGAATGGCTGCCATTCCAGTTGGAGTTAGGTGGAATCTCGGGGTTGAAATCTCTTAGATGAAATCTCAGTTTTGATTTGCCTTGCTTTCTAAAATGCTTCTCCCTCTTCCTCACCCCAAATTAAAAAAGAAAAAAACCCATTAGCCTGTGATCCCAAATGAACTGCCAAGTGAAAACATATCACAAGTTTTTCTCCAGGCAATGTAAATTCCTAAGGCAAAGAACCCAACGTTTTACTGAATATTCGATATTGTCTTAGCCCGAATGAGGCAAAGGTGTGGTCAGGAGGCGTGGCAATTCTGGTATCTGTGTCTGTCTTGTCCCCACCGGCAATCCTGAAGACAAGGAAAGAAGATAGAAACCAGAGTCACAACCAGAATTAGTACCAAAGATAGGTCATGGCCATCCTGCCGGGAAACCTCTGCATCAAGCTTGTCAGCAGCAACCTGGAAAGGCAGGAGCAATACCAACCTCATATGCTCTCTCTGAGTCTCTCCAACACAAACTTTATATTGGAAATGGTAGCATAGATGACACATGTCTCATCGCCCATCTTGCAATAAAGTTTCTGCTCTGGCGCCACGCTCCCCAAGTGTTCTTCGTGGAAATTTCCCATTCTCTGTTGCTCCCCTTCCGTCTTCAGCATCTCAGTGGTGACATGTTATGAAAGGGCTGTTTGCGCCGCTAATAAAAGCACCGCTTCCCCGGCGTTTGAGTGACTGTGGTTGTCTCCAGGCAGCGGGCGGGTTAATGCGGCTCAGTGCCAACGCCGCCTTGAAAAATAACAATAATGTGATTTGGGTCTAGTGTCATTAAATTTGATTAGCTGAGTGAGCTCATGAAAATCCATAATTAACTAGAAAAACAAGAGGACAGATGTTTCTGCCAGGAAATTGAGAGAAGCTGGTCTCTGGTTAGACTGCTTTTCTTCCTTAACAGAGGACCTGGACAATTCACACCACTGCTATTCATATGTGACTGGCAAGGAGTATCCTGAAAGATGATTCATCTCTGATCTGATCATCACCAATGTCGTGGGCACAGAAGAGCATCCCTTCAGGAGTGTTGAAGCTCATGGGAAGAGGCGGTCAACATCCCAAAGTAGGCAGCCATCAATCGAGGCAGCCCCTCATCGCTCTCTTCTTTCAACCTGGTTCTCAGCCAGAGGTGGTTTTCGTCTCTCTGGCTGACATTAGCCAATGTCTAAAGATATGCTGGTTGTCACAACTGAACAAAGTGCTACTGATACTTCATAGGCAGAAGCCAGGGGTGCTGCTAAGTCTCCTCTAAGGCCCAGAAGGCTCCCTGCAGTGAAGGATTGTACTGGCCTAAAATAACAATAGTGCTGATGCTGAGAAAGCCTGCCTGGACCAGACGCAAGCCCAGAGTCAGAACACATGCTGATACCGACCAGCTAGGCCACCTCCCCAGAGTGCCTGAGGCTTGCATCCTCAAGTCAACCCCAAGCTGAGGATATTGGTGATTCTGGCCGACAAGAAGCAAAAGCACAAATAGCCAGGTGTAGGTGGCACACACCTGTAATACCAGGACTCCGGAGGCTGAGACAGGAGGATCAAGGGTTGGTGACAGCCTCCGCAACTTAGCAAGGCCCTCTGCAACTTAGTGAGACCCTGTTTCAGAATAAAAAGTAAGCGGGCGCGGTGGCGCACGCTTGTTATCCCCACACTTGGGAGGCAGAGACAGGAGGATCACGCAGGTTCGAAGCCAGTCTCGCTGGGTTAAGAGACCCTGTTTCTAAATTTTAAAAAGTATTTTAAAAAATAGGTCTGGGAGTGTAGCCTGGAGGTAGAAGGGTTTCCAGGAACCCCAGTACCACCAAAGAATAAAATAAAATAAAAAATAAAATAGGGCTCGGGGTGTAGCTTAGAGGTAGAAGGCCCCTAGGTTTGATTGCAGGAAGAGGACAAGAAGGAAGAGAAAGAGGAGGAGGAGGAGGAGGAGGAGGAGGAGGAGGAGGAGGAGGAGGAGGAGGAGGAGGAGGAGGGGGAGAAGGGGGAGAAAAAGGAGGAGGGGAGAGGGGGAGAAAGAGGAGGAGGAGGAGGAAGAGCAGCAGCAGCACAAATAGCCAGTAGGCTGCAGGCTAGGTTCACACAGACCCATCATTTTAGGAGAGCCAGTGCCAGCTGAAAACCTGCGCTTCACAAGAGAAACTCTGCTGGTGATGGTGTCTGTTACAGAGGCTGTGACCTCCCATCCTGCACTCTGCTCAGCTCCTGGGGAAAGTGACTTTCTGTCAGGAGCTAACTCCAGCTTCTCATTTGCAGCTCAGGTCCTCAAAGAGGAGGCCAAGGGCAAGAAACCACAGACTGTATAATGGGAGACCTGGCACACTCATGGATTTTTATACAACTTGGTACAAGTAACCTTTGAAACCTTGATTTCCCCAGGCGCTAAAATAAGGTTGCTTATAATCTTCCTGTCTCACAGGGATAGATCCAGAGAAAAGAAAGGCTTCCCAAAATCTTATCTTAATATACCAGATTAAGCTAGATGAAGTTGCCCGTTGTAACAGGACAAAACTGCTCGGCTATCATTGTTTCTGTCTCAACCTAATGCTGTACATATTAGAGAAGCTAACTGTGGCTCTCTGCGTTTCTCTAAGCGCTTTCGATATAACCCCATTACAATTCACAACCATCCTGTAGAGAGCTATACATTCCTATGAAGATTCTTACTTTAGAAATGAGGACGCTAAGGCTGGAAGAGGTTCAATACAACGCTGTATTGTGATAGACCCAGGACTCACCTGCAAAACATAAAAATTCAGATCCCGAGTTCTTCTGATCAGCTGCTCAGCCCTAAACAAGTATGACATGCTTTCATCTTTTATTTGAGAAGACCATGGCACCCTGCACAAGAACAGAATCGGCCAACAGTAGCTGGGGATAGAGTCGAAGTGAGAATGGGCTTATTCTCAGGTTCTGTCCAGGATCACACTAGAACTACATTAATTCAGAAGAAAAGAGAGCCCCAGATTGATAGGAAGAGACCTCTGTGACCAACAACAGCATCTGCACTTCTCCAAGCCCCCAAGTGCTCCCGCCCCCCGCCTCTGAAGCCTGAGGATACACAGACATTCATAATGAGCTTCGGTGCCAAACAGCAAGCATCTGAGAGTAAGACCGAAGTTCCTGATCAATGTGGGCACTATTTAGCCCTCCCCGGGCCCTGCTGGTCTCTCTCGCCCATTCAGCAGTTCAGCTGTGTTATTTTTAGTGTAAGTTAATAGAGATCCCTGCAGTGGTATGTAAAAAGCCAAGACACTGGAGAGGCGCTGCTATATTCCTAACGTGAGAGAGGCCTGCAGCTGCAGGTTTGCATGAAGAAGCCCGTGCCAGAGATAGAAAAAGAAGTATACCACTGTTTCATTTTGTTGTTTTGTTTTGTTTTTGCTTTTTGTTTTTGCTGGCACTGGGGGTTGAACCCAGAGTCTCACACATGCTAACCTGATACCACTGAACTATAAACCCCCGGCCCCATTGTTTCGGTTTGTTTGTTGGTTGGTTTGGTTTGGTTTGGTTTGGTTTGGTTTGGGGGGGGGTGTTTTGTTTTGTTTTGTTTTTACGGTACTGGGGATGGAATCCAGGGGCATTCTACAACAGCCCTATTTTTCTATTTTGTACTAGAGATGGAACCCAGGGGTATCCTACCCTCCAAGCTATACCCCCAGCCCTATTTTTTATTATTTATTTTGAAACAGAATCTTATTGAATTACAAAGGGCCTAAATAGCTGAGACTGTCCACAAACCATGATCCTCCTGTCTCAGCCTCCCGAAGTCTGGGATTACAAGCCTATTTTTTATTCTTTATTTTGAAACAGGGTCTCACTGAGTTGCAAAGGGCCTCACTAAGTAGCTAAGGTTGTCCATGAGCCTCGAATCTCCTGTCTCAGCCCCTCAAATGCTGGGATTACAAGCTTGCGCCACCATGCCTGGCTTGTTTCGTATTTTAACTGAGGAATACTGTTTAAGGCTGCTCGGTGCCTGGTCAGGAGAAGAGGAAATCAGCACCATTTTTTTTTTTCTGCCTCCATCATAAAATAAAAGGTAAAATAAAATAAAAATAATGATAGCATTCGAGGAGGAAAAATAAGCCAGTAAGTTTATGTTACATTAAAATATATGTTAGGAAATAAAAATCATTCACTCTTAACCTACGCCAAACCTTTGATTTCATATTTAAATAACCTCTAGACCACCATTCCCTCTGCAAAGCTGTCAGTGTAATTAGAGTTGTAACAAAGGACAGAGAAGAGTAACCCAGGAAGGAAAATTATGACAGGCTTGATCAAAATTACCCTATAAATATCACTTTACTATTTTAACTACCACATTTTAGTTCTAGGCCCATGAAAATGAGTCATCTGCTACCAAAACGAGGCAGAGAGAAGACATTTGATTCATTCCTTTTATGGCAACCACACGTACAGATGACACGTACAGATGCGCCCACAGGAGACTCACGCTGTGATTCATGGGTACAAACGAGGTCCCTCATGGGCATGGCCCATAAATGTAACAGTTATACTACAAGGAAACCAGAGGCAATAAAAGGAGAAATCAAGAACGCTCCCTCCATCTCTCATCCTTGTCCCATGAACATCTAAGGTGAGGAGCCCTAGCTGCAGAGTGGCCAAGGATCCGATAACTCTTTTGTTGGTACTGGGGATTGAGCCCAGGAGCATTCTGCCTCTGAACCATATGCACCCCCAGCACTTTTTATTCTAATTTTGAAATAGGGTCTCAGTAAGTTGCTGACTCTGGCCTCAAACCTACGATCCTCCTGTCTCAGCCTCCCAAGTACTGGGATTGCAGGTGTGTGCTACCACGCCTGGCTCTAGATCCAGTAACTTTTGACCAAGGAAAATGTCATGAGAGTCAGCTGACCCGCACCTCTGTCTTTTCATTTCAGGATCACTTTAGAAAGTGATGGATTTTCACCAAATGAGGGACCTACGCCATGGAACATAAAGGCAATCTGGGGAAGGAGGAAAAAGAAAAAGAAAGGGAAAAAAATCTGCCTTCTTGGTACAATAGATCAACTACTGAGCGTTTTCCAATAATTTTTTTTTTTTTTTTTTTTTTTTGGTGGTGGTACTGGGTTCCTGGAAGCCCTTCTACCTCCGGGCTACACTCCCAGACCTATTTTATATTTTTATTTGGAAACAGGGTCTCTGAAGCCAGTGCGACTGGCTTCGAACCTGCGCGATCCTCCTGTCTCCGCCTCCCAAGCACGGGGATGACAAGCGTGCGCCACCACGCCCGGCCTTCAAATGATTTTTAAATTATTATATTTTAATGTCCTTTATTGAGCTTCACTGGGATGATTGAAGTTACAAAAGAAAACATCTCATGAAGGGGAGACGAATGACTGAGTTCCATCATAAAACAGAATGAAGAAAGGATCCACACGGCTTACTACACTGCTTCCCACACACATGAATCGTCTCACCTCGTTTCTGAAAAAGGACGCTGTCCTAGACCACTCCGCCTAGATGTGGAAGTCAGAACCTCTGGAAGCCGCTCGTTGATGCAAGATTTTATTTTGACTGACTTGCCAGAGGAAAACATGACGTTCTTTTTCTTTCTCTGGCTCCAGGGGGAAAGGGTTAGGCTCTCTTTTATAAATGCTTTCATTTAAAATATTAAATTGATTAAGGTGATGGTTAAAGGATTATTTATTCTCCAGAATTACTGGCCCCCCCAAAAATAGAGGAAAAGGTCAACCCAGGCAATTTGCTTTTAAACAATATTTCCATATTTGTTTGACTCTACCGAGATCTACTCTCAGTCCAGCTCATTCCTGTTGAACTAGGAAAAAATAAAAATAGGAAGCAGGAAATGTCCCAGAATACTTTAGTCATGGGCATCCGGCCTCTTCAGCCCAGTGGGGATCTGCTGGTTCCTACCGGGCACCCCACGGAGCACTTACCATCAAGGTGCCACAGGAGAGAGTAGTGAGAAAAGGAACGGCCCAAGGACATGCCCAGGCAGAAAGAGCGTCAAGGTACACAGAGGAGGCCTTGCCCAGGCCCACTCATAGGCTACAGAAGGGTAGGATTTGTGACCAACGTGCCACCACTACAGTTTCAATGCTTATCCCCTCCCAAATTCATGTTCAAATTTCATGACCTTGTAACAGTATGAAGAGGTGGGACCTGTACGAGGTGATTAGGCCAGGAAGCTCAGCCCTTAAGAATGGACCCAAGCTACTATCTTGCAAATGGGTGTCTTGTAAAAGAACAAATTAAAATCAATCAATCGATCTCTCTCTCTCTCTCTCTCTCTATCTATCTATATCTCTATCTCCCCCTGCCAGGGAACAGTGGCACATGCCTGTAATCCCAGTACTTAGGAGTCTGAGACAGGAGGATTGCAGGTTTGAGGGCATCCTAAGCAACCTAGTGAGACCATATTTCAAAATAAAAAAAGGCTGGGAGTGTAGCTCACGGGTAGAATGTCCCTGGGTTGAATCCTCAGTACAAAACAAATATATATATATATATATAATTTATTATTATTATTTATTATTATTATATTTATTTATACAAATATATATAAATGTATTTATATATATGTATATATACACACACATATACATATACATATATACATATACACACACACACACACACACATATATATATATATATATATATATATATATATATATATATCACTCTCTCCCCCGTCAGATCCTTTCAAGCCAAACTAACTTTGAGCCAATAAATTTCTGTTCATTAAAAATTACTTCATCTAGTGCCGGGCGTGGTGGCACACGCTTGTAATCCCCACGCTTGGGAGGTGGAAACAGGAGGATCACGCAGATTTGCAGCCAGCCGCACTGCCTTAAGAGACCCTGTTTCTAAATAAAAATGTATAAATAGGTCTGGGAGTGTAGCCCGGAGGTAGAAGGGTTTCCAGGAACCCCAGTACCACCAAAAAAAAAAAAAAAAATTTGCTTCATCTGTAGTGTTGTTACAGCAGTGCCAGTGGACTAAGACAACCACCCGTCACTGGGATGTCCTTCACACGTTGCTTTTTTTATTACAAAGCATCCAGCTCTTCCCCAAGCATCACAGAATACAGCTGTTGATCTGTCCTGCTAAGGAAATGCTGGCTTTCCCTACGGACTGTTTACAGTGTCTGCTTCCATATCTATTTGGCATCTAGGGTATTTTGCCTAATGAAAACCCAGCATCAATTTTCTAACACTTGCCACGATCTTACCAGAAGCCATATCCTAAGCCCTACCTCTGATGAACATTTTGTTTAAAAGAAGGGAGGGAATGGGAACCCTGGATGCCCAGCAGAGGCTCTTGACCCCACAGAAGCCATTCAAGAAGACAGAAATCTAAAGAATCGCTGTGCCCGGCTTTTTCTGGTGTTTAAGCTCCCACGACCCTGGCACATCAGTAGACTCACCGGTTCTTAAAATCCACAGTGAAGATTTTAAACCTTTTGGGTTTCCTTCCTATAATGAGCAGATTCCTCTTAACAGCTGACTAGAATTCCCCTGGCTGCAATTTAAACTTGTTCCCTCTTGTCCTCTCCCACTTCGGAGCCAAACCACAAAACCAAGAAACACAACTTCAACTGACCAAACTATTTTCTGACCTTCGGCATTCCGTTTTCACATTTCTGTCCAAGTCTCAAATCTCACTGAGGGGCTTGGGGGAGAAGCAGCCATTAGATTAATAAGATTCACAGGGAAATAATGATTACCTAATTTAGCAGCACAGAGAGAATGGGAACAACCTTCAAATGTCATCATCGGAGGCAGTTGAAATGCCTCCTTTTTCTGACACAATTCTGTCAATTAGCTGAGTCGAACAATTACCATCCCTTTCTCTTTTATTTGCAAAGAACCAAAACTTTCTAAGGATGATAAATGACTCCCTAGAATATCCGATGCCGGTTCTGCTAAATTTGCACTTTCCATATTGTAAGGATTGGGGTGGACGTTTTTTTCCTTCCCAGTTATTTCTCATAATCAATGGGATGAGAAAAAAAAAAAAAAGTCCTATGTAGAATTCAGAGATGGGGTCCTTACAAAAAAAAATCAGGCCCACTTATATCTGTCCAAATCACCAGCAAATGAATACCTATCTCAGTGTAATTAGTACAGTCAAGGATGTTGTTAGCCAAATGATGAGGTAAATTTCGTTTTAATTGTTTTGAGTCCTATCCCCATTTCCCTAAAAAGAAGAAAAGGAAATATATTCAGATTATGACCTTTGAGAATTCTGGACTCATTAGTGTTTCATACAACACGGCGCAGAATGAAAGTGGGAAATGGATCGGGCACTCCCCTAACTGCAGTGTGCACCTCATTAATGGCAGGTAATTAAGGAGGTGTCGGCGCCGGTCCTGGGTCCTGGTTGACAATGGTTCACAAAGAGAATTTTCAGTCCAATAGAACAGCCAGCTGACAGCGGCCAAGTCTGTCCATTATAAGAAGACAAAGGGGACCTAATTTTGCTCCAGCGCTCAGACAAGGGACAAAAGGCATGGGGGGTTGGGAGTGGTAGGCAATAATGCATCTCCTGGACCAGGTCTCAGGAGTGTCTGTATCCTGGAGAGCTCCCCGCAGTGATGGAAGAGGAAGAAGCCGCAGGGATCTGAGGGAAACCAGGCGCAGACATGGGCCTTGGAAGGGATGATAAAAGGAAAATTAGAAAGAAGACCACAAAGAAGAAAGGGGCCATCGGTCACTGTCCTCTGGCGTCACACCCGAGACAGACCACCCTTCATGAGGTCATACCCGAAGGCAAAACAGAGAAAGAGAAGAAAACTTCTGGGCAGAGGGACCTAAGAGAGATTTGATGGGAGATATTTGATGGTCCAGAGAAGCCCAACACCAGCCATTTTTCACTATTTTAACCTGTCCCAAAAAGTCTGATTCAGTTATCTACTGCAATGTCACAACCATGCCCCCATCAAAAAAAAAAAAAAAACTTTTTTTTTCATGATTCTGTGGGTTGGCTGGAGTTTGCTCTGTGTATCGTGTGCGTGGTGGTGTTAAGGTAAGACCTCTGCTGGGGCTGGAGCCTCCAGGATTGCCATTCATCTGCCAGGGATGTCCCCAGGTGGCTTAGCATTCCGAGATCCACCTGTGCCTCTTTACCGCACGCCAGTGGTTTCTGAAAAAGATTTTCAAGACAATAAGCTCCAGTCTGTCTGCACTTGTCCAGCCTCATGTTACGGATTGGGAGAATATGGTTGTGGGGAAACTGTTCCCGGGGACCCCTGTTAGGGTCCCGGACACACTTTCCCTCAAACCACAACAAAACTCAAAACAACCAAAAACAGAAAAAAACCACAGGTTCTTGTCCTGAGCTAAGGATAAATATACATAGTTTGGACAGTTGCTGAAGATTTAAAGAAGTTTATTAGAAAGATAGAAATACAGAAAATAGAAATACAGCCCCATGCCAGAGTGGCATGGAGGGGTGACTTGAATGAATACACCAAAGGGATCACATGTAGACTTGACCTTTTTATACCCATGACCTCCGTCTTGTTTAGTAATTCTGACGTAGTGAATGTAGTGAATGTCCCCGTAAGGTACCTCCCCCAGCAAGGTGTGGCAAGGTGTCACCTTTCATGAAGGTCGACCCCTCCTACCATCTTAGCTAGCTTATCTAATCATGCAGATCTGTCTTTAGATAGAGAAAGGCCTAGTTCTCCTCTCCTATAGACTTGCTAATTACTTTTAAGGAGGTTAATTTACATTGGAATAGTTGACTGCTTTTAGGCAGAAACCAAGCCCTTGCACAGATTTGCCCCTCACCCAATTTTTGAAATATATTAATAATCATAGCTTTCTCAAATCTTCCTAGGCCATTCCCAATACTGGTACACTCTGCTTGCTTTCTGTTTATCCATGTCCCACTGGCCACAGCAAGTCATACAGCCAGGCCCAAACTCAGGGAACAAGGGAGCTACCCAAGAAATGAAGACCAATATCTATGATCCGATGGAAAATATCAACCTAACAATTTGCCATAAGGACACAAGCTTTGGCACAACCAAAGCTCTCATCAGAGACTTTACCCCTTCTTTCCACTGAGGCTGGTAGAAGACACCTAACAACCATTTTGCAGAAACTGTCATAGATCCAAGATCTTCTCCCACGTTGGGTGTGGCAGTACCTGCCCTGTCATCCCAGTACTGGGGGAGGGGCTGAGACTAAAGGATCTCAGATTCAAGGTCAGCCTCAACAATTTAGTGAAACCCTCAGCAAATGAGCAAGACCTGTTTCAAAATTTTAAAAAGGGCTATGGGTGGAGAAATAATGCTCCTGAGTTAAATCCACAGAACCAAAAAATAAGAAATAAAAGATCTTCAGCCGGGCGTGGTGGCGCACGCTTGTCATCCCAGCATTCGGGAGGCTGAGACCGGAGGGTCGCGGTTCACAGACAGCCTCAGCTACTTAGCGAGGCCCTCTGCAACTCAGTGAGACCCGGTTTCAAAATAAAGAATAAAAAATAGGGCAGGGGGTGTAGCTCGGAGGTCAAATGCCCCTGGGTTCCATCCCCAGACCCACAAATATATCCTATCAGCCCCTGTGTGCTCACACAAAAACACACCTGGTCCTCCAGCACTCCTTTATTCTGTGGATGGTGAGATTGGTTCAAATCTCAAGCATCACTTGCTCTTTTGAGCAATCTCTTTTTCCAAACCAAGCAAACTTTCCTTCCCTCCTTCTCAGCTGTTCTTTATGTCGACTTGCACAAATTGCAAGGATATAAGCCAGTGCCTGCCGCTCCGGTCACCTAGCACAGGGTCATATCGATAACAAATACCTATTGAGCACTTGCTGTTTGCGAGTCCGTGCTGTGGATACTGCAGTAAACAAGACAAAGTCCCCAGGCACGAGGAGCTGATAGGCTGACTGGGAAAGAGGAAACACGCTGTACGGTGCTGGTGACCGGTTCTGGGAAGAAGCCCAAAGCAGAGTGAAGTCGTGAGTGTGCAGAGCCGTGGTTAGTGGTTTGTTCCCTGGAGTTGCTGTGACAAAGTAATAAACGAGATGACTTAACACAAGAGAAATTATTCTTTCATAATTCAAGAGGCCAGGAGCCCGAACTCAAGATGCCAATGGGGTTGCTTCCTTCTTGGGGTCTCAGCGGGAGAATCTCTGCCAAAGTCTCCCTTCACCACTGCTGGTGGCTGGCAATCCTTGGTGCTCTCGACCCACAGACACGTGGCTCCTCTGGGGTCACACGGCGATCTTTCGCGCATGTGTGTGTGTGTGTGTGTGTGTGTGACTGTGTTTCTTCTTAGAAGGACACTGGTCATTCTGAATTAAAGCCCCACCATACCAGAGTATGCCAACCTCTGAACTTTACTAATGCATCTGCCATGACCCTGTTCCCAGGTAAGTTCACATTCTGAGGTCAGAGAAGGGCGTGGATTTTGGAAGGACCCTATTCCACCCAGAACAATGAGGACTTAGGGTTTCATTCTACATGCATGATAGCAATAAATGAACAAATGCCCAAACAGCCCAACACAGGAGTGAATGGTCACCAGGTGATACAAGCAGCCACCACCTGCTATGACCACCAGATAGTCCATTATGAGTCACCATGTATTCTTGGAAGGGGAAAGGCTTTTGCCTGTGGACCCTCTTTTGTGTGTGTGTGTGTGTGCAAGTTTGGGGATGGAACCCAGGGGCATTTGACCTCCGAGCTACACCCTCTGCCCTATTTTTTACCCTTTATTTTGAAACAGGGTCTAAGTTGCGAAGTGCCTCACTAAGTAGCTGAGGCTGTCTGCGAACAGTGATCCCCTGGTCTCAGCCTCCCGAATGCTGGGATGACAAGAGTGAGCCACCACGCCCAGCTTGTGGACCCTCTTTCTGAATGGAGAATTGAACCTAGTGGGAATTCAAAGTCTCACTAAGTTTAAGGCCTCAGTAAGTTGCTATGGGTCTCTCTAAATTGCTGAAGCTAAGCCGAGCGTGGTGGCGCATGCTTGTCATCCCAGCATTTGGGAGGCTGAGACCGGAGGATTGTGGTTTGTGGACAGCCTCAGCTACTTAGTGAGGCCTTTCGCAATTCAGTGAGACCCAGCTTCAAAATAAAGAATAAAAAACAGGGCAGGGGGTGTAACTCAGAGGTCAAATGCCCCTGGGTTCCATCCCCAGACCCACAAATAAACAAATAAGTAAGTAAGTAAATAAATAAATAAATAAATAGATGAATCTGCAATCTTCCTATCTCAGCCTCTCAAATAGTGGGATTACAGGTATGCACCACCCAGTCCAACTCTGAATGGATATTCAAAATATAGTGCTATTCAGAACTTTCCAGAAGGAATAAAAACCCTCTCAAAGTGAAGAAGCAGTAACTCTCAGGGTAGTGAGATTCCAGATGCCACTGTGGAGGGAATTTTCGAGACATATGACTCTTTCTGACAGGTGACCACCCGCTTTGTCTCTCAAATTCCCAAACTCAGTTCTCCCAGGCTATCGCGTCTCATAATTAGGCCTCAATGTGGGTCCATCCAACATAAAGATGAGTGCCCAGAGAGGACCAATCTTATCTCCTTGCTCGGTTCCCATTACAAGGTCCCAGCTGATGGGCCACTGGGCACTGACACTGCACGTTTATTTAGAACTGCAAGCACCTGTGTACCAGAAAACCACGCTAGCAGAAAACCTTGCTTCCCCATCCCGCCCCATCGCCAGCAGCTCCTATTCTCAGGGGCCCCCTGTCCTCCTGCCACTTCTGCAGCGGGAACCCTGAAGTCACAGTGGCTATTGTGTGAGCCTCCGGATGGGATGGCAAACCTCCCCACCCAAGCACCTGAGTCAGCCTCATTAAGTTCTTGGCGAAACAGTCTGATCCCAGGCTACAGCGCTACCCCACCAAGGGTTAAAGAAATAATTATTGTGGGGCTGGGAGACTTGGTAAATAGCACACGCCAGTGGAGGAGGCAGGCTTCCTGAACCCAGCTGAGAAATACAATTAAGTTGTAATATTTTGTCAGGGCTTTTTCCTCCTCCTTACTGTTTATCAGTGTTAAGAGACAATTTATACTTTGCAGGTCTCTAGGATGGTGAGTGTAGCTCACAGCAGGCAGGTAAGATTAAACTGTCTGTCAGGAGGCGCTGGCCTTCCGTGTTGTTACATACACGTAGCCGGGAGATGAGAGCCCCAGGTGCTGGAGATTGCTGACATGAAACTCCAACAGCCTTCCCCGGGAGCAGGAGCCCCACTGCCCCCTCTGTCTTCACTATGTCCTGGAAGCCGGAATCAGGACCAATAAGAAGATGAGGATGCCTCTACACTCAGGGCAGCGAAGATGTCATCTCTTAGCTTTATTCCCAAAGATCTCTGGTCCCCTGTTGATATCAGGGTCCATTAGGAGCCCCCCTTTCCTGAGAGGAAATCTATGACTAGTGGACGGGAATTGGAGGGGAGAGAGAAGGAAAAAATAAGGACTGAGGAAAGGAACAGTTCAAATAAGGTCATGTCCATGCAAGAAGGTTTCACTAGCAATCTCGCTAACATGGATGGGGAGGGAAGAGAGGAGCAGGGCGAGGGGAAATTTACCAAGTGATGTGTGCATGTGTGTGTGCATTGCTTTGAGTCTCACTGTGATGTGTACTTACATTACACAAATAAAAAGCATAAGAAATACCCAGGCGTGGTGGCGCACGCTTGTAATCCCCGCGCTCGGGAGGCGGAGACAGGAGGATGGCGCAGGTTCGAAGCCAGCCTCGCTGGCTTAAGAGACCGTTTCCAAATAAAAATATATATAAAATAGGTCTGGGAGTGTAGCCTGGAGTTGATGGGTTTCCAGGAACCCCAGTACCACCAAAAAAAAAAAAGTATAAGAAATAAAGAATATACATATATGAACCTGTCAATGCCAGTCTTAATATCACGTATACAGAAGGGGGGGACTGGGAATAGAGCTGGGGATAAGCTCACCAAATGCTGTGTGCATGGGTGTCCCTATCACTCTGAACTACATTTCAGTGTGAGACCGCAAGGCACCAATAAAAGTATATTTTTTAAAAAATAAAGAAAACCTATAACTAAGCTGAGACTATTAAGAATGATTCGTTTTTTTCACGTACGATGAGCACACAAGAATGAAGTAACACATCTCGGAGGGTTCACATTCAGCCCGTCTCGAAATCCCATCAGCCTTGGACTTCTCTTCCTGTCCTGAAGAGTTTCGTCGCATTGAATAACTGAAAATCCGCTGACTCTCCTTATCTTCCTATGCTTAATTGACTTTCAAATGACTGTTCATCAAAAAAAAGACTTGTTCATAAATGTTCACTGCAGCTCTATTCAAAATAGCCCAAAACCAGAAACAACCCAAACGTCCACTAACAAACGGGAGAAGAGAGAAACAAACCGCGACATACTGTTGCAATGGAATGCTGCCCACCAATAAGGCAGGACAAATTAAACAAGACAAGCCCGTGACATGTGCAACAACATAGATGATTCTCCCAGGCAAGATGCTGAACAAAAGAAACCCGGTCCCAAAAATCACAAATTCTACAATGCCACGTAAAGTACAGCGTCAGGCAAGGCTGATTCACGGAGACACGTCAGAATCGCGCTTATCTCCAGAGGCGGGATTGACTGCAAGGGTATTTTCTGAGCTGGTGGAAATGTTCTGTATCTTGATCTGCCTGGTAGGCAGGCACATGGGTATATACGCTTCTAAAAAGCCACCAAGAAATATATGGGGGAAAAACAAAGTGTTCAGCCTCATTAGCAATCAGGGAAATGCAAATCAAAACTACCCTGAGATTCCATCTAACTCTAATTAGGACGGCAGTCATCAAGAACTCAAACAATAATAAATGCTGGCAAGGGTGCGGGGAGAGAGGGATACTTATGCGCTGTTGGTGGGATTGTAAATTAATATAATCACTTTGGAGATCAGTTGGGAGGTCCCTCAAAAGACTGGGAATGGAATGGCGATATGACCCAGCCATACTGCTCCTAAACACCTTTCCAGAGGAATTGGAGTTAGTATACTATAGTGATACCTGCACAGCCACATTGATAGCAGCACAATTCACAATGGCCGAATGATGGAAGCGGCCTAGGTGTCCATCAACAGACGAATAATAACAAACTGTGCCACATACGCACAATGAAGTTTACTCAACCGTAAAGAACAAAATGATGTCTTTTGCAGGAAAATGGATGGAACCAGAGAGTAGTGTGCAAAGTAGTGTGCAAAGTGAGGTCAGATGGTCTCTCAAGCCAAGGGCTGTGGATCCTAGAGCAAAAATCAGAAGCAGAAAAGACTTTAGTCAGATGGGGAAAGAAAATAGTAGATTAGTGAAAGGGGCTTGAGGGAGGGAGTTGGTTAGAGGGAAAAGGACTGAGAAAGTAAGGGGAAGGTTCAAATAAAGTAACATGCACACAAGGTTTCACTAGCAATCTCACTAACATGTGTGGTGAGGGAGGAGGAGAGCGTGGGGGACAGGTACTTAACACCAAGTGTTAAGTACATGTATGTTTATATCACTTTGCATCTCACTATGACGTATAGTTACATTGCACCCATAAAAGTTTTTTTTTTTTTTTTTTTTTGGTGGTACTGGGGTTCCTGGAAGCCCTTCTACCTCCGGGCTACACTCCCAGACCTATTTTTACATTTTAATTTGGAAACAGAATCTCTTAAGCCAGCACGCACGGCTGGCTTCGAACCTGTGCAATCCTCCTGTCTCTGCCTCCCAAGCGCGGGGATTACAAGCGTGTGCTACCACGCCCAGCTCATAAAAGTATTTTAAAAAGAAATTAGAAAGACAAAAGAAGGTATCAAGATGCCCACTCAGAGTTTGTTCTTTTTACTGTATGCAAATCGAACCTCAATAAAGAACTTCTAAAATTTACCCATGATGTCATTTAACTTAAACCGTATCCTCCTCTTCAACCTACCAGACCGTCCCAAGCCTCCAGCGGCTGCTCAAAATAAATTTCTTTCAATTGTTGGCTTTTTCACCAGTCTGTCAACTCTCGGCTCATTATGGAGTTCTCAGATGTCTGCAGTACTAATGCAATGGATGGATGGATGGTGGGTCGTGCCTTCCAACTTACAGAAAGTGACCTACAATGAATTGTTCTCCTGGCGGAGGGACTGAATCTGTACCCACTCAGCCATCCTCCTCACCTGGTCCCCCAGGTGCGAATGACACACACCAGGAAGATGAACATCCAGGCTTAAGCTACACGATCAGACGATGGACTTAAGTCCTGCATCCACAAGGTGATAAAACCCTAAGTTAGTCCAATGACAGTGTAGCATCCCTCTGAGCTTCTAGGAAACCACGTTTATCCACGGTAATGAAGAAAATCACTAACTTGGTTAATCCAAACCTAAGACAAAAATGATGTGTATTAAGTGTCCTAACAACTGTTTCTAATGTCTCATTGTTCAGATCAGGATTTTCTTCTACTTGCTGAATGGCTACAATGGGCAGGAAGTACACCAAATTAGCTAGGAAAATGGTAGGCTAGGGGAAAAATCTTGTAAGGGCCATTAAGTTTTGAGAATCTCTTTTCAATGCAAATGTAGTTAGTCTTTGGGTCTCTTTTTATGGGGAATATCTTGTTTGAACTGAAAACTTATGCATGTTCAGGACTCCTGTTTTTGCATTGTATCAAACTTTAGTTTTTATCCTTTTTATTCAATGTATACTAGGATTTTTCCTCAGGAAAACAAGGAAAAAATATCTTGGCTATAAAATGCATTCTCAAGTCCTTTACAGAAAGATAATGTGTGTCTTCAGACCCCAAGGGACGGAGCAAAAAGAAGAGCAGTAGTGCCTTGCTCACGGAGGGCTTATTTTAACCTTTTGGGCTGCAGTTGATGCAAATATTTGCCCAGGAGCAAAGATTACAGGTATTAAAATGTTAAAAAAAAAAAAAAAGTTGTCTAGTTCAATGTGGAAAGTGCAGAGGTAATACAGGGCACCGATTTTTTTTTGAAGATAAAAATGGAACCTAATTTGCCAGTCATGTCTCCCTATGTACTGAATCTGTGACAGCTGAATACAATGAGAAAGGAGATGACATTGTCCCTCCAGAAACCAACACAGCACACAGGTTTCACAGACCATGCAGCTTCCAGAAACCTGACCATGGAGAGCCACTGTGTCTTACAAAGCTACTGTGTGCAGATGACTATCCTCAAACAGCCAGGAGCCCGATCCCTGCAGGAACTGAAGTCAATCAGGTGGCTAATTTTACCAGTCCCTTTTAGACAAAGGTAAGTGTGTGCACATATTCTCATTTTCTCTCCTCTCTCTCTTTCTCTTTCTCTTTCTCTTTCTCTTTCTCTTCTCTTCTCTTCTCTTTTCTCTCTCTCTCTCCTATTGTAGCCCAGCACCATACACATCAGACAAACCAGAAAGCAGTTCCCCCTGGCTTGGGTACCACAGAGACTATGTGCAAGGACCTCCGAAGCTTACATCCCATGCTCCAGTCTGCAAACCCAGCTTCCAAAAAGCCTTCCTCCCCTGGATCCTGACCACGCACCAGCTGGTCAGGAGCTCTCTGTGGGAGGGCACCGTTAGCATGGCGGGCTTCCCATACTCTTCTCTAAACCCTAGTCACACACAGCTGCCGGATGCCGGCATGGAGTACTTTCACACTTGTCTCCTTTAAAAAAAAAAAAAAAAAAAAACTAGTTACCATATTCTCATCAGGGGCCTCAGGATATGATCCACAACTTTTAGCTAATGCAGCCACGAATTTGCCCACACATGCTGGGGACAGAAAGAGACAAAGCCAACCTGAAATCTGAGGACAGCCAATTTAGTCAAAGATGGCTTCCAGGAGAGGCGCTCACTTCTGGAGTGAACTGGGGACCCAGTAAACCACAGAGGAACTGACCCCCACACAGCAGGGGCAGCATGAAAGAGGTAAAAATAAATGGTCACCAAGGTGTCAGGCAGTCTCCACCCTCAGCTTGGATTCCAACTCCCCACCAGTTCAAGGCCCAGCCTGAGCATCAAAGAATGGATGGAGAGCTGATACGGGTCATGGACCCTGAAGCTTAGCTCAGTTTGGGCACTCACCAGTTGGGTAACATCAGGTCACAGCACAGCCCTGGGCCTCAGTTTACCCATCTGTACACTACTGATTTAAACTTGTCTTAAGGATCAAATGGGCAATGCATGTAAGGCTGAGCATCATGCCTGATCCACAGCCACTATGGAGGTCAGTGTAGATTCTTTAGAAACCTGGGAATGAATCCACCATCGGATCCAGCTATACCACTCCTGGGTATCTTTCCAAGGGGACCGAAATCAAAATATTAGAGCAATGCATGCATATCCACGTTCATAGCAGCGCAATTCACAAGAGCCAAAACATGGAACCAACCAAGTTGTCCACCAACAGATGACTGGATTACAAAATTAAGGGCTATACACATGATGAAATTCTCAGCAATCAAGAAGAATATTTATTTGCAGGAAGGACGGACTTGGAGAACGTTAAGTGAGATTAACCAGTCACAGAGAGTAAAAGGTCATAAGTTTTCTCATATACAGAAGCTAGGACGTAATTGGGATATAAAATAAACTTTAGACAATGGAGAAGAAAGCCCAGTAGACTGAGGGAGGTGGTCAGGGGGGAGGGAATTAATGAAGGAGACTTTTCCATTCACACACATATGAGAACACCAATGCCAATCTCAGTGTCCTGTTTAGGGGAGGGGGCTGGGGAGGAAGCTGTAGGAAAGCCCAGCAAGTTCTGTGTGCACGTCACTAGCACTATGAATCACATTATGGTATGAGACTCTAAGACAAGAGGATCACAGGTTCAAAGCCAGCCTCAGCAATTTAGTGAGGCTCTCAGCAACCTAGTGAGACCCTGTTTCCAAATAATAAATGAAATCTGGCTGGGGGTAGAGCTTTGAGGTATAATGCCTCTGGGTTCAATCACTGGTACCAAAAAATACATAAATAAAAATGAATTATACTGAAGTGTGTTTTTGTGTGTGCGGTCCTGGGGATGGAACCCAGAAGCATTCTACCTCTAAGCCACACCCCCAGTCCTCCTATTTTTTAGTCTTTATTTTGAAACAGGGTCTCACTGAGTTGCAAAGGGCCTAAGTAGCTGAGGCTGTCCGCAAACCCGGATCCTCCTGTCTCAGCCTCCCAAATGCTGGGATTACATGTGTGCGCCACCACGCCTAGCTTATACTGAAGTTTTTTAAAGTACATTGTATATTAACACAAATATAAATGACAGGTTTCAGAGGTTGCTCTTAACTAACATAGAATTTTAGCTACCTTAGCTATACACCTTTCTAGACTAGATTATAGGATAAGCACCTAGAGAAAGGAGCAGATGTGAGAAAAACCCCAGAGGGACTGTATACCACACATGCAAGCTGAGGATGCCCCCTGTGACCGCCTCAGATGAGCGGAGATGTGGGACTGTGTACCACACACGCTAGCTGAGGATGCCCCCTGTGACAGCCTCAGAGGAGCGGAGGTGGGGAATATGGAGGAAGCGCACTGGCCCTGAGTCTCTGGGCTGGTTGGGAGTTCACGGGTTTTATCGTATGATGCTCTCACTTTTGAATGTGCTTGAAATTCCCCATAATGATAAAAGACAGATTTTAAGGCTGACTTGATTTTAGAGTGCTCTGCTTTAAAAGGTAGAAAATCACATCACGCATTTCAAGACTATTTCTTTCAAAAACAACCCAACCCAAAGTACTTTAAAGGAGACACTCTACAAAATACATACTTACCTAAAAATAACTCATTTCTTGTCGATAATGTTGTTGTTGTTGTTGTTGTTGTTGTTGTTGTTGTTCTGGGGATTGAACCTAAGGGTGATCTTCCATTGAGCTATACCTCCAGCCCAATTTGAAAGAGAGTCTTGTTGAGTTACCATGTGCTGACCTAAAACCTGTGATCCTCCTGTCTTAACCTCCCAGGTTGTATTACTAGTATTACAGGCATGTACCACCACACCCGGGTCATATCTATTCTTTCTCTACTAGTAACTTCTCTTTCCACATAAGCCAGTCATCCCCAAAACTTGTAGCCAAAGTTATCTCTATGACCATAGGAAATGGAGATGGTAGGCCCTCTGCCAGTTCCCACCTGAGCAGAAATGCCCTCAACCAAAATTTCTATTTCCTGCTTGCAGGCTGGTGAGTCCCAAGTTGAATTCAAATTCTAAGATTTAGCCTCAGCACACAGGCAGCAGAAATGAGAGCGAGGAGAGTGAGGAGGGAGAAAGAGAGAGACAGATGCTCAATACAACTCTTTCTCTTTTTTTGTAACTTTTAAAACCCTTTTTAGAGATCTGAATTATCTTAAATCCCAAACCATTTCCCGGGTAGTCCTGGAGAACGTAATAAGCCTCCGGGGCAGAAGTAACACTCCCCAGGAACCCCAGGAAAATCATCCATAGACAAGTGTGGGAAGGAAATTCTCTGGTATGAAAAGAGAATTTTTTGTGTGTGTGGTACTGGGGTTCCTAGAAGCCCTTCTACCTCCGGGCTACACTCCCAGACCTATCTTTACATTTTTTAAAATTTGGAAACAGGGTCTCCTAAGCCAGCGCGCGCGGCTGGCTTCGAACCTGCGCGATCCTCCTGTCTCCGCCTCCCAAGCGCGGGGATTACAAGCGTGCGCCACCAAGCCAGGCATGAAAAGAGAATTTTAAAGGGAGAAAAGTGATCTGAGAGCAGTTTCCATTCTCCATGATGGGAGAGAGGCTTCTGTCCCCCATGATGTAGGAGAGACTTCCATTCTCCATGATAAGAGAATGACTTCCGGCCTCCATGATGTGAGAACGGCTTCCGGCCAACCTGAGGAGACAAAGTCACTCCACGATCCCTGCCAACGTAGCTGCATTTATTTATGCTTTGGAGCTGGTCCTATGGACTAAAATCTCTGAAACCCTGGGTCCCAATAAATCTTCCTGCCTCTAAAAAATAAATAAATAAAAATGGCTGGGATGTAGCTTGAAGGTGGAATGCCCCTGATTTCAATTCCCAGTATAAATAAATAAATATAAATAAATAAATAATAAGCAAGCCAGTCAGCCAGAAAAGTTAAAAATGACTTTCTCAAGGTCATGGCATCTGCTTGACAACAAATCACAACTAGAAGGCATGTTTCCTTACAGGCATTTGCCTGGAGCTCCCCCCTGGCATGGTGTTCTCCTCTTCCCTTTGAACAATATCCTCACCTCTCATGGAGGGACCCAGTGTTTTATCATAGAAATTGTCTGTGACTGGGATATAAATGTGAGTCTAACTAACAATAGCACTCCTATCCTTTGGTGAGTAACAGTCTGCTAAAAATGATGAAAGAGAAAATTATTCGGCAACTTACAGATGATCATCATATGCCATGGTATTTCCCAAATAAAATTATTTCCAAAAACACCTACCTATATATAATTCCGATTATACGCCACGCATATAGACAAAATCATAAAGCTTTAGGTCGGCACACAAATTAACATAAGCCCCCTGCCAGGAAGAAAGTAAGCAAGGTTTTTTGTTTGTATCTTGCAAGTGCTTGAGAAAAGAAGGAAGGAGAGAGGGAGGAGGGAGGGAGGGAGGGAGGGAAGGAGAGAGGGAGGGAGGGAGGGAGGGAGGGAGGGAGGGAGGAAGGAAGGAAGGAAGGAAGGAAGGAAGGAAGGAAGGAAGGGAGGAAGGAAGCATTTCCTCATTCTCTGAGACAGACTACGGGGGTCATCACAAATTGTGATTCACAGTTTCTCTCATCACAAAGCGCAGTCTAAGGCAGGCGTGGTGGTGCACAATGCCTCTAATCCCAGTTCTTGGAAGACTGAAGCAGAAGGATCACATGTTTGAGGCCAGTGCACGGTGACTCAGCAAGACCTCATTTCAAAATAACAAGTAAAATAGGGCCGGGGTGTAGTTTAGAGGTACAGTGCCCCTGGGTTCAGTCCCCAGTGCTCCACAGACAAGAATGATATGGAGTCTATTTCCTCAGCCCTTGAATCTAGGCCCACCTTGACATTTGTTTTGGCCAATGAGACATTCACAAAAAGCATAAGATAATCAGAGAAGAGAAAAACACTTGCTGCTGCTGCTGCTGTTGCTGCTGCTGCTGCTGCTGCTTCTTCTTCTTCTTCTTCTTCTTCTTCTTCTTCTTCTTCTTCTTCTTCTTCTCTCTCCTCTTCTCCTCTTCCTTCTTCTTCTTCTTCTCCTCCTCTTCCCCTCTCCCTCCCTCTCCCTTTCCCTCTCCCTCTTCCTTTCTCTTTCTCTTTCTCCTCTCCTCTCCTCTCCTCTCCTCTCCTCTCCTCTCCTCTCCTCTCCTCTCCTCTCCTCTTCTCTTCTCTTCTCTTCTCTTCTCTTCTCTTCTCTTCTCTCTCTCTCTCTCTCTCTCTCTCTCTCACTGGAGATTAAGCCCAGAAGCATTTTGCCTCCAATATACACCCCCCAAGCCCTATTCTTTTTATCCTTTATTTTGAAACAGGGTCTCACTAAATTGTGGAGGGCCTAAGTTGCTGAGGCTGGCCACGAACCTGTGATCCTCCTGACTCAGGGCTTTCTCTCTTTTATGACAAGAAGAGTAACACAAGCACAACCAACTGAATGAGTAGGAGTCCGTCTCCTGGGATGGGACTCCACATGGAGGACTGACTGTCCCAAGCCACAGCCTGCCAAACACCAGCCCAGGTAACTGAGACCACCTTAGATCGGTCACAGCCAGTGCACTAAACACCCACAGACTATGTGAAGGTCCAGCTGAGGCTATTCAAGCCATCCCAGGTAGGAGCCTCCAAGTTCAGGGGTGATTTGTTACACAGCAAAAGCTGACTGATTCATTCTCTAGCATTGCAGGTATTATCTCAGTCAGAAATTTCTTTCACTTTGTTGGAGAAAAAAAAAAAAGAATGCAGTAGAGTGGGCCAGCAGAGATTTGCATCTGAGACTAGCCTTTTTTTCTTGGCGTTTTCTTCACTATCAGCCCAACAGGCCCTGCCTTGGAAGGTCTCTCATTTGTCTTTATTTCACTTCACTGTTCTGAACCCTCAATGTGGGCATCAGGAGTCAGTTATCACTTCAAAAACTAACTTGATGTCCACTGGGGATTCCAAACCCAACACGGAAGCAACAGGAGTCAGGTGACACGGTGCACAGGGCTTGGTGACTTCTTCCTCTCCAGCTCTGTCCATTGTGAGCTGAGCCTATCACAGAGCGGTGTGGGATGCGCTCTTCTGTGAGATTCAAATCCCAGCTAAGTTGTTCGTGTCAAGCTACAGCAGCTCCCTTCTTCTATAAAGAACCAGGAACACTTTCCTATTGCCTGGTTGATCATTCACATGAGCATTCATCTGTCAGTTTCCACATCTGTTATTTATTGCTATCACACACTCAGAGAAGAGCTTTTCAAAGCCCACATCATGAGTAACAAGGACCCAGCCCCATTTCCTCCCACACTTTCCTCAGCTCACCCTGGACTTCTGACTGTTCCCCATACACACCCAACATCCTTGGTCCTGTTGGTCTCTGTGCTTGTCTGCTCCACGCGATCACGCATCCTCCAGCAGGCTAAGGCCGGGCTTGTTTACGTGGTAGATACCTTGGCAGGTTTCAGGAGGAAAAAAAAGGAAGACCAAGGCTGGGAACTGGCGCCTGGACATGGCTGACACATTCCCCTGACCTCAGCCAGTCCTTCCACCAGCCCAGAGTCGAGGGATGGGGAAGTTTTATTTTATTTTATTTTATTTTATTTTATTTTATTTTATTTTATTGGTGGTGGTACTGGGGGTGGAACCCAGAGGCTTTCTACCTCTGGGCCATACTCCCAGACCTTTTTTTTATATTTTATTTGGAAACAGGGTCTCACTAGGTTGCTGAGAGCCTCACTAAGTAGCTGAGGCTGGCTTCAAACCCGTGCAATCCTCCTGTCTCAGCCTCCCAAGCGCAGGGATTACAAGCGTGCGCCACGACGTCTGGCATGGGGGAAGTTTTAAAGTCATAGAGCACAAAAGTACATATACAAGAAAGGAGAAAGGAACTGTGACCATTTTGCAATCCGGAATATGGCATAAACAGACCTATGAGAAATCCCCCAGGGTGTGGAAAATTCCCTCCTTGCTTTATGTGCTTTCTTATCCCTTTAGGATTTTTAATTCATTGGATAAAAAACAAGTAAATATCTTTAACTAAATCTCTCTAAACCTTTCTTTAAATTATTTTTCAATGTCTAGTAAGGAAGGAGATGGAAACTTTTAACTCAAGAAAATATAGGGACTCACGATCCCTGTACAAACTTAAGTGGATAACCACATGCTGGCTAGGCCCACATAGCTAACATGCTAATGCATTAACATCTTGACATTTTTATTCTTTCTAAAATTCTTTCTGTCCTTAAGGTATGAGGTGGCTGACGTGTCGTTCCACAGGGTTCGTGGAATGTGATGTTATTCACATGAGCGCCGAGGTCACGCCTGTGAGAGTCTGAGTCCCAGTGGCGCCACTTCCTGTCCGTGTAATCTCAGTCAACCTGTTCATCTCATCATCTAGGTCACAGTTTCCTCCTCTGTGAAATGGATATGATAACATTTATCCTGTGAGATTTCGGTAAGGATTACAGAAAATATATACAGAATACCTAGGGAAGTCTCCAGCACATAAACGGTGCAACAAATGGTATTATTTAGGACGGAAAAGCTTGAATTTCCTTTCCACAAACCGTTTCCTACATTACTTTAAAAAGAAACCCTTTCGAATTAGGTAACTGACTAGTTTCTCCCACAGGAAACCCTGCTAGTCAACCCTTGAAAAAGAGCCTGGAAAACTTCTAACTGCTTTTGCTTTGCAAAACCCAGGTCTACTTAAAATAAACAATGCCAATGTTCATCACTGTCACTCAGAAAGCAAACCTACCCCCCAATCTCAGTGGGCTTTTTTTTTTAACACATACAAAATGAGTCAGGCCTTAAGAAGCCCAGAAGCTAAAACCAACCCAGAGTGAAGCAACCTCTTTCGAAATAAAGTAGAGCGTTTGTAGAAAATTAGACTTTAATTCAGAATTGAGATGGCTAATAAGAGAATGATAGGGTGCAGCCCACTCCAGGAGGTGCTTCTGTAAACCCCAAAGAAATGAGGCTCGGGTCTACGAGATGCCTCCTGGGATTTAGGTGGATAACTGCAATGGCTCAGATGGATTATCAAGGCTTTAGCAAGACTGATTGCATCCTTGCCCGCTTAATCACAGAAGCACTTCATTGGAAGGGTAGATCTCCACCCTGGCAAAGGGCTTGGAAACAGAAAGCTGTGTGATGCCCCCCGCGGGGTCCACACAGCCCCGGAAGCTAAGATGTGGGGCAGCTGCTCAAGGGTCTTCTGGGTGGCTGGAGACTAAAGCCACTGGCTTTCCAGAGACAAGCTCCAACTCACACTCATTCTCACATACAGAGCTGTTCCCCAAACACTGTTAGAGAAACAGAAATTTACATCCTGGACAAAGAAAGAGCACTTTGGACACAGGATTTTCAAGGGCTGAGAAACAACGGAGGGAGAGACGCGGTCCTTGGCATCTGAGTGGTGCAGGCAATCTGAGAAATGATTATTGCTGCATTCCTTAAGGGCGTTCATCAGAATTACAATGAGACGCTGGAAACTTCCACTGTGAAAGTCCAGTCTAGCACCAACTAGGAGACCCAAAGTGCCCTTCTAGACCCAAGGCTGTTTGTTCTCTCTCAGCTAGCCTACGCCCAGACTCACCCACCCTCTCTCCCCATCCTCCCTCACATCCCCCCAGCATCAAAACCAAATGCTGAGGAATGATCTAATTAATCCAGGGGCTTGCACGCTGTAAATGACAGCTGGTAAATACTACAACCTTACAGCCCTGTGGTCTCTATGGCTACCATGCGACTCTTGTGCTATAGCCCTGGACCACATGTAAATTGATGGCCATAGCTATGTTTCAATAGAACTTTATTTATAGACACAGAAACTCAGATTTTATATCACTTATATGCATAATGAAATATTCTTTTGATTGTTTTTTCTCCAATCAATCACTTAAAAATGTAAAAACCCACTGGGCATGGTGGTGCACACTTGTAATACCATTACTTGGGAGGGTAAGATCACAGGTTCAAAGACAGCCTCGGCAACTTAGCAAGGCTCTCAGCAAACTCGCGAGACCCTGTTTCCAAATAAGAAATAAAAATCCGGCTGGGAGGTGTAGCTTGGAAGTAGAATGCCTCTGGGTTCAAGCCCCAGAACCAATACCAAAACAAACAAAAACAAAACAAAAATGTAAGAATTCTTCTTACATTAACTCACAATGCCACACAAAGAAATGAGCTGGAGGGTAAAATTAGGCAGAGTTCACCAAGTCCTCATCCAATCAGTGACCAGTCCAAAGGTTGAAAAGGTCACCTTTCCCAGGATAACTTCCATGGGAGGGCATCAAAGAGGGGTTTTTTGTTGTTGTTGTTTTTTGATCATCAGTTGTTGAATGGCCACTGCCCTGCCCAGACTAGACACTAGGGAGAGGCCAGATAACCAAAGCCGACCTGCTCCTTGAACCCCTGGACTGATGAGTTGGCAGGGAACTTCTCTGGGTGTATTACACAAAGACAGAGATTAGCAAGGGGAAGAAGACGTGTGAGGATGGTCAGGATGCAAGGTCCCAGGATGCAGAATCCATGCCACCGAGCCCAAAGTGGATCTCTGGTAAGTACAAAGGAGAAGCCAGCCACGACACGGCCTGCCCTCGAGGTGGGTGTCTCTGCCTGCCGGGCTCCCCGTGGTAGTGAGATCTGCTTCCTTCCCGCAGTGCTGTGAGCGTCTACGCTCTCACTGTGTGTGCACTGCAAAGGCAGACGCTTCTGCTTTGTGGTTACGGCACACGGCAGGGCTTGGGGGACAAAGTGAGGAAAATAACTTAATGACAGTAGAGCTCAAATCACGGAGTTGTGATGGGATTAACATCTGTTCCCGGGGAAAATTTCCCGATCATAATTCAGAACTTTACATTTTTCTGGGCAGAAAGACTCGTGTACATCGAGCATTTGCGAATCCTGTTGTTCTGTCTCCTTAGCCTGTGAAGACACAGAATTCAATCTGCACTTGCTTACTTTGTATCTAAGCAACTGTCAGATTCCATATCTACTAATAAGAAAGGGTATAATTATACCCTGATACTTTAATTAGTAGCAGATGCCTGTGTTTGTGAATAAAATGTAAGATTTTTTGGAGGCCTGGAAGCTCAGTTCAATGCAAACATCAGGTGTCTGATGCTCAGGCCTCTAATCCCTCTTGTTGGTCCGTGTAGACATGGAAGCCTAGGCTTCAACCTTTACTAGATTCATCCCCAGTAAGGAAGGCTCGGGGCCAAATGGAGTGAGATTTTCATGTCACCCTGGATTATCACTGTGTGATATGTGTATACTTTCAGTAGCAGTGTTCCTATAAAGATGGTAAGGGGTGTGTGCGTGTGCGTGTGTGTGTGTGTGTGTGTGTTACTAGAGATTGAACCTGGGAGCATTCTACCTCTGAGCTACACTCCCAGCCGTTTTTAGTATCTTTTTTATTTTTAATTTTGAAATAGAGTCTTGCTAAGTTGCTGAGGGGCTTGTTAAATCGCGGAGGCTGGCCTCAAATCTGTGATCCTACTATCTCAGGCTCCCAAGTACTGGGCTTACAGGCACGCACCACCATGCCCGGCTGGTAGTGACTTTATTTTTCAATTCACCATTTCTTTCTACCCCCAAGACCCATTCAAGAGCTAGGCCCTAAAAGAGAAAAGAGAAGTAAGGACTTGGAGAATTAGGACGGCCTCTCATAAATTATGGTTGGGTTGCTGTTCCCACAGCATCTTCCTGAGGGTATTTTTGAGCTTATCTATTGCAGAAAGCATATTTCCTCAGGCAAAAGAAAAAGGAAAAAAAAAAAAAAAGCCTTCAACTTAACTAGCTTGATTTATCCCCACCCCTCTCCGAATACAAGGCAAGTTCCTATAAATAAAAAATAAATAAATAAAATTCCAACCTCAGGTCTGAAAGCACTACATCTTGTACTGAGGCCTTCAGAAGGACGAAGTGATCAAATCTGACCTTAAAATCCCTAGTAGTACTGCTAACTCGCTTCTACCAGGTAAACACAAGGCCTCCAGGGGCTCAAGATACCATCAGAATTCAAAAACAAAGTAGCAGTGAGGGGGAGAGATAAGAAAGGAGGGGAGGAGGGGAGGAGGGAGGAAGAGAGGAAGGGAGGCCTCTGTAATCCTCCCGTGTCTATATTCATCACTTCACAAGCAGGCCGGCCAGTGGTTTGGACCATAAGCTGATCCATTAGCTAGCTAGGTGAGCTGACCCCTGATCCATAGGCTGACAGAGATTGTGCCTCTTACTCCTTATACAGCCTCAGTCCCCAACATAACCCTTGGCCCAAAGTGGACTCATGACTCAGATTTGCAGGAAAATAAAAGCCCATCTCTTGGGGCCTGAGACAAGAGAAAGACTGGGCTCTCTGGCATCCGTTCTCTAATTCTGCAACCCTCTTACCAACAGGCTTGCAGATTTCCACTGGGTGGGCTGATGAGCCAAGTCTAAACTTTGTTAAAGGCAGGGAACAACTTGAAAAAGTCCAGGCTCTTAAACGGAAACTCTGAAATCGCTGAGGACAATGCGTCTCCACCCACCTGTCATGACTCCAGATGGAATTGCCACCGAATAGTCAGGTACTGCTTCTCGAGTTCCAACAGAGTTCTCCAACTTTTAGCTCCACGCCCCATAGGAGAAGATCCAGTTAAAACCAAGCACCATAGGATAAACGAGGCTGGGTTCTGTAAGGCGACCGCACAACCTGGGGAATTTCACGGAACTTTTTCTTGCCTTTTCTTAAGCCTCGTCCCGCAAGTCCAAAGATGGAGTCCAACCTCTCCAAAGTGGGTCTCACAGGGCTCCACCCCACAAGTTAGTCCCAGGGACCCTACAAAGGAGGAGAAGAGAGCATCAGGAGTCACAATAATCCCGCATAGTCCTTTCCCAAACAGCTGGACATGCGGATTGTAATCTGAACATTTCTCCCCCAAGCCTTTGGAGAGTGAGAGGATGTTGTCCTCAAGCATCTGAGCAGCACATAGGCACATCCTGAGAGCCCGGTGCATGATGGGAAAGATGCTGTGGCCTGCTCCGACTAACCAGTGCTGCTGACAGCTGCTGCAGCTGCTTTCCCAGACCTCGGGGAGCAGAATCAGGTGGACGGGGAACTTTTTATCCACGCTTCATTCCCTGAAGCCTCACCATTCCCTACGGGGAAAGAGAGAGAGAGTGTGTGTGTGTGTGAGTGAGTGTGTGTGTGTGTGTGTGTGTGTGTGTTTAACATAGCTAGAGGTAAAAGAAGAAAAGCAGTTACAACTGGCCAAATCTCTCATTCCACAAAACCTCCTTCGCAGACTTGCTGGTGAAGTCTCAGTTTCTTCAATATCATCCCAACAATCTCCTTTCACAGCCCAACTGCGCTCACGCGGGCGCGCACACACACACACACACACACACACACACACTCACACACACACACACACACTCACACACACACACACACACACTCACACACACCCATGCCTGTATCGTTTTGTCTTGCCCCTTGACGGTGGCAGAGCACCTCCTGCTAACGATACCTGTCCATCCAGTGCCATCTAGCGTTGGCACACTGTCACATGCGCCCAAGTCTCTGGGTTTTGCTGCTGGGGGCATTTTTTTGAGCTATTTTCTTCATTCCCCCTGGAAGTAAATACTAGGAGTGGGTTTGGCTTTGCATGGAAATCTGTTTCTGACTGTAGGGGCACAGTAACTGAAGCCAGCCCCCACAATAGCTTTCTCGCCCTTGCCCTTCAGGCTAGACCTCTCTAGCGCGGTGCTTCTCGTATTCTCTTGTGCGTTCACATTGCAAGGGGATCTAGGTATGGATGGATTCGGATCCAGCAGTCTGGGGTAAGGCCGGGAATCTGCGTTCCTAATAGCCCCTGGGCAGCACCAAAGCAGCAGAGACACCCCCAGCAGTAACGAGCAGCTCAGTGCCCAGCCGGAGCCTCCGCTTTCTCTGACCAGCACAGGGACCTCTGCACAGTCCTCAAGACACCTCTGTGGCCCCCTGGCCAGCATTTCCGCCCTGGCAGGCAATATAGGGAGCTGGTTAAGTCTGGAACTTGGGGTTTAAAATATGACTGCCACTTACAGAACGACCTTGGAAAAGACGCTGCATCTCTCTTATCCTTGGCTCCTCCTCTAGAAAATGGGGACAATAATATCCCCCACTGAGATAGCATGGTCAGACTCGTCACCTGCAGCAGGTGGCTCACTCGTGTCGTTTACTGACAGGGAAGCACCAAGTCCCCTGCCCCACTGACCTTTGTTACTTTATCCTCTAAGAGACGATAAGTATGAGGATAAACAGGGGCTTCCCAAGGCCAAATGAGCAAGAAGGGAAGGTCGTGTGCGAGGATGAGACAGGTAATAACTGCTGCTGCCTTTTGATCTCTGCGGACGCCTCTGGAACCTGCTTGTCTGCTGTAAATTGCTCTCCCAGGGAATGAACAACTGACATCCCAGTTCCTGGCTGTCATCAGCTGGTGGCATCGGGCCGCGCACAGGCAACCCCTCCCCACCCCGCTACTTGGCGGCAGTTGGCTGTTATTGATGCATGAACTTCCTTGCTCCTGTCCCTTGAGCATGAGCCTTCCAGTGGCACAAGGGGAGTGGATGTCATTTGGGACAGAAGAAGGAAAGAGGAGACCATGGTGCTCAGTGCCCAGCTGAGGCCCCCGAGAGCTGATGGTGTGAGGAGCAGGAAGGACACGGGTGGGGGCGTGACTCTCATCCCAGCCCGATGCAGTGGTGCATGCCTGCAATCCCAGTATTTGGGAGACTGAGATAGGTTTAGAGCCAGCCTTAGCAACTCAGCAAGGTCCTCAGCGATTCAGCAAGATTCTACTTCAAAATAGATTAGATAGACAGACAGACAGACGGAAGGGAAAAAAGGAAGGAAGGAAGAAAAGAAAGGAGGGATGGAAGGAAAGAAGGAGGAAAGGAAGAAAAGAAGGGATGGAAGGAAGGAAGCAAGCTAGCTAGCTGTAGCATAGTAGAATGCCCCTGGATTCAATCCCCAGTACAAAAAGAATATTAAAAAAGATGGTGATTTTACTCAGACTAACCTGTATTAAAGTCCCCACATAAAGGAATAAACATTACTATAAACTTTTTTTTAACAGAGTTCATTCCTAATTCCAACTTCCTTGATCTGACAACTAAAAACTGTTTTCCCCCGGCGAAATCCTTGTGTTACTTAAAGCCAGGAGAAGCGGCCATGGCTGAAGCTTAAGCAGCACCGAGAGGGGAATTTATTCAGGTTGTTCTAATTCTTCCCAAGACCCTTTCCAGTCTTGTCTTTTTCTTTTTCTTTTTCTTTTTTTTTTTTTTTTTTTTTACAAATGAATGGCAATTCTAGAAAAAAATATTTTTTATTTTAAAAGGCAGAAAATTTTTAAAGGCCAGACACATTCTGACTTGTCTTGCTTATTGTCTTTCTAAGTGAACAAAACCCCATGAAAGCAAGGACTATTGAATCCTCAGTGCCCACAACACTGTCCAGCACATGGCTGATATGACTGAGTCTGTGTGGACTGGATGGATGGATGGATGGATGGATGGATGGATGGATGGATGGACAAATGGATGGATGGATGGACAGATGGATGGATGGATGGATGGATGGATGGATGGAGGGACGGACGGACGGACGGACGGACGGACGGACGGATGGATGGACAGATGGATGGATGGATGTACAGATGGATGGATGGATGGATGGACAGATAGATGGATGGATGGATGGATGGATGGATGGATGGACAGATGGATGGATGGATGGATGGATGGATGGACAGATAGATGGATGGATGGATGGACAAATGGATGGATGGATGGACAGATAGATGGATGGATGGATGGATGGATGGATGGATGGACGGACGGACGGACGGACGGATGGATGGATGGATGGATGGATGGACAGATGGATGGATGGATAGACAGATGGATGGATGGACAGATAGATGGATGGATGGATGGATGGATGGATGGATGGACAAATGGATGGATGGATGGATGGATGGACGGACAGATGAGCAAACCAGGTTTCTGATCAGGTTTAGGCCCTCAAATAGTGTCAAATCAACATGGGGCAATTGCTATTGACTGTCCTGGGTGCTCTGAAGAATCTAAAGAGTAAAAATATATAATCCCTATTCCAAAATGCACGGAGTCTTATTTGGAAAACAAGTCATAAATGTCTGGAAAGCTAAATAATAAAGATATGGCCCTTCATGAGCTAGCAGGATTGAATGCTCCAAGGATGCTGGACTTCTGGTATACTGGAATTAGTGATTTGCTACCCACTGAAGGGTCCTCTCCCCTCACAAAATGACAGAAGTGTTTGAATATGTCCAGGGGGTCATGTCACAGATGTAACAGGAGTGGCACATCAGTCAAGCTGCCCCAACAGAGAGAGGAAGATGCCCAGTACATCAGAAGTATATAATGAGAAAGGGTAGTTTGTTTTGTGGCACTAGGGATTGAACCCAGGGACATTCTACTCAAAGCTATACCCCCCGGCCCTTTTTTATTTTTTGGTTGTGAGACAGGGTCTTGCTAAGTTGAGTTGCTGAGGCTGGCCTTAAACCAGCAATCCTCCTGTCTCACAACCTCCCAAGTACTGGGATTAGAAGCAATGCACCACCGTGCTTGGCTTGAATAAGAATTTTAAGTCATCATAAAAGAAATAACATGAGTAAATATGTTTACTAGGACCACATGGACCCTAAAGAAGATTATTCCCAAGGCAGCCAAGAGCAGCAGAAATGACTTAGGGTCACTTAAAGCAGGACAGGACAGAGAGGCAGCCAGTTTGAGCTGAGTCTCAGTTTACCAAGTCCATTTGCTTTGGAGAGACCTGAGCTCTCTTGGAAGAAAGGGGGAACTACCCAAAGAGGGAAGGGACACCACTGGTCCGCCTGGGACCTGCCTCAACTCCAGAACACCACACTCTGCAGATTTCCCCTCTCAAAATCTTTCCCAGGACTGCCTTGATGAAGCATTCTGCACATCTGAACCCGCTTGGAACGCTAGTACTACACCTAGATGCTAGGATGACTCATTTCCCAGAATGCTCACCATTCATCCTTATAGCTACCAAGAGCTAAACCTCAGGTGCCTTTTAGGACTCACGGCTACTTCATGCACTGCTGTACTTACCAGGTGTCATTCCTCAGTATCTCTCACCCTCATCCCCAGACTCTACAAGTCCTCACTGGGGGAGGCGATTTTGTGCTGGAAGTCTTACAGATGTGAGCAGGTGTCATGCTTAGGGAAGAGGGGGAGGCAATTATCTATAGAATTGTAAAAAGAACCCACCAAAATAGAAAAGTGGTGAGTCACTGACAAATGCCAGCCACAGAGATGATGAGAGTGATGTCGTCACATCCAAAGGAGAGGAAAGTAAGGGAGAAAGAGGAAATACTCTTCAAATTCACCTTCTCTTTCAAAAATTAAAAAAGCTGAACTCTGAAATGGGGTGAAAGAGCAAGATACTGCTCTCCTCAGTGAAGAGAACTTGACAGCCTCATCACCTCCTGACAGCCCCTCTGCGCACTCCCTCCTGCAAAAGGGGGCCCTTGCCACCCTCGGGGACATTCTTGAGGCTCATTCAGCAGGCATTTTCTGAACATTTACTACGTGCCATGCTCTGAGTTGGAATAAACCAGGAGAGCAGCAGACACAGGAAGTTCAGCCCTTGGAAGGGGCTCTGATTTCAAAATGCCTACCCACATTCTCATCTCTTGACTGTTTTTATTTTAAGACTGTCTGAGAAAGAGCTGCCATCTAAAAATCAATCCTACTGAACTCGGAATCCGGAAAGTGCAGCTCCGTTCACCTCACATCCTTGCAAGAGTCTATTATATCCTGGATAGGACAAGCCAGAGGGGAGGGAAATGCTCCTTTAAAATCCAACAACAGAGCCAGGCATGGTGGCGCACACTTGTAACCCCAGTACTGAGGAGGCGGAGACAGGAGAATCACAGGTTCATGGCCAGCCTCAGCTACTTAGTGAGACCCTCCAAAATTTAGTGAGACCGTTTCAAATAAAAATAGGGCTTGGGGTGTAGCTTAGAGGTAGAATGCCCCTGGGTTCAATTCCCAGTACTGCAAAAAATAAAAATAAAAATAAAACCCAACAACAGAAAAGCAATGGGAACACCTCCACTATCTTGTAATCCATTAACATGTATGACTACAATGCACCAATAAAAAGTTTAAAAAAAAATCAAGGGGCAGCGTGGCAGCCCCTTGTACCCCAGAGGTAGCAGATCCCACCTCCAGCTTGACGAGGCGGTGGCTACGCTGTGAGGCCTGGGGTCCCCATCCCTGTGGGAACAGCTTTAACAACCCGGCTGAGTCTCTCATTACTTGATGAATTAAATAAATCGTTGACACGTTTTCATCTTAGATCTGTTGATGTTTTTTAAGTTTTTGAAAATCCTATTTGACAAGTCCAACAGCATAGACAGCCCATGGGATCCAGTTCAGGTTGGAATCCTGCCTCTTGAAAACGTAAGAATGTTCTTAGGTGAGGGAGGAACGGGAGAAGCAGCTTAAATGCTGGGCTGGGTCATTGTGGGGAGGGTGCTGTGATAGGTGTTCTTTGGTTGTACCAGCTACTTACTATAGTTTGGGATATAGAACTCTGGCCCTACTGAAACAGTGATGTCTCCTCACATAGCCATCTTGTCCAGTGGGTTTTCATGAAGTCCAAGGACTAATGAAGTCCATAGAAACATGAAACTTTTCTTTAAGTCAAGGAAAGATAGAAGACAAAAACAAGGACCCCACACACAAGGGGATGGGTCCCCGAAAGAGATTAACCTGGCAGCTCTTGGGAGGTGAGCTTTTAAACCTTACTGAGGTTCCTCATCTGCTCCTTTATGATTGATCCCGGGAGCAACAATGTCTTCTGACCAATTTCAATTCTTAATTTGAACCGTTCTCTGGCTCACTCCCCCATCTCACGAAAGGTGACACTTCTTTAATCACTCCTGTTTCAGCAGGTCCTCTGCCCTGCCTCACTACCAAACTTCTTATTTCCCTTCCCCTTCCTTCTCCCACTCCTCCCCTTCCGTCTCCCACTCCTCCCCTCCCTCCTCCTCCTCGCCTTACTCCTCCTCCTCTCCTTTCTCCTCCTCTTCCTCTCCCTCTTCTTCTTCCTCTTCCTCCTCTTCTCTTTTTTTAGTGTGTGTGTGTGTGTGTGTGTGTGTGTGTGTGTGCGCGCGCGCGCTGGGTATTGAACCCAGAGGCATTCTACCTCCAAGCTACACCCTCAGCCCCCTTTTTTAAACTTGAAAACAGGGTCTTGCTAAGTTGTTGAGGATCTCACTACACTGCTGAAGTTGACCTCAAGTCTGCAATCCTTCTGTCTCAGCTTCCCAAGTACTGGGATTACACGCATGCACCAACACACCCAGCCCCTACCAAGCTTCTTTAATTTTTTGTCATTTTTATCTTCCTTTCTTTTGGATTCCTTCCTACTCTGAAAACATCTCAATGCATCCTCTTCTGCAAGGGAAAATTATTGTAAGGTCCTGCCCTCTTTTCACTGAGGAGAAAAGAAAACGAATATTGTTTGCTGCTTGGAGATTTATCAGGAGAGCCTAAAAGACAAGTTAAATCTGAAATCAATCAAAACCTCAAAGAGGAGAGGCAGCCTGCAGGGCTCAGGCCTCCGGGACCCTTGCCACCTCTTGGGGGGAAGACAGTAAGGGGAACTCAAAGGCCAGGAAGCCTTCCGGGGACCCCAGCCCTCTGCAGGGGTGTCCTGGGCTGCCCTTGGTCCCATCTCTGATGATGTAATCTGTTGAAAAGCTGTGCTTCTTCCTGGTTTCCGGTGTGTCTTCCTGGTCTTCTCTAACCACCTCTGCTCAGCACTGACCTCATGAAGAAAACCAAGGGGTTGAGAACATGCTGACGTTAAATAAGCCGAGGAGAGCCTTCGTGGGTTGTCAGAGAGCAGCAATTAGCAGCTGAGCGTGAAGCCCTTCCTCTGTCATCTCCCTTAACTTGCTAAGGAATAAGTTAGGTTGATTTCAATTTTTTTTTCCATTTTAAGTTGCAAGTAGTTGAAGCCTAAAATGTCACAAATACAAAAATAGACTCTCTACACTTTGCAGCTTAAAAGCACTTCCCAGGGAGAGCTATATGTTCTATTTCTCTACATTGGCTTCGCTTACATCATTTTTTGCCTTCTGTGTCCTGCTGATAAAATCACTGATTTCTTTCTGGTCTCTTTTTTATTTTTTTCTAGCTTCCGGATCTCCTACAGTACTTTTCCCCTCTCAGCTTCCCTCTGACCTGCACATCAGAGTCTCCCCGGCGGCCCCAGCTGGAGCTCAGCCTTTGACCCAGGGTGCCCACCGTCCTACACAGGGGACCCCGTGGCTTTAGAGTAGGCGGCTCCCTCTCTGCTTCCTCTGTGCAGCTGCTCTGTGGGGCTGGAGCTGGAGCTGGGGCTCCGGTGACTGAAGACCTGGGCCCAGCTCCAGGGCCATCATTTCTCAGTTAGGTGATAGGAGCGAATCCCTCATTGCCTGGTCCATGTGAGCGGTGATGATGGCAGTATGGCAGGGCCACTGTAGAGACCAAGGAGGCGATTTATGAGCAAGCCCATGGAAGGTTCCGGAAGGCGCTGAACAGAGATGCTAACTCTGTAGGCTGGTTGGTTTGCTTGCTTATTCCTCATTGGCTTTATTTTACTTGATTTTTAACACTTTTATTGGTGCCCTTGGTTTCCCTCCCTTGACCCCCCCCTGCTCCCCCAACCCTTTCAATACATGTTAGCGAGAATGGCAGTGATACCTTCATGTTATACATCCATGCAGCCTTATCTTCATATCCATATTCACAGTTGATACGTTCACACGTTACCTGAACTGCTCCCTTTGTCAGTTATCCTTTTTTCTCTCCCCTATGCCCTTCCCTAACCCCTTCCACTATTCCTCTCCTCCTCTCTTCTCTTCTCCCTCCCTCTCTCCCCTCTCCTCCCCTCTCCTCCCCTCTCCTCTCCTCTCCTCTCCTCTTCCCTTCTCTTCTCCCTCCCTCTCTCCCCTCTCCTCTCCTCCCCTCTCCTCCCCTCCCCTCTCCTCTCCTCCCCTCTCCTCCCCTCCCCTCTCCTCTCCTCTCCTCTCCTCCCCTCTCCTCTCCTCTCCTCTCCTCTCTCTCCCTCTCCTCTCCTCTCCTCCCCTCCCCTCTCCTCTCCTCTCCTCTCCTCTCTTCTCTTCTCTCTCCCTCTCCTCTCCTCTCTCTCCCTCTCCTCTCCTCTCCTCCCCTCTCCTCCCCTCCCCTCTCCTCCCCTCTCCTCTCTCTCCCTCCCTCTTCCTTCTCTTCTCTTCTCCCTCCCTCTCTCCCCTCTCCTCCCCTCTCCTCCCCTCTCCTCCCCTCCCCTCTCCTCTCCTCTCCTCCCCTCTCCTCCCCTCCCCTCTCCTCTCCTCTCCTCTCTCTCCCTCCCTCTCTCCCCTCTCCTCCCCTCCCCTCCCCTCCCCTCCCCTCCCCTCCCCTCCCCTCCCCTCTCCTCCCCTCCCCTCCCCTCCCCTCCCCTCCCCTCTCCTCCCCTCTCCTCCCCTCCCCTCCCCTCTCCTCCCCTCTCCTCCCCTCTCCCCTCTCCTCCCCTCCCCTCTCTCTCCCTCCCTCTCTCTCTCCCCTCATGTATCTAGAGTCCCTTTAGTGTTCTATTTTCTCTCAAGCTTCCACATATGAGAGAAAACATCTGACCCTTGACTTCCTGAGACTGGTAGATCTCACAGAGCATAATATTCTCCAGTTCCACCCATTTTCTTTCTCCAAACATCTGGCCATGCCATCTCTCCCTCAGAAATGCCCTGCAAAGTGTCCCTAAGGCAGCCCAGCAGGACACCTGCCCCAGAACAAGGGAGAGGCTTCCCAGCACTGGAGAGCTGCTCCTCCTCCTCCTCCTCCTCCTCCTCCTCCTCCTCCTCCTCCTCCTCCTCCTCCTCTTCTTCTTCTTCTTCTTCTTCTTCTTCTTCTCTCTTCTCCTTCTCCTTCTCCTTCTTCTTTCTCTCTCTCCCTCTCTCTCTCTCTTCTCTCTCCCTGTCCCTCTCCCTCTCCCTCTCCCTCTCTCCTCCCTAATCTCTCTGCCATAGCTGGGAGATACTGCAGCGGTGTTCTGGACGCAAGTGGCATCCCAGCCTGACACAAAGCCATCGAAGTTAATATGGAGGGTACCAGGCTTCGGGGCCAGTTCGGGACCTTGAGCTGTACAGAGATGTTGCGCTGTTCCCTGCAGAGCTGTTGCTTCACAGTTCCCATTAACCCTCAGAGGGCTCCACCGCCAGATGAATTCCCCAGTTCCCTGAGGAAAGCCAGCCTTTATTAACCATTTTAGACTATTTTCGGGGGGGGGGGGCTCAAATCTCTGTCTGTGAACACCCCTCGACATCTTCATGGGCCTGCTCAATTAAGAATCTCAAGCACTCTTCCCAAACACTTTTCAGAGCAGATAAACTTACTAGAGAAGGGGGTACGATTAGGAGAAACTCTCTGTGAATCGTGTGTCAGCCTCCCGTCTTACATGTGTTCAAAAACAGTAATGTGCAGAACTTTCTAAGTATTCACTTAACCTAGAAAGAAGACTTTATTCATGACCCAAGTTCTAGTCCCAGCTGTGCCTGACCCCGGGTTCATGCAGCTTTCTACCTTTTGGTGCCTTTTGTTTAAAACAACAACAACAACTAGGGAGACAGACAGATGGAGAGAGATAAAGTGAATCATTTCTCAAAAATTTGAATCTCTGAGTACTTGGAAAGTTGAGATAGGAGGATTGCAGCAGGTTCAAGGCCAGCCTCTGCAATTTAGCAAGATTGTGTTTCAAAACAAATAATAAAAATTAAAAGGGCTGAGGTTGTAGCTCAGAGATAGAATATTCCTGAGGGTTTTTTTTTTTTGGGGGGGGGAGGCCATCAGAATTCTTTCTTCAAATGAAATTGCAGCGGGAACAAATGCTCCAATATATAAGGGAGATGCTCCAGTAGGCTTGTGGGAATGTGAATCCCACCTGGTCATGAGGTCTTCTCCCCACCTTGGGGCCCCCAGGGCATCTCAGAACCAGGAAGGGGTCCCCAGAGCACACATAAAACTTCTTGAACTGAGTATTTTTGTTTTTGTTTTGTTTGTTTGTTTGTTTGTTTGTTTGTTTTGCAGGTCTGAAAATGGAACTCAGGGGCATTCAACCTCCAAGCTACATCCCCTGCCCTATTTTTTCTTTATTTTGAAACCAGGTCTCACTGAGTTGCGGAGGGCCTCACTAAGTAGCTGAGGCTGTCCGCGAACTGCGATTCTACAGTCTCAGCCTCCCGAATGCTGGGATTACAAGTGTGCGCCACCATGCCCAGCTTTGAACTGAGTTTTAAATCCTCAGCAAATCTCAAGCTTTCTTGGTCTCAGTGCCAAATTCTGCCTGCATACGCCCAACCACGGCCCTAGGATAGCCTGCAGTCTTAAACAGTTCTAAACCTATAGCAAAGAAACCTTCATGATAGCATCTCCCAAAAGTCACTTCACTTGGGGTAACCACGGGGGACTCAGTGTTCCCACACATAGCACTGGAGCCTGGGCAAGAGATAAGCAACAGAAGTGACCTCCTTCACTGGGGGACGCAGTCAGTGAAGATCACCCAGAAAAGCACCAGGAAGGCACGACCCAGATCTCCAGAGCACGGCAGACATTTCTCAAACACACGGGCCCAGTCCCATCCATGTGCAGCCAGTCATTAGAAGAGAATGTGGAAATAAAGGTGAGCCAAGCACGGTAATACATGCCTGTATTCCCAGTACTTGGAAGGCTGAGACAAGAGGATCATGAGTTCAAGACCAGCCTCAGCAACTTAGTGAGCCTCTCAACAACCTAGCAAGAGCCTGTGTCAAAAGGGCTGGGGGGCGGGGCAAGGTTTGAGGTAAAAAATGCTCCTGGGTTCAATCCCCATTACCAAAAAACACAAATAAGAGCCGGGCGTGGTGGCGCACGCTTGTAATCCCCGCGCTTGGGAGGCTGAGACAGGAGGATTGCACAGATTTGAAGCCAGCCTCAGCTACTTAGTGAGACCCTGTTTCCAAATAAAATATTTTTTAAAAGGTCTGGGAGTATAGCCCAGAGGTAGAAAGCCTCTGGGTTCCACCTCCAGTACCACCAAACACACACACACACACACACACACACACACACACACACACACACACACACAAATAAATATGAAAGTGGGATGAAGTCAGGTGTGATGGTGCACGCTTGTAATCCCAGTACTTGGAAGGCAAAGACGAGAGGATCATGGTTTGCGACCAGCCTCAGCTACTTAGTGAGGCCCTCTACAACTTAATGAGACCATTTCAAAATAAAGAATAAAAAATAGGGCTGGGAGCCAGGCATGGTGGTGCACGCTTGTAATCCCAGCATTTAGGAGACTGAGACAGGAGAATCACAGTTCGTGAACAGCTTCAGCTACTTAATGAGGCCCTTTGCAACTCAGTGAGACCCTGTTTCAAAAAAAGAATAAAAAATAGGGCTGGGGGTTTAGCACGGAGGTAGAATGCCCCTGGATTCCACCCCCCAGTTCGTAAAAAAAAAAAAAAAAAAATAGGACTGGGGTGTAGCTCAGAGGTAGACTGTCTCTGGGTTCAATTCTCAGTACTGGAAAGAAAAAAAGAAAAGAAGAGAAAAAAAACAAAAGGAAGGAAGGAAGATGCAGCTGGGGGTACAGCTTGGAGGTACAATGTTCCTGAGTTCCATCCCTAGTACCCAAAAAAAAAAAGTGGAATGAAAAGTACAGATACGCTCATCCGCCTTCCAGGCATCTGTTCATGCTGGCAATCCTTCCTCCGTCTCCACCCCACCCCTATCGCCCTCCCCTGGGTCCACCAGTGGTCAAGGACTTGTCTCTCAGGGTTCCCACTGTTGCCCGTGTCTCCTATCGAGGGGAGCTGCTTAGATTGCCAGGAGTGTCCTGGACACTGCTGAGCTCCTGGAGCCCAGCCCGGAGCCTGGACCACAGTAGAACCCAGTAGGTGTAAAGCCAAAGGCACCCAGGCAGAGAACACCCCTGGTTGGCTGTAGGGCCAGAGCTGCAGGTTACACAGCTCCTCAGACACATGGTTTCCTGGAAAAGGGGGTTCACTGAGGCTTCGGGGAGGCAGCCCCTGGGTCCTGTCTTCTCCATACCCACCCTCTTTCCTCTACCACCCCACCCCTTGCCCTACCCAGAGGGCAAGAGGGCTACCGGGGTTAAGAGACAAGAAGAGGGAATGACCGCAGGCCTCTCCTGCTAAGCGGCCTGTGTTCGTGGGATTCCTGAGGCCCCAGCCTGATCTAAATGAGTTGGCAAGAAATGATTTCTCATCCCAGCCTTCCTGAATCGAAAATGATAAATAGCATGTCTCTGCTCCAAAAGGAAGCAGGGTCACACTGGGCCACCTGCCGTGGTGGGTCACACGCCAGCAGGCTGGGACTTGCGTGAACCTGGGTGGGCCTTCCCGTCACCTGCTCTGGTGATAACTGGCCAAGTCTCTCCAAGCAGGCTCTGTCCCCTGCACCAATGGCTCACAGCCCGGCGGCACCAACAGCTTTGGGGCATCTTAACCGGTGCTGCCTGCGCAGGCTCTCAGGATCATTCATTCCAGGTTCCTCGTGTCCGCACAGACCCCGGAAGGTAGCCTGTCCTACTGACTGTCTCTCAATCAGAACTGCTGAGAGTTAGCTGGGCGCGGTCGTGCACACCTCTAATCCCAGCACTTGGGAGGCTGAGACAGGAGGATCACAGGTTCAGGGCCAGCCTCAGCTACTTAGTGAGGCCCACTGCAACTCAGTGAGACCCTGTTTTAAAATAAAGAATGAAAAATAGAGTGGGGGGTGTAGTTCAGAGGTCAAATGTCCCTGGATTCAATCCCCAGTATCTCAAAAAAAAAAAAAGTTAGCCTCAGCCATTTAGCAAGACTCTCAACAACCTAGCAAGACCTTATTCCCAAAACAAAAATGATAAAAACAGACTGGGGGGTAGGTAGGTGGTAAAATGACCCTGGGTTCAATCCTAGAAACACACATTAAAAAAAAAAAAGGAAGAAAATGCAGAGAGTGTTGGGCCAGACACTTCTGCCATATAGTCTGGCTCTTTCACATTGTCCCAGAATGTTGAGGGATGTGGTGACCTCAGGTGGGATGTCAGGTCAGCAAGGGACATGATTTGGGGTCCCAGAACACTTCCCTGCACCCCCGTGAACCACCTCACTTGCACACATGGAAGTACACCCATTTGATTGAAGCCTCCCTCCCTCTCAGGCCTAACTTGGCCAATCGGGATTTGGGGAGTTCTGAGGCTGGTTGTAGGGCAATCCCTTGGGAAGGAGAGCCAGGCTGTTCTAAAGAGTTACTCATTTTCTGTAGGACTTGCCAATGTGCTCTCTAAGCATAGGAAAAGGGCGTGTGAATACAGAGGTGAATCAGCAGACCATGGCTGATGAAGCCAGGGCCCTGGGATTCCAGACTCCAATCAGGTTGGTCCCAGAGAAGACATCAGGTGTCTCCTAGGTGAGCCAGGCACAGCGCTAGGGCCAGCATCTCTATCAACCTTGTCCTTGCAAGTAGCAGTGATGTCAATGATGATAATCCCAAAAATGTACGGGGGAGAAATCAACCATAAGCATGGGTAAAATCTCATTGGTAGGGGCTTCTTTTAGAAGAGATGGGTAGAAAGGAAACTGTATTGATTCATTCATTTCTTCAGCTAATATCCATCGGATATTTATAATAGCAAATAGCGACTAGTGTCACGATGTCAGCATTGTAGAATAAAAACTAAGTCACACAGCAATGCAGACATAAAAGAACAGGAATAAATTTCACAGCCATAGTGAGAGAAAGAAGCCAGGCAGGCACACTGCTGATATGTCAGTGATGCTTTTCCTCCTATGGTAATTGAATACCTGAGTGCTAGGTGGGTACTTGGCTGCCTAGATTAAGAACTGTTATTCTCCCAGCTAACCAAGTCTGGGCAATGGGATATAAGCAGAGATAGTATGCGCAACTTTCTTGACATATACTTAAAGGAAGAGAGAATGTCCACTTTATTCCCCTTCTCCCCTTCCTGATGGTGGATGAAGGTAGGAACATGGTCACAGCTCCGTTGTGTTGAAACACTGCTCCTAAAACGCAAGTGGAAACTGAGTGTTGAAGACAGCAGAAGAACAGAAAATAATTCCAATCGAAACAGAACCTGGTACCCACAGGGAGCTTCGGGTAACAAGGCCTAAGATGCCACGCTGTCCAGGTGGACCTAGGGAGACAGCAGAAGGCGTGGCTGCAGACATGGCTCATTGGATCTAGGTGGCACATTTTTGTACATTATAATATCTCTGAAATCGATTTGCATCTTACAATTGTCGTGGGCCATTTTTTTAACATCTTCACTTTTTTTAGTAAGATGTGTCTAAAAATTCCTAACAACATATATATATATATATATATATATATATATATATATATATATAGTATGATCTCCCAGGCTGTTGTTCTGCACAAAGCTTTTGGTTAAACCATCACTGGCAGTATCTCTAAAACAACCTACCCATAGAGGCTAAAAAATTAGGGGTGCTGGGTGTGGGGATACATGCCTATAATCCCAGTACCTGTGGGAGCGAGACAGGAGGATCAAAGGTTTGAAGCCAGCCGCCTCAGAAACTTAGCGATGAGGCAGGTGCCTGGTTATGTCCTTAAAAGGACTCTTGGCTAAAAGCCCAGGGATGAGATACGAAAATAAAGCGTTCTTTATCTGAAGCTCTCTTGGGAGGTAAGAGTACAAGATAAGGCAGTTACATCCAGCAAAATGGCTCCACCCAATCTCATCTCAACCACATGGGGCCCAAGAAGCTAGCTGTTACTGATCTAATTAAAACTTGTGTCATAGTGGCCGTATATTCTGTGTGATGGCACCTTTTGCAGCTTAGACCCAGAGCTTTGCTCAGAGTCTCACCAGTGAATAAAGAGATCTCCTCTCCTACCCCGGCCGCTGTGTCTTGTTCTCCAGGAACCGAGCCTCCTGCCACAGCAAGACACTGCCTCAAAATGAAAAAATAAAAATGGCTGGGAGGTCTAGCTCAGAGGTAGAATTTTCCTGAGTTCAATTATTATTATAATAATAATTAATAATAATAGTAATAATAAAGGACAATTCCTTATTTTTGGTGGGCGCCATCTGCTTAGTTTTATTGCCGTGGTGTTTTCTCTTTTACCCAACTTGACAAGAGAGATAAATTTGGTCTAGAGCCAACCAGTCAGAAACAGAGAAGGAAAGAAAAACCATTCTAATAGGAGAGGTTCTTTCTGTTTATGGCCAACAATCTAAGCTGACCAAGAGCCCGGTACCTCTATGGCCATGAACCATAAAAGACAAAGGAGAAGATCCCATGGCTGATCCAGGGACTTCAGCAGACAGTGAACAAGGTTCTTCCTTGCTCCTCCTCCCTGCAGAGAACAGAAAAAGGGGACCCAAATAGGTCAACCATGAAATGCGTTCTGGAGCTGTGGTAGGCTACTAAGAGTTACTAAAACCAAAGGCCGAGAATTACTCTCCTTCCCCCAGTACTTGCAAAAGAATGCAACTACAGATAAGCAGAGTGCGTGGATCCAGGCATCCACCTGCAGATCGGATGTCCACAGGGGTCAAACCTCTGGCCCTGTACAGGGTCACTCAGGAATTCCCCCTCATGCCCTTCCCTCACTGAGCTTCCTCAATTAACCCTGCAATCACTGACTGTCACAGTTCGGCTTCTCTAAGTCCATCTCCTGCTTCCACCCTTCAAATCAAATCTCTCAAATGAGAGCCTCTGTGGAGCTCGGGACTGGGGTTTTTCAGGAGTCATCCTAACTTCAGCCCACTGGCGTAACAAACTTCCTCTTTTCCACCCGAATTGGCATCGGGGCAATTATTCCAGAGGATTTCTGCAACAGATCCAAAGGGAATTTTTGCCATTTTAGCCCAATGCAATCTCTGCCGTGAGCCATGTATGGCTTCAGCATTTTCCATTTTTCTCTTTTGGACATGGGAGCTTTGGCCATGATTATCCAGCTGTGAGTTCCTGTAAATTGGCCGTGTCATAATTAAGTGATTTTTCTTTAACGACTACTAGACCAATAAAAGCTTATTTAGACCTGAAAGACCGAACTGTCCCTTGGCTAAATGAAGGACCCAAATGGGGCCGAGATTGATGGATGCTTCCTTAACGTGAGATCTCAATGTTTTAACCCAGCCTCCTATTTCCTAAGAAAGCAAAAACTTACTCTTTTTGTGAGTGTGTGTGGTACTGGGGTTCCTGGAAGCCCTTCTACCTCCGGGCTACACTCCCAGACCTATTTTATATTATTTTTATTTGGAAACAGGGTCTCCTAAGCCAGCACAGCTGGCTTCGAACCTGCGCAATCCTCCTGTCTCTGCCTCCCAAGCGCGGGGAGTACAAGCGTGCGCCACCACGCCCGGCTCAAAAATTACTCTTTTTAAAGTCAAGAACAAAACAAGGATGTCAACTCTCAGCCTTGTTATTTAACATGGCCCTGGAAACACTAACCAATGTCATCAACCACAGACAGAAATACAAAGTACAAGAAAATACAAAATACAGAAATATAAAGAACAAGAAAACTTTGAACTCATGACAAAGTTATCAGCATTTGCTGTTGACATGATTATTAACCTACAAAAGCCCAAAGTAATTAATCAAATGAAAATCTACTGCAAACAATAAAACATTTTGTGGCTTGGGAGGAGTTTGATTACAAACTAAACGACCATATGAAAAGAAGTATCTCATTTGTATTAACCGAAAATGACTTTTAAAAACACAGAAATAAACGTAAGACATATACAACATTCATGTGAAGAAAACTTTACCCCTGAAAAATGTATACCAAAGATACCTGTGCTGGTAGAAAGCTAGACCATATTCTCAAACAGGGAAAGCTTTCATATAGAAAAATAAACAAGCAGAGCTTTCCAGAAACATTTTAGAAATCAGTTTCATGTTTAAGACAATCACACAGCTCGAAATGGAGACTAGAATTCTGGCAGTTATGAAAGACAGATGTAATCACACACACCCCTAGATAATAAAACCTTTTGTGGATATGTGTATGTGCGTGTGGTCCTGGGGATTAAACCCAGGGGCATCCTACCTCTGAGCTACATACCCAGCCTAATTTTTATTTTTTACTTTGAAACAGGATCTCACTAAGTTACGAAGGGCTTTGCTAAATTGCTAACGCTGGCTGCAAACCTGCAATCCTCCTGTCTCAGCCTCCCAAGTACTGGGATCACAGGTGTGTGTTCCACCACACCATCCTAACATAACGTTTTAGAAATAATATTACCATGTCACTATAGAATGTAGCAGGTACCATTAGATTTGGCCCTTTGTATGGGTATCAAGCCACATCATTTTTTCTTTGGGTGTTAAAACTGCTTTCAATGATGAAGAAAATCAAAAATCAAAAAAGACTTGAGACAACTGCTAGATAATAATATTAAAGTGTTATAGTAATTAAAAAATCATAATGACCAGGGAAAATTATATCATAATGACCAGATGTGTTGACACACACCTGTAACCCAGGACCTGGAAGGCTGAGACAGGAAAACAGCAGGTTAAAGGCAACCTCAGCAACTAAAACCCTCAGCAACTGAGCACGACCCTTTTTCAAAATAAAAAATAAAAAGGGCTGGGGGTAGAGTGCCCCTAGGTTCAATCCCCAGTTCCAAGAAATAAAAAGATATGGTACTGACATAAGAAAGGACAGATCATTCAAAGGAAACAGAATGTAAAGCCCAGAAAAGCCGGGTGTGGTGGCGCATGCTTGTAATCCCAGCATTTGGGAGGCAGAGACAGGAGAATCACGGTTCGCGGACAGCCTCAGCTACTCAGGGCCACCTTGACTCAGTGAAACCCTGTTTCAAAATAAATAATACAGGCCGGGCGTGGTGGCGCACGCTTGTAATCCCCGCGCTTGGGAGGCAGAGACAGGAGGATCGCGCAGGTTCGAAGCCAGCCTCGCGCTCTAGCTTAGGAGACCCTGTTTCTAAATAAAAAAAATATAAAATAGGTCTGGGAGTGTAGCCCGGAGGTAGAAGGGCTTCCAGGAACCCTATTACCACCAAAAATAAATAAATAAATAAATAAATAAATAAATAAATAAATAATACAAAATTAGGGCAAGGGGTGTAGCTCGGAGGTCCAATGCCCCTGGGTTCCATCCCCAGACCCGCAAAAACAAACAAACAAATAAAGCCCAGAAAGAAAACCATAAATACATGTGAGTATGTATAACAGATAAGCATTTAACATATGATAAAGGGTATATTATGTAAGGAAATAGTTTTATTTTTCAACGGAACAATGTTGGGAAATCTAACTATCTAATAGCAGGGTCACCACATTGCAAATATTTTTTTCCTCATTTGTTGTTGGGTTTTTTTCTTTTTCTTTACATATGGTGCTTTTGTTAAATGCAGGTATTTTCTTTATTTCTGTTTTTGTTTTATGTAGTCAAATGCATCAGTCTCATTTACTACCACATCTGGATTAACGCAAGTCTTAGAGAAGACTTGCCCAATTTGAGATCAAGGTAATTCTCTCATTTTCTTTTTATGGGTCCATGTTTTTAATACTTAAACCTTCAATCTATCTGGAACTGATTTGGGTGGTGGATAGGCAATAAAGCCAAGTTTATTTCTTCTAGCGTGAATTCACAGAGAATCAGGGTGCGTTCAGAGAATGACAAAAACAATGTGTTTCTGGTTCTAGGACAAAAACTTGCTTCTGCCTGAACAGCGCAAACAATCCCCTGGCCAGCTCCCTCTCTTCAGTATCAACCCTGAGCGTCCACACAATGAACTGTGCAGCCAGCAGCCGGCCCATGGGACTGAAAGCTCTTAGGATCCCGCCCTGATCTTCACCCCAGCCTCTCTGTGGCCACAGAGTGTCCTCGTTCAGGATTCATTCTTCACCACACCCCTTGTGTGGACTGCCTACTTTTCAAAATAAACCCTCTCCCTTAGCCCTAGGAAGCTTTGCCTTGCACAACACACACACACACACACACACACACACACACACACACACACACATTTAAGACTCGTATCCCTGCCTCTGGGCCACATATACACCCTTCCATGACCCCTGTCTACATCTACTGCCAACATGTACTACCAACGCAGAAAGCCTACTCGACACTGCACGGTTCACTGCTGTGCATCTGCCCTGCTTGTCTCCACTCAAATAAGCCTTCTGCTTCCGCTAGCCTCCACTTACAGGGCTGCTGAATGGGGTTCCTGAGACAGGAGAATCACAGGTTCAAGGCCAGCCACAGTAACTTAACAAGATCCTTAGCAGCTTAGTGAAAACCTGTTTCCAAATTATATAAAACGGGGGCTAGGAGTATAGCTCAGAGGTAGAATACATCTGTGTTCAATCCCAATGCATAAAAGAAAAAACAGGAGTTATGAGCTCAGGGCTCATTCTTTCCAGGTCTGCTGTGAAGCACTGAGCAGACACTTAATGACCGAAGTCCCTCTTTGTAAGAGAAGGGAGGCAAACCAAAAGTGCCATAAGAACCCTTCCAAGTCGCGACTGCCATAGTCTGAGGCATACTGTTACAGAAGGACGTCTGTATTCCCAGAAGGCAATCGCTCCCCCAAATAGCTTTTATTTTCTGTGTTGATACCAATAGTGAGGCAGAAGAGGGAGGAATGAACAAGGAAATTTCAATAATCAATATTCCAGCTCAATAAACATTGACCCATCAGTTGCTCCGAGCTGATCAAGTGCAGGAGAATACAGCGAAGGGATTCCACCAAGGCCGCGTAGCTGAGCTCACAATCCCCCATCCTGTGCTGTCTGACTCCCTGGCATCACACCCCCAGCTCTCCACTTCTGGCATCCTGAGCTCCGCAGTGTCTGCCACCTCCCGGGGTACTCCACACCTCCTTCCAACTACTCCAGCTCTGCCCCCTTCCTGCCTGCGATGCTGGCCCCTTTGGATCTTGGAAACTCCTACTCATTCTTCAGTACCCAGACCGAGCATTTCAAGATGATAATTTTAAAAAAGCATCCCAGAGACCTTTCAGGTGGCAGCAACCAACCTACTTGCCCCCCCGCCCCTGCCAGACCCGGATTTTCCCCTGATGAACATTAACGATTCCTCAGAATCTCAACATCAGTCAAGAACTCCAATCAGACAAAAAGAAGCCCACTCTATAGTCACACCTGGACAGAGATTGAGACAAAGACACTTTGCGCCTCCGGGAACGACCAACCTGTCCCTCCCTAGGCTAACGCAAGTCAATATCGCTTCTTTTCCAGTGACAGCTCCAACCCCACTCAGCCCTCCTGCCTCCTGGAGCTACAGTGTTAAATGCAGTGGTAGGGTGAAAGACGCCACCCACCAAACTGCCCCACTTCTTGGAGAACCAAACAGCAGGGTTCCTTCCAACAAGCCCCACCAATTCCCACTTGCTGTATGCTCCATGATTCTCTGTGTGCTGCGCTCCTCCTTTGGTGCAGCAAGTTGTGAACCCTACCCTGACTACAGGCGTGGTCCTGGTGGCCTTTGGTGGATGCTCATTGACAAGCTCTTTCTTCTCCAATTCAGCAAAGAAAAATCCACCTCCTGTATTATCTCTGTGGCCCCTGTGTGTGCTTCCAAGCTCCTGGAACCCTTTTTGGACCTACACTGTGTTGCAGTGTTACAGGGTGGGAGAGCTTAAAATTATTTCACACAGCCTCAGTCCTTGCTTATGGGCTTGGAAAGCATTCCAACGGAAAGCACAAATGGGGAATGCAGGAGTTACTGAAGAACTGAAGACATTCTATGAGAAAGGCCTTGAAGAGAGGGGAAGGGTCACAACCCTGGGAAAAGCCTCTGGAATGGGCCATTCCCAGAATGGAAAAGCGGCCTGGGGTGATGGGGTGGTATTCCAGAGATGGACTTTGGAGCAATTCATTTCTAGGGGGGGAAAGGAGGGTGTGGCATGTTCCACTGTCAGGTCTTAATACTCCCTCTGGATACCTTGCTTATATGGATTACATTTGGGGTGACTGACCACCCTTTGTAGGTTGCAATCTCAGGGGTCTCCAACCCCTTCCCATGGGGGAGAGGGTCAAGAAGAGTGATGTCAGGACTGTCCCAGCTAACCCTGTCTGCTAATGTCTAGCTAGCTACCTACAGAAACACTGGCTACACCATAACGTGCTTCTGGGAATGCACGTCTCTGCCTCTTTCCCCTATGCCTGTTTATTCTCCATTATAGGGGCTGTGTCCCCCCCTTTGTACTTTAGTCCCAACATCTAGCCCAGGGCCGGGCACAGATCAGCTCCGTGGGATGTCTTTGTTGCAAAAACAAACCAATATTCCGGCCCACAAAGCTACATAGGCCTCCGAGACCCTCAATACTAAGCACCAAACGGCCCCCAACTCTTCCTCCTCCACGGCCCAAATGCACCTCACGTGGACGGGGACAATTCTCTTCATCAGCACTTTGTGTGGCTTCTCAATTTTGCCTTCTGTGCTGTTCTTAAATTTGCAAAGTCGCCATCACCACCGATCAACCACAGGGGCCACCACTGTGACTCCCGCATCCCCGGATGGCGCTCTGCCCGTCTACTGAAAGCAGAGGACTGCGACTGCAGGCAAATAATGGGAACACGAGTTAATGAGCTGAGAACACCAAGAGAGTCGCCAGAGCAGAGACAGGAAGTGTCCTAAGGGTTAAATCACCTCCATAAAACATCTACAAATAGGACGGGGGAGGCTGCTGGGGACTCCAGTCACTGTTAAACATGCACAATTAGCGCTTTTAGGAAGCAGACTTTTGGAGATCGGTGTGTCCTCAAGTGTACCCTGGTATTCGTTTTTGCAGGCTAAACACACTGCCTCAAAAGTATATCGCCTTTATCCAGGTTCAAGCGCCAATATCTAGTCTCCAGCAGAAATGGCAGCAGCACCACCCCCTCTCCAAAGGCGTTTTGGAAGAAACTGCCCTGCTTTTACCAAGGAAAATGGAAATTTTTTTTCTCAGCCTTATGGAATGTTACCCAAACTCTGTGTGTGTGTGTGTGTGTGTGTGTGTGTGTAAGAGAGAGAGAGCACGTACACACACATGTATCCTATGGGAGATAGAACCCAGGGGTGTTCTACTTCTGAGATACACCCCAGCACTATATTATTTTTTATTTTGAAACAGGTTCTCATTACATTTCTGAGGCTGACCTTTAAAACTTGTGATCTTCCTGTCTCTGCCTCCTAAGTGCTGGGATTGCAGGTGTGTGCCACAGTGCCCAGATAAAATTACCAATTATGAAAGTGGGCTAAAAGCAGGTGAAACTCAAAGGTTGATTTAGGTTTTCCCTTGATGACAGTATTAGAATATTCAGGTGCCAACAGATTAAGTATCGAGTCTAGGATCAACTGCAGGTAGGTCCCTCCAAAGTATACTATGCATTATGTGTGTGCGTGTGTGTTTCTGGGGCTGGAGCCCAGGGCCTCATGCATGCTAGGCAAGTGCTTTACCACTGAGCTACTTGCCCAGCCCTTTTTAATTTTTATTTAGTTTTGTCATACTAGGGATCAAACCCATGGGCATTCTACTTCTGAACTACACCCAGCACTATTTTTCACTCTGAGACAAGGTTTCTCTAAGCCACTACGCATTGGCCTCAAACTTTCTTTATTCTTTTTTTTTGTTTTGTTTTTGTTTTGTTTTTTTTGTTGTTGTTGTTTTTTTTTTTTTTTTTGGTGGTACCGGGGTTCCTGGAAGCCCTGCTACCTCTGGGCTACACTCCCAGACCTATTTGTACATTTTTTATTTGGAAACAGGGTCTCCTAGGCCAGCGCGCGTGGGTGGCTTTGAACCTGCGCAATCCTCCTGTCTCTGCCTCCCAAGCATGGGGATTAAAAGCGTGCCCCACCATGCCCGGCTTGGCCTCAAACTTTCAATCCTCCTTTCTTGGCCTCCGGAGTAGCTGGGATCCCAGGCATGCACCACCATGTCCAGCTGCAAATATTTATTTCAGTGGCCAAAAATGACAGAATTTTCTTTCTCTCCAACATGGCTTCCAGAGGAGGCAAGAGCCGCACAAACACCAGCTTCACAGGACAGCATCATATCCCACATCTCCTTCAACACCTCACTGTCTCAGAGCCCACTCTGGTACCCTCTGGTACCTTGCTCCCATCAGCAAGGAAACAGGGTCACAGACGAACTAACAGGAGAGAAGGCACCCAACCTGGCTCTCTAAAAAGAGGAAAGCATCATCTTTCCTTGTCACCTCTCTTTCTCTAGTTGAGGGGAGGTGGAAATGTAAGAAAATGGCCTTTTTCTTCATACAAAAATTAATCCCACCAGCCACAGAAAAGGCTGTAAGCGAGGTATCACTTCTCAATGGTTTAACAAACATGTGACCTGGAGAATCACCTCAATTCTGTCACCTGTAACACAAGGTGTCCTTCCCTGACCCCAACATCAAAGGGAAATATGTGTACAGTATCTTTAAAATGCCTATGGTTTCTCAGAGAAAGACACGGAGTATGAGAAGAGAATATAAAATAAAATGTGAGCATGCCTAGCAGTGAATGAAACAGGTTATTAGACCGTAGGCCTTGCTGCTTAGACTTCTGGCATGCCATGTCCATAGCTGATCCTGGTAAGGAAGTTCCAGGGCCCCTGGGAGAATCATCCCAAGTTCTACAGAGATGGCCTCAGATCCTGAATTGGCCTGCTACAGGGATCACAGAAAAGATGGTCTCTAAGAGAAAAGAGCCAGTCCTCCTGTCTCTCCGCCACAGCCTGTACCCCTACCCCACACTGCTGCCCTACAGCTTCATCACCACCCACCAACCCTACTTCATCATCACCTCCTGCCTGCACCCCTACCTCATTACCATCTCACCACCAACACCCACTATCATTCCATCAACCACCCAATACCACGCAGCACCCAACACCATCACAAACCACAGCTGCCCTGGCACCCCCATCACCCTCACCGACACCAATAGCAACGGCCCACCGCCACCACTACATGTCACATCAACACCAACAACCCCACCAACAATAACAACCACATCACACCAACTACCCACCTCCGTCACTCCATGTCACTCCATGTCAACCCTACCATCATCAAAAATAACCATAACATCACACAAACAACCACTCCACCACCACCACCCACAGTCATCCCCACCACAATGTCACTACCACAACAATCCTTGCATCCCTCCACTGCCACACCACCATGGATCATCCAACTCACCCTCATCACCCTAGCATGGGGACATGAGGCTACTGGTCTACCACAGAGTCCCAAAGTAGATGATACTGTCTCCCCAACACAGAGGCCACTGGAACAAAAGAGACACACGTAAACAAACACAAATTTGTCACTGCATCTTTCTGTGTATTCCATTAAGGCGGATTTTCAAGGGGGGGCACTGAGTTTTGTGGTTTTTTTTATTAGCATGTGTGTGTGTGTGTGTGTGTGTGTGTGTGTTAACTGGGGGTTCAACCCAGGGGCATTCTACCTCCAAGATACACCCCCCAGCCTGATTTTTTATTCTTTATTTTGAAACAAGGTCTCACTGAGTTGCAGAGGGCCTCACTAAGTAGCTAAGGCTGGCCGAGAATCTGAGATCCTTCCGTCTCAGCCTCCCAAGTACTGGGATTACAAGAGTGCACCAAAACAAGCTTGTTTTATTTTACGAAAACGGATATTATGAGCAAATAAATCTGGGATTCATGGGTTATTTAATAGACTCATATGACCTTTTTTCTTTTTCTTTTTTCTTTATTACTTAGAGATTAAACCCAGGGGCATTCTACCACTCAGCTACACCCTCAACCATATTTTATTTTTTTATTTTGAAACAGAGTCTATGTTTCTGATGCTGGCTACAAATCTGTGATCCTTCTGTCACAACCTTCCAAGTCCTAGGATTACAGGCATGTGCCACCAAGCCCAGTTTAAGTTTGCCATCAGAGAATACTTAGTAAGTGGCCTAAGACAATAACAGCAATAACAACAGCTCATAATTTTGAGCCATTACTATATGCCAGGGACTATTCTAAGTGTTTATCATGCACTAACTCATAACAACTTTATGCAAAAAGTACCACTGTTGCCCTTATTTTAAAGGTTGAAACCAAAACACAGACAATCTCGGCAACATGCTTTGAGTCTTGCAGCTAATAATTGTCCTAGCTGGGACTTAGCCCAGGCCATCCATGCTCTTAGCACATCTGTCATACGGTCAGCTCCGTAAATCAATCTGGGCGCCTTAACAAAGACCACCTCTAGTGGGGTGTGGCGGCGCACGCTTGTCATCCCAGCAATTGGGAGGCTGAGACAGGAGGATCTGGGTTCATGGCCAGCCTCAGCTACTTAGTGAGGCCCTTTACAACTCAGTGAGATCCTGTTTCAAAATAAAGAATAAAAAATAGGGCTGGGGGTATAGCTCGAGGTACACCCATCCCCAGTACCAAAAAAAGGGGGACAGCTGTCAATAAAAAGATATTAAATTAATAAAACTATTTGGTTCATAATTAAATTAGAGGAGGGGAAAAAAACAGCCAAAGATCCTTTAAAGGGTAGGGAAGCCTATACTTCAACTATGCTAATATTGGAGGTGGAAGAAGGTCTGCACACGGAACTGCTGTCTGTAATAATGCTCCGCCCACGTAGAAGACATCTCGCTGGGCTTCCTGACCTATTTCAGGACGAGGACGGGTTTGCAGAGCTGTTCCTCCATACTAACGGTGCTGACTTGGGAAAGTGGCTGCCGCCCTTTGCAATTAGCCGCTCTCAGAGCTCTGAAACATATGCAGCGACCTAAGTGCTGACGTAGCCAAAGGACCAGGGAATGTGAAATCGTTCCCATTAAAACCAGCCCTAGGGGCAACCACGGCAGAGCCACTTGGAAGGCCCAGCCAGGTTCCCGGGGTTTTATTCCGAGCTATACCCCTAGCCCTATTTTTTATTCTTTATTTTGAAACAGGATCACACTGAGTTGCAAAGGGCCTCACTAAGTAGCTGAGGCTGGCCATGAACCGTGATCCTCCGGTCTGGGAATCGCAGCCTTTCTCCTTCCAGAAAGTTCTGTTTTCCCTTCTTCTGAGACCAACTCCACCTCTGCCCCCCCACACACACATGCACAACACATAAAAGCCTTCTCTACATGTCTGTCTTGATAGAGGGGCTCTTCTTAGCAGAACAAGAAAGCAAGCATCCTTTCTGCTCTACAAGGTTTTGGATGGGAGAGGGGAAAAAGAGCCAATAAGTTGTCAGCCCCGAATATGTTCTCATCTAGGGCCTGGGAGACTCTCTTTTTCCTCTCAGGCGTTCCTGGATGCACAAAACAAGAATGCTTCAGCTCCTGGTGGGGTATCAGCTACAGAGCCTCATCACAGACCCCAATTACACTGCTTACAGTAAAGAAATCTTGAACCAGCTCTAGCCGAGCTAAGAGGGAATAAACAAAGGCCTCGCTGTTGAGTGGATTCAAAGATAAGTTGTGAAACAGTTCCCTCTTGTGTTGAGATTTGGAATTGCCACTCTCAAACAGCCAGCTTTCCCATGTCTAGAGGTTATCAAGCTTTGGGGGGTCAAGAACTGTATGGGAGGCCTGTGAGTAGAGTCTGAGACAGAAGGATCGCAGGTTCGAGGACAGCCTCAGCAAGTAGGAAGACTCACCAACCTAGTGAGACCCTGTCTCAAAAATAAAAATAAAATAGGGCTAGGGATGTAGCTCAGAGGTGGAATGCCCCTGAATTCAAACCCCAGTGCCACACAAAAGGAGCCATATTGGTAATTAGGTAAAACATTATAAACTTCTTCCCAAATTCATAAGGTAAAATTCATAGAGCTATAAATAAAGCCAATTTTACTTCAACTAGGTATCCAATTATTAAGTAAGTGAGAGTGATGTGCATTTTTTGGTTTGTTTTTGCTGTGCTAAGGATTAAACCCAGGGCCTAAGCATACTAGGCAGAAGCCCTACCCCTAATCAACACCCCCAGCTTGGCATGTGCCTTCTTAACACAGTAAATACCAAGACCCAGCAGCAAATCTAATGACCGTAAATTCAAAGTCATGATGAACACAAATGACATTTTGAGAAATCAGTTTCAACTGTAATATGATATGCAAATACCTGGGATTTCTACAAGTAAAAAAGTCACAGGTTCTGGTAATACTACAAAGGTCAATCTGGTGCCATTTATAACTGAAGGAAATTCTAAGTTTTAGTTAGAAATGAAGAGCCAGGCGTGGTGGCTCACGCTTGTAATCCCAGGTTTGGGGAGGTTGAGACAGGAGGATCATGGTTCTCGGACAGCCTCAGCTACTTAGGCCCTTTGCAACTCAGTGAGACCCTGTTTCAAAATAAAGAATATAAAATAGGGCTGGGGTGTAGCTCAGAGGTAGAATGTCCCTGGCTTCCATCCCCAGTACCAAAAATAAATACACAAATAAAACAATAAAGTTCTACCCGGGTGCAGTGGTGCACATCCTGAGGCTGGCTGCAAACCTGCAATCCTCCTGTCTCAGCCTCCTAAATGCTAGGATTACAAGTGTACACCACCCTGCCTGGCTTCAAAAATAAAAATCCTAAAAAGGGCTGGGGTTGTAGCTCAGAGGTAGAAAGGCCCTGGGTTCAATCCCCAGTACCACCACCACCACAAAAAAAAAAAAAAAAGGAGGGAAGGAAGGAAAAGAAAGATTAAGCTCTAATCTTTTCTCTTGCTCTCCTGAATTCTACCCATGAACCCACTGGGGCGTGAGGTCCCCAGCTCTTCACTCCCCATGGGGCAAGAGGGCTGCCAGCTTTGTGATATTTCAGGGGAAAGTGTTGTTCTCCAACGTCTGCGAGAGCTGGGGTGTGAGTTAAACAGCCAACCCAGTGTTTAACATAACTAAACAAGCCCAAAGGGGGAACAAATGTCCACAAGATAAAGTAGACAGAAGCCTAAAGGAAGAGGAGGCCCCCCGGGCGTGGTGGGCACGCTTGTAATCCCTGCACTTGGGAGGCTGAGACAGGAGGATCGCGCAGGTTCAAAGCCAGCCTCAGCCACTTAGTGAGGCTCTCAGCAACTTAGTGAGACCCTGTTTCCAAATAAAATATAAAATAGGTCTGGGAGTATAGCCTGGAGGTAAAAAAGGCCCTGAGTCCCACCCCCAGTACCACACACACACACACACACACACAAAGAGGAGGCCCAAAGCCCACCCAAGTCTCCACAGGTGAGGGGAAAGTTGGCCCGTGGTCATAATTAAGACAGGCAGTTAACAGATACCCAGGCCAGTCTTTTGCAGGATTGAACAGCTATGCGGTTAGGCCAGGACCGGAGCCCTGCTCTGGGCTTAATCACCAATTAAGCCCTGCACAGTGCTACCTGGATGCCCACTGATTCCCCAGCACCGGGGCGGCCAGGCTGGAGGGAAGCGGCTACCTGCAGTCCTGTCTCGTCTCGTGAACTCCCCAAAGATATTCTTTGTCTGAAACACTCCTTTGGCCAGCCACACCTTCCCCACTGCACGCACGCACGCACGCACACACTGCAGGAAAGCGGGCTCCCTGCTCCCTGGGGCCAGGATAATTAGAAGCACTGGTACCCCACAGGGATTCCTGACCCCACCTCACCCCTAAGCCATCCTCAGCCACTATCAGGAGTGCAAATTCTCCCATGCCCAAAGTCCTGGCAAAAAAAAAAAAAAAAAAAAAAAGCCCTCCCGTTTCCCCAACATAGACACAGTGGCCTTCTTGGGACCCCCCAAGAAGGAGTACGCCAGCCTCACCTGCTGCCCTCCCAGCAGGCCACCCACCAGGGGCAGTTGAGTGGCCCCTCGCTCTTGGGAGCCAGGCACGCCGCTCAGGTTCCGGATGCCAGGCCCTGTCTGTGAGGTCTAGGCCTCTGATGAAGCACCTACTGTGTGCTCACCAGCGTCGCAGGGCTCTGGAAGCCTGCCCTGAGGCCCACCTTTGGCTGTCACTTGGCCTCCAGTCCGCCACATCCAGGAATGGGCCACAGCAAGACTCACGTGCCCCCCAGGGCCAGGCCCGGGCTTCGTGCTCCCTCGGAACAGCTTCTAGTGTTCATTTCCCCGCGGCAAAGGAGCTGCTACGATTTGAATGTGCCCCGGCCAAGTTCTTATGGTAGAAACAATCTCCAAATGCCTTTGATACTGGTATCTGGACATGGGGTCTTTGGGGGGTCGTTGACACATTTGCCTGTCTTGTCCTGTGATGGCTTCTGCCCTGTTTTGATGTCACAAGAAGGCCCTCACGAGATGCCAGCGCCATGTCCTTGGATATCCCAGCCCTCATGAACAGGAGTCGAATAATCTTCTTTTCTCTATAAATTACCCAGTCTGTGGTATTCAGCTATGGCAACAGAAAATAGACTAAGACAACAAATAGCCCTCCCAAACAACTGTGGAAACCCAATGGCCTGGGTCTTATTAATGGGATATTCTCAAGCGCCAGAATCCAGGAACCTCGCTCCCAAGAGAGGGCACTTTTTGATGGCAATGAAATGAATCCCCTCTGCACTATAGAATAACTCCTTCACCTTGTCTCCACCCTGGCAACCCTCGTGTCTGACCAGTGGGGGAAACTACTGCTCAAATTCAGGGTCACCCCGCACCCAACAGAAGCTTCCGAGAGCCTGTTACTTCTGCTCACCAGGTCTCCAGGAGGGTCTCATCAATCCATCACAACTAATGGAGGAGAAAGGAGGAGGGACCTCGGGGAGGCCGCCTGAGAAGGAACGCTTCAGAGCCACGGAACTAACAGATCCAGGGTCCCTTGCAGGCAGGGGTGCCGCTGAGCACAAGGGCAGACGCGTTGGATACAGCCCAGCTGGGCTGCTTCAGAGGCACGAGCAGTCGGAGGCAGGGGCCCCGAGGCAGGCGCCTGGGCCCTCTCCGCAGCTCCCTGGGCTTGGGCTCCATTCAGTCGGGCCTGCCCATAGGTAGTTGCCAAGCCAATCCTGAGCTCCAGGGGTACATGCCAGAGGAGGTGCCCTCACCCAGGCACTGCAGAACCCAAGTTCCAGGGAGGGCGCCAAACCCCTCCATCCAGCTACTCCCCAACCCGGTGCTGAACAAGTGGAAACGAAAAGGCTCTAACTACACTCAGCTGTTGTGCGTTAGGATGCACGTAACAGGGTATCAAACCAATGATTGGCTCCTAGAGGCAGCTTGTTCAACACATTTGCAAGGCACGCAGCAACACATATTCTGGTCAGACTATGTATGTATTCTGAGCAACAGAACGATGTTGCTTCAAATATGACCTTACAACATGGGAGAAGTAACACAAAGATAAAAAATTAAATGTTTTTAAAATGAATACATTCCATGATCCCCCTCCTCCGATAAACTGGATATTATGTTAATCTTGTTGGTCATTTTCAAAAACTAGCCCAAACATAATGCCTGAAGAAAATACCTATCTTAATGAGGTAAATTATAAATAATGGAAAGCATGGTCCATCCATAATAGAGGTCAATACTGTTGAAGAAAATTAAACAATACTGTCTTTTTCTTGCATTCTCAAGCATTTGAGTGGGTGTTTTTTTTTATTTCCCAACCCACCATTTATCAAATAAATTATGGGAACTATAAGGCTGAAGGGTAAACACCTTAAATAAGAATTCATACTCCGAGGAAGTAAGAATCTTATAACTTTTATTTCTAGGATACATTCATCTGGAACCTTATTTCTTTACAATTTTCCCCCTAAGAGAAATGAATACAATAAAAATATAATCCAACTACCAGCAATGTTTATAACCAGAAAAGAATCTAAAATCTCTGGTGTGATAATATAGGATCTTTTAAAAAATATAAACTTCATACCAGAAATAAAGCCTGAATATTCTCTTTCTTTAAAAATATAATTTTCCTTCTTCTTCCATGTAAATCTTATAATCAACCACTTAGTGCTAAAGTCTATATTTAAACCAGCAATTATCACACTATAGCAGAGCTTTATTCCTGCTCTGTATCCTGCCATATACTGTTATTCAACTATTAACTGCAGAAGTCTTTTAAAAAATGAGATGCCACTGGGTTGTAGCAGAGCTATTCAGGATACACTAATCATTAAAAAAAAAAAATCCCCACTTAGCAAACTGAAACCTACTTAACAAATTATACTTATCCTGTTTATGAAATTAGAAAATGTGTACAAAGCACTTTTGCAAACTGCAAAGCTCTAGTGAAAAACTTTGTAAAAATTTGACTAGAAAGGCAGCTAGCTAGCTGACTGACTGGGATAGAATGTTAAGAGACGCCAGGCTCTGTGAGATCTGTTCTTTCTGTGATTCTTTAGATTGAGGGGCAGGGGGAGGTAAAAATTGCAAAAAGAAGCCGGGCAAGATGGCGCGTGCCTGAAGGCTGAGACAGGAGGATCCCAGGTTCAAAGCTAGTGCATGGTAACTCAGCAAGACCCTGTTTCAAAATAAAAATAAGGCTGGAATGTGGCTCAGAGAAGAACTTCCCTGGGTTCAATCCTCAGTGCTACCAAAAAAAAAAAAAAAAAAAAAAATCCTGCAAAGGAGTTGGGGTATGGGTACAGGGCCATCTCACAAAGATTGGTTGCTTTGCAGTGACTTATGACTGACTGAAAATAAAGACCAAGGGGCATAGGAAAAGTTCTCTTTAAACCAACGTTTGCACCAGACTGAGAAGTCAGGCCATCTGTCCCCAGCTAGGTACAGGAACTAGAAATCAGACTGCTTCCCCAACCCTCCTGACTAGCTCCTTTAGGGAGAGCTATATTATTTGAAGTATAATCCATTTGAAAATAGTAGTTCAAAGCCCAACACAAATGGCCTGGGGTGGTTCCCTTAATTTAAGAAGAGAACAGAAAAAGCCAAAGTATAAACATGGGAACAACATACCTGAGCGGCAGAACTCAGAGCCCTCCTGCAAATAAACGGCGTTCTCCATAATAACTTTCTGGGGTATTGTGTGGAACACAGGAAGCTAAGCAAAGAAAAAGTTTAACAAAACCAGTCCCAGTGAGAACTTCCGTCTTTGCTAGCAGGTAAAATGCACACAAGAGAAGGCCTTTCCCTGACACCTAACTGCAACTAGACTGGCCTGTCAAGACAAACCCAGGCTGCAGGGCTGCAAGACGGCTGTGTTGTCTATACTAAATTACCAGGTGAGTAAAAGAAAGTATCCTGAAAAAGCTAAAGGATGAGTGGACTGACCAGAGAATGAGTCTGGGCCACTATGTAAGGGAAAGGCTGCCAACCAGCTGCCCCCACAGCTGTGGGGGCACTCCCTTTCCTGGGGCCTCTGAACCGCCTTGCTGGGCTCCCGGGAGTAGGCCCGGCTCTGCACGAGAACGGCTCGCTGGACTTGGACTGCGTGGCGCTCCCCCTCCGGTGCGCTTACCCTTTTCTTTAGTGCCCTCTATCCCCAAGAGAATATTCAGGCCAATTTTGTTTTTTCCTTATTTCTGCATTAATAAGAAGTATAAACTAGCAATTTGGGATATCCCTAACTTTCACTGGGTGTCTTATGTATTATAAGATACCTCAAGTGGTGAGAATGTAGAACTTAAATCAAGAGTCAAACAACAAAGTATTAAAACTGACTGATAAATTTAAAAAAAAAAAAAAAAAAACTGTTTTTGCCAAGGTTTAACTATTGGGCTTTCAACCAATTCCAATACTCCATGTAATCAAAGGTCATTTATATTGAATTCACATGTCTTTGTGTTCTCTACATACAACAAAGTAAGATTCTTTAAAATATACACATATTTTAAACCAATTTACTCCCTTTACAATCATACCTTCAATCTAACATTTAAAATCTAAATTGTCAATAAAAACAACAGTGGATCAAGTGACAGTATCATATAAATGAAACAATAATGCAAGAAAAGGTCAGCATTAAAATTAACATAGATTCCGAGCAGTCTGCTCACCCATCCCAGTGTTCAGAACGAGGCCTCACACAGCACGGCCCCACTGCGACAGGGCCGCGCGGGCCCCTCGCCCCAGCCCACGGTGCACCTTCGCGGCCTCCACTGAGGTCTACAGTGACCAGAGCGCCCGAGAGCAGAGAGTACACACGCAGCCTCTCGGAGAGATGACACGTGTCCCCAACAATTCTTTCGTGCGCTCCCTAAATTATAAAATGGCCCCATCTTTTAGAAACAGCAAAAAAATAAAAGGACTGAGAACCACTCATATACACTGTCCATTCAATGTTACTAGGTCAAGACAATAAAATGGAAAAAAGGAGGATCAGGGAACAGGTAGGGTTTCTCCAAACAATTCTATGACATTAGACAGTTCTGTCAATGACAAATATTTATTTTAACCAGGTTATGGAAAAAACTGAAAGAATTACCAGAATTTGCATCAATTTCTTAGAGAAGCTAACAATAAAGTATTAAACATATATATATATTTATTTGTATATTCATTTAAAGAATCTTTGGTAACAACTGTGTTTCTTCCACATTATAGACTTTTTAAAATAATGTCAAAATAAATTTACTGATCAGCATAAGAAAGATAAATTATCATTCTACTCTTTTGGTGTCCCCATAAAATGTCCTTGAACCTATTAACTTGCACTGTTAAACACAGGATACGTTTAACTTTTGAACATACAAAATGAGAGACTAATAGTAGGAAGAAATTAGACAATAATGAGAATCAATGACAAAACATAACAATGACAACTGTTCTTAAGTAATTTATTTTTAAATTATAAGATTTACAATGCCTTGATTATGCAAAATATAATGGAAATTAAACCCCAATCAACAAACCAAAAGAAAAAAAACTTGGCTTCCTTGAATATCAGTACTTAAACCATCTTTTGAAGTAGCTGATGTCCCAACCGCATCTTATGTAGAAAGTATACTAGTTTCAAATGTTTCACTTGCAGGTTTAATTTCTCATTTTCAACTTTTATGAACTGTAATGTAATTTATTTCAAATCCTATTATACCTAGTATTTATGCTGCAACAGCAGCAAAATCTTGCGTGTGCAATCAAATGTGAAACTGGGGCACAGCTTTTAGCTTTCAGCCACAGACAGAAATTATACGCTGCCTTCAGTACAGTAGAGTACAGGATATTAACCGGAGCACAGAGTTTAGTACACTTATTGCAAGGTTGGTGTTCCTCTCCCTCTGAACTGAGCCAGCTGACCTCGCGCAGACCTTACTGCTGTGGGTAGTAGGACTGCTGTGGGGGCTGCGGGAAGGGGTAGGAAGGCTGCTGGGGTCCTGGGTACGGCGCCTGTCCAGGGCTCTGGTGATACACCGGTGGGTACGGCATGTTATACTGGCCATACGCGTAAGGGTTGTAGCCCATGGGCATGGGCATTTGACAATACCTGATGGGGAAACAAAAAAACACTGGATTGGTAAACCAAATATTACGGAATGAAACACACATTAATTATTCTAAAGCCAAATTTTAAATAAGGCCTTTTTTTTTTCCTATTTTTCTATTAGAGAACAGTAGACAGAAAAAGAAACTATTTCAAGACACCTATTAAAGAAAAGCACTACTATTAGTTATAATAAAAGATTATAAGTATTCAATACTGTTCAAAAAATAAAACTACTAAGGGAAACAAAATTCAATACTTTAACTATTAAAGAGGGAATAAAGAGACCTTTTTGTGTGTGTAGTATTGAGGACTGAACCCAGGGACATTCTGCCCCTGAGCTATACCCCTAGCCCCACTTCACTTTTTATTTTGAAACCGAGTCTTACTAAGTTGCAGAAGATCTCACTAAATTGCTCAGGCTGTCTGCAAACCCGTGATCCTCTGTCTCAGGTTCCCAAGTACTGGAATTACAAGAGTGCACCACCACGCTCACCTGAAACCCTTTGTTTTGTTTTTGGTTTTGGTGGTACTGGGGTTCCTGGAAACCCTTCTGCCTCCGGGCTACACTCCCAGACCTAATTTTATACTTTTTTTTTTTTGGAAAAAGGGTCTCTTAAGCCAGCTCGGCTGGCTTCGAACCTGCGCCATCCTCCTGTCTCCGCCTCCCAAGTGCGGGGATTACAAGCGTGCGCCACCATGCCTGGCGAGACCCTTTGTTTTAATGTGGCAAGACTAATAACCTAAATATATTCCTGTTCTATAAGACTCAATATCCACTGTGATACACATCAATTTACTGTTTGGAAATTTCTAATATTTGGAAGAGAGTATATTTACTAAGTAAAATTTAGACCTTATCTTTTAAAAAAGTAGTCCAAGAGCTGGGTATGGTGGCACATGCTTGTAATCCCAGCATTCTGAAGGCTGAGACCGGAGGATCACGGTTTGTGGACAGCCTTATCTACTAAAAAATAGGGCAGGGGGTATAGCTCGAGGGTCAAATGCCCCTGGGTTCCATCTCCAGACCTACCAAAAATAAAAAATAAAAATAAAATAATATAAAAAAGGTAGTTCAGTGTCTAGATTTTGTTTTGTTTTAATTAAAGACAGGGTCTCAGCAGGAAGTGGAGGCTAACCCTCAAACCTGGGTCTGCCTATCTCAGCCCCTCCCCAGTGCTGGGATTACAGGCACACACAACTGTCACCCAGCAGATTAAATTCTAGATTTTTAAGATTAAGAAATTTCCACACAAATGACTGGCTGGGAATGTAGCCCAATGGTAGAGTACTTGCCTAGTATGTGTAAAGCCCTGGGTTTGATCTCCAGGGGAAAGAGGGAGGAAGAGAACGGTTATGAAGGGGCTAACCTTTACATAAGCACCTTTCACACCTTGATGGATTTCTATTTGGTAGTTTATTAAGTGCCAAAATTCAAAGTTCAGTATGTAAACAAGGTCGCATCAATCTTGCTGCACTAAACTCAGAAAGGGAAGCTGTTTATCACCTAAATAAAGGCAGGCCAAGAAACACATACTAATTTCCATACAGAAAGACTGTGTTCAATATAACTGTAACATGAGAAAAAAACAGAAACCTTAAAATCCTACCAAATGGCTAATAATCAACTACTCATAAGTGACTAAAACATTATTTTAATTTCTGGATAAGCTCACCTTATAGCTTACTGATTCATGGTGCCTCCACTAAAAGAAAGGGTAACCCTGTCTTTAAAAGGTTAACCAGAGCCAGGCAGGGTGGTGCACACCTGGAATCCAGCACTGGGCAGACTGAGACAGGAGGATCTCAGGTCCAAGGCCAGCCTCGGCAACTCAGCAAGGCCCCTAAGAAACTTAGGAAGACCCTGTTGAAAAATAAAAATAGGGCTGGGGATGTAGGTTGGAGGTAAAATGTCCCTGGGTTCAATCCTCAATACCTGCCCCCTTCAAAAGTAAAGGTTAATCAGAGCTGGAAACATCAGACAGTTCTCCAGGAGGCGTGGTGCTGCAGCCTTACCCGGGGTACCCCGGATAGGTGGGGTAGGGCGGTCCCTGGGCCTGTGGGAGGGGAGCTGATCCGGGGGCCGGTGACGGAGCCGGTGCCGCAGTTCCCATCCCGGCTGCAGCTGGGGCCGTGGCAGAAGGAGCTCGGTTTTCAGGAAGCACAGGAGGTGGGGGCCGGGCTGGGGGCTGGGGCTTGGCAGGCTACGGAAGAAAAGAGGCATCAACTGCAAGTTTCTTGTTTCTCTCAAACTGCTAATAATTAAATGAGGGCACATGAGAAGCTAACATCCAACCAAATGCATGTCTAATCCCCTCGCTTCAATACTGACTGATTACTCTGGTAATGTACCCTAGAGAAAGTAACTTTCGACTGCGTGGGGCCTCGGCCACGGCTTTCTCACGCCTAATGCGTGGTCACCTACTGCTTCCATTGACTGTCAGACATGAGGCAGAAGGCACAAGGAACATTTACTACTGCAGACGCCTTTTAACCCTCACAAGCTTAAAAAACAGCGTAAAAACAGTCACATCTCTACCAGTGAAACTCAGTGACTAGTAACACTACCCAATCCATTTCATCTATAACTATATCCACCTTTTCTTTTTCTTTTTTTTTTTTTTTTTTTTTTTTTTTGTGGTACTGGGGGATGGAACCCAGGGGCATTCTACCTCTGAGTTACACCCCAACCCTATTTTATTTTTAAGTAGAAACAGGGTCTCTAGGTTGATGAGTCTCACTACTTACTGAGGCTGGCCACAAACCTGCCATCTTCTGTCTCAGCCTAAGTACAGGGATTACAGGCCTGTGTTACCACACCCAGCTTATCAGTCCCTTTTATAAACTTTTTTTTTTTTTTTTTTGAGGTACTGGGGATGGAACCCAGGGGCATTCTACTTCCAAGCTACACCTCCAGCCGTGTGTGTGTGTGTGTGTGTGTGTGTGTGTGTGTGTGTGTGTGTGTGTGTGTTTATTCTTTATTTTGAAACCAGGTCTCACTGACTTGCAAAGAGCCTCACTAAGTAGCTGAGGCTGTCCACAAAACGCCATCCTCCAGTCTCAGCCTCCCAAATGCTGGGATTACAAGAGTGCGTCACCACACCCCGCTAAAATTTTAGTTTTTGAAACCGGGTCTCACTAGATTGCTGAAAACCTTGCTAAATCACCGAGGCTATCCTCAAACCTGCAGTCCTCCAGTACAGCCATCACACTCCAGCTCTCTATCCACCTATTTACCTACTTATTTGCAAAACAATTTGCAAGTATGTTACAAACTTCACTAGAACAGCCCTACAAACTCCAACACTGCAGTCCTATAAGAATAGGTTTTTCTTTGTTTTTTGTTTTGTTGTTGTTGTTTGGGTGGTACTGGGGTTCCTGGAAGCCCTTCTACCTCTGGGCTACACTCCCAGACCTATTTTTACATTTTTTTATTTGGAAACAGGGTCTCCTAAGCCAGCGCGCGCGGCTGGCTTCGAACCTGCACGATCCTCCTGTCTCTGCCTCCCAAGCGCGGGGATTATAAGCGTGCGCCACCACGCCCGGCTATATTTTTATTTGGAAACAGGGTCTCTTAAGCCAGCGAGGCTGACTTTGAACCTGCGCGATCCTCCTGTCTCCGCCTCCCAAGCGCGAGGATTACAAGCCTGCGCCACCACGCCCGGCTTAGTTTTCTTTTTATTCTACATGATCACACTAGTATTTTCACCCTAAGAAAATTAACGAATATTCCTATCATTGAATATCTACTCTGGATTCACGATTCTCTATTAACCAAACACACACAAGATACTCTTATTTGGTTTATGTGAACCAAGATCAAATCAAGATCTATGAGCTGCACTTAGTTATAATTAATCTCAGTTCTTTTGGTCTAGAATATATCCGCTCTTCCAACTGTTTCCTAGGAGCACAGTTTCATGTATTTAACCATGGTATTTACTGTAAACAGAAAGTTACTTCTAATAGCTTGATCAGACTCAGCTACAATGGGTTTTCAGCAATGATTCACAAGTAACACCATGTTCTACATACAGCAGAACATCAGCAGGCTGGTCCCTGCTGCGGGTGGGGACACCAGACCCTCTACTGGGAAGTCTGTTACCCTCTCACAGCAGGCGGTCACCACTGTGAAGGAGCATTGGAGACACAGCTGGCTTACTGACCGGCATGGTTCTGGGAGCCGGAGTTGGAGGAGCTGGTGTGTGTCCTCCTGCTGGGGAGGACTGGTACGCGGGAGTAGGAATGGAAGGAGCACTGGGTTCTCTGGCAATGCTTTGCTGTAAGTCCCTAAAGAAAGAATGTTAGAATTTAACAGGATGAAGAAAGAAATCATAACAACATATATAAAGTACCAGATCATTTTTTTGTTTTTCTTTTCCCCATATATGATGGTACTTTTTTTTTTTTTTTTTTTTTTTTTAGTACTGGGGGCTCCTGGAAGCCCTTCTACCTCCGGGATACACTCCCATGGGCTACACTCCCAGACCTATTTTTTAACTTTTTTTTAATGTGGAAACAGGGTCTCTTGAGCCAGCGAGGCTGGCTCCAAACCAGCTCGATCCTCCTGTCTCCACCTCCCAAGCGCGGGGATTACAAGCGTGCACCACCACGCCCGGCTATGATGGTACTTTAGAATATATGACATTTCTAACAATTTTCTTTCTTCCTACTTTTTTGTTTCACTTTATTTTGTTTGTTTTTTGTTTTTTGTTTTAATGGCACTGGGGATAGAATCCAGGGGCATTCTACCTCTGAGCTACACCTCCAACCCTATTTTATTTTTTATTTTGAAACAGGTCTCACTAAGTTGCAGAGGGCCTCGCTAAGGTGCTGAGAATGGCTGCACCTGAGATTCCCCAGTCTCAGTCTTCCAAGTACAGGGATTACAAGCGTGCACCACCATGCTTGTAATTACTACTTAATGAAATGAAGTTATATATTCTACTTCTGAAGACGAAGAAAGAAGGTAAACTTTTTCAGAGATCACAGTCGCAGTTCAATAAGAAACATGTCAAACTGAGCAAGTAGTCCTAAAAGACTGCCCACTCTCTAGTAAGAGTGACACCCAGCCCTCTTCATTTTGGAACAGAATCTCACTAAACTGCCGAGGGTCTTGCTAAGTTGCTGAGGCTAGCTTTGAACCTGCTATCCTCCCATCTCAGCCTCTCAATATGAGTTTTTTCAACAAAGTACTTTAAGTACAACTTGACAAACAAACCAGACTTACTTTAGAAGTTCATCTCTCTCTGTCTTCCGTGCAAACACTATATCACTACACTTGGTCTGGAACCTGAGCAAGACCTCAGTCAGCTCATTATAAAACTAGAAGCAAAGAGCAAATACAAACAATAAACAAGGACAATTTATTTTTATTCAAGGGAGTATCACCATCTAAAGTAACTTTGTCAATGACATTAAAGCTGAAAGACATTAAATGACATTAAAAAACTGAAATCCTCTACATGAGACTATCTAAGCACAATAACTTATATTAAATATGGCCTAAGATTCACAGAGAAAATAAGAACAAAATTTTTAAAGAACACTGTCACCAAAAATGACAAATTAAAAGTTTCATGATCATGAACATGTTCCCAATTTCTAGAGAAAAGCCAACTATTAAACAATGACACTAAAGCCATTTAAAGGGGAAGAATTACATGCGCAAGATTCACTACAGAAATGCAGAAATTGGTTCATACAACCTTCAAACAACTTCCCAAGGGTCTCAGGGGAGGTTTCTCAGTTTCTCTACTTGAACAAAGCATTTAATCTAAACTACAATGGCGTCTGACTACCCTCTCTGACTGGAAGGCTTTGTAGTGTTTTCACCTCCTCTTCAGAGGGTCTTGCATGATGCCCTCCGTATCTCCCCAAGATATCTTTATAGAGTTAAGTACCAAAAGAAACTGTGCATCCAAAACACTTAAAGATCACTTGTTCTGTCAAAAGCAGTTAAAATAAGGACAGGCATGTCCCTGAACGTCTCAAAGAACAAGGTAAGCAAAGTACTTTGAGCACATTTATCAAGCACTCTGACGCTCAGTTACACGTCTCGCTTCACCAAACCACCAGCACAGAATCTAAAAGCCAAGCCCCCTTTCCCACCACAGAGCCTCCTTGACCACTCCTGTTCCCTCAACTCCCGAACCCTTATCCCATTAAGTCCCAAGTTTTCAATTCTGTGTTTATTTCTATGACATTGGCATGGGTACATTAAGATAGGTTGGAAATGATAAGTGTGTGTATATTGCTATGTTAATACTAGTAATATAATACAATTATATATTATTCATTATGTTATGTTATATTTACATTTTTACAAGTGTTCCACATCTGGAGCAATGGGACAAAATAGGCCAAAAGGTGCCATTAGCTTTTGACATCCCTGTACTAATTCCCACTACTTGGAGTGCTTGTATCCCTTTTCTACGAGCTAAGTATACAATTTATTCTTCAAAGTGTCAAAATACTGCCACCTTCATTAATCATGAACCTCAGGGAAAGAAAAAGCATTAAAGCTAACAAAGGCAGTGCCATGTACTTTCCCCAATCCTAGTCCACATCCCTACTGGTGAGCTGCTGCTTCCTTGGGGTACACTTCATACCTTTGTGCCTTCCTTCAAATTATCTACAAGTTCAACAAATTTGTCATATGCAGTAGCTAAATTCTTCAATACTTCTTCTCTTAAATTAGCTTCATTGTTAGATTGTTTCATTTTCGAAAATTCCTGGTGTGAGACCTTATTAAAAGAAAGACATGTAATTTATATTTCTGTATAAAGTGAATATAGTGCTTAACATTGACTGCATATACATGCAGGAGTACTAAGATTACCTAACATAGTTTTGTTTGGTTTGGTTTGGTTTGTGGTGCTAAGGATTGAACCTAGAGGCATTCTACCTCCGAGGTACACCCCCAGCCCAATTTTTTATTCCTTATTTTAAAACAAGTTCTCACTAAGTTGCAGAGGACCTCGCTAAGTAGCTGAGGCTGTCCACAAACCCAGATCCTCCTGTTTCAGCCTCCCAAGTACTGAGATTATAAGCATGTGCCACCATGCCTGGCTTTTAAATAGTATTTCTTTTAAAGTAACACAGTGACCCAGGCGTGGTGGCGCACGCTTGTAATCCCAGCATTTGGGAGGCTGAGACCTAAGGATTGTGGTTCGCGGGTAGCCTCGGCTACTTAGTGAGGCCCTCTGCAACTCAGTGAGACCCTGTTTCAAAATAATTAAAAAACTGGGCAGGGTGTGTAGCTCGGAGGTCAAATGCCTCTGGGTTCCATCCCCCAGACCCGCAAAAAAATAAAAATAAAAAAAATAATAAAATAAAATTAAAGTAACACAATGCTTCAAATCTTAGGTAAAAATATCATAAATCCAATGGGTGTCAAAACATGATTCAATAATGATTATTGATTTCTAATTATATGTCACACTTATAAAAAAAAAGTAAGATGAAAACTTTTTTTTTTTTTTTTTTTTTTGGTGGTTCTGGGGGTGGAACCCAGAGGCTTTCTACCTCCAGGCTATACTCCCAGACCTTTTTTATATTTTATTTGGAAACAGGGTCTCACTAAGTTGCTGGAAGCCTCACTGTGTAGCTGAGGCTGGCTTCGAACCCGTGCGATCCTCCCGTCTCAGCCTCCCAAGCGCGGGGATTACAAGCGTGCGCCACCACGCCTGGCAGATGAAAACTTTCACAAACACGTTTAATTGTTCACATTAACTACTAAAAGGACAAAGTTTCAAGTTTTGTTAGTCCACAAAACTTATATGTAAATAGTAACTTCAAACATCTAAGGATATTAGTATTTAGTTTTGCATTATTTTCAAAACCTAAAGTCTATATGGATTATCTATATTAACTGTAAAAATCAATAATTCTAATTTCCCCCAAATATGGCAAATTTTTAATTTAAAAAATTACCTGAGTGAAGCACTTTTAAGTGACATTCAACAATGCAACAGAAATTAGCTTTGGCTCATGGCTTTTTAAAACCAGTGTGCCAAGTTAAATAGATGCATTATGGTTTCACGCTGAACTAGTCTCCAATTGCATTTTCCTAATTGGACGCAGGTTTCATGCAGACATATCCTTTCTGTAATTTGTAAACATCTACCTTATTAATATATAAGATGTACCTGAATATTTTTTAGGAGGCCCTCCTGTTTCTTTAAAGAGTCCTGGACTTTAGCAGTGAGACCTCCATAGATTCGATCCAGTTCAGTAACAGAAAGAGCTTCCTCGTTTATCACACCATCCTGAGCCAGAGCGGTCAGAAACTTGCTTGTCATGTCAAAGTTCACAGACTTCAGGTCATGCTCAAGGCCCTCTCTTTCCTTCTTTACTTCATCAAGACTTGTCAATAAGGATTTTAAGACATTTACCACCTAAATAATAATAATTTTAAAAACCTTAGTCCAATTACCAAAAAAAAGAGAGAAAGAGAAAAAAATCCAATTTCAGGAAGAAAACACTATACAAAGACTTATTTGTGGCCAGAGAACAATGATTTCTCAGTGAGCTGGGCATAAACTGTACACCAGGCTTCTTTAGATTCACTCATTGTACCTTTAGTTGACTCAGATTATAAAAGCAGAATTACTGACAGTAGCGACAGCTACAGTCTACTCACAACTACCCTGCAGAGTAGTATGATTACCTCTGTGCCAAAGTACAGGTACACTCACTGCTTTAGATAACAACAACCCCGACGCGCTCCTCTGTGTGCACGGGGATCAAACGCAGGGCCTAATGGGTGCTAGGTGAGCTACTCCAGATGACGAGGAGGACTGGTCGTCTGCGGCCCCCGTGGCTGAAATGCAGCCTGGATGAGCAGCTGACCACCAGGTGGGCCGGGTCTCTCACCTCACTGCCCTGCATGGTCTTCGCTGGGTTGGCCGAGGGGATGGCGGCGTTCAGCTCTGGCTCCGGCTTACACAGAAGCGCGATGGTGTCACGGTGAGACTGATAGCGCTCCTTCACTTGCCCGTCTGCTTGCACAGCTTTATCTAAAACGGCTCTGAACTTGCTTCCCTCTGGGGGGGGGGGGGGGGGCACACAGCAGTGATTCTAACAGCAATGGTAATGGGCTGGTTGCACTTATAAGTTTTGATCCTCAACTTCACATGTGTTCCCTGAGGCCCCAATTCACTAGATAATAAAATCTCAGCTCCAGTCAATCTGCACATGGTTTTTTTTGGAAAAATTACGAAATCCAGCCGGGCGTGGTGGCGCACGCTTGTAATCCCCGCGCTTGGGAGGCAGAGACAGGAGGATCGCGCAGGTTCAAAGCCAGCCGCGTGCACTGGCTTAGGAGCCTCTGTTTCCAAATAAAAATAAAAATAGGTCTGGGAGTGTAGCCCGGAGGTAGAAGGGCTTCCAGGAACCCCAGTACCATCAAAAAAAAAAAAAAAATTACAAAATCATTTTAAAAATCAAAGGCACAGATACACCTTAAAATACATTTGGCAGTTAGTGTCTGCCAGATAAAGCAAATTGATATTAGTCTATAATCTTTTCCTACAATTCACGAATATAGAAAGAAATCATTCATCCCCAAATTGGTACAACTTAACTAAAATGTATTCTTCTCTCAAAGAACAACAGATAACTTTTTAGAAAAATTTTTGTAAATTATCCTTTACAAAAATAAATAAAACAAACCTCTACACACAATGAGGAGTCCATTCATCTTCACAAGAACAAAACCTTTAATAATCAGTCTTAAAAAGCATAATTCTGACTTCAAAGTCACTGTTAAAACTCATCTGTTTAACCACACAGGATTCACTAAGTAAAAAAAACAAAATCATATATATCCTATGAGCTCGCCTATGTTTTTAAAGAATACATAGGGCTTGGAAAAGAACATGAGAAATCAGAAGATCACGTTAATGTTCACTTCGTATCCTTCTTAAGAATCTGAGCCTCTTAACTGAGCACGGGTTACTTTGGTTACTTTTAATCTTTTTACTAAACTGAGAAAAAAACACTTGTAATAATACACAGATTCAGTAAAAATGAACTTACAACCGAGTCTAATTTACTTAAAGCAAAATCATAGATCCAAACTGAGAATTTATCTGAGTGAAGGCCTGTGATACGCATCTTACCTGTTCTTAACGGCCTATAGAGGTCATGGGATGCGGTCCTTTGCCAGCGTTCCTTGAATTTTGCTCTTAAATCTTTATCAGTTGCTTCTTCTTCATCCAACAATCTTAATGACTTAAAAAGGAGGCAAAAAAAACCACCATTGAGATATCATTTAAAATGAGCATACCCAATATAAGTGAGAGTTTATTTTGTTGGCTTTTTTTTTTTTTTTTTTTTTTTTTTTGGTGGTACTGGGGTTCCCGGAAGCCCTTCTACCTCCGGGCTACACTCCCAGACCTGTTTTTACATTTTTATTTGGAAACAGGGTCTCCTAAGCCAGCGCGCGCAGCAGTTAAGTGAGAGTTTAGTTAGATAAAATACTTCTACACTAATGGCTAGACTATAAATTGGTATATTTTGTCACAGATATAAGTTATATATTTAACAAAAAGTAATAAAATGCCTAAGGCTAAGTAAGCCATTCTTTTTCTCATTAAAATAAAGACGAAAGAAAAAATACACGATTACATCTGTATACCAAGAAAACTTTAAAGAAAGTTTCAGGTTTAAAATAAAAAAACAGAGACCATAAACCGTTCCAATCTCAGAAGCTAAAAATAAAACAAAGGGAAAACTGCTTAACTAAGTGAAAATAGAGGACTTACACTTCCATCCCAGTTCAAGAGTTGGAAAGCTGTGTTCAGCATAGGTACTAGGATACGTGCCTCCTAATGCACGACTAGGAGGAACCGAGTGCACCGTTACCACGGACACGAGCGTCAGCGCCAGCGGCACCTGACAGCTGAGGGTTTGGGGACGAGAACGGTGAACTTTTCTGTCACACACCACAGAGTAAATAGTCTAGGCTCTGTAGGCCACATACCGTCCCTCACATCTTTTCTTACAACCCTCCAAAAGTAGCAGAAATCATCCTCAGTGAACCATCCAAAAACAGGCCAAAAGCCAGAAGAGGCCCAGCACCCGAACACTGCCACCTCTGCGGTTTCTCACCAGCGTACAGTGTGTTAACAAGAGGAGACCGTAGCACAGCAGGTAGAGTGCAGATGGAAGGCATCCCTGCCAACCCAGGACACCGCCAAACAGCTCACTCCCAGTGAGCAGATTTTTTTTTGGGGGGAGGGGGCGAGCACAGACATGCACTTATTCATTCTGCTATATTTATTTATTTATTTGGTGGCACTGGGATTCCTGGAAACCCTTCTACCTCCGGGCTACACTCCCAGACCTATTTTATATTTTTATTTGGAAATAGCAAAGCTGGCTTCGAACTTAAGTGATCCTGCTGTCTCCGCCTCCCAAGTGCAGGGATTACAAGCGTGTGCCACCACGCCCAACTCAGTGAGCAGATTTTTAAAAAGCAAAACTGTCATACAGAAGGAAAACTTGTATGTCCAGACCTGGGCTCTAAACAGACACGAACTAGAATTCACACTGTGTAGCACCAAACTCTAAAGTGAACTTCTGGTTATATGATTAACCACAAAAAGGGGGAAAAAACTAAAGTCTAAAGAGACATCAGGTATGTCATGCCTTCTTATGGCAGAAGCAAACACAAGTCCTGTCTAGAATTCACTTTAAACCCAGACCTCCAGGAATCCCCACAGGCTTCAGGAAATGTGAATCACAAGCAAAAATCACTCAATGCTAAATGCAATGTAGTGTTCTGTACTAGATCTTGGAACAAAACAAGGACATTGGTAGAAAAAAGTGGTAAAAATCTAAATACTAACATTGTACTAATATTTAATTTCTTAATCTTAACAAATACTAAGATTTTAACATAAAGATAAGCTGGGTGAAGTATACAGGAACTCTCTGCACTGAATCTGTCAACTTTTTGTAAGTCTAAAATGATTCCAAAATAAAGTTTTAAAAGACAAAAAAAAACTAAACCGGAAACAAGCTATTGCTAAAAAGAAATAATAATTCAGAGTTGAGCTCACAAAGGCTAGAGATTGGCACTATTAAAGAATAATAAAGAAATATATTTGATATATATTAAGAAATAAGAGATCAATTGAAGGTATGGTACAGGAGAAACAGAACAGGAAGAACCAAACAGAATTTCTAGAAATAAAAAATAAAATAGGACGTCAAGGGTATTTTACTAAAAGCTGCTAAGATATAAATGAAACAAATGAATGAACTGTGAGCCAGGCCAGAGGAATTCACCCACCAAGAGGCACAGAGCAGCACAAGGGTCCAGAGGCAGAGAAGAGGAAGCGCTCCCAGCGGGGGAAGTGGAGGGGTGGAGAGAGTGCAGAGGCGGCTCCTCAAACTCCCTGGGCCTGAAGGAGTGAGGAACCACAGGCACCACAGAGCGGGCTTCGCAGTGTGCGGCTTCAGTGATCATGTTCAAAGGGAAAGGGAACGACCACATAAAGTCAGGAAAAGTGGGAGCAGGGAATGAGGAGAGGGGTAAGAACAAAGAACACTACAGAAATCACAGGACTGAGACAAACATAACACAGACTAGAAGGCCGGGCGTGGGGCACACGCTTGTAATCCCAGCATTTGGGAGGCTGAGACAGGAGGATCATGGTTCAGGGACAGCTTTGGCTACTTAGTGAGGCCCTTTGCAACTCAGACTTTGTTTCAAAATAAAGAACAAAATATAGGGGTGGGAGTATAGCTGGGGGTGGAATGCCCCTGGGTTCCATCCATGTGCGTGGGGTGGGGGGAGTGATAGTAGAACAAGGTTCTGAATATAAATATATGAACAGTTAATAACTGGATTTAACCTCCAGATAGACAGATTGTCACAAGAAATACTACTACATGCTACTTACAAAAGACATAACCACAGATTGAGCATCCCTACTCCAAAAATCAAAAATCTAAAATGTTCCCAAAATCCAAAACCTTTTGAAGCAACAAATAGAAAATTCCACAGCTGATCTCATGTGACAGGTCAAAATTAGAATATAAGCATACCAAAAAATATTGTATAAAATTGCCTTCAGGATATGTGTATGATATATATATATGAAATATAAATGAAGCTCATGTATAGACTTGGGTCCCACTTCCATGATATCTCATTATATATGTGCAAATATTCCTAAATTCAAAAAAAAAAAAAATCCAAAATCCACAACACTTCTGGTCCCAAGCATTTCAGATAAGGGATACTCAATCTGTATAAGGACACACAGTTGAAAGCCAGACAAAGATACTACAAGAAAACTACAAACCAATATCCATCATGAATATAGATGCAAACTCTTCAACAAAATGCTATCAAGCCAAATCCAGCAGCACAGAAAAAGACTATATATACCATGACCAAGTGAATATCCCAGGAAGGCAAGGGTGGTTCACATCTGAAAATCAATTAATGTAATATACCATATTAGTAGAATATACCATATTAGTAGAATAAAGACAGGAACCTTAAGAGATCCAGAAAAAATATTTGACAAAATGCAACACTCTTTCATGATAAAAAAAAAAAAAATACTCAAAAACCAGGAATAGAAAAGGAATTTCTTCAATCTGATAAAGGCTATCTATGAAAAACCCACAGCCAACATCATATAGTCGTGCACCACGTAACCTGGCTTTGATCAATGGCAGGCTGCATACACAGAAGTAGTGTCAGGAAAGCACCTCACCAGTGACGGCCTCACCGCCACCCTAAGCTGACCAAACCAATATCCACACTGCCAGTCACGCGACGACAAAGCCGCACAGCAAGGTTCTCAGAACACGTCCTACACAGTCGAGTGCTACGAGCTTTCCCCGTGAAATCAGGAGTAAGACAAAAATGTCCACTCCGAGTGTTTACATACCATATTAGCCAAGGAAATTAGTCAAGAAAAATAAAAAAGACATCCAAATTGGTAAGAAGTAAAACTAATTGCATTTGACTTGATCTTAGAGAGAGAGAAAGAGAGAGAGAGGGAGGGAAGGAGGGAGGGAGGGAGGGAGGGAGGGAGAGTGAGAGCGCGCGCTCTCTAAAGAGTCCACAAAACAACTATCAGAAACAGTGAGTGAATTCTGTAAAGGACAAAATCTAGATACAAAAACGTTGTGTTTCTAGCAATGAACAATCCAAAATGGACATTTTAAGAACAATTCCATTCACAAGAGCATCCAAAAATAACAAAATATGTATAAACAAATGTAAACAAAGAGATGCAAGACTTGTACACAGAAAACTACAAAACACTTGAAAGAAATTAAAGTTATAAAATGATGGAAACAGAATTCACGGTTTGGAGGATTTTATGCTGTTAAGACAGGCAGTACGGTGGACACGGTGGTGCACACTTGTAAGCCCAGCATTCGGGAGGCTGAGACAGGAGGATCACAGTTCGCGGACAGCCTCAGCTACTTAGTGAGGCCCTCTGCAACTTAGTGAGACCTTGTTTCAAAATAAAGACTAAAGAATGGGACTGGGGTGTAGCTCAGAGGTAGACTGCCCCTGGGTTCCATCCCCAGTACTGAAAAAGAAAAAAGAAAAGAAAAGACAAGGCAGTACTCCTAAAGTACTTTAATAATCAATACAATCCTTATCACACTTTTACTTTTTATGTAGAAAGGTTAAGCTGATCTTAAAATTCACATGGAATGCAAAAGGACCCCAAATAGAGAGAACAATCCTGAAAAAGAGCAAAGATGTAGAACTTATACTTCCCCCTTCACCTGTTTCAAAAAATACCACAAAGCTACAGGAATAAAAACAAGATGGTAATGACATAAGCTTAGACATATCACCTGATTTCCCATGAAAGTGCCTACGTCAAGAAAATGATGCTAGAACTGAGTAATGAAAAAAAGAAAGAAAATGATGTTGGACCTTTACCCATACCATATTCAAGATTCAATTCAAACCAGATCAGACACCTAAGCACAAGAGCTAAAACCATAGAAACTCTTAGAAGAACCCCTAAGGCCTCTAAGTCTTCATGACCTTGGGGTTTTGGCAAAAGAATCCTAAATATGAGACCAAAAATATAAACAAAGGGAGCTGGGCATGGTGCCTCATGCCTGAACTCCTAGCACTTGGGAGGCTGAGACAAGAGGACCTCCCAGATTCCAAGCCAGCTTCAGCACCTTGGCAGGATCCTCAGCAACTTAGAAAGATCTCATTTCAAATTAAAAAAAAAAAAAAAAAAATTTTAAGAAGGGCTAGGCCACGTGTAACTCAGAGGTAGAGTGCCCCAGGGTTCTATCAACACTACCAAAAAAGGAAAAAAATACACTAATTGTAATTCATCAAAATTCTAAACTTTTCTGCTTCAAAGAACAATATTCAGGGAATAAAAGACAACCCACAGAATAGAAGATAATTATAAATCATATGTCTAAAAAGGCCTGGCATCCAAATGTATGGACGTAAAAGTCAGATGACATAGTGCCGGGCGTGGTGGCACACAGGTTCGAAGCCAGCCTCAGGTACTTAGTGAGGCTCTCAGCAACTTAGTGACACCCTGTTTCCAAATAAAATAGAAAATAGGTCTGGGAGTGTAGCCCAGAGGTATAAAGACCTCGGGTTCCATCCTCAGTACCAAAAAAAAAAAAAAAAAAACTAAAAAGACTAAAAAATAGGACTGGGGTAGCTTGGAGAGATAATGCCCCTGAGTTCCATTCCCAGTACTGCAAATAAATAAACAAAAAAACAAATAAATAAATAAATAAATAATCCTTGGAGGTAAATATTCTCATTCCCAAAATTCACATTGTTATAAGAATTTAAATACTCTGCTTCTCCCTCAAAGTACTTGGTACTGATATAAATATAATAGCCTCTGATATTAAAGTTAACTGAGAAATCAAAATATAGATTAAAAGATTGGTAAAAGAGGTCACCTAAAGAGAAAATGTGACTTTTAAACTGGCAAGAACCCTCATGACTAGTTTACATGTATATACACTAAAGAATGAAATGTGCCAATTAGGGAGAAGAGATAAAAGCACCATAAAAGATCTATCAGCAAATAAAAAGAAAAGAACTTTCAAGAGTGTTGTATTCCACCAGGGCATGGTGGCGCACGCTTGTAATCCCCGCACTTGGGAGGCTGAGACAGGAGGATCGCGCAGGTTCAAAGCCAGCCTCGCTGGCTTAAAAGACTCTATTTCCAAATAAAATATAAAATAGGTCTGAGAGTATATCCCGGAGGTAGAAGGACCCTGGGTTCCATCCCCAGTACCACAAATAAATAAATAAATAAATAAATAAACAAACAAACAAACAAACAAAAGTGTCATATTCCTATTGATAAAATGTTATCTCCACTGGTCAATGAATGCAGCAGATTAATAAAACTTTTGATGGTCTAACATCCTTTGTCTGATTCCATATTCAAGAAGCCTGATCTACCTACTAAATCATTAATTTTTAAAACTTTAAATACTTTGTGATAGCTTTATGCAATGGTTGTATGAGTTTCATCAACATGCAGTTATTTGCTCTTAAGATAAGAATGAACTCATTTTCAATCAGGATTCCTCTTGGGGCTGAGACACAAGCTCTGAAGCCACAGTAAATTCATCAACATGATGAGTTCCACCCTGTGAAACCCAGCTGGACACACCAAGAGATCATGGCCTTTAGTTAAAAAACAATCTTTTAAAACATACCTCATCTAGGATCTCTGTGTTTCTTTGTAGTAGCTCGGGCAATTCTTTGACCAACTGATCAACAGTCTGGATGCCTCCCTGTTCAGTCACAGACTTGGACTTGGTCAGTATAGACTGAGGCACAGTATCTCCAGACACGTCTTCAATTGCTGCCGGAAGATTGAGGGAAGCTAACACCCTGAAAAAAAGAACAGACTATGTCAAGTATAAGTTGAAACAGCCTTAACTATATTAACTGCCTATATCCAAGTCAACAGCAAAGGAATCAGAATCCCAGATGGAAGGATGAGCCCCACTAAGAGAAAGATAAAGCAAAATCAAAGGGAAAAACGAGAAACCCAGTAACTGATCAAATTAAACAAAATCACTAGACAATCAAGTTTACAGTTCAGAATTACAAGTCAAAATAAAAACCAGGGTAGCATTAAAACATACTAGATATCATTGACTTATATTTCAAACTTAACTTCTTTTATCCTAAGTCACTGAAAGTCAAAAATTCTTTAAAGAGCAGTATTTTAAGAACAAAAAGCCCAGAATAGCCAAGTAGCTCTCAGCAACAAGAATCATGCAAAAAGCCATCACAATATCTGACTTCAAACTATACTACAAAGCTATAGTAATAAAAACAGCACGGTACTGGCAAAAAAAAAAAAAAAAAAAAAAAAAAAAAAAAAAAAACAGTCACATAGACCAATGGGCAAGAGTAGAAGACTCAGAAACAAATCCACACACTTACAGTAAATTGATTTTTGACAAAGGGGCCAAAAACATCCACTGGAAAAAAGAAAGCCTCTTCAACAAATGGTGCTGGCAAAACTGGTTAACCATATGCAGGAAAATGGAAATAAACCCCACTTTCTCACCCTGCACAAGAGTCAATTCAAGATGTTATCAAAGACTTAGAAATTAGTCTTTGATCTTGACACTCCTTGAAGAGGACATAGGTCCAACACTTCAACACACAGGCATAGATAAAAACTTTCTAAGACCCCAAAGGCACAAGAAACTAAAAGGTGGATACAAACAGGACTGCATGAAACTGAGAGCTTCTGTACAACAAAGGAAACCATCAGGAACCTCAACAGAGAGCCAAAAGAATGAGAGAAATTTTTTGCCAACTATTCCTCCAATAGAAGACTAATACCTAGAGTATACAGAGAACTCAAGAAACTCAGAACTAAGAAAACAAATAGCCTAATCAAAAATCGGGTGAGTGAACTAAACAGACACATCACAAAAGAAGAAATTCAAATGGCCAGTAAATGTATGAAAAATGTTCAACACCATTAGCAATCAGAGATGCAAACCAAAACCATCCTGAGAATCTCCAACCAGAATGGCAGTCATTCAAAACACAAACAACAACAAATGCTGACCAGGATGTGAAGTGGGAACTCTAATACATTGTTGGTGGGATTGCAAATTAGTGCCAACACTTTGGTAAACAGTATGGAGTATCCTCAGATATTGAAAACAAACCTACCATATGATCCAGCAATACCACTTCCAGGTATTGCTCCAAAAGAACAGAAACCAAACTACCAAACTAATGCATGCGTATCTATGTTCATAGCTGCACGATTCACCATAGCCAAACTATGGAACCAGCCAAGATGTCCATCAACAGATGAATGGATTACAAAACTATGGGATATGTACACAATGGAATGTTACTCAGCCATAAAGAAGAAAAAAATTATGTCATTTACAGGGAAATGGATGGAACTGAAAAACATAAGTGAGATTAGTCAGTCACAAAAAGTAAAATAAAATTGGATGCTCTCCCTAATATGTGGAAGACAATGAGAAAAAGAGTCATAGGAGAAACTCTAGACGAGGAAGGAGAAACCACAGATGAGCAAATACGGCGACCTAATTAAGGGGGACGGGAAGGGGAAGAGGAAAATTCCCTAATGTACATGATGTACATTCACAAAGATATCAAAGTCAGTCACTAAGCCAAACATGAGAAGGAGGGAGGGGGGACGGAATGGGGTGGGAACTGGGGAAGGGCTAGATGAGTGATGTGTGCATGTATGCCTCCGCCATCTTGTACGCCATTAAGATGTATGAGTACAGTACATTAATAAAAAGGTTTTAAAAGCACTCTTTTATCATACTTTTGCTGGCTATACTACTACTACCAAATCATAAATAATATATAAAACAGCTTTAATTTCCTATCATTTAGGCAAAACAGAACATAGGTGATCTAAGTATTAATTACAGGAATTTCATCTGTTCTCAGTTTTGTGGCACAATAACAATTCTTCAGTTACTTCATTTACAGAATTGGGAGAATTTATCCCTATCTATATTTATAAAGACAAAAAAGTAAATGAAGTGATGTAATAAAATGACCTGCTCATAAAACAAGTTCTATATAAACTCAGACTGCCTCTCAATGATAGTCAAGAGTAAACTTATATTTTCCCTTCTTGCTACATAAAGAAAAATGATGTCAAACCCCATGCATTCATCAAAATTAAAAACATGAAAGGGTAAGTCAAACTAGGAGAATAAATTATTCTCAATCACAAGTACCTGACAAAAGGCTTGCCTCTAAACCTTGTAAAGAATTTTTAAAGATAATTAAGAAGAAATAACTCAATTATCAAAAGAATTTTTTAAAGATAATTAAGAAGAAATAACTCAATTATCAAAAGAAGACAAATGGCTGGCAGTGTAGCTTAGTAGTAGAACACGTGCCTGGCATGGACGAGGCCTAGATTCAATCCCTAGCACCACAAACACTCAAAAGAAGTCAAATATTCTTACAGTTCAAAAAAGATATGTAAATGAGCGAATGATAGCAGGATGCCGTGGTGCACACCTGTAATCCCGATACTTGGGAGCCTGAGAAAAGAGGATCCCGGGTTCAAAGCCAGCAAGTATAACTAAGCAAGACCCATTCTGAAACAAAAAGAGCTAAGGGAAGAAGCACGAGAGAATTTCAGAGTAATAGAAATATTCTGTCTTAATTTTAATTTTGGTGGTGGTGGCTACCTGGGTATATATACATTTATCAAAACCAACTGAACTGTGTACATAAAATGGATATATTTTATTGTGAACAAATTATAATTAATTTTCTAAAAACCAATAAATTATTCAGTATTCATTTTACCAGAAACAAAAAGTGGTTTAGGAAACTTGATGCATCATTATCTTACCTTATAGAACCCATTTGGTTTTTTTCTTTTTTTTGTTTTTGTTTTTGTGGTGCTGGGGATTAAACCCAGAGGCATTCTACCTCTGAGCTATACCCCCAGCTCGTTTTTTTATTATTTGGAAACAGGGTCTCACTAAATTGCAGAGGGCCTCACTAAGTAGCTGAGGCTGGCTGTGAACCCGGATCCTCCTGTCTCGGCCTCTCAAGGAGAGAGATGACAAGCATGGCCACCACGCCCATCTTCAGAAGTCATTTCTACTATTCATTTTCCTCAAATATTTCTTACAGTGCAAACTAGTTGTCAGGTATTCTCACCTTGTTTCTGTAATTAAATTTCTTCCGACTGTAATTGACTTGCTAGGGCTTAAGACGATAGCCCCAATAAGTGCACGTGTGTCCACACACACATACACACAGGCACGCACGCACACACATAAACATTCACTGTACAATGTATGGTTGACGTTTTGCTCCAAGCTCAAGATACTAATACGTTCATATCTATTTAGTCAAAACACAGCCAAAGCAAAAACTTAAGAACTTTAGAGACAAATTTTTAAGCTCTACTTACCCGTTTGCCAAAGTGGTGGCTTCTCTCATTTGGGCAATTGATCTGTTGACTAAATCAGCTTTCCTTTGATTAAACGCAGCCAAAGACTGCTGCACTGACACAGGCACCATCTTCTCAAAAAGATCTAAGATCAGGAAGTGAAACTTCAATACAATCCTAAGACAAAAGCTCAGATCGAAGCTGCCTAGAGCCTGAGATCTTTCTCGTCTCAACCTCTCCAGTACTGGGATTACAGCACATGACCACAACTGGCCTGTGTACGTTTATTTTTAGCAGCATCTTAAATGTAATAGACGTTATATTAACAAAATGAAAAGTGCTTGTCTCAAGGCTTACACATTATTCAAACACAGTTCTGAGTTTCTGACTCTGTTGTGGACTTTGTCCATACTTTATCAGGACAGAAGTGGAGACACACACCCCTAACCCTAGTATTTGGGAGGCCAAGACATAAGGACTGAAAGTTCAAGGCCTGCCTCTGCAACTTAGCAGACCCTCAGCAATTTAGTGACACCCTGTTATAAAATAAGATAATAAAAAGGGCTGAGGTTGTAGCTCAGAAGTAGAATGCCCCTTCGTTCAATCCTCAGCACCCACCCCAAAATATATATCTGCTTTATCACTTATTTTCCATCCTAAAGTTTAACTAAAGATACAGCATGTAATTTTTATTCTCACATTCTTTTTTTAGCAATATGAATGCAAATTATATCCAAAGTATACAAAAGCAATGGTGTAATTTTAGCTAAAAAAAATTCAGAGTAGACTGAGGAAACCAAGTAAGAGACACACCAGTAAACTTCTGGCTAATGGGCACATTGACTGGGGTGGACTTCACAAGAGTGGCTTTGCCAATAGGATCTAGATCTTTCAGGTCTGGAACACGATCGTGATAAATGAAGTCATTATCCTTCTTGGCTGCAGTGAGGGCACGGCTGATTCTGTCAGAAAAGTCCTTCACACTGACATATTCATCGTAGCGAGACGCCACCGTCTTAATCAATTCTGCGGCATGCTACAAAGAAAAATAACCAAAGGCGGGGAGAAAACCAAGCATTGGTTTAAAAACAAGAGATTGAGTTTGAGCACGTGGACTTCCAGCATGGTGGGAAACAGGGAACCCAGAAATTCTCCCATTATAAAATACCCAAAACTTGAGAAATAATATATAGCAGACATCCCTTTAAATATGTGGGTGAACTGTCAAGATAGTAAAAGAAATCCATGGGCAAATCAGAATAAACTGACATCGAGAAAGGCTGGCTATTATTTCTACAACCCAAATGACAAGCAATTACACTGTATTAAAGGCCTTCGTGGAGCCCTAAGACAAGGGTCTGGAATCCACACAAGACAGAGAAGAGATGTGAGCTCAGCCTCCTTCACCCCCTCACTTGAAGGCAGAAGTCTCAGCGAAAGGGCGGATGAGAAAAATCACTCAGCAACAAAGGAAACCAACACGCTGTGTCACACATTAGGATAAACCCCCAGCAGATCAATGGTCCAAACGCAAGATACAGCCCACTGCACATGCACTTTGATTGCCAACAACCCCACTTCTAGGGACTTAAGAGACACCATCTGACTATGGCCTCCAGAATTCATATGGTGAGCCCCAACCTCTACTGTGAAGTACTTGCAATAGGGGCCTCCGGGAGGCGATAAAATGAGGTCACGAGGGTGCAATCTCCCACGAATTCGTATCCATACAAGAGACAGCGGAAATCCTGTTCTCCTTCTTCCCATGTCAAAACACAGCAAGAGGGCTATCGGTAAATCTTACCAGGAATCAATGCCGACACCCTGACTTTGGACCTCAGTCTCTAGAACTGAGAAAAGAAATGTCTACTGTTTAAGCTGCCCTGTCTGCAGCATTGTGTTATGGTAACCCTAGCCAAGATACCTGTTGAAACACAAAAAAGAACAAGTACCTTGTGTACCTGATTATTCACTGCGGCATTATTTTTAACGTGAATCTTGAAAACATGCAAGTGTCCAGCAAGAGTCAGCAATAAACTGTGCTTTATACAACAAAATACACGGCAGCGCTAAGGAAAACAAGAAGAGCCCCTCTATTGCTCTATTAGGACGAAGAGATCAAGATGGTGTCTCATGAGAAAAGAAGATGTGCAACACTCTACAGTATGTTACATTCTGGCTAAGAATGAGGAGAGCCAAGATGGCACATATATTTGTGTATGTATTTGCTTCATTTCAAAGAAAAAATTCTGAAAAGATTAAAAAATAATAAACTAATGGAATTTACCCATGGAGTAGTGAGAAAAAAGGACAGAGAGAACACAATAAAAAAGAGAGGGGCAAAGCCGGGCGTGGTGGCGCACGCTTGTCATCCCAGCATTCGGGAGGCTGAGACAGGAGGATCGCGGTTCACAGCCGGCCTCAGCTGCTTAGTGAGGCCCTCCGCAACTCAGGGAGACCCTGTCTCAAAATAAAGAATAAAAAAATCAAGCTAGTAAGTCCACTCAGACCTTTAGGTCCACAAACCGTTACCTCAACAAGTAAGACAAAAGTGTTTTTTGCATTAAGTCAGAGCTTGCTCCATCTCTCATTAATGACCTAAATAAGTATCTGGCATGTAATCATTCTTAATAAATCTCATTTTTCTATTCTGTATGTCTTCATATCTCTTTTGAAAACTGTACACTGGCAATTTTGGAAATTCTACCAGGATGAGCAAGAGAACTACCTCTGGGGCCAAATACACCACATGCCCAAGAAGTACAATCCAGGAACTGTATTAAGCCTGAGCACAACTGCTCGTGGCTCTAGATGTAATCCCAAGCAGCGATTTTACCTTGCCTACCATTTTCTCTACAGCATTGATTCTCCTGACCGTGACTCTGTTTGTTTCGGGTGTGTACACAACCAGGAGGTTGCTCCCCTTCGCAGTGACTAAAACCCATCCCCAAACCCGCAAAGAAAAAGAAAGAAACAGAAAAACACGCAGTAGGTAAAGCCTGAAGATAAAAACAATCCCCCTCTCTGCTGCCCGGAGCATGCATGAGAAAGGTTTTTATAAATTAACTTGGAAATCTCACTAGGAAAGAAAATGGAGACCCAAGTTGCTTACTTACCACCAAGACACTCACCTGGAGCCTTGCTATCTCTTCCCCAAATTTCTTTTGCTGTTTCGCCAGGATGGACTGGTGGTACTCAGCGTTGGCCTGCATGATGCAGTGCTTTGCAGCCAAGACCGGGAACACCTCCTGGAAATAAAAATACTGACCAGGGGAGAGTCCAACCAAACAAACCACAGACAACACGGGATGCAGGAAGAAAAAGGAAAAGGAGACGGGAATTAGAATCACCCCGTTAATGGTTTAGAGATGGGTTAGTCATTAGGTGTAGACAGAAAAGACCACACAGTTTTGCAAGGATTGAATTCCATGAATTCAATCTTTCTTTCAATTAAAACTAAAGGTTTTTTACACTGTTAACTGAAGCTAATTTAGGTTTTTACAATTTCCTTTGAGCCATGAAGTCAGCATTTTGTTTACAAGAAAGAAGGGAAGACATGCATTGGGAAGAGAAGTAGGGCAGAGTCACAGAAGAATACCAAGCACAGGCCTTCAAAGCTTCCGCGGAGCCCTTACCCAGCCCTCCAGTCAACTAGACCGTTACTCACACAGACTAAAGACACTGCTCTAGAGCTCACTGTGTCATGACGGTTAAAAGACAAAAGACAGTAAAGTAAGTTCTCACTGAAATTCGTATATTGAGACTTCTTAAAGATTATTTAGCCATATAAAATTTAGTATTATATAAACACATTTCTATATTATATATTCAAAAACACATCACAGACATATAAATGCCTAAGTTAATGACTGATAAGCTGGGTGCAGAGGCACATGGCACACGCCTGTATTTCCAGTACTAGGGAGGCTGAGACAAGAGGATCACAAATTTGAGGACAGCCTCAGCAATATGGAGAGACGCTCGGCAACCTCACAAGACCCTGTTTCAAATTAAAATAAAACAAACAAACAAAGGGCTGGGGGTATATCTTGAAGGTGTAACGCCCCTGGATTCAATCCTCAGCACCACACAAACCAAAAAATGATTAATGATACAACAAAGTGCCTTTTGGGGGTGGGGAAGTTGCTGGAGGCTGAGCACACTGCTTCTAAGCTACAGCTATACATCCTAAACCCTTTTTTAATTTTTTTAGGTTGAAAAAGGATCTCACTAAGTTGCAGAGGCTGGCCACAAACCCGTGATCCTCCTGTCTCAGCCTCCCTAAGAACTGGGATTACAGGCGTGTATAACCACACCTGGCTATTCAGTACTGTTTTGCCCTAATTTGTTTTTAAAATAATCCCAATCAAAACTAACTTAAGAATCCAAGCATATGAACTAGAAAAGTCACTATACTGATAGAGTCTGCTCAAAAATGCCAAGTCCTAGCCTGCAACCTCACTGTTTTATGAAGTACATGATATAAAAAATCCAAGAAAGATACTAGACAATCACTGTCTAGACAAAAATATAAGAGAATCGAAAACTGAATCACCACCTTGAGTGTTTTCCTGTCCCCCAGTGAATAATTACCTAGCTTCCTGGATCACTACTTGCAGATATTCCAGTTTTATAACTAGAATATGAAAATACCTTATGATCTTTATTAGGAAAAAGGAAAAAGGAAAAGACATCTAAATCTCAAAAATGCATTCACGCCAGTAGTCAAGGTAAAGCTAGAGCGACTTGGTTTTGAACGGGAGGTTTTCAGGGAACACCAGGAACGCGCAGAGGTGGTTTCCGAGTCTTTGTAGGTGACCGTCTTCTTTCTCTCTGTGGCGGGACTGAGCTAACAGCACAACCGGACGTAATGGCACTGTGCGTGTGAACACGGGATCGTTCCGATGGAAAAAAGTAAGAGAAGATTCCAACGCTCTTTTTAAGAGCAAAGCTACTGATACCCAAGAGTCCTGTAAATGTGTACTAGGCTCTTGGTATATTTTAAATCCCCCGAAATCCTCACATTAATTCCTTATTGTTCATTTTCTGGCTAAAGTGTACTGTTGATACGCTTGGGTACATTTTTATTACCCCAAAACACTCTGTAATTGCATACTTTACAAAGATTCCTGAACATAACTTAAATATTCATAAATACCCTTACAAAAAAGTCATCTAACAAATACCAGATCAGATGCTATCACACAAATGAAACTAATTCTTTTTTCTTTTTTTTTTTTTTGGACTGGGGATGGAACCCAGGGGCCTTCTACCTCCGGGCTACATCCCCAGCCCTATTTTATTTATTTAGAAACAGGGTCTCGCTAGGTCGCTGAGAGCCTTGCTAAGCCGCTGAGGATGGCTTCAAACCTGCCATCTTTATGTCTCAGCCTCCCAAGTACTGGAACTACAGGTGTGCGCCACCACACTCAGCTGAAACTAATTCTTAGAACATTTCTGAAGGAGCACAGTTGAAACACATATTCACTCAATTTTTAAACATTCCACCTTGACTAGTTATCTAATTGTCTCTGTCATTTACAATTATCATCTTCAACAGTCTTTTCAATGGCCATCCAGAAACATGCACATTAAAACACAGTACTTCCTGTGACCTGTGGTTTAAGACGGTTGTTTTGCTTTAGCTGTCCATTAGTAGCCCAATTTTCTATCCCTGTGGGCAAAATTTAATTCTAATCAAAGTATCGGGTGAATTTAAGTTTTCTTTGCCTTTTTTTTCCTTATGTCAGTCTTTGCGCTTTAAGACTCCTCTTTAAGAAAACGGGACAGTGATTAAAAATGTGAACAACAGCCATGCTCAAGTATTCACGCTTGCACCGAGCCGCCACGACGCGCAAAGGCGCGAGGCCTTGAACCGACACAACTGAAAAGAGATGGGCAAAGGTTTCCAGAAAGAGTTTTAGCTTGAAAACACAAGTTTAGTCAGAGAGAAAGACAAAGGCATCCCCAAATACAACTGTGCATGCACCTTAAACTTTACAAAGATTTCTATAAATATACTCTTCAAATGCTTCTATAAAATTTCAGACTTCTTTATAAAATATAATTTCCACCTTGCTTCCTGGACACAAAAACATGTCCACCTGCAGTATCACAAGTGTTGACGAGAACAGTGACTGACCTTGGGGAGCGTGTCTTTGTACTGACACTGTTTGAAAGCATCTCCGAAGTAGTCTGCAGCCTGATTAGCCAGCTTAGCTATGATGGCGTCTTTCATCTTATCTGCAATAAAATACGGAATTGACCATCAAGATTAAGAGAAGCTCATCCGAGAAGTGCTACTGCACAGAGGTGATATGTGAACGAACACGTGTGTGTGTGTGTGTGTGTGTGTGTGTGTGTGTGTGTGTGTGTGTGTGTAAAAATCCTGCATCAAACAGTTATTCCATAGGCAAATCCCAAGAAACAGAAAATAACTTAATGGTTGCCACAGCTCAGGAGAGAGGAGGGTATGGGGAGCAACTACTGAGTGTTCAGTTTCTTTTTGGGGGTGGTGATAGCTTCTAAAATAAGATAGTAGGAACAGTTGCAGTACTCTGTGAAAATACTAAAAATAGTGAATTGTGAAGTTTAAAAGGGTGAATTCCGGTGAAGATGAATTTTATCTCAATACAGATTATTATAAAAGCAAATCACTACAGTTCCTATCTTTTCTACATAACTGCTCTTATTTTCAATTTCTCTGCACTTACAAATTCAACCCAATCTTGCACACTAATTTATATGCCTTACAAAAATTGTTCTTATTCCCTCATTCACCAAGGACTCTGACTAGATGGCTGCTTCTTTCATTTAAGGCTACTTTAAACAAGACCTAGCCCAGCATGGTAGCTCACACTTGTTATCTTGGTACCAGGAGGCTGAGACAGGATGATCGCAGGTTCTCCGCCAGCCTCAGCTACTTAAGTGAGGCCCTCCACAACTTAATGAGACCCTGTTTCAAAATGAAGAATAAAAGATTGGGCTGGGCATGTAACTTGAAGGTAGACTGCCCCTGGGTTCAATTCCCAGCACTGCGAAAACAAAGAAATAAAGAACCTCCTCAAAGACTTTTTTGACTAATGGGCCCAAAGTTAGCATGACTGTCCTTGTGTCCCTATCCCACTCCCACATCACCAGCCACTGTCACATGAGCCACTCTTACTTTCTTCTTAGCAGTTCTCTCTCAGAAACCACATTGGCTATTAAACACACTGAAATATAAGCTCCCTAAAATAAGAAGCCGTGTTTGTCTGCTAACTAGAGATGGGAACAACGCACGGCAACACAGCAGGTACTCAGGAAGTGTTTGCTAAATGAATATTGGACCTATTACAAACAGACATAAGTACTTTTCCAGAATCCAGTATTAACGACAACAGCTAAACTTTCCATTTCATGTGTCTTCAACCACAGCCCGTACACTATGGTGCAAGTTCAAACGAGGAGAGGTGAAATTTTTCAATAATCCATGCATCGTGTTTGAAAAGGAAAAGGAAAGCCTATATTGAACATATCCTATTTAATTCCAGCTTTTATTCACCTTCTTAATTTAAAACATTATCACTTCACATGAAATTAAACAAAAGAAAAATTGGAGTTACCTCTTGTGGCTTTTAAAAAAAAGACTTCCTGGGCCTGGGCCAACATAATAAGACTGAGGGTCCCAACAGTATCTGGAGATATGTCCACGGTGGGCTCTCGGTTTAAGGCAGATAAAACCGTCTCTTTAATGTGTAAAAAGGCACCACTAGCAAACTAGATGAGGAGAAAAAAAATTTCTTTAAAATCTGTAAGAACTCAGCAAAACTTAATTTTGTTACACACACACACACACACACACACACACACACACACTTCAAATGTTAACTCAGTAAATCTTTACAATACTGAGCAAGACTGATCTAAAAATTCTGACTTACAGACAATACAGGTATCTTTCTGAAAGCCTAGAGTGACAAAAAGTTGAACAAAAATTAAATTACAAGGAAAAATAAATTGATGGCAAAAAACTGAGAGAGCCTATCTTTAGACATACTTCTTCAAAACTTAACTAAGGATGAATAAAACCTTAAGATGTTTTCAGCACTGAAATGTTCTTGCCTCATTCCCAAATTCATCTTTCAAATAGAAATGCTGTACTTAGGGGAACCCCGTCCCGCCCGCTGTGAATCATCCTATGTGGCCTCAGAGGCCCCACTGACTGTCCCCACAAATGCTCCTTAGTAAACTTCCTATCCCGATTTCATTTTGTTGAAGCTAATACTAAAATAACTTTGCTTTTACGAAGCAAATCACACTGAAAACAGGAAGAAGTAAGTGTCGAATGAAAAGGCACGTTAGAGACGTAGGCTACCCAGAGGTAACTCAAAGCTACAGTAGTGAAACGCGCATCCTGCTACAGTCAGTCTGGAAGCACTGTAAAATCGGACAGAAACACAAACCACAACAGTGAGAGATGGCGTCTCTCATGCACAGCTGTAAAACTGAGGTCTCAACAGAGCCAGAACTTGCCCACCGGCACGTGACAGCTTCTGGGTGGCAACTGGCCTGGACGAGGACCAAGCCCAACACCGCCAGTTCTTTTTTTTTTTTTTTTTTTTTTTTTTTTTCTAATTTTGTGGTACTGGGTATGGAACCCAGGGGCATTCTACCTCCAAGCAACACCCCCAGCCCTGTTTTTTTATTCTTTATTTTGAAACCGGGTCTCAGTGAGTTGCAAAGGGCTGTCTGCGAACCTGGATGCTCCTGCCTCAGCCTCCCGAATGCTGGGGTTACAAGCGCACGCCCCCAGCCCGGCCCTCCACCAGTTCTCCTTCCATCGCACGACGTGGCCTGCTGTCACACTCAGAGCGCACCATTGGTCAAGAACAACTCAAAAGGCCTCTAAGAGCTTCCAGGCCAATAAAATAGCTAAGTGGAACAGTTTCATATTTTAAAATATTTGCCACTTATGGCCCAGACAGAAAGGGTATGTACATGTTAGCCGTCTGTACCCATTCTAAGCCCACCGCAGGCCACAACCCTGTGGACGTGGTCTGCTCTAAGTATGTCCTCCTCTTCACTTCCTCAAACAGCACTCCTCACCTCCCCTCAATGCAAACGACAGGAAAGATGAGACTCACACCCCTGGGACAGCAAGCTCCATGGGAGGCAGTGCACCATGGGAAGGCAGCAGAGGGCCATTTCAAACTCCAGGAAACTTGGGGAAAACATCTGAAACCCAGGACTGCCCTATCGACGCTTCCAGCCCTAGTCACCTGTCTCGAAAACAGGAAGCGCATGAGATGACGCGCATCACGAGGTCTACCCAGAGTCAGATAATGACAACATCTGAACTGTGAATCAAACTACAAAAACACAGCTGGGCATGACATCCCCGAACTGCCACAAAACAGCATGCCATGCTAGTCATCGTTTAGTCTAAAATACAGATTTGGCCATCTGAGGAACATGACATGTCTGACCACACTTAAATATGTCCTGTCCACAAGTCCCAGAGCTAAACTTCTATTTTCTTGGTAGAGTTCTTAATTTTTGTAACACCAGTAAGATTTTAGGTGTGTTCACTCTGAGAAATCACATAAAAATGGACAAATGCTTTAGATGAAGTCACGTGTGTAAAAGGGATTCGCCGTAAGTGATGACACTGTCTCTCGCAGAATTCGTCGCTTTCCTTACGAGCTGCTGCGACCTGCCCGGCACTGTGCGGGGTGCTGGGTGCACGACGGTGAGGAAAGCAAACCTGGTCTGGAAGAGTTAAGCTTAATCAGGGGTTTCAACCAGAAGAATCGATTCATCTAAAAAGCTCATTGCTCTTCAAGAAAACGTCTGTCATACAAGAAGCCATCTATAAATCTAAGTCCAAATCATCGCCACTTTAACCCACGCCTGCAGCTCGCCCTGCAGCGAGGGCTTCGGCACCTGGTAATGCTTAGCGGCGGTCTTCAGTCCTTCGTCGGTATCCAGGTTCTGCTCCGCTGCAATCTGGCTGGCTAAGGCTGCACAGTTGAACAACACACAGCTCTTTTCATAGCCTAAGCTTGCAAGAGCTGAAAAATATTGAGAAGGAAAAACTTATCAGATTAATTTTTTCAAAAAGAAACACTATGACCTCTATCCCATTCGCTCACACACACACACACACCAAAAAAAAAAAAATCTTCCAGACCGGTCTCCCCCGCAGCTGCCCTGCCAAGCATTATTTCCACAATAATATTCTCATAATAAAAAGTCAAAGATCAACAATCATTTCTCTCCTTCCCTTTACTTCTATATGTTATTAGGTTCAGAACATACATCATTCTCAGGTCATTTCTCACTTAAATTCTTAAATTCAAGTAAGTGCGTCCCGCTTTCCTACCTCTCACAATCTACCTCCCCATCACACTGAAGGAGTCCCTCCTACCCACAGACGAGTCAGTGCGCGCGCCGCCTGGCCGGCCGTGCATACCCCACTGCTCAGGTCAGTACGCGCCTCAGAGGGCCAGCTGGTGAGCTGGCTGAAATGCAGCTCTGTTCAAAAATCTGCTCAAGTCATTATTTATGAGCATAGCTATTACTGTAAAAATAAAAACAAACAGAAGATAACAGGTGCTGATGAGGATGTAGAGAAACTGGAACCTTTGTACACTGTCGGTAGGAATGTAAAATGCTGTATCCTCCGTGGACAACAGTACAGTGGGTCCTCAAAAAATTAAAGCTGAGCCAGGGATGGTGGCACACTTGTAATTCCAAGTACTGGGAGGCTGAGACAGGAGGATCACAGGCTCCAGGTCAGCCGCAGCAACTAACCAAGACTCTGCTTTAAAAGAAAAAATACAATAGGACTCAGGTGTGTAGCCAAGGGGTAGAATTCCCCCTGTACCAGAGTCTCACTAACTTGCCCGGGCTGACCTGGAACCGGTGAGCCTCCTGACTCAGCCTCTCAAGTACTAGGATTACAAGTGTGCACCACCACACTTGAAAAAAGTCTGTTTTCTTTTAGGTGACCTGTATCTTTTCTCTTAGAAAAATTTTTATAATTTTTATCTTTCACGTTTAGAAATCTTAAAAGATCTAATTGGATCCTATTTTATTCAAGCATAGCATTTATTGTTGGCCCTTTAGTGGAACACTTTTATCTCTGTTCAGCCCTGGGAAATTTTCTTCTTTTTTTTAATTTTCTTATATCTCTTTCATAATTTCCGTGTGTGTGTGTGTGTGTGTGTGTGTGTGTGTGTGTGTGTGTTTCTCTCTCCCTCTGCCTTTCTCTCCCTTTTCCTCCCTTTCACTTTTCTCTTTGGAATACTTGACTAGTTGGATGTTAGCTGTTCTGAGTTTTTCACTCATAATTTTTTTTTTTTTTTTTTTTTTTTTTTTGGTGGTACTGGGGTTCCTGGAAGCCCTTCTACTTCTGGGCTACACTCCCAGACCTATTTTTTATTTTTATTTGGAAACAGGGTCTCTTAAGCCAGTGAGTGCAGCTGGCTTCGAACCTGCACAATCCTCCTGTCTCCGCTTCCCAAGCGTGGGGGTTACAAGCGTGCACCACCACGCCTGACTAATTCTTTCATTTTTAACTTCTTTGACTTTATATTCTTTCCAGGAAGCTGCCTAGATATTACTTTCTAACACTACTTTTGAAAAAATTTAGTGATCAAGTTTTTTTAATTCCTAGGCACTTTTTCTTATTCACCAGTTCTAAAAATTAACATCCTATTCTTGTTCTATGGATCTTTGGATCTCTTTAAGTATGCTAATTATGATCTCTGAAATAGTATCTTCTAAGCCAGGTACAGTGGTACACACCTATAATCCCAATACTTAAGAGACTGCAGGAGGATTGCAGGTTCAAGTAGAGCCTGGGTAACTTAGCAAAAACTTCTCTCAAAACAAAAAATAAAAAGGGCTGGAGGTATAGTTCAGGGATAAAAAGCCCCTGAGTACAATCCACAGTACCAAAAAAAGAAAGAAAAAGAAAAAAAACAGATTTCATCAGTAACTCTGGATTCTAAAAGGCAAGAGAATAAAGCCTTCAAGTTCTAAATAAATATAATAATTTTACTTTTAATTAATTTGTCAAATATATATTATAGCCAATATGCTGGAAAGGAAAGAGAGAAATTGGCAAACAGAGCACACAAGTCATAAACACAAGCGCCAACTTGTGCCGTTAGCTTTTGCCCTGAGTGAGGTGGGAAGTGGGAGGTTCCCCACACTCTCACAGCCCACACTGGAGAAAAGACCATGAGACCGGAGCCTGGCAGAACGGCTGCCGGAAGCCCAAGAGGTGACAGCGGCTCAGGAGCGGGAGACGGCTGGGACGGAACGAATAGGACCGCTGATGAGTAACTAGGATGTCGGCAAAGAAGTGCAACATGGTCAGGGATGATTCATTTTCCCTCAGCATCTGGGTGCCACAGTTTCAAACCAAATTCATAAAACAGACATGTTTTAACAGGAGAGATTCAAAAGTTTCCCTTTTCTTAGAAAGCTACTGAAGAATGTATTCAAGCAAAGAGGAAGATAAAATACACAAAAAACACTGGCATTAGCCTAGAAAAGTAGTAACAGTACATGGAAATAGGTAGGCAGCAGCTTTAGAGGCAACAGAAACCCAAGGCAGGCTCTTGAGGAAAGGGGACTCCCCCTTGAGAGAAACATCGCTCTGGAAAATCTTGGAATTATACTGAAAAGCACAGAATGTGGATGGTGATAGAATACAATTAAACCCGCTTTGAAAAGAAAACAAAGCAGCTGAGTGCAGTGGTGGACACCTGTAATCTCAATACTTGGGAGCCTGTGATAGGAGGACTGCAGGTTTGAGACCAGCCTCAGCAACCTCTTGAGGCTCTGTGCAACTTAGTGAGACCCTGTTTCAAAATAAAATAAGGCTGGAAGTATGGCTCAAAGGTTGAATGCCCCTGGGTTCCGTCCCCAATACTACAAAAAAAGGTAATATAAGAAAGTCATGATCCGAATTAAAAAAAAAATTGGTCTACATAGGATAGAAAAGTCAATAGGCTTCAAGAAAATTAAATATATTCTAATTAAGACATAAAAATAAACTATTAAATATCAGCCATGTATGTCAGGCCCATTACATTTCTCATAAACATTATCCCAAGTCATAGTCCCTTTTATTTCAACAATTTCTCATGTCTTGAGAAATTTTGTGAGAAAATTTCTGTTCCTACAATTAAACTGTATCTTTTTTTTCTTTATTTCTCCTATCTGAATTTAAACCTGGGATTTTTTTTACATCAATATTCAGCTCTCATCGGGTATGGTGGCACACACTTGTAATTCCAGTACTTGGGAGGCTGAGACGGGGATCGCACAGGTTTGAAGCCAATGTCCACTACTTAGTGAGGCTCTCCGCAACTTAGTGAGACCCAGTTTCCAAATAAAATAGAATCTGGGAGTATGGCCTGGAGGTAGAAGGCCTCTGGATTTCATCCCAGCACCACAAAAAAAAAAAAAAAAAAAAAAAAAAATCAGCTCTCCTTTCTTTGAAGAGCATTTTTTCTTAATATTCAACTATAATCTTGTTTCTCATTTTATCTCTTTTCTACATTTTTCAAAATGAGTAATATGGTTATAAATGTAGTTTTCTAATGTTCAAACAGTTGTGTTAAAAAAAAAACAATAAAAAGAATTAAGTTTAAGATCACCCAATATCCCACCTCCAGAAGTAATCACAGTTCATCTTGGAGTATTTCCACAAGCATGTACATATGTGCTCACATACCACCTTTCATAAGGTGGACGCTGCAGCATGTGTGGGTTCCTGGGACGCACATGCCAGTGAGCAGGAACCACACTGGGTTCGCTACGAGGGTGCTCTAGGGAACCACATCAGGACGCACAGGGGCTCAATGCACTTGCGCTGGTCTTTACCAGGCTTTCAGTCCATGTTCCATGCCTACGCCTTTATATATCAACAAGTACATATTTATCCCGTCAGTCTTAGTCTTCTAAAACTGCACAACATTCTAAAAAATGGGTAACAAGAAATGACTAAAGGACATTTTTTTTTTTTTTTTTGGTGGTACTGGGGTTCCTGGAAGCCCTTCTACCTCCGGGCTACACTCCCAGACCTATTTTTCCATTTTTATTTGGAAACAGGGTCTCCTAAACCAGCGCGCGCGGCTGGCTTCGAACCTGCGCGATCCTCCTGTCTCTGCCTCCCAAGCGCGGGGATGACAAGTGTGCGCCACCACGCCCGGCTAGGACATTTAATTTTTAATTGCTGCTACTAGAAACGCCTTGATTAACCCCTCCTCTCCATTCGTGCTCTGGCCTCCGCTTCCATGTCTCTACTCTATCCTGGTCCTTCCAAGGTCTGAAAGCTTTTCCTCGACCTCATCCCAGGATCTCTTCATTCCCCTGACTGGCTTTTCACACTTTTCTATTATCTGTCAGAGGACACAAATCTATAATTACCTAATGACAAGTATTCCCAAAACTATATCTCTTCTGAGTTTTAAAATCCCTTACTTAATGCCACCAGATGTAGCATAAAAAACTGAAAGGAATGTATACCAACAGGTGTTCCAGTTAACCCTTCCCTCCTCCGCACAGTCAGTCTCACTGCTGTAATGGCTCCCAAGTTCACCCTGCTCCGCGGACCCGCACGCGCCACACTGTCTACCCTCGAGACTTCTGACCAGTATCCCAACCGGTCTCTTCTCTGAAATCCAGAAATTCTCCATTCTTTCCTTGGCTTCATTAAATCCTACCCATATGACCTCAGAACGACAATCGTTCTAAGCCAGTTTGCTCAAGGCAAAAATAGTGCCTCTCCTCACTGGGCGATCGGGGACTTCTGTAAGATAATACATGCAAAGACCCTCCACAGTGCCTAAGCAGAGTGAGGGAACATTTATGTATAAAATGGGAAAGTACAAGCTCAGAAGGACAATGGTTACAATCTTCATAATCTACTTTTTAATATTATTGCCCTTAATAACCCCCAATTCAACGTATGATTTCAAGTCATAACAACAATGACTATTTCATTAATATGTATTGTATATTATATATACTATATATTTCAATTTCCTCACATATATAAAGTACATGCCTTTATATACCCTATACTTTATATACCTTATACAAGTATGTAACACATGATATATATGATTCTTAGCATGTAATCAATATATCACAGGAGGTATTAGTATTTACCACATCTCATACTATGATGTATCCTATATAGATGTATATAAACATATATACAGCATATGTATATATCATACATTATATGTTATATTAAAGTTATAAGCCAGGCGTGCACCAACATGCTGTCATCCCAGTACTTGGGAGGCTAAGACAGAAGGATCACAGGTTAGTGGCCAGCCTCAGCTACTTAGTGAGGCCCTGCTTCAAAATAAAGAATAAAAAGTCAGGCTAGGGGTATTGCTCAGAGGTAGACTATCCCGGGCTGGGATGTAGCTCAGTGGCAAAGCACCTGCTTTGCAAGTATGATGCTCTGGGTTCGATCCCCGGTTCCAAAAAAAAGAACCCCTTTAAAAAAAAAATAAGCTAAGAGGTAGAATATCCCTGGGTTTAATCCCCATTACTCCCCAAAAAAGTTCTACTAATATTACTCACCACCACTCACTAGAGCCTGAGCACTGCTCTGAGGACTCTGTAAGTGTTCACTCTGAATTCACAGAGATCGAGACCAATGAGATGAAAAGCAGTACCCACTCCACAGGGGAGGAACTGAAGGCACAGAAAGAACACCTCGCCTAGGACACTGCCTGGCAAGGCACAGGCCCACTACAAATATTTTTAAATTGCATAAAAATTTTGAAGTTAAAAAAGAAAACAAGCCGGGCGTGGTGGCGCACACTTGTAATCCCCGCGCTTGGGAGGCAGAGACAGGAGGATCGCGCAGGTTCGAAGCCAGCCGCGCGCGCTGGTTTAGGAGACCCTGTTTCCAAAATGAAAATGTAAAAAATAGGTCTGGGAGTGTAGCCTGGAGGTAGAAGGGCTTCCAGGAACCCCAGTACCACCAAAAAAAAAAAAAAAAAGAAAGAAAGAAAGAAAACAAGAGCCGGGCATGTTGACGCACACTTGGAATCCCAGGATTTGGGAGGCTGAGACAGGAGGATTGCACAGGTTCAAAGCCAGCCTCAGCTACTTAGTGAGGCGCTCAGCAACTTAGTGAGACCCTGTTTCCAAATAAAGTATAAAATAGGTCTGGGAGTATAACCCGGAGCTAGAAAGCCCCTGGGTACCACCTTGAAAAAAAAAAAAAAGATGTAAAATATTTTAGTATTTAACATAGTCATTAGGCCTAAAACAAGTGGTTAGGCCAAGTTTTCTACCATTTTTATTAAAAATTACATACCTAATTTTACAGATCCTCCAAAAAGTGAGCCTTTATCAAAAGCATCCTTCCACGTAAAAGTCAAGCAGATCTGGGTAGAAAGGAAAAAGGAAAGTTATCTTACCATCTTGGATCTCATTAAACACTAAATCTCTTCTGAAGAAGAATCCACAGTGAAGAACAGGACAGAAACTCAAATAAAACATCTCCTCTAGCCTCAGCCAATTCCTTCTCTGGACCACATTTTTTTTTTTTTTTTTTTTTAAGAAAGAGTAAAATACTAGCACTAGAATACTTCAAAATGACATTCTGGATCGGTAATCACAAATACCATCGCACACATCTTACAAACACACACATATGGTTAAACAGAACAAGCACTTAATAAATGTCATCAAATAAGCAAAGATAAGCAAAGGCAATAGAGATAACAGGTTTTCTATGAGATAAAATTAAAAACAACTATTAAGGAAGGAAGAGAACAGTTTCTTGGGGGGAGGGATGAGAGGATTTTTTTTATCTAAATAGCAGTTGTACCAGGAGATTCACTTTGTGAAACTGAAGCTACACCTCGTTTCATTTAAATTATGTATTACGACCCAATAAAAATTAACTCCACTAAAGAAATTTTCAAACACACACAAAAACAGAAATGACAATAATGAACTCCCATACACTCCTCAGCAGTTTCAGCCTTTTGTTTTCTCTGGCCCATCTACTCCCTACCACCACCCATCCACACACTTTTCTTCATGGAATATTTTAAAGCAAATCTCAACATCTGATTATTTCACCTGTAAAAACAATAGTATAGGAATATTTATAGTGCGTTTCTTAGCGTCAGGCGTAGTGGCGCACGCTTGTAATCCCGGAGCTTGGGAGGCAGAGACAGGAGGATCGCGCAGGTTCGAAGCCAGCCGCGCTGGCTTAAGAGACCCTGTTTCCAAATAAAAAGTATAAAATATGTCTGTGAGTGTAGCCCGGAGGTAGAAGGGCTTCCAGGAATCCCAGTACCACAAAAAAAAGTGCTTTTCTTATACTATCTTAAAATTTAGAAGTACTACAGTTTAAAACATTTATCAAGTCTCCCAAATAAAACTATGAGAAATTATCAACATTTTCTACAGCTAGCCTTTAAGAGAAAATGAAGTTGGCGTGCTTACAGTTAAATGCAAATGTAATTTGGGCCAATAATTTTTAAAGCACTGAGACTAATACTTCCTGAATTATATAGTTTCCTTCTTAATTCTTTAACAGTCAAGAGATTGGACATAGCAGATTTTATTAATCAATCAATACATAAATCTTCTATTGATATAAAACAGAGTCCAATGTTATATGTGAGCCACAGAAATGCCTGGAGGAATTACATAAGTAGAAGTCCAGGAAATTCTTCAAGAACATGCATTCATATCAGACAAACCTAAACACTTCTAAGTTATGTGACATTATCGTTGTTTGGGGGGGGGGGTACTGGGGATGGAACCCAGGGGTCATTCTACCTCTGAGCTACACCCCCAGCCCTTTTTTTATTCTTTATTTTGAAACAAGGTCTCACTGAGTTGCAAAGGGCCTCCCTAAGTAGCTGAGGCTGTCCACAAACCACGATCCTCCTGTCTCACTCAGCCTCCCAAATACTGGGATTACAAGTATGCACCACCATGCCCAGCTTGATACTAACTTATAAAAAAAATGCCTAAACAAATAAAACAATATTACTGATCTTAATTTTCAAAATACCATGAATGGATGGAAATGGGGAATCTGCCATTACTATACAAATTCAAGTCAAAATTAATGACTTACCTGATTTTCAGAAAAGGGGAATTTTGGTTCAATGGAGCAAATTTGATCATAATATCTAAAAAGCAGAGCAAATTGATAATTAGCAGAGCTGACGGTAACACACATTTATATAAATACAACTGGTATGTGTATACAACAACTATTCATGAAGTGACCCACCAATCTAATTCAATCAGCTATTTTAAAGCTAATGGATTTTTTTTTTTTTTTTTTTTTTTTTTTTTTTTTGGTGGTACTGGGGTTCCTGGAAGCCCTTCTACCTCCGGGCCACACTCCCACGGGCTACACTCCCAGACCTATTTTTTAACTTTTTTTAATGTGGAAACAGGGTCTCTTAAGCCAGCAAGGCTGGCTCCGAACCAGCGTGATCCTCCAGTCTCCGCCTCCCAAGCACGGGGATAACAAGTGTGCGCCACCACGCCCGGCGATGGATGGTCTTTTAATGTGTAAGTCAAGAGCTAAGTATATGAGCTAAGTATACTAGAGCTAAGTATACGTAATGAGGTCGGGCGTGGTGGCGCATGCTTGTCATCCCCGTGCTTGGGAGGCAGAGACAGGAGGATCACGCAGGTTCGAAGCCAGCAGCGCGCCTGGCTTAGGAGACCCTGTTTCCAAATAAAAATGTAAAAATAGGTCTGGGAGTGTAGCCCGGAGGTAGAAGGGTTTCCAGGAACCCCAGTACCACCAAAAATAAATAAATAAATAAATAAATAAATAAATAAATAAATAAATAAATAAATAAATGTAATGAAAACACTGAGCTTTTTTAAAGCTCATACGCAGCACCAGACAGTTATCAACTATGATTTCTTAGTAGAGCTGAGAAACAAAAGCAGGGTAAGTGTCTAGCATGTATTTTCTAAATGTTCTTACTCCAAAGGCCTGGAAGCAATTATACCCGCAACAGCAGGGAGCACACCTTGTGCCCAGATAGACTGTGTCCTCTAAAAGGGGCCCAAGTTCTGAGAGAGACGGCCCGATCCAAGACCAAGACCACAAAACTCAAGACTCAGGTCTAAAATATCCTGATGGAGCTGCGTGTGCTGGCTCACTTGCAATACCCTGACTTGAGAGGCTGGCACAGGAGGACCACAGGTTAAAAGCCAGCCTCAGCAAATTAGTGAGGCTCTTGGCAACTTGGTGAAACAATGTTTTCAAATAAAAAACAAAATGGGTCTGGGAATGTAGCATGTAGGTAGAAAGCCCTAGAAGCACAAAATAAAATAAAATAAAATAAAACATAAAACAAAATGTCCTGATGTGCCAGAAGGTGATGAAGTAATCACAAAATGATGAGGAATATGTTTAAAAAAAAAAAAGACAACTTTAAGGGGCTCCCACTAGTTATGTATAAAATAATTTAAATAAGTAATAGTAACAGATCATAATCCACTGAAGAAAATAAGAACACCATTCTGAAGTAAATAAGTGAATAGAGAAGAGAGCGCTACTCTCTTGTACAATGGCAACTTAGAACTAGAAGAAATGATAGAGTTAGAAAAGTCACCATTTAAGACTGGTCAGAGTGGTATAATATCAGATTCTGGTAATATTTATCAGTGATGCTAAAAATAATGAAAGTTTGATAGGAAATAGGTACCAAAGAGCCTCAATTCATCTCTGTACAAAATCTGTAGTAATTAAGTACAACATATTCATTAACTGTATGGTCAAGAAACCTGACAAACACCATCTCAGCCAAGTGAGAAAGAGTAACACCACCACAAACAGCACACCTGTGGTCTCAGCACTTGGGAGGCCAGCCTCAGAAACTTCGCAAGACCCTGCCTCAAACTAAAAATTAAAAAGGAATGGGGTAGGAAGCAGCTCAGAGGTAGAACACCCCTGGTTTTAGCCCCCAGTACTAAAGGAAAAATAAGAAAACATGGCATCAATTCACTGCTATGCCTATGCAGAAATCACAGGGAAATATAAGGCAAAACCTTACAGAGGGGCATTCCACACAGCAACTAGCCTGGACTCCTCCTAAAGGTCACAGAAGACAAAGCTAAGGAACTGCTCCAGATGGAAAGAGACTAAAGACACACGGCGATAGGCCAGATCCGGGACCCACAAACAACATCACAGAGGAAATTAGCAAGATTGAAACAAATTCTGTGTATTAAACGGTAGTATCAAACCAATGCCAATGTCCTAATCTTGAAAACTGTCAAAGAGTTAATGTTACACGGAGCCTATCCTCGTATTTAGGAAATAAACTTTGAAATATTAAGTACCGAAACCCTTTAACCGAATCCCATTATATTTGAAGTCACACTGAAAAACTCTGCCAAGGTGTCATGTCAGCTGACCATCACCAGCTCTTGGGCCCTCTCAGGAGCCCTCTAAACACACAGGCAATGGATTGCACTCTCCTGCCCCAGGCTTCACCTGTCCTTCCCCTGACCTGAGAACATCTCCCCTCACCATTTCCCACGTTCTCGTCTGGGCTGGCGTGACTTCAGGGAAGCCTTTCTTCACCATTCATTCAACAAATGCATACTGGGAGGATGCTACGTACCAAACACAGTTCCGGGACACAGGAATTCAGCAGTAAGCAAACACTTAAAATTCGGTGCTTTTGTGACTCTCAATGAAGACAAACAAGATGAATAAGTTTAAAATATATGCATGAGCCAGTTGTGGTGGTGCACGCTCGTAATCCTAGTACTGAGAAGGATGAAACAGGAGAATCACAGGTTCACCGCCAGCCTCAGCTACTTAGTGAGGCCCTCAGAAACTTAGTGAGACTCTTTCAAAATAATAAAAAATAGGGCTGGGGTATAGCTGAGAGGTAGAATGCCCCTGGGTTGCAAAACAAAACAAAGTGCTAGAGGTGTAGCTCAGAGGTAGATTACCCTTGGGTTCAATCCATAGCACCCCTCAAAAAAAAGTTCTGTGATCAAATGACTCTTACATAGACCAGCAAACGTCTTACCCCATCCATAATACCCTTTATCCCTCTTACATCTTTAGTTTTTCCATAGCACTTAGCACTGTACCTTTTTTCTGTTTTTGGCAGTAGTTGGGGTTGAACCCAGAAGTGCTTTACCACTGAGCTACATCCCCAAGTCCTAAAAATAGGGTTCCATCCCCAGCCCTATTTCTTTATTCTTAATTTTGAAACAAGGTCTCACGGAGTTGCAGAGGGCCTCACTAAGCAACCAAGACTGTCCACGAACCTCGATCCTCATGTCTCAGCCTCCCAAGTACTGAGATTATAAGCCTGTATAACCAAGCCTGGCTTAATTTTTTTTTTTTTTTAAACAGAGCCTCAAGAAGTTGCTAGGCTGTCCTGGAACCCCAAGTACCAAGATGACAGGCATATACTACTATGTCCGGGTAACTACATAACTTTTTAAAATATTTTTAAAACAGCCTGAGTAGAGAATGCCTGAAGGACGCAATGGAGCGAGTCAGAAGGTAAGCAGAAGGTAACTGAGAGGAGCGGATGCCAAGACACTGGGAGGACAGGCCAAGAGGCCAGCAAGCTCGCACAGCCAGCAGAGGAGGAGAGCGTGGAGACGGTCGCAGGAGCAACTATGCCTGGCGGGCATCTTTCCCATTTGCAGTAGAAGCTGAGCTAGCAGAAGGTCTGGAAGGAGAACAAGACCAAATCGACTTTCACGAGTCACCATGGCTTCCAGAACCCAGCTGCAGGGCTCGAGGGCAGAGGGAAGACGTCAGACAGGGAGCTCCTGCAGCATCCAGGGAGACGCGCAGACCAGGGCGGCGCAAGTCACCAACCTCACAAGCCCGCTGTAACCAGCGCCCCCTGGACATTCCTTCCTGACTTCATCACAGCTCACAATGTTACTTGTGGATTATGCTCGTTATTTTTTCTCTTGGAAGAATGCTAAATTCTACCATGCAGATACTGGTCTGTTTGCCCGGTTTTGTTGCTAGCCCCCAAACAAAGTGAATCAGTAAAATGCAGAGTCTTTAAAACAGCAACTGTCCTTCCTACCTCTGAAAAAATAAAAACCATGACTTTCTGTTTTGAGAATGAACAAGAACCTACCAAAGGACAAGCCCACAGCGGGGCACAGCACGGCCAAGCGAGCAAGGCACCAGAGGAAGGACGGCATGCCCACCCCGGCCAACAGAGCTAAAGCCCGAGCCGGCTCTGAAAGGGCCCCAGGCTTCGCCGGGAAGAGGCAAGTCAGGAAGGCGTACAGCACCTGCTAAGGCTCCCGTGCAGCCCTTTTTCCTGGGTGGGCCACCCCATCTGCTGAGCACAGGAAGTCCTTAGCTGTCCAACTGCCATCAGCAGGAGACATTCTCTGAAGGAAAAGTGCCCAGTCTGTTGGAAAGCAACCGTAGAAAAGAGTGGCCAGCACGGTCAGCTCACTGTCTGTCCCAGTGAAGCCCACACTTCAGCACACCCTTCTCTCCTCCGGGAGAGCCCAGACCTTTCAACAGGGCGACAGAGCTGGAAAGAACAAGGTAGCGTGTTGAGCTGCCAACTCAGGGACTGAGACTCTACCGTCTGGCACAGTCACTGTCTTGGAGCGCCGAGATGGACGCGGCACGAGATGGACGCGGCACGAGATGGACGCGGCACGAGGGCGTCTAGGCAGCAGTGGCCAGCCCACAGGCCAGCACTGGAAGCAGGGTGCGGGACCCAGCGCGGGCGCAGCGAGCCGCCAAAGCCCAGAGCACTAACTCACTGTGCGGTGCCCACTGCCAAACCAAGACGGGCAGCTGGACGGGCCTCATTCTGCTGACCACTACTATGAGTAAGAAGCAAGCAAGGAAGAATAGGAAACAATGTTACCTGCGCCACAAACTGGACAGGAAAAGAAAGACCAAACAGAATGTACTACATTTTTATACCCATTTTCTTCAGGTTAACTCACAGAACTTGCACTAAGTCAAAGAACACTGCTTTTATATTCTATAGTCAGATGATTAGACACTACAAGATGGAATCCTCAAGGTAAACAGCTATCTTAGGTAATGGAGGCTGAAACAGAAGTACACGGGGCAGCCTCGGGGCGGCAGCTTCGGGGCCAGCACTAGACTACAGTCCTGGTCATCTGGGAGTCTGAGGCTGGAAGACTGCAAGTGCTGGAAAAAAAAGGGGGGGAGGGAGTGTTGTAGGAAATAATGCTAAGGATTGTATTTTAACAGACTTTAATTTAGAAATGAGTACATTTTCAATCATTTATTTTAAATTTAAAATCCTAAACATACTGAAAAGATTACACAGTAGGCAGAACTCGGGCTTTCAAATCTGATAACCCTGTGCAAGTTTTTCAATCTCTCTAAAGCCTTCAAGCTACTGTAAGGGTAATACACCCTTCTGTGTGAGTAACAAATGATACAGTACATAAAATGTTTAAAACAGTGTCTAAACACAAAGTATGTAGGTAACAAAGTAGCTATAAGTTATTATTTTGTAACAATATAGAAGTGGTTTTATATGTTCTCTACTAATTTATAAAACTCAGTCACTTTAAAGCAAATACATAATAGCTTAGAGCTGTTTGCAGTACAACACAGGTATAATCTCAGTACCTGGGAGACTGACACAGGAGGATAGCACCTTCAAGGCTAGTACATGGTTAACTTAGGGAGACCTTGTTTCAAAATATAAAATAAAATAGGGCTGGGGATGTAACTCAGAGGTAGACAACCCTGGGTTCACACACACATATACACAAAATATACACATGTATACATATACTATATATATATTAGCTTAATTTTAAAATCTCATGGGAAAGGCATAGAGTGTGGCTCACTGGCAGAGTACATGCTTAGCATGGGCAGGCCTGCAAAAAGATAAATTAAAATCTTATAGGGGAAAAAAAACTAAGCAATGAATCCATTTCTTTGAAAATAACAAAGACAGGTACAGGATAAATTCCTACCAGAAGTTCTACTTCTTAGAAAGTTTTTAAGAGAAAGATACAAGGATTAAGAACAACCAATTTACATTAACCAGAAAAATACTCCACAGCAAGTTTCTATAACACTGTATATCTCAAATATGTATTTAGGGCTATGGACTTTAAACCAGGAACTAGTAGGAGAAACAAGAGGAACTGGGCCAGCGTTACGAGCCAACGTTCACAGGTCCTTCCTGAACCTTGCTATCAGCCTTCTTTCTTCACCCCATGTGTCACATGAAACATCCTAACGAAGGACTGCTGCAGCAGAGTATGGGAGAAAGCAACCAGTCAAGCACTCAGGACCTCAGACAAATCCCACCCAAAAGTCAGCTATACAGACTTAAATTTTTTGTGTATATAAAAATTTTGTGTATAAATGATTATACAGAATGATGATAGGCCTAATAAGCTGTTATTTACATCGGAAACTTCAAAACAAAGAGAAACACATCAGATTTTAAATCTTCCTTTAAATTTTCATGTTTATTCATCTATCCAGAATAAAATTATAGGCCCAAACTAAGGTATGGCAACTGCAGATATTCCTCAAGACCAGGAACCAAACATAATACATCTTTATGTCCTGTGCACTGTCTCCTGCACCGTGGTTCAGAAGCTCTACATAAGTACTTGATTAAGAAATTAAAGCAATGTCCTTAGTATATTATCATCTCAGTATCTTTACACCCGACCCAAGAATCAGAATTTGAGCAAGAGCTGTGAAGTATAATGGAACGATAATATTTTCTTTCCCAATCTAGAAAATATTCATGTTTGGTATATGCCTATAATCCCAGTACTTGGAAGGCTGAGACAGGGGGATCACAACTTAGTGAGATCCTCAACAACTTAGAGACCCTTTTTCAAAATAAAAAGCTGGGGGTATAGCTTCAAGGTAAAATGTTCCTGAGTTCAATCCCATACCAAACCAAAAAAAAAAAAAAAAACTGCAAGCTATGAAATATCAATATAAATATCATATATAAGTGTCAGGAGGACGCAGCCAATGCACACAAAAAATATATATAGTCCCAAATTAAATATCCTTACTATATTAAAAAAGAAAAGATGGAAGGCCATTCAATATAAAAGGGTAGAAAAAGAGGAAAAATCAGGGATTGGAGCCTGTAGAGCAACGAGGCCATTGCCCGGGCCTGCAAGGCCGGGATTGGAGCCTGCCATGCAGCAAGGCCGGTGCTGGGACCTGCGAGGCTGGGATCCGAGCCTGCTGAGTGACAAGGCTGGGACCAGGGCCTGTTGCACAGCAAAGGGCCAGCGGGTCCCTGCAATTGTGTAGTCAGGAAGCACTTGAAGCTGCCACTGTCTCACCCCATCTCTCAGCAGATCTCCAGATCCAAGTGACCTCTATTAAAAATTTGGGTGTGAGTGGATCATCTCATCAAAGTCGCTCACCTTCTGGCTGTCATGATTTCAGCAAATAGGAAATAGTGTGGAAAATAAAAGTAGGAGTTCCAAGGAAGAGATAAACTGGAATGGATCAGATGTGGAGAAGCAGAAACTCTAAAACATTATTGGCAGGATTGCAAATTAATGCAACCACTTTGAAAAACAGCATGGAAATCCTCAGAGGAATGAAAACGAACTTACCATATGACCCAGCAATACCACCTATGAGTATCTACCCACAAAAATGAAAACCAAACTACCAAACCAATGCATTAGTACCTATGTCCATAGATGCACAATTCATCATTCCCAAACTATGGAACCAGCCAAGATGTTCATCAAGAGATGAGTGCATTACAAAACTATGGGATGTGTACACAATGGAATTTTACCCAGCCATAAAGGAGAACAAAATTATGGCATTTACAGGGAAATGTCACAAAGAAATAAGAAATCAGATGCTTTCCCTAATATGCAAAAACTAGGAAGAAATGGGTAATAGGAGGAACTCTAGTTGAAGAGGCCCTATAGAGGAGCAATTAAGGTGACCTATCTGAGGGGATTGGAGGGGGTAAGATGGAAACTCTTTAAAACATATAATAAATATATTTAAGCAAACATATCAATCACTAAATCAAGCATGGGGAGGGAGGGAATGGGATGGGGATTGGATAAAGGTTAATTGGGTGATGTATGCATGTATATCTCCACAAGTTTTTTATTCCATTAAGATGTTTGACTACAATGCACCAATAAAAATATATTAAAAAGAAAAAATATAACACCAGGCATGGTGGCACACGCTTGTAATTCCCGCACTTGGGAGGCTGAGAAAGGAGAATAATGCAGGTTTGAAGCCAGCCTCAGCTGGTTTAAGAGACCCTGTTTCCAAATAAAATATAAAATAGGTCTGGGAGTGTAGCCCAGAGTAAGATTAGGCCCCTGGGTTCCATCCCCAGTACCACCAAAAGAAAAAAGAAATATATATATATAATTAAAATTATTTTTAAATTATTTTTAAAAATATACCATAATACAAAGTTTAGTAGTAAACATTAAAACACAAACAAGAAATGGATCGAAAGATTTTTAGAACATACCAGGGGAAAAAAGATAAATTCCCAGAAAATGTAAATAACTCCTACAAATCAGTAAGAAAAAACAAACAGTCAGGTAGGGAATGGGCAAAAGAAAATAACAAGTCATAGAAAAAGAAACTAAAGAACCAGGAAACATAAAATGTTCAATACTCGGCAAACTAAGGTCAATGCACACTAAAACAAGTACCATCTCAGCCATCAGTTCAGCAAAGCACAGTAACTTAGTGAATGTGGCAACGTGTGGAGGAACAGAAAAACGTGTATACCTGCTGATGGAAATATGAACTGATACAGCCACTGTGGAGAGCTGAAAAGTCAAATGCCCGCCTCTTCCAGGTGAACAAAGACATCGGAAGACACCTTCGCTTGCTTCCTCCAAAACCCCACTTAAAAAAATGAATACAGGCTGGAGGTGTGGCTGGGTGGTAAAGGTGCAAGGCCCCTGGTTTAATCTCCAGCACCAAAACAAAACAAAAGGCATCAATGTACAAGCACAGAGAGAATGGGACCGGGCACAGCAGCATAAAGGGCCTCAAACAAAGTTTCCAAACAGATGAAAAAGCAATGAAAGACTGGGAAAAGCTGAGATCTGTCTAAACTCAAAGAAAGCCAAGAGAGTTAGAAACCAAAGGATCTGCATTAAGAAGCGTGAGGTACCTCTAAAGCCAGGCGTGGGGCGCACGCTTGTAACCCCAGTACTTGGGAGGCTGAGACAGGAGGATAGCAGGATCACGGCCAGCCTCGGCTGCTTAGCGAGGCCCTCCACAATTTAGTGAGACTGTGTTTCAAAATAAGGAATAAGAAATTGAACTGGGGGTGGAAGTCAAAGGTAGAATGCCCCTGGGGTCCATCCCCTGCACCGCGCACACACAAAAAAAGCATGAGGCACTTGTAAAGACAGGAGTTGACCAGAAGCTGACAAGAGAGGGTACGGTTGAAAAATGTTTGAAAGAAACCTTCAGGCCGGGCGTGGTGGCGCAGCTGGTAATCCCAGCATTCGGGAGGCTGAGACAGGAGGATTGTGGTTCGCCGACAGCCTCAGCTACTTAGTGAGACCCTCTGCAACTCAGTGAGACCCGGTTTCAAAATAAAGAAGAAAATATAGGGCAGGGGGTGTAGCTCGGAGGTCGAATGCCCCTGGGTTCCATCCCCAGACTCACACAAAAAAAAGAAAGAAAGAAAAAGAAACCTTCAGGATCCCAAACCCTCAACTCTGCGGGCAATTCACTCAGAAAAAATGTTAGGGGCATCAAGCACTGGTAAATGGTTTACATGTTTATTATATAGTTTTATATTTATTTGCTCACTCTAACCCTACTAAAGGAGCAAAAGGTGAAAAAAAATCTTCATATTTCCTGAATGACTATGCTAGGATTATAAAAAGGTGACAGGTTCAGCCCGGCGTGGCGCTCGCTTGTAATCCCAGAACCAACCAGCATCAAACCAAGTGATCCTTATAGTCCAACAGTTCTAGTTCTAAAACTGAGAGCAAGGACGCCATTATCTCTGGGTGATTTATTCACTATCTCTTCCTTTAGGGAACCAACCTTTCCTCTGTCCAATCCAATATTGCTTCGATCCATGGAGGACAGAAAAAACCAGCTGATGTAGACAAAACTCAGCAAATTGGCGCATTTCTCTAGTGACCCAGACAAAAGTCATATTAAATTAGCCTATTTCCCACCATCATAACTGGGTGCAAACAAACCAAATTAGAGGCCTCCAGAGACTTTCACCAGAGCTAATAAGAAAGTATACCCACAGATCATCATAATTATATGAGTCCATGGTATCTCTCTTGATGAATGAACAAAGCTCTCCTAAGAAGGAAGCATCACGGAGACATGATCTCCAGTGATATCTTTTTTTTTTTTTTTTTTTTTTTTTTTTGGTGGTACTGGGGTTCCCGGAAGCCCTTCTACCTCCGGGCTACACTCCCAGACCTATTTTTACATTTTTTATTTGGAAACAGGATCTTCTAAGCCAGTGCACGCGGCTGGCTTCGAACCTGCGTGATCCTCCTGTCTCTGCCTCCCAAGCGCGGGGATCACAAGAGTGCGCCACCACGCCCGGCTTTCCAGTGATATCTAAAGCTATGGAAGAAACCTCCCTAAACTTTCAGTCACCAGAGTAAGTCTTTTTTTAGCTTAAGCTAGTTTAACCTGAGTTTCTGCTACCTGCACCCTAATACAACTGTTTCTTCTATGAAACGAGTATTTATTACACATAGGAAATGAGATCATAAAACGCCACAAAAATATTCTGTCAAGGTTAATTGTTCAGGGACACAAAAAGAACCCCCATTAAATACAAAATGAGCCCAATAAGCATTTGCTAAAATCAACTTATCCCATTAGGTGCATGCCTGTTTGTAAGCTGCTTGTAAGCAAACTGCTTTGAGCAACCCATCCTTCAAGTTTTATTTCCAGTAACCATAGTTCCACACTTAGAACTCTCCACCCGTCGCTGGACTGACTCTGAATTTTAAGAGGATCCGGACAGACAGACATGGGTCCAGTGTCTCGATTCCCCCAACTTCCCTCAAGCAACTACTATTATGAAATCTTGATTCCGACCAAGAAAAGTCTTATGACAGCTACAGGAGGGGGGGGGGGGAAGAGGGCGATGAATTGGGAGGGAGAAGGAAGTTTTCATCCTGAAAGCCAAAAAAGTAAAAACTAGTTGAGGAGCCAGGGTGACAGATGAAACCGGGACGCGGCCGCCGGTCCCCTGCCCCGGGAGACCTAGGACGGGCTGGGAGCGAGGGCGGGCCGGCGGGCCAGCCGGGCTCACCGGGAAAGAATGCAGACCACACCTACACTCGCGGCCGGCGGGGCGGGCGGGGCGGGCGGCCGCAGGCCCAGGCCGGAGCGGGCAGGGGCCGAGGCCGGAGCGGGCAGGGGCCGAGGCCGGAGCGGGCAGGGGCCGCGCCCACCTGAGCAGCGTCTCCAGCGCGCCCTCGTGCTTGTCGAGCGGGCGGCCGAGCGCGGCCCGGCGCAGCTTGCTGAGCTCCTCGGCCGCGCGGCAGTACTGGGCCTGCTCCTCGCCGCCGCTCGGGTACGTCTGCTGGATGAACTTCACCAGCGGCTTGGCCAGGTCCACCTCCGAGGTCTTCTTCAGCTGCATGGAGATGAACGTCGCCATGATGAGCAGGCCGGAAAAGGAAAAAAAAAAAAGAAGGCCGGCGGGGACCGACGAGGGCCGAGGCGCCGCGGCACCGGCGGCGGGCGGACGTGCGCTCCCCTTGCGCTCCGGGTCCGGCCACTTCCGGGAGCCCCGCGCAGGCGCACTGCGGCGCGCGGTCACGTGGTCGCGCGCAGCCCCGGGCTCCTGACGCGCAGCCCCGCTGCCTCGGCTGTCCCCTTGCGCCGGCCTCCCGGGATGGGTGGGCTGGACGCCTTGCGGTGGGAAGATCTCTCTCTCTTTCTCCTCTCCAGTAAGGTTCCGGTGAAGAGTAACTGATACACGTTCACCTGCGCGAGGATGCAGCGACCTGCCCCAGACCTGGCAGCCCCGGGGTTATGGTGAGCTCTGGTCCTCAGTTACTGTAGATGGTCGGCTGTGCACAGCTTCTGGGAGCACGGTGCACGGGGCGCCTGGTGGGCAGGGTCCCTGCCTGTGTGCATTTTGTGGTCAGGTAAGGACACACGGGTAAATGAGGTATCTTGAGATTAAAAAAAAAGGGGGGGGGTGCTTGGGATTTCGAATATTAGATTACTTGGAAGACCTGATTTAAACAATAATTTTATGTTTTAAGTGATTTTTTAAAAATAAAGCTTTCTCTGAAAAATGTGAATGAAAAAAGATACTTGCAGTTCGAGAAGGTGCTTAACTTTAAAAGAGGCAACGAATCTGGGCATGGTGGCACAAGCCTGTAATCCCAGTACTTGAGATGCAGGAGGATCACAGGTTCGAGACCCGCCTCTGCAACTTAGTGAGCCCCTCAGCAGTTTAGTAAGTCCCTATTTCAAAATTTAAAAAATTATAATAATACAGGGCCGGGGCTGTTAGAAGTAAAAGACCCCTCGGTTCAATTCCCAGTGAAACACACACACACGCACACACAGCCTTCAGGAAGAGAGAAAGAGTGAAGAGGGGGGTGAATGGCAAAGGGAAGCCTCTCACACCAAAAGCATTTCCCATATCCAGGGGGGAGAAACAGATCGTTGGGCAGAAAAAAAAAAAAAGTAGAGAATAGAATGAGATAAAGTTGGAAGAGTAAGCAATCATCAAATCATTTAGAACCTGTTGACCAAGTTAAGTTATTTTGGCCCAGTTGTGATAGTGCACACCTGTAATCCTAGTACTTGGGAGGCTGAGACAGGAGGACCACAGGTTCGAGGCCAGCCTCAGCAATTTAAAAAGACTTCAAGCTAGGCATGGTGGCACACCCTTGTAATCCCAGCATTCGGTAGGCGAGACAGATGGATAGTGGTTAGTGAGGCCCTTTGCAACTCAGACCCTGTTTCAATATAAAGAATAAAAAATAGGGCTTAGGGTATAGCTCAGAGATAAGAATGTCCCTGGGTTCCATCCCCAGTACCGCAAAAAAAAAAAAAAAAAAAAAAAATCTCCATCTCAAAATAAAAATAATTAAAAAAGAAGAACAGAGGGTGTAGCTTGGAGGGAAGTAGAATGCCCCTGGGTTGAAAATGAAAATCAAAAAAGTTGTTTTATATTATATAGTAAAGTACAGAGGATGCCATAAATGGCTCTTAAGCCATTTATATTTTATTTTTTTGTTCGTCTGTTTGTTTGTTTTGGTGGTACTGGGGTTCCTGGAAGCCCTTCTACCTCTGGGCTACACTCCAGACCTATTTTTATATTTTTATTTGGAAACAGGGTCTCTTAAGCCAGCACAGCTGGCTTCAAACCTGTGTGATCCTCCTGTCTCTGCCTCCCAAGCGCAGGGATTACAAGCATGCGCCACCACGCCCCCCTGTACATTTTATATTTTTAAAAAGCTACCCTGTCGGCTGGGCGTGGTGGCGCACGCTTGTAATCCCCGCGCTTGGGAGGCTGAGACAGGAGGCTCGCACAGGTTCGAAGCCAGCCTCAGCTACTTAGTGAGGCTCTCGGCAACTTAGCGAGACCCTGTTTCCAAATAAAATATAAAATAGGTCTGGGAGTATAGCCCGGAGGTAGAAAGCCTCTGGGTTCCACCCTCAGTATGACCAAAATAAAATTTTTAAAAAAGCCACCCTGTAAATCAATCTGATATTTTGTCTTTTGATGAGATGTAGTATGAAGTATACAATATCATCTATGATATATTCCAGGCCAAAAAAAGGTAACAAAAAACTATCAAGCCTTTGCATCTAACTTACAGTTTACAAGAAGTACAGCAGATTGATGAACAAAATGATAACATAGGAAGTATGATGGTTTGGATTTAGGATTTCCTCTTATCCTTCTTGGAAACTTAGCAGCAATGTTAGAGATGGGGCTTGATTGCTAAACTGGGGTCCCTGGGGGTGTGGCCTTGAGATTAAAGAAGTCCGTCCTCCCCCTGCTGTCTCTCTTCTTGCCTCCCTAACGTGAGAGCCAAGCTTTTTTCTCTTTGTTTGCCTCCAGCTGTCCATCTCTGAGCTCTGCAAACCCTCCTGACATGCACCGAACCTCTGAAATCTCCAAATACTGCGAGCAAATAAATCTTCCTCTTGAGTTGTGTGGTCAGTCATTTTGGATCATAGCAATGAGAAGGTTGAGACAGGAAGCAACCAAGAAAGTCTAGGAAGTAAAACATTCTTTTTTTTTTTGGTGGTACTGGGGTTCCTGGAAGCCCTTCTACCTCGGGGCTACACTCCCAGACCTATTTTTACATTTTTATTTGGAAACAGGGTCTCCTAAGCCAGCGCACGGCTGGCTTCGAACCTGCGCGATCCTCCTGTCTCCGCCTCCCAAGCGCGGGGATTACAAGCGTGCGCCACCACGCCCGGCTTAGGAAGTAAAACATTCTACAGGATAACTGGCACTTCTTTTCAACCATTCACTGTCATGAAGAAAGACATTTCAGGGACATTACAGTCTGAACTGGATCTAGTTGTAAACAGATTGCTTCTTTTTTTATTTTTTATGGCACTAGAGATTGAATCCAGGGGCATTCTACCTCCAAGCTACATCCCTATCCCTATTTTATTTCTATTTTGAAACAGGATCTCACTACATTGATGAGAATCTCAGTACTTGCTGAGACTGTCCTCAAATATGCAATCTTCCTGTCTCAGTCTCCCAACTACTAGGATTGAAAGCCTGCACCACCACGCCCACGCAGATTGCTTCGAACGTGCATTTCAGGGTAATTAATGAAATTTGAATATAGAAAGACTATGTAGTTGTCAAGATGAAACTGTATTGCCATAGAGAGGTAGAGATCATTAACTGAAAGGAACAAGTCACAAAATGTATGATGTATGTTTTGATATCTTCTTTTGGTTAAGCAATATTCATGTGTATATTTACCTACTATGAAAAATGTTTGCAGCCAGGTGTGGTGGCGCACGCTTGCAATCGCAGTGCTTGGGAGGATGAGACAGGAGGATCACACAGGTTCGAAGCCAGCCTCAGCCTAGAGTGAGGCTCTCAGCAACTTAGATCCTGCTTCCAAATAAAATATAAAATAGGTCTGAGAGTATAGCCTGGAGGTAGAAAAGCCCCAGGTTTCCATTCCCAGAACGACAAAAAGAAAAAAAGAAGAAGAAAAAGGATTGCACCCTAAGGTGTTAGCAGCTGTAATCTTTGAAAGTGAAATCCTGTACTTCTTTCTCTTTATTTGTGTGTACCTTTCTTGTGTAATTTTTTTGCATCAAACAGTATATGCTGCCATCGTTATAATAAAAGTTTATTTTACCACAGATTATAGAAATTTTTTTTTTGTGTGTGTGTGTGTGTGTGTGTGTGTGTGTGTGTGTAAAACGGGAATGAACCCAGAAGGGCTTTACCACTGACCTACACTGGCAATTGCATTAGAGGAAGGTAAGAACGGAGGCGAGGGAGCGAATCGTGAGACCACTGCAGAAGCCCAGGCGAGTGAGCACAAGGGCCAGCGTTAGCGGGAGTGAGTGTGGGCACGGTGAGGTCTGACTGTGAGGCCTGGCCACAGCAGGCCGACAAGAAAAGACTTCAGAACGTGAGACACGCCTCTAACCCTCCCCCTGCCTCCAGCCTCATGAGTTCACCTGCCTTGGCCCAGTGTCAGTCCACCAATTGGAAAACTACACTACTGCTCTGCTCTCCCTCCTCCTAACACCCCCAGACTGTAAGGAAAGGGGCTCTTCTGGCTCTCGTGGGCTCATTCCCCAGTAATCTCCCCCAACGAGGCTTTACTCCAAATAAAGCCTGTTCCGATCTGTCAAGCTGTGTGTCCCTTTATCCCTTTATTTTCTAACAGTGAGCCAAATTTCAATACTTTTAGTTAAAATTTGAAGCCTTTATCCAGGCTTGGTGACACATGCCTGTAATCGCAGTACTTGGGAGGCTGAGACAGGAGGATCACAGGTTTCAAGACAGTCTCGGCAAGTAGTGAGACTTTCCTCAACTCAGTGAGACCCTGTTTCGGAATAGAAATAAACTTGCGCCGGGCGTGGTGGCGCACGCTTGTAATCCCCGCGCTTGGGAGGTGGAGACAGGAGCATAGAGCTGGTTCGGAGCCAGCCTCCCGGGCTTAAGAGACCCTGTTTCCGCATAAAAAAGTTAAAAATAGGTCTGGGAGTGTAGCCCATGGGAGTGTATCTGGAGGTAGAAGGGCTTCCAGGAACCCCAGTACCACCAAAAAAAAAAAAAAAAAAGAAATAAACTAGGAAACAGTATGGAGGATCCTCAGAAGGATGGGAACAAATCTACCATACGATCCAGCAATACCACTTCTGAGTATCTACCCAAAAGATAGGAAACCAAACTACCAAACTAATGCATGCGTATCTATGTTCATAGCTGCACAATTCACCATAGCCAAACTATGGAACCAGCCAAGATGTCCATCAACAGATGAATGGATAATAAAACTGGGATATGTACACAATGGAATTTTACTCAGCCATAAAAATATATATATAATTGCGGTATTTTCAGGGAAATGGATGGATCTTGAGGAATTATGCAAAGTGAGATTAGTCAGTCACAAAAAGTAAGGAATCGGATGCTTTCCCTAATATGTGAAAGCTAGGGTGAATGGGGTCTACAGGAGGAACTCCAGGTGAAAAAAGAGACCCTATAGAGGAACAAATAAGACAACCTAACTGTGGGGATGGGAGGTGGGGAGAGGGAAACGCTTTAAAGCACATGATGTTCTTATTCATATCGAAGTCAACCACTAAGCCAGCATGGGAGGGAGTGAGCTGGGAGCTGGCTGGAGGATTGTGCATTTACATCTACACAAGGTTTTTTACCCTATTATGTATAAATACACCAATAAAATGCACCAATAAAAACAATGCACCAATAAAAACAATAATAAAATGCACCAATAAAAACAATAATAAAAATTTTAAAAAAGAAATAAGGTAGGGATTGGGGTGTAGCTTAGAGGTAGAGAGCCTCTAGGTTCAATCCCCAATACTATACACACACACACACACACACACACACACACACACACACACAATATTTTTTTTTTTAAAGATTTACCAGTGAACCTGATAGGAAAATAAAGGAGAGCATCAAGGATGGCACCTGGCTTGGGGGTGAAAGTATGTGCTGATGGAAGGAAGACCAGGAAACAGCCACTGATGAGGCGGGGAAGCGGGTGGTGCTTTTACATCAGAGCATTAAAGTCATTACATTGACAATGAGATGCATAAGATTAGAACTCCAGCCTGAGGTTAGAGCTCCACAAACAGGTCCTTTTATGGAGGATCAACAGTCAGTATACAAAAAAAGAAAGAAAGAAAAAGCCCCTGGGACATCAAGAAACACAGAAATAGGACAGAAGCTATTAGAAAATACAGTATCAGAGACACACATGGTGGCACATGCTTGTAATCCCAGTACTTGGGAGGCTGAGGCAGGAGGATCACTGTTCTAGGATAGCCTCAGCTACTGAGTGAGGCCCTCTGCAACTTAGTGAAACACTGTTTCAAAATAAAGAATAAAAAATAGGGCAAGGGGTGTAGTTGGAAGGTAGAGTGTCCCTGGGTTCCAGCCCCAAAACCACAAAATAAATTTAAATTAAAAAAAAAAAAAACAGTAAACCGGGCATGGTGAAGCAACCTTTTAATCTCAGTACTTGAGAAGCTGAGACAGAAAGATTGCAAAAGTTCAAAGCCAGCCTCAGCTACTTAGTGAGGCTCTCAGCAACTTAGTAGACCCTGTTTCTAAATTTCACAAAAGAAAGGAAATAATCGGTCTGGGAGTATAGCTCAGAGGCAGAAAGACGCTGGGTTCCATCCCCAGCACCACAAAAAAAGGAAGGAAGGAAGGAAGGAAAGAAAAGAAAAGAAAAGAAAATGCAGTATCAGAGCCAGGCATGGTGGTACGCACTTGTAATTCCAGCACTGGGGAGATTGAGGAGGATCATGGATTTGTGGCCAGCCTCAGCTACTTAGTGAAACCCTGTTTCATAACAAAGAATAAAATATAGAACTGTGGAATGTAGCTCAGAGGTAGAATGCCCCTGGGTTCAATTCCCAGTTAACAGGAAAGGAAAGGAAAGGAAAGAAAGAAAGAAAGAAAGAAGGAAGGAAGGAAGGAAGGAAGGAAGGAAGGAAGGAAAGGGAAGGAGGAAGAAAAGAGGGAGAGAGGAAAAGGAATAGGAAGGAAAGAAGAGAGGGAGGGAGGGAGAGAAAGAAAATACAGTATCAGATTGGGTATTTTTTAAAGTAGAGGATATTAAGAGTACCTTATAGGTTGGTTGACAAGACTGATTCATTGATAGCAAAAATTCAGAATAGATGTGAATACCCAAAGGAGCAAAGTACACGCGAGGAGGAGAAGAAAGGTACCCTGAACAGAAAGTGTACGGGGAGGGGCTGGCCATCAGAAAGATGAGAGACACGTCCTTTTTATGAGGGACGTGGAGGAAGGAAGGAAAGGAACGAAATGTGGTCCAAGTCGTGGCCCTAGTTGAGCAGGGTGAAGGCAATTCTATCCCACAGAACACAGAGTAAAACCCGAGCTCTCGACTAGAGCGTGCTCTCTGGCTGTCTCTCCAACTTAGATTTTGCCCCTGTTCCTCTTGTATTATTGCCCAGCCACATCTTTCTTACTCAGTTCCTCCAACTCACCAAGAGACCCTTACTAGAGGTTGGACCCAGGGGCATTCTCCCTCCTCACTAAGTTGTGGAGGGCCTCGCTAAGTAGCTGAGGCTGGCTGTGAACCTGCAATCCTCCTGTCTCAGCCTCCCAAGTACTGGGATGACAAGTGTGCGCCACCACGCCCAGCACCAGGAGTTCTCTTGCCTCATGTGACTTACAATGCTTTCCCCTTTCTTTATATCTCAGTTAAAATGTTTCCTCCCCATTTATCTAAAAGTAGAGTCTCTGGGAGGCTGAGACAGGAGGATCAGGGTTTCAAGAAGAGCCTCCACAACTTTGCAAGACTCAGCAACCTAGAAAAACCCTGTTTTAAAATTTAAAAAGGCCAGGTGTGGTGGCACATGCTTGTCATCCCAGTACTTGGGAAGCTGGGACAGAAGGATCGCAGGTTTACAGCCAGCCTCTGCTACTTAGTGAGGCCCTGTTTCAAGATTAAAGAATAGAAGCTGGACATGCTGGCACCTGCTTGTAATCCCAGCATTCAGGAGGCTGAGACAGGAGGATCGTGGTTTTAGGACCGCCTCAGCTACTTAGGCCCTTTGCAACTCAATGAGACCCTGTTTCAAAATAAAGAATAAAAACTAGGGCTGGGGGTGTAGCTCAGAGGTAGAATGCCCTGGGTTCAATCTCCAGTACTGCAATAAATAAATAAATTAATTAATTAATAAGAAAAAGGGGCAGGCGTGTAGCTCTGAAGTTGAATGCCCTGGGCTCAATCCCCAGTACCACAAAAATAAAGCAGGTTTCCCCCTCCAGTTCATTAATCTCTAGCTTGGCCATGATTTCCTTTAAAACACTTATCCTTACTTGGATTTTTTTTTACTTGATTTCTATCTGACTTATTTACAAGAATATAAGCTTCGTGAGAGCAAAGATTGTGTTTTTTAACTATATCACAGATGCTTCTTGACTTACACTGGAATTATATCCTCATGAATGCACTGTATATTAAAAGATATAATACACCTAACCCAGTGAACATCATAGCTTAGCAACCCAGTATGCTGTGAAGTCTCACTTGTTTACCCTCCTAACTGCAGGGCTGACGGGTTACCTGCCCTCACCAGAGTACCAAGCTATCACTAGTCCACAAAAGAGAATTTCAAAGTGTGGTTTCTTCTCAATGGGTATCACTTTTCCGCCAAGGTAATGTCAAAAAATTGTAAGTCAAACCACAGTAAGTTGGGAACTGTCCATGCCCAGCACTTAGAACTCAATGAATATATTTGAATAATGAATATATTTGAATAAAGAAATGAGGTTCACTGCTTTTTTTTTTTTTTTTAGAGATCAATTTCTACTCTCAACATAATATACCTTCTAGCCGGGTGTGGTGGCACATTCCTTTAATCCCAGATACTTGGGGAGACTGAGGCAGGAAGATGCCAAGTTTGAGGCCAGCCTGGGAAACTTAGCAAAACCATGTCTCAAAATAAAAAAGACTAGGCCGGGCATAGTGGCGCATGCTTGTAATCCCCGCGCTTGGGAGGCGGAGACAGAAGGATAGCACAGATTTGAAGCCAGTCATGCTGGCTTAAGAGACCCTGTTTCTAAATAAAAATATAAAAATATGTCTGGTAGTGTAGCCCAGAGGTAGAAGGGTTTCCAGGAACCCCAGTACCACCAAAAAAATAAAATAATAAAATAAAAATAATAAAAAAATTTAAAAGGCTGGAGATTTAGCTTAGGGGTAGAGCACCCTTGGATTCAATGCCTATTTCCCCCCCCAAAAAAATTAATAAGACCCCTTCCCTAACAAGCACACCAATTAATTAGACAATAGGCCAGCAGTCAAAGAAGGATGATTTATTAGGCTATTTTATACTCTGATAATGATTTCAAAATCTCCATGTTTTCACATTAGCAAATGGGAAACATTTGAACAGATAGATATGTTAACCTGATTCAAACATACAATGTGTACATGTGTCAAAAGATCGCAGGGTGCCCTATAAAACGTAGATTTTTAGCTGAGCGTGGTGGCGCATGGTTGTAATTCTAGTATTTGGGAGGCTGAGACACGAAGATCACAGGTTCACAAACAGCCTCAGCAATTTGAGAGGCCCTCCACAAGTTTGTGAGACCCTGATTCAAAATAAATAATAAAATGGGGCTGGGGGTGTAGCTCAGAGGTAGAATACTCCTGGGTTTCAGCCCCAGTGCCACAAAAAAAATGTATATTTTCTATGTTCTGGCTGAAGAATAAATTTAATTTTTTTTGGTTGGTGGTGGTACTGGGAGTGGAACCCAGGGGCTTTTCTACCTCTGGGCTACACTCCCAGACCTATTTTATACTTTATTTAGAAACAGGGTCTCACTAAGTTGCTGAGAGCCTCACTAAGTAGCTGAGGCTGGTTTTGAACCTGTGTGATCCTCCTGTCTCAGCCTCCCAAGTGCTGGTATTACAAGCATGCACCACCATGCCTGGCATCAAATTTAATTTTTATTTTTTTTTATTTATTTATTTTTTTTTTGGTGGTACTGGGGTTCCTGGAAGCCCTTCTACCTCCGGTATACACTCCCACGGGCTACACTCCCAGACCTATTTTTTAACATTTTTATGTGGAAACAGAGTCTCTTAAGCCAGCGAGGCTGGCTCCAAACCAGCGCGATCCTCCTGTCTCCGCCTCCCAAGCGCGGGGATTTCAAGCGTGCGCCACCACGCCCGGCTAAAATTTTTTTTTAAATCTTTTCTCATACACCTTGCCTGAGTTTGAGTAAAATTTCAATCTTCATTTAGACCAGCCCTGGTTAAGCTGGGTGCATCACACAGAGCAAATCACTGGGACTGGAGTTAAAGCATCGTTGAAACATCCACGAGAACGCAGATGTGGGTGTCACACCAACAGCTGGGCGCTGAGAATGGAGGAGAGTGGCGTGCTGTAAGGGCACTAGTACTCAGAGTCAAAGCTGGCCTGAAGTTTCAGGCTGAGATCACACAATTCCAACATTGTGTGAGGTCCCACGACACTGCCCTTGGTTTATATCAAGAAATGAGAAGTGGGTTTGAGAAAATAGGACCAACAGCCCTGAGAGAGTGTTGAGTCTGAATCACATGTTGGTGTCCTGGAAGGGATGAGAGCAAGCTGGAGTTCCATGCTGGGCCCCAAGAGAGGAGCCCAGAGTCATCACTCTGCAGATGGCAAATATATAAGAAAACAGCCGGGCGCGGTGATACACGCCGGTAATCCCAGTCCCTGGGAGGCTGAAACTGGAGGAAGGAGGAACAGGTTCAACTTAGCAAGGGCCTCAGCAACATAGTGAGACCTCCTTTCCAAAATAAAACATGAGCCGGGCGTGGTGGCGCACGCTTGTAATCCCCGCGTTTGGGAGGCTGAGACAGGAGGATCGCGCAGGTTCGAAGCCAGCCTCAGCTACTTAGTGAGGCTCTCAGCAACTTAGTGAGACCCTGTTTTCCAAATAAAATAGAAAATAGGTCTGGGAATGTAGCCTGAAGGTAGAAAGCCTCTGGGTTCCATCCCCAGCACACACACACACAAAAAAAACCCTAATAATTCTGGAGAATTAACAATTATCCTGTATCTTGATATTACAGTACATTTCAAATTTCTATTTTAATACTTCAAAACTAGAAAATATTTTCAATATAGTTAAAGTATTTAAAGTTGAGAGGAGAGCACCCTCAGCCTTCTGCCCTGACTTTTGTTATTGTGTTTGAGGCTATATCAGAATATTTGTTTAGGATATCTGCTTCCCCTGTGGCATACATTAGCTCTGTTTCAGATTTAATAGCAGATAGCAGTGAGCAAATGGTTGTTAGTGTGTCTACGTGGAAAGCACACTTGAGCCTCCTCGTACGAGAGTTACGCACATGTGCAACGTAAACAATTTCATTTATATTCAGTGCTTTAACATTTATGACCATATGTCAACAAAAACCAAATTCTATAACTTGAGGCTACAAATGTCACAAGCAACCATAACAATCACAGAAGAAATGGATCTAGGTTTAAATCAACCATTGAGAGAGAAAGACAAATTCACTTAGAGAGGGGAACCCATATATGAGTGATTACAAAGGTGCCCTCCAATGATTACTTCTGTGCCCATGAAGTTGCAGATTCTAGCTTCAGCAGCTGGAATCTCTTTGTCCACCTCTGGAATCTGGGCAGTTGATGAGAGCAGGTCCGGCCAGTGGGGCTTCGCGGTTGGGAGTCCAGCAGACATCTTAGTCATCACTCTGGTCGTCTCCTGCTGCGCCTGCGGTCCTAGGGCGGTCCTAGGGCCAGTCTAACCTGCTGGATGACTGGCCCACACGACAGCCCACTAATTGTCAGACATGGAGAAAGCTTTTTTTTTTTTCTACTAGGAATTGAACCCAGGGACATTCTACCTTTGAGCTACACCACTAAGAGTCTCGCTCCACTGCAGAGACTGGCTTCGAACCTGTGATCCTCCTGTCTCAGATTCTCACGTACTGGGATTACAGGCATGTGCCACTATGCCCGGTTCTGAGGCTATCTTAAATTATCCAGCGACCAAGAACCCCTCCAGCTAACCTCAGACACATAAGCAAGCCCATCAGAGTTCAACAAAGCCAGACAGATCGGAAATGCTGAGCCAACCTACAGAACCATAAGGCAAACACAGTCGCACCCTGCGCAGGTTTCCCTCAGTGATGGACCACACAGATCATAGTGCTCCCATTCGGTTATATTGGAGCCAAAGGGCTGGGGATGTACCTCAGGAATAGAGCACTCGCCTCTCATGCACAGCCCCTGGGTGTAATCCCAAGGAACACACACACACACACACACACACACACACACACACACTCACACACGTGCACACTGGATGGTGGCACACGTTTGTCTTCCCAGTACTTGGGAGGCTGAGAGAGGAGGATCGCCAGTCCAAGGACAGCCTCAGCAGTAGTGAGACTCATCAACCTGGTGAGAGCCTGCTTCCAAATTAAAAAATAAAAATTCAGGCTAGGGGTGTAGCTCGAAAGTAGAATGCCTCTAAGTTCAATCCCCCGTACCATGAGATAAATAAATAAATAAATAAATAAAAATAAAGAATAAAACCGGGCGTGGTGGCGCACGCTTGTAAACCCCACGCTTGGGAGGCAGAGACAGGAGGATCGCGCAGGTTCAGAGCCAGCGGCACTGGCTTAGGAGACCCTGTTCCCAAATAGAAAAGTATAAAATAGGTCTGGGAGTGGAGCCCGGAGGTAGAAGGGTTTCCAGGAACCCAGAACCACCAAAAAAAAAAGGGGGGGGGGACCAGGAGGAGGAGGGAGAGAGAGGAGGGAAAGGAGGAGGAGGAGGAGGACCAGGAGGAGGAGGAGGAGGAGGAGGAGGAGGAGGAGGAGGAGGACCAGGAGGAGGACCAGGAGGAGGACCAGGAGGAGGACCAGGAGGAGGACCAGGAGGAGGAGGAGGAGGAGGAGGAGGAGGAGGAGGACCAGGAGGAGGAGGAGGAGGAGGAGGAGGAGGAGGAGGAGGAGGAGGAGGAGGAGGAGGAGGACCAGGAGGAGGAGGAGGAGGAGGACCAGGAGGAGGAAGCCGCTGCAGCACACACAAAGCACACGCTCTGCCACCTCTTCCCCACAAGGTGTCGCTGTTGAAACAAGGTCGGCTACGTGTTTCCCGTGGGCAAGATGGAGCTATTCGGACTAAAGTGGTTCTGGCTCCAAAAGTTACTAACACAGAGGACTCTTCTCCCTAGGACACACCTGTGCCGCCAGAGGAAAGCCCGCAGGAGCTGAGCTAGGAGCCCGTCCTAGGTTAAGTCCAGGTAAGCGGACCCGGCTCCCCGCGTCTCGGTGGCGAATTTCTCAGGGCTAAACCCTGCAGTCCTTCCCGGTGTCAGCTCAGGGCCACTTCAGCCCCCCTGGGGTGCTAGAGTAACATCGCCCTTCCTAGGAGACGTGGTTGGATGCCAGGGACTTCTTTTCCAGAAGGCTCCTTAATCTTTGGGACACCCCCCCCCCCGCAACTTTCAGACTCTTTGTAACAAAGGATTTAATAAACCAGGCGTGGTGGTGCACACCTGTAATCCCAGTACTTGGGAGCCTGAGACAGGAAGATCCCAGGTTCGAGGACAGCCTCAGCAAGTAGTGAGACTCTCATCAACCTAGCAAGACCCTGTTTCAAAATAAAAAACAAAATAGGGCTGGGGGTGCAGCTCAGAAGTAACGTCGTGCCCCTGGGATTAATACCCAGTGGCGGGCCCGCGTGCGCGCGCACACATACACTAAAAAATGAATTAAAGAACTGTGTTGTCAGCTCCCAGAATGCCCAGCCACACATTCCTGGGCCTGCCATACATTTACATAAAATTCAAAGGAAACCTTCAGTGTGTTTTCTAAAACAGAGTGAGTGCTATTACGGGATCCCACTTACAAAGATGCAGATGACTCTTGAAAATAGCGGTTTCGCTGCTCATCAAAATTTAACATTCTCAGGGTGGCGCACACTTATACTCCCAGTACTCAGGAGGCTGAGACAGGAGGATCACAGGTTCATGACCAGCCTCAGCCACTTAGCGAGGCCCTCCACAACTTGGTGAGATTCTGTTTCAAAATAAAGAATTAAAAATAGCCGGGCGTGGTGGCGCACGCTTGTCATCCCCGCGCTTGGGAGGCGGAGACAGGAGGATCGCGCAGGTTCAAAGCCAGCCGCGCTGGTTTAAGAGACCCTGTTTCAAAAATATAAAATTAAGGTCTGGGAGTGTAGCCCGGGGGTAGAAGGGCTTCCAGGAACCCCAGTACCACCAAAAAATAAAAATTAAAAAAAGAATAAAAAATAGGGGCTGGGGGTGTAACTCAGAGGTAAGGTAGATGCCTCTGGGTTCAATCTCCAGTACCAAAATTAAATAAAATTAAAATTCGACTTTGCTGAATAGCTTATGTGAGACCACAGGGTAGAGAAAAGAAGAACCAATATCTGAGCCTAGGATCCTTCCAATATTTAGAAATCAGCAGAGAGCGAGGGGGTGGGGTGGGAGAGAGACTGACTCTTCATAAGTGTGAGCCTCCGTGTACAGTTTCAAATGAAAATATTTGAATATTCATGGAATGACCTACAGTTATTATGTCATAGGCCAGATATATTCGTAAAATGAATTCTGACCCAGTAGAAAAATGTATATGTTCCAGGATATAAATATATAATATATAATCCAGTATATAAAAATCGATATAGGCATAAAATGAACTCGGCTGGGTCAGGCATCATCTCTCAACGCCAGTAGCGATAAGCAATAATGGTTCATCTTTAAGAGAGGGCTGCTACTCGTCCCAAGCCAGCAGATACGCAGTACTCAAATGTTTCTTGAATGAACAAAACACTGTGTCCAGCTGTTGTATTAGCTCTGCCAATAACCAGCCAACCAGAAGTTAAAATGGACCATGGAACTCCTAAATCTCCTTAAAGGGATATATTGCTGTTTATTGTCAATAAAAGCCTCAAAAACATAAAGCAAAGTCTATAATCCCAGTATTTGGGGGGCTGAGACAGGAGGATCCCAGGGTTGAGGCCAGCCTCAGCAACTTAGCGAGACCCTGTTTCAAAATAAAAAAATAAGGGCTGGGTGTGTAGCTCAAAGGTAGAATGCCCCTGGTTTTAACCCCTAGTATGGAAAAAGAAGGAGAAGGAGGAAGAAGAGGGGAAGGAGAAGAGAAGCAGCAACCAAGAAGGTCTATTTGACATGAAACACATTTAAGCAATTGTTTGAATTGTTTCAAGGAAATACACTGTCAGATTAATTGAGGAATTAGAATTGAATTAGTGCGAGCCAGGCTTCAATAATGAAAGTTTTAGCCGGGCGTGGTGGCGCACGCTTGTCATCCCAGCATTCGGGAGGCTGAGACCGGAGGATCGCAGTTCGCGGACAGCCTCAGCTACTTAGTGAGGCCCTCTGCAACTCAGTGAGACCTGGTTTCAAAATAAAGAATATTTTTTAATAGGGCAGGGGGTGGAGCTCAGAGGTAGAATGCCCCTGGGTTCCATCCCCAGACCCGCAAAAAAAAAAAAAAAAAAAAAAGTTTTTTATTTATTTATTTTTGCAGTACTAGGGATGGAACCCAGGGGCATTCTACCTCTAAGCTACACCCCAGCCCTATTTTTTTGGGGGGTGGTACTGGGGTTCCTGGAAACCTTTCTACCTCCAGGCTGCACTCCAGACCTAATATATATATATATATATATATATATATATATATATATATATTTTTTTTTTTTTTTTTTTTTTTAAACAGGGTCTCTTAAGCCAGCGTGGCTGGCTCCAAACCTGCGCGATCCTCCTGTCTCCGCCTCCCAAGCACGGGGATTACAAGCGTGCGCCAGCACGCCCGGCCTATTTTTTATTTTTTATTTTGAAACAGGGTCTCACTGAGTTGCAAAGGGCTTCACTAAGTAGTAGCTGAGGCTGGCCGCAAAACGAGATCCTCCTGTCTCAGCCTCTCAAATGCTGGGATTACAAGTGTGCGTCACCATGCCCCACTCCTATGAAAGAAGTTTTTAGCCAGAGACATCGCTGAGGAAGGACCGAGATGTGGCTCAGCGGTCACAGGGGCTTTGAAGTGAACGTTGCAGCCTAGCCCAGCTAAAACGTCGAGACTGGTTTGTCTGTCTGTGTGGCCCCCAGACCTTCGTCACTCCCTTGACTCTTTGTCCAGAGATTGTCAGATGCTTTCATCTTGTCTTTTTTCCAAATTATATGGTGGTATGTTGAAAGTATATTATCATTATGGAGGTATGTTGAAAATATCAGCAAGTGGGGCATGGTGGCGCATGCTTGTAATCCTAGTACTTGGGAGGCTGAGACAGGAGGATTGCCGGTTCGTGGACAGCCTCAGCTACTTAGTGAGGACATTCTGCAACTTAGTGAGACCCTGTTTCAAAATAAAGAATCAAAAAGTAGGGCTTGGGGTGTAGCTCAAAGGTAGAATGCCCTAGGTTCCATCCCAAGTACTGAAAAAAAAAAGAAAAGTATGACCAAAGATCCCCCTAGGTCCAGTATCATGGTGGCCTTAGTGCACCGTTCTCCAGCTAAACAATGCACCCCTGTGGAGGATGTAGCTCTGCAGAGCCCTTTCTTCTTATGCATGAGACCCTGAGTCCAATCTCTGTTATAAAAAAATTAAAACAAAATTTTTTTTTAAATGACCACTGCTGGACTTAAGTAAGCTCTGGTATTTTCCCAGGACAAGGAGTCTGGCCAGGCATGGCTCACTCCTGTAATCCCAGTTCTCCGGATGCTGAGACCAGAGGACTGCATAATTTGAGACCAGGCTTAGCAATTTAGAAAGGCATTCAGCAACTTAGTAAAACCCTGTTTCAAAATTAAAAATTAAAAAAATAAATAAAGCTGGGAGTGTAGCTTGGAGGTAGGATTCCCCTGTGTTCACTCCACAGTAAAAAGAAGGAAGCCAGGTGTGGTGTACACACCTGTAAGCCCAGGTACCTGGGGAGCGAGGACAACTGAGACAAGAGGGTCGCAGGTCTGAAGTCAACCTGAAGTCAACCTCAGCAATTTAGTGAGGCCTGCTGCAACTTAGCAAACCCGTTTCCAGATAAAATATAATAAAATAAATAGAGCTGGGAGTGTAGCTTGGAGGTAGAATATCTTGGGTTCAGTCTCCAGTACCACAAACAAAAGGATGTTTGGATGGATGGAAGGGAGGGAGGAAGGGTGGCTGGGTCTTGATTGATTTCTGGTCCTTATTTCCTAACTGTTCCAACCCAGATATGTGCTTATTGAAAGCCCAGCTTTCTCAAGTAGTGTAGTTAGACAGAACTTGACATGGATCTGTTAAGAGAGACAGTGCAGAAACTCTCTCTCTCTCTCTCTCTCTCTCTCTCTCTCTCTCTCTCTCTCTCTCTCTCTCTCTCTTCTCTCTCTCTCCCCCTCCCTCTTTCCCTCCCTCTCCGTGTGTGTGTGTGTGTGTGTGTGTATGTGTGTGTGTTACTATAGTAAAGTACCCAGGAGTGCTTTACCACTGAGTTATACCCCAGCCCTTTTCATTTTATTTTGAGACAGGGTCTTGCTAAGTTCCCATGCACTGGCCTAGAACCTATGAGGCTCTTGTTTCAGCCTCCCAAGTACTAGGATTACAGGCATGCACCCTCATGCCCAGCTGGGAAATACACCTCTCTAAGACGTTCAGTAATTACAAAAACAGCCCTTGCATTCAGGAAATATTTACTATAGACAAGAACATGATCTGATACAAACTAAGTCGGGTATTTCTTTGGGTACCTATTTGGAATCCTCTGTCCCTGCATGATGAGATCTGCCCTTTTTAAAACTGAGTCACTCTGCCTCTGCCTCTGAGCAATATTGTAATGCTTCACGGCTAGGGGGAAATGAGTGTCACGTTTTGAATCTAGTATATCATTGTTAGTATATCCAGGTTTGCTTACTGAAAGGGGTTATTGAAAATGGTAAATTAAGCCGGGTGTGGTGGCTCACGCTTGTAATCCCAACATTCAGGAAGCAGAGACAGGAGGATCTCTGTTCGAGGACAGCCTCAGCTACTTAGTGAGGCCCTTTACAACTCAGCGACACTCTGTTCAAAATAAAGAATAAAAAAAAATAGTAGCTCGGAGGTAGAATGCCCTTGGGTTCCATCCCCGGTACCACAAAAATTAAATAAATAAATAAATAAATAAATAAATAATAGGGCTGGGGTGTAGCTCAGAGGTAGAATGCCCCTGGGTTCCATTCTCAGTGCTGAAAAAAAGAAAATAGTAAATTACTATGCCTCTGTGCAGTGATGCAGAAGGGCTTCTACACACTGTGTACGGATGGGCCTGCCCTCTGGACTGCTGCGCACATCTTGTGTCTGTGAGGAGAATGATAAAGGGAGCTTTTGCAGAACTCTGAGTATGTGCATTGACTTGCGCACAGCATGACTCTGGGCCTGAAATGTTGCAAGGAATCTGAAGCCCAGAAGAAGGTTCCAGAGCAGCCGCTTGTCAGAGAGCTGCTCAGGGTCAGTAGAAAGGCTGCCCGTAGTGAATTTGTGACTGTACTAGCCAGGTTCTGCAAGCCGGCTCATGGCTGCAGTCTGCTCTGCCAGGCTCCCTGTCATCAACCAGTTCTGAATGGACAATCCAAGGCGTAGCTCACACCATGCCATTGTCTTCCTTGTGAAAATTGCAATTTCTCCCTGCATAGGTCTCACTATTGTTTGTTTTTTGTTTTTGTTTTTGCAGTACTGGGGATGGAACCCAGGGGCATTCTACCTCTGAGCTACACCCCCAGCCTTATTGTTTATTGTTTGTTTATTTATTTATTTATTTATTTATTTATTTATTTATTTATTTTTGCAGTACTGGAGATGGAACCCAGGGGCATTCCACCGCCGAGCTACACCCCCAGCCCTAGTTTTTTTATTTTTTATTTTATTTTTATTTTGAAAAAAATATTCTTTATTTTGAAACAGGGTCTCACTGAGTTGAAAAAGGCCTCACTAAGTAGCTGAGGCTGTCCGCGAACTGCGATCCTCCAGTCTCAGCCTCCCGAATGCTGGGATTACAAGCGTGTGCCACCACGCCCAGCTCCTTGATATCTTTATTAATTATGGACCATCTTACATCTGGGCTTTTCTTATACAATATAATAAATTTGCTTTTTTGCTTAAGCCATGTCCACTTGGGTTTTCTGTTATTTGTAGCAAAAAATAAAGGTAATGATAGACCTTTCAATGCTCTATAAAACATAGCAACCTCCGCTGGACATGGTGATGCACACCTGTAATCTCAGTACTTGGGAAGCTGAGACAGAAGAACCACAGGTGTAAGACCAGCTTTAGCAAGCTAGCAAGACTCAGCAACCCAGCAAGACCATGTTTAAAAAATAATAATAAAAGGGGCTGAAGGTATGGCTCAGAGATAGTATGCCCCTTGGTTCAACCCTCCAAGTACCGCACACAAAAATATAGCACCCTTCGCCAGGCATGATGGTGCACACCTGTGACCCCAGTACCTGGGAGCTGAGACAAGAGTATCACAAGTCCACAGCCAGCCTCAGTAACTTAGTGAGGCCCTGTTTCAGATAAAATAGGGCTAGCCAGACATGGTGGTGCATGCTTGTAATCCCAGCATTCAGGAGGCTGAGACAGGAGTATCGCGGTTCGAAGACAGCCTCAGCTACTTAGTGAGGCCCTTTGCAATTCAGGGAGACCCTGTTTCAAAATAAAGAATAAAAAATAGGGCAGGGGGTGTAGCTTGGAGGAGAATGTCCCTGGGTTCCATCCCCAGTACTGCAAAATAAAATGAAATAAGGCTGAGGGTGTAGCTCAGAGGTAGACTGCCCCTGGTTTTAATTCCCAGTAACACAAAATTATCAGTTATTTGGATTATTTAGCTATAAACATTTCTCTATCACTGCCAAAGTAATTTGGCAACCCCCAAAATGCAGGGCAAGTCCTTGAGCTTGCATGTCATGTCTCCTATAAACCACGAGAGAGAGGAAGGGAGCAGATGCCCAGAAGTTTACAGAAAGCGACTTGGAATTACTGTCACCAGGAATGGAAGTGTGCTGAGCCATTGCTGTGGACCAACAGTTTACAGTCCCCTGAGATCAGCATATTTCCCCCAGCAGAAAGGTCAATGCTGTTTCTAAACAGAGTCTTCCCAGCTGAGAGGGCAGGGGAAGCTATCTTGGCAAAAAGGGATGTTGGGTAGAGGAAGACTGGCCACGCACTTTGGTGGGCCTGGCAGAATGCCCTGTGTTTGGCTTCTCGGAAGTACCTGCAGAAAGGACTAGACTCGGGAGCCTGCCTTCCAGGGGCAAGATGCACGGCGCGCCTGTAATCCCAGTGCTTGGGAGGCTGAGACAGGAGGATCACAGGTTCAAAGCCAGCCTTGGCAATCTAGTGAGACCTTGTTTCCAAATAAGAGATAAAATCCGACTGGGGGTATTGTAGCTCAGAGGTAGAATGCCTCTGGGCTCAACCCAGTACACATACACACACCACCACCACCACCACCACCACCGCCACCATCACCACCGCCACCGCCACCGCCACCGCCACCACCACCACCACCAAGATTCACAGCAATATTTGAAGGACACCTAAAGGCATTCTTGACGGAAAGAGCTCATTCTAGCTTGTTCTAGTGCCTGAGATTTCCCTCATTAGGCATATTCACTGCCTGAGGGCTTAGCCATGCTTCTCCCCATGAGAAAGCACCTTTACTTTCAGCCTTGCAGGGTTTTCAGGTTACTCCAGAGAGGCATCAAGAAAGGCATGAAAGACAGGTCCCACGCAGAAGGCAGGCCTGGGAGAACACTAAGCATCTGGGTTGGTAAACTATAAAGTACCCAGGAGCCGGGCGTGCTGACACACTCGTAATCCCATTACTTGGGAGGCTGTCACAGGGAGATCACAGGTGTGAGGACAGCCTTAGCAAGTAGTGAGACGCCCTTCAACCCAGACAGACTGTTTCAAAACAAAAATAAAATTGGGAGTGTAGCTTGGAAACAGAATGGCCCTGGGTTCCATCCCCAGTACAAAATAATAAAATAAAGAACCCAGGGCAGACCCTGCCGATTTCAGACTGCCTAGAGTGACAGTGAAAACACCACACTTAGATACACAGTTATGATAAGTAATTATGGAGCCTGGGATTTGCCTCGTTTTACTACCTAGGTCCCGGTTGGACTGGCACTCACCTTTGTAGCCCTTTTTGGTGGAAGCTTTATGAGATACGGCCAGGCTTGGCTACTGAGACACACAGGTTTTCTATGCTTTTTATTTCTTCTGATCACCAAAAGTTTTTTCCCTTGTATAAATACTGCTCTTATTAAAGAATGATGGAAATAAATAAAAATTTTACCTGTGTGGTTACGGATTTGGAATTAACTTTGGCTGTAGTCGGGTTCTTTTTGCAAATGGTATATCACAATCCAACCCTGGTGTGTAACTGAGTGTGTAAGATAAACATTTACATCCATGGATAGTGTTAATTTTGTATATATATACACACACATATATATAGACATACATAAATATACATATATACATATACATATATACATACATATACATATATACATATATGTGTGTACATACATATACATACATATACATGCATATACATACACACACACACACACACACACACACACACACATATATATATTGCAGTCCTGGAATGGAACCCAGGGGCATTCTACCTCCAAGCTACACCCCCTGCCCTACTCTTTATTCTTTCTTTTGAAACCGGGTCTCACTGAGTTGCAGAGGCCCCACTAAGTAGCTGAGGCTGTCCACGAACCGCGATCCTCCAGGTCTCAGCCTCCCGAGTGCTGGGATTACAGGCGTGCGCCGCCACGCCCGGCTCCCAGCCCTATGTTTTATTCTTTATTTTGAAACAGGGTCTCACTGAGCTGCAAAGGGCCTCACTACTTAGCAGAGGCTATCCACGAACTGCAATCCTCTTGTCTCAGCCTCCCGAATGCTGGGATTACAAGCATGGGCCACCATGCCTGGCTTATTTTGTATATTTTTAATAGACATTTATTGACGCAAACTCTGTAGAGATACCAACAAGCATAAAAATAATGGCATCTCTGCTCTGGCCTGCACTCTATTACTCCTCCCCTTTTATGTTGTGTGTTTATTTTTCTTTTTTCTTTTTGTTTTGTTTTCCTGGAGGGAGGGGACGGTTGTCAATCAAAAGTGATGTCAAACTTCAGAATATTCTTGTGAGCTTTTTTTGTTTTGTTTTGTTTTTGTTTTGTTTTTTAGTACTGGGGGTTGAATCCAGGGCCATTCTACCTCTGAGATACATCCCCAGCCCTTTTTATTTTTTATTTGGGAACAGGATCTCGCCAAGTTGCCGAGGCTGGCCTTGAACCTGTGATACTCCTGCCCCCCGCCTCTTAACTATTGGGATTACTGGCATGTTCCACCAAGCCCTGCTAAACTTCAAGACATTTCATGTTCCTATCTTTTATTTATATCATCTGTATGCCTACAGAACAAAATCATAGTGAAGCCTAGAGTAGCCAAGTAAAATGAACTTTTTTTCAAGTAAGCAAACACATTTAGTATATACTTTTGGTATCTGTGATATTTACTGCAATGGAAACAGAGTTGATAAGACTAACTGCTGTCAGCAAGTTCCTTCTCATATTCTCTAGTGTGAGGCCAATATTCTTACTAAAAACCACTTATAGAGGGGCAACCATTATTGTAGACCATTTTATTTATTTATTTATTTATTTATTTATTTTTTATTTATTTATTTATTTATTTTTGCAGTACTGGTGGTAGAACCCAGGGACTTTTCTACCTAAGGGCTACACTCCCAGACCTTTTTTTTTGGAGAGGGGTCTGGGGATGGAACCCAGGGGCATTCGGCCTCCGAGATAACCCCTGCCCTATTTTTTATTCTTTATTTTGAAACCGGGTCTCACTGAGTTGCGAAGGGCCTCACTAAGTAGCTGAGGCTGTCCGCGAACCGCGATCCTCCGGTCTCAGCCTCCCGAATGCTGGGATTACAAGCGTGCACCACCACACCCGGCTTTATTTTCTTTTTCATATATTTTATTTGGAAACACGGTCTCAGTAAGTTGCTGAGAGCCTCACTAAGTATCTGAGGCTGGCTTCGAACCTGTGTGATCCTCCTGTCTCAGCCTCCCAAGTGCTGGGATTACAAGCGTGCACCACCACGCCCGGCTGTAGGCCATTTTAGAACATTTTATCACCCCCAAAAGAAACCCTATGTCTTTTAGCTATCACTTCCCTATTCCTCTAGTCCTCTCTGACCCTACACAACCAATAATCTACTTTCTGTCTGTACAGACAGTAGTGTCTAATCTAGATAGTTCATATCAATGGAATGGTACAGTATGTGGTCCTTTGTGATTAGCTTCTGTTTTCAACACTTACTGATGTTTTTATTGTAGACATCCTAATATTTGTGAAATAGTATCTTGTGGTTTGGATTTGCATTTTCCTAATGACTAATCGCGTTGAGCATTTTTCACGTGCTTATTGAGTACTTGTGTATCTACCTTCGACAGGCTTATTCTCCCCAGCTTTCCTCCTGGCTCATTTTTATATTTTAGTCAATTGACTTCATTCTTAAGGTCTTGTTCCATCCTGTCGACTTCTGATTTCTATTTAAAGGTCATTGAAATCTGGGAGTTTCTGTTTCTAAATTATACCCTGCCAAAATTGCTAGTCGCTCTGGGACTCTCCGACTCACTGTGAAAACAAAACAGCAAAAAAATATTTTTTTAACAGAAAACACTGTTTGCCCACCGGGGTTGGAAGTAAACTATAACTGGTAACACCAGAGGCTCCTTTTATCAAAAGAAGTAATGCGTGAGCAAAGTTCTAAGGAAAATAAATCCAACTTATGCAACCAATCATGTTCTAGGTGTGTCTGTAACGTGTCCGAGCATGTCCCGGGCATACTTACATATGCGCATCATGTCACGATCCCGCCGCCCCTCCCAGGCGTCTGCAGTGTCCAGCTCTGTCTCAGGGATTCTATGGCTTGGATAAAGGAGGGCAGGGAAGATGTATGTGCAGCAGCAAAACGAAGACCCGTGATCACATTCTCTTGCCTCCTTCGGTTTTAAGATCTACTACTTATGACTGTTAACAACTCTATCAGAAAGAAAAGAACCTGAAAGATTACTTAGCCTATTATCTTGCTTCAGGGACAGATCGTACCTACTTCAACAGAGGAATTAATCCCGAGGCAGTAACATTCCAACCACCCTTGGTAATTCTTTGCACTGGGCCCATCCCTAGCACCCAGCCCAGAACTTAATTGGGATTGGAAATGAGTAAATGGATGGAAATATTAATGAGTGATAGAAAGAAAGAAAGCAAAGAAAGAAAAAGTAAATCGTTTTTAAAATGAGAACAGGATTGGGGGTGGTAGGGATTGAATTCAGGGGCATTCTACCAATAAGCTACATCCTCAGCCCTCCCTCCACCTCGTTCCCTCCCCATCCCTCCTTCCCATGCTTGGCTTAGTAGTTGACATCTAGTTTTATAACAATTTTTTATCCTAATGTTACTTTGCAAATATTTTCTCTGAATCTCTGGTTTGGCTGTGTGTGTGTGTGTGTGTGTGTACGCACGCACACGTGCGTGCGTGTTGTGTGTGTTGTATGTGAAATGTGTGTGTTGTGTGTGGAATTGTGTGATGTGTGTTTGTGTGTGTGTGTGTGTATGTGTGTACATGTGTTACTAGGAATTGAACCAGGGGGTTATTCTACCTTTGTGCTATACCCCCAGCCCTTTTTATCTTTTGTGTTGAAATATGGTCTCACCAGGTTGCTGAGAGCCTCAAATCTGAGGTTGTCCTCAAATCTGGAATCCTCCTGTCTCAGCCTTCCAAGCACTAGGACTACAGGCATGTACAACCATGCCTGGCTGATGCTGGGCGTTGAAACCAAGGCCCTAAACATGCTAGGCAAGGGCTCCACCACTGAGCCACATCGCTAGTGCTTTTTAAAAATTTTGCTTTGAGAGAAAGTCATACTAAGTTACCCATGCTGGCCTCAAACTTGTGGTCCTCTGTTTCAACCTCCTGAGTCACTGGGATTACAGGCATGTGCCACTGCACCCAGCTGTTTTTGTTATTTATATGTTTTTTTTTCTTTTGTTAAGCTTAATAACTGGTTCTTAGAAGCAGAAAATTAGTAATGAAAATATAACCTAAATACTACCACTAAGAATACCTTAACTGTTAACAGGAACTTATCAATGTCATTTGTCTGGGGGTAGGCCTAGTTTTAAGCGTGTGTGTGTGTGTGTGTGTGTGTGTGTGTGTGTGTGTACTTTACTTTACTGGAGATTGAACCCAGGAGCATTCTACCTTTTTTTTTTTTTTTTTTTTTTGGTGGTACTGGGGATGGAACCCAGGGGCCTTTACCTCTGGGCTCCAGACCTATTTTATATTTTATTTGGAAACAGGGTCTCTTAAGCCAGCTGAGGCTGGCTTCGAACCTGCATGATCCTCCTGAGATTTTTAAATTGTTGGAACAGGGTCTCAAGCTGAGCTTGGTGGTACACTCTTGTATTCCCAGTACTTAGGAGGTTGAGAAAGGAGGATCACAGGTTCAGGGATACCCTCAGCAAGTAGTGAGACTCATCATCCTAGTGTGACCCTGTTTCAAAAATAAAAATATAATAGGGCTGGAGACGTGGCCTGGAGGTAGGATGCCCTTGGGTTCAATCCCCAGGTCAACAAAACAAAACAAAAGAAACCTGGTCTTGCTAGGCTGATTAGAGTCTTGCTGATTAGAGTCTTGCTGCTTGCTGAAGCTGTCCTCTCTCAAATTGGTGGTCCTCCTCTCTCAGCCTCCCAAGTACTAGGATTACAGGCCAGAGATTCTTGCTTAAATCCATTTTTATAAATCTTTAAGTCTCCATAAGACCGTTTTTTTCATTCTCAAAAAGGGTGGAGGATGAGATTTAAGTTTCAACTTGAGGGATAAGATTCAAGTTTATGTTGGAGGGTATCTGTTAACTATTGTGTTCAAGAATGTCACACAAGATCTTTGAAATCCAGCCTTTGGAAAGTTAATTCGACTAACAAATAGAATGTAGCAAGTGAAACTTTTAGCACTTGTACATTACTTCCAGAATTTTTTTTGTTTCAAAAATTATGCCAAAATAACCTGGCAGTTCTTCAAAAAGATAAACATAGTTACTATGTGACTCAGCAATTGCACTCCCAAATACATAAATACATACCCCAGAGAAATAAAAATAGAAAAAAAACTTATACACAAGTTTCATAACCACAATATTTGTAATACCAAAGATGGCAAAGATGGAAACAACCTAAACGACCATCAGCTAATGAGGGCATAAGCAAAGTATGGTATGTCCAGAGAACAGAATATTATTCACCCATAAAAAATGAAGTGCTAACATACATGCTATAACACGAATAAATCATGAACTATGCTAAGTGAAGGAAGCCATTGCAAAGACATATTGTATCATTCCATTTATATAAAATATCCAGAGCAGGACAATCCAAGGACTAAAATTATATTAGTGGTCGCCTTTGGGCTGGGAATTTCCTATAGGGGAAACAAGGAATGACTGCTAGAGTTCTTTTGCAGTGATAAAAATGTTTTGATAGTGGTGATAGTTGCACAGCTTTGTGGTATACTAGAAAACATTGAATCATACACCTAAATTGTTGCCTTTACCGTACATATATTTCAGTAAAACTTACTTTTAAAAAATGTGCCAATTGAGCCATACATGGTGGCATATGCCTGTAATCCCAGTACTTGGGAGGCTGAGATAGGAGAATCTCAGGTTAGAGGCCAGATTCAGCAACCTTATAGTAAGACCCTGTCTCAAAATTAAACACACACACACACACACACACACACACACACACACTCACACATCCATATTGCCTTGGTTTCAATTCCCAGTACCCCCACACACACACAAAGTGCAAATTTGCCAGTGTGGTGGCGCACACTTGTAATCCCAGCATTTGGGAGGATGAGACAGGAGGATTACGGTTCATGGACAGCTTCAGCTACTTAGGCCCTCTGCAACTCAGTGAGACCCTGTTCCAAAATAAAGTATAAAAAATAGGGCTGAGGGTGTATCTCATAGGTAGAATGCCCCTGGGTTCCATCCCCAGCACTGCAAAAAAAGTGTAAATTTAGTGAGAGTGGAGGTGCATGCCTGAAATCTCAGAACTTGGGAGGCTGAAATTGAAGAGTCAAGGTCATTCTCAGCAATTTAGTGATTTATTTTGAAATGCTGTTTCAAAAATAAAAAGAGCTAGGGGTGTAACCTAGAAGTAGAATGCCCCTGGTTTCCATCCCCAGTACTGCCAATAATAATTTTTTAAAAAGTGCCAACTAAGCCAACCACGGTGGTACACACTGTAATCCCCGCGCTTGGGAGGCTGAGACAGGAGGATGGCACAGGTTCGAAGCCAGCCTCAGCAACTTAGTGAGACCCTGTTTCCACATAAAATATAAAATAGGTCTGGGAGTGTAGCCCAGGGGTAGAAAGCCCCTGGATTAAATCCCCAGCACCACAAAAAAGTGCCAATTTTGATTAATATAGCAGCTAAAGTCCAGAGAGCTACCTGTGCCTGAAGCCCAGCTCAATGAAAACGGAGCTATTGCCCAGTCGAGGTAATTGGGTGTCATTCCTGCCAAGCTTTATGCCCCAAATGAAGCCACACAAGGGGCTGGAACACCAGCTCCTTCAAAGCCAGTGTCTGATTGTGAGGAAAATCTCCCTCTCCCTAAAGCCATCTGTCTCCATAAGGCAGAGGACCAAATTTTGCTTCTCAGAGGCCTGGTGTTATGTAAGAAAAACCCAAAGCCAATACTCTGGCACGTGCGCGTGTGCACGCATGTATGTGTTGTGTGTGTGGTACTGGGGATGGAACCCACGGGCATTCTACCTCTGAGCTACATCCCCAACTCTCTTTTTTTTCTTCTTCTTTCTTTTGAAACAGGGTCTAACTGAGTTGCAAAGGACCTCTCTAAGTATTTGAGGCTGTCTGCGAGCCGCAATCCTCCTGTGTCAGCCTCCCGAATGCCGGGATGACAAGCGTGCACCACCACGCCCGGCTAATACAATGGCATCTGAGCGCCCTTCATAATTGTTCCCCACACCGCACTCGTTCTCATCCCGGGGAGCGCACCAGACTCGTGGGGACTTTTAACAACACCAGCGTGTGGCTCCCACCTCCAGATTCTCACTGACCTCGTCTAATGCTGGTGTAAGGATTGGAATTCTATTAACTTTTCTAGTGTTCCCTGAGTGCAGGAAAGTTTGGGAAGCATTGCTGTGGAGAAAAAAAAATGTAGCAGAATATATGATAATATATATATATATATATATATATATATATATATATATATATATGGTCCTTTGGAGGTCTGAAATTTCCACTTAATGTTCATTTTAATTTTATTCACTTGTTAATTTTTTGTGGTACTAGAGATTGAACCCAGGGGCTTTATACCTCTGAGCTACGCCCCCAGACCTGTTTTATTTTTTTATTTTGAAACAGAGTCTCCTAAGATGCTGAGGACCTAAGCTGCTGAGGCTGGCTGTGAACCTGCGATCCTCCTGTCTCAGCCTCCCAAGTATTGGGATTATAAGTGTGCATCACCATGCCAGGTTTTAATGCTCATCTTTTAAAAGTTATTTACTTACTTACGTATTTATTTAGGTACTGGGAATTGAACCCAAGGGCAGTCTACTTTCTTTTTTTTATTTTTTATTTTGAAATAGAGTCTTGCTAAGTTTCTGGCCTGGAACCTGCCATCCTCTTATATCCGCCTTTCAAGCACTGGGATTATAGGTGTGTGCCATCATGCTTGGCTTAAAAGGTTTTAAAACTAGGTGGTTGAGACAGGAGAATTGGTGATTCAAAGTCAGCCTTAACAATTTAGCTAGTTCCTGTTTAAAAATAAAAAGGGCTGCCAGGCGTGGTGGCACACGCTTGTAATCCCCGCGCTTGGGAGGCTGAGACAGGAGGATCGCGCTGGTTCGGAGCCAGCCTCTCTGGCTTAAGAGACCCTGTTTCCAAATTAAAAAAAAAAAAAAAGGTCTGGGAGTGTAGCCCGGAGGTAGAAGGGCTTCCAGGAACCCCAGTACCACACACACACACAAAAGGACCAATCACAGCCCAGACCTAAGAACCAATCAGGGCTCAAATCTAAGAGCAATCGGGTCCTAGATCTAAGGACCAATCAGAGGAGTTGCCACACTATATAAGCTGGAGTCTGGCGAGGAAAGCCTCTTCATCATCTTGAGAGGGCAGCACGAGCAGAGTGATCGCGAGGAGAGGAGCACACCGGCTTGCAGAGCTGTATCGCCAACAAAGCAGAGTAGCAGCGACAGTGATTTGAGGATCCGCCTCCTTACCCTAGGCCCAGTACGAGCACTGACCTTGCCTAGATCCTCCCCACACTGGAGTCCTGCTGCCTCTCCTTGTCTCCTTCCATTAAACATTCCACCCTGATTCCTGTCTCCCAAGCGAACTTCTTTTGGTTCTTGGAGGCAACTAAGATAGGGCATGGGGCTGGGGCTGAGACTGTCTTGCTCTACCCCAACCTATAATGGTCTCTTTTCCAGGAAGAGCTCAGGGTTTCACTGAGTTACAAAGAGCCTTACTAATAGCTGAGGCTGTCAGTGAACCACTGTTCTCCTGTCTCAGTCTCCCAAATGCTGGGATTAAAAGCACGCACTACCATGCCTGGCTCATGTTTTATTTATTTTTAAACAGGGTCTTGCTACGTTGCTCCGACTGGCCGTAAACCTGTGCCTCTGTCTCAGCCTCCCAAGCACTGGGATCCCAAGGGTGTGCCACCACGCCTCGCTTATTCACTGTTTTGATGGGAACAACAAGCTACTTGACCTTCACGTATGACTGAAGGAAAGCTTAAATAAGAAGACTGGGAGTCTACAGTCAGCCATTGCAAGCTGAAGAGCTCTCAGTTGTTTAGAACCTACTGGAAAACAGAAAACCGCAAACTAATGTTTCCTAAGCAAACTCGGTTATATTTAGTTGTAGAGTTTCAACTAAACAATATATATAAAATATAAGCATACCAAGTGCTACTCGCCTGCTTAACTGTATAAACTGCCAAATGCTTCTGACCAATATGCTCAGTCTTGATGGGGTTGTTCAGTGTGGTGAAGTTTTGGGCTTACGCTTCATTACTGATAGGCAGCCATAGGGTTTGGCATGATAGATGGGGTCTAGACATTTGCCAGATGTGTTTATCAGCTCTCAGTCACTGTGCCCAAAACAACCTAAGGGAACAAACAGCTATTTGGCTCATAGCTTCGAGGTTCAGTCCAGGGTCAGTCAGCTCCAAGTCAAAACTATGATGCTGGCCGAGCTGGTGGAGAAAGCTACTCAACTCTTAGTGGCTGGAGTCAGAGAGAATAAAGAAGCAAATTACAGGGGACAGTTACAGCTCTCAAGGCCACACTCACAGAGGCATATTCCTCCAGCCATGCTGCCCCTATGAAATTTACTACATCAGGGACCATGCTTTCCATACATGAGTAAATTCCAGACCCAATCCATAACACTAGTGTAGACAAGAATCTTTTCAAGAAAATTGTATCTGGAATTTGCTCTGGGCTGTAAGCGGGAACTATATATGAAAACTCTTAAGATTTGGTGGGGGAGGTATGTACCCTAGCCCTCCCCCCCCCACCCCGCGGTACTGGAGATGGAACCAAGGGGCATTCTACCTCCAAGTGACAGCCCTAGCCCTATTTTTTAGTCTTTTTAAGTTTTTTTTTTTTTTTTTTTTTTTTGCGGGTCTGGGGATGGAACCCAGGGGCATTCGACCTCCGAGCTCCACCCCCTGCCCTATTTTTTATTCTTTATTTTGAAACCAGGTCTCACTGAGTTGCGGAGGGCCTCACTAAGTAGCTGAGACTGTCCACGAACCGCGATCCTCTGGTCTCAGACTCCCGAGTGCTGGGATTACAAGCGTGCGCCACCACCCCCAGTTAAATCTTTTTAGTTTTTGAAACAGGGTCTCACTGAGTTGTGAAGGGCCTTGCTAAGTAGCTGAGGCTGTCCTCAAACTGCCATTCTCTGGTCTCAGGCTCCCGAATGCTGGGATTACCCCTTTTATTTATTTTTAAACAGGGTCTTACTAAATTACAGAGAGCCTCACAAGTTGCTGAGGCTGGCTGTGAACCTGGGTCCTCCTGTCTCAGCCTCCCAAGTACCGAGATTACAAGTGTATGGCACCATGTCCGGCTTTATTATTTTATTTTGAAATAGGTTCTCACAAAGATGCAGAAGGCCTTACTACGTAGCTGTGGCTGGCCATGAACCTCCTGCCATCCTTCTGTCTCAGCCTCTCAAATACTGGGATTACAAGTGTGCACCACCACACCCAGCTCAAAGATGTATTAGGACCCAAAACATGTAAAAGGTGTTTAATGCATATGTGTGAGAGAATGAATTCCCTGGTTGTTTATCCAAAAAAAAAAAAAAAAAGAAATACTTTACGTCTTGGATTGGATTGGGTTCTCCTAGATGACTGAGCCAAAGTCTCAAGTGGAAGAGATTGCTTAAGGAAGTGCTCCCGGGGTAGATTATTAAGGAAGTGCTCCCAAGGTAGATTATTACAGAAGTGCTCCGGGGTAGATTATTAAGGAAGTGCTTCCAGGGTAGATTATTAAGGAAGTGCTCCCAGGGTAGATTATTAAGGAAGTGCTTCTGGGGTAGATTATTAAGGAAGTGCTCCCGCAGTTATATGAAACAAGATAATGGACTTTTTAAATATTTGTATTCATTATTCTTGGCGATTTCATACCTTTCTGAGGTAGATTATTAAGGAAGTGCTCCGGGGTAGATTATTAAGGAAGTGCTCCGGGGTAGATTATTAAGGAAGTGCTCCCGGGGTAGATTATTAAGGAAGTGCTCCGGGGTAGATTATTAAGGAAGTGCTCCCGGGGTAGATTATTAAGGAAGTGCTCCGGGGTAGATTATTAAGGAAGTGCTCCCGGGGTAGATTATTAAGGAAGTGCTCCGGGGTAGATTATTAAGGAAGTGCTCCGGGGTAGATTATTAAGGAAGTGCTCCCGGGGTAGATTATTAAGGAAGTGCTCCGGGGTAGATTATTAAGGAAGTGCTCCCGGGGTAGATTATTAAGGAAGTGCTCCGGGGTAGATTATTAAGGAAGTGCTCCCAAGGTAGATTATTACAGAAGTGCTCCGGGGTAGATTATTAAGGAAGTGCTTCCAGGGTAGATTATTAAGGAAGTGCTCCCAGGGTAGATTATTAAGGAAGTGCTTCTGGGGTAGATTATTAAGGAAGTGCTCCCGCAGTTATATGAAACAAGATAATGGACTTTTTAAATATTTGTATTCATTATTCTTGGCGATTTCATACCTTTCTGAGGTAGATTATTAAGGAAGTGCTCCGGGGTAGATTATTAAGGAAGTGCTCCGGGGTAGATTATTAAGGAAGTGCTCCTGGGGTAGATTATTAAGGAAGTGCTCCGGGGTAGATTATTAAGGAAGTGCTCCCGGGGTAGATTATTAAGGAAGTGCTCCGGGGTAGATTATTAAGGAAGTGCTCCCGGGGTAGATTATTAAGGAAGTGCTCCGGGGTAGATTATTAAGGAAGTGCTCCGGGGTAGATTATTAAGGAAGTGCTCCCGGGGTAGATTATTAAGGAAGTGCTCCGGGGTAGATTATTAAGGAAGTGCTCCCGGGGTAGATTATTAAGGGAGTGCTCCCGGGGTAGATTATTAAGGGAGTAGGAGAGTTAAGCCAGGGAGAGGAAGGTAGACAAACCACTGTCCACATTTAGATTAATTCCTGGACTCTGTGTGATATTGTTGGGAGCTCTGGAGCAGAGTTACATCCCCAAGTTCATCCAGTCTTGACAGCCGGGAGCTTTTGTGTGGACTTTTCTTGGGCTTTTGTGTGGACTCAGTGGCCAGCGGCTGGCTCCCGGCTTCGTCTGGGGTGTGGGCTCCCAGGCCTGTCCCAGTTTCCACCTGGAGCTGGCTCCTTTGCAGAGGGCTGCCAGTGTCGGCTGAAGAGGTTTCAGGGGATCTGGGAACACTGGCGTGTGTCCTGGCTTTCTTGCTCCTTTGCTTCATTCCGAGCAAGATGCTCCTGTGAATCCTTGTATTCCAGCCCTGTTGTCTTTGCTCATGTTTGGTCTGTTTGCTAATTTACATCGTACTGCTTTGTGTTGGCATATAAAAAAAAAATAAAATACCTAAACATTTTTTAGGGGTGCTGGGGATTGACTCCAGGGCATTCTACCTCCGAGCTTAACCCCCAGCCTGATTTTTTTATTCTTTATTTTGAAACAGGGCCTCACTAAGTAGCTGAGGCTGACTGCAAAGCCAGATCCTCCTCTATCAGCCTCCCAAGTACTGGGATTACAAGCGTCAGCCATCACGCCTGGCTAACAGTTTTTTTTTTTTTTAATTTAAATAGCCAGTCATGGTGGCGCACACATGTAATCCCAGCATTTGGGAAGCTGAGACAGGAGGATCATGGTTCGCGAACAGCCTTAACTACTTAGTGAGGCCCTGTGCAACTCAGTGAGACCCTATTTCAAAATAAAGAATAAAAAAAATAGGGCTAGTAGTGTAGCTTGGTGGTAGAATGCTCCTGGGTTCCATCCCCAGTGCTCAAAAAAAAAAAAAAAAAATTACATGTATTACATGCTCACGCATACTGATTTATTCACCTATTTTGTGGTACTTTGTGTGTGCGCGCGCGCGCGTGTGTGTGTGTGTGTGTGTGTGTGTGTGTGTGTGTATGTGTGGAGGACTGGAGATGGAATCTACGTGAACCTGCAAGCTTCACTTCTAGCCCTGCTTGCTTTTTTCCTCTCTCTCTCTCTCTATCTCTCTCTCGGGTGGTACTGAGGGTGGAACCCAGGAGCTTTTCTACCTTCGGGCTATACTCCCAGACCTGTTTTATACTTTATTTGGAAACAGGGTCTCACCAAGTTGCTGAGAGCCTCACTAAGTAGCTGAGGCTGGCTTCGAACCTGTGCGATCCTCCTGTCTCAGCCTCGCAAGTGCTGGGATTACAAGCATGCGCCACCACACCCAGCTTACTTTTTTATTTTTATTTATTTATGATTTTTGCGGGTCTGGGGATGGAACCCAGGGGTATTTACCCTCCGATCTATACCCTCAGTCCTATTTTTTATTCTTTACTTTGAAACAGAGTCTCATTAAGTTGCAGAGGGCCTCACTAAGTAGCTGAAGCTGTCCGCGAACCCCAATCCTCCAGTCTCAGCCTCCCAAATGCTGGGATTACAAGTGTGCACCACCACACCTGGTTTATTCTTTTATTTTGAAACAGAGTTTTACTAAGATGCTGAGCCTGGCCAAAAAGCTTGGCACTCCTCCTGTCTCAGCTTCCCCAGTACCTGGATTATAAATGTGTGCCACCACTCCAGACTTTATTTGGTTTTTTGTTTTGTTTTGGTTTGGTTTGGTGGTACTAGGGGTGGAACCCAGAGGCTTTCTTATATTTTATTTGGAAATAGGGTCTCACTAAGTAGCTGAGGCTGGCTTTGAACCTGTGCGATCCTCCTGTCTCAGCATACGCCACCACGCCCGGCTACCACTCCCGACTTAAAATAATAATTCTTGCGGGGCGTGGTGGTGCACACTTGCAATTCCAGCATTCAGGAGGCTAAGACAGGAGGATCACAGTTTGAGGACAGCCTCAGCTACTTAGTGAGGCCCTCTGCAACTCAGTGAGACCTTGTTTCAAAATAAAGAATAAAAACTAGGGCTGGGGGTATAGCTCAGAGGTAGAATGCACTTGGGTTCCATTCCCATTACCGCAAAAAAAAAAAATAAATAAACAATTATTCTTAAACCAAGATAGCAGATATCTCAAATATTTGTATCTAAAAAACGAAAACCATAAAAGTCCTGGAGGAAGGCGTGGGGCTACTTTGGGAAGCAGGAGCTTGAGAAGGTTAAACTTTTCTAGAGAAAGAAATGGAAAGAATTTGTTTTTTATGTTGGTTTGTTTTTCTATTCTGAGAGGGCGAGCACAGAGGACGGAGGAAGGAGTAGAGGAACAAGGGATGTAGCCAAAGGCTGCCGTGAGGAAGAGTGTCTGAGGTTGGATTTTAAATGCTGTGCGGTTCCGTCTCTAAACACTGCCTGTAGACTGCCACCTACTCAAAACCTTTGGTAAATAGAAGCTATTTATGGTATGAAAACCAAGGAATGGAGTGAAGACAGGGTAGAGCTCGAATTGCTGAATGGAGAACAAGAATTCAGCGGAGGCAGACCAAGCCAGAGGACCACGAGACCAAAGCTCCACGGGGAGAACACAGAAGTCTTGGCGAGGGCACGGGTTTCCTTCTCCCCAAGGCATGGAATACGAACATCCAGGCCAATCTGGTCCAGATCTCATGGATAACTGATTATACCAAGGAAGCTATCATATCTTTATAAGGTGCCTTTATAAAATAATAAGCCATCGTAACATTGTGGAAGTTATGTAAGTCAAGAAAAAAAAAAAAGAAGAGACAAAGAAAAAACAAACATATCTGGGGATGGAACTCAGGGGCACTCTATGTCCAAGCTCTACCCCAGCCCAATTTTTTATTCTTTATTTTGAAACAGGGTCTCACCGAGTTGCAAAGGGCCTCACTATGGGATTACAAGTGTGGGCCACCACGCCCGGCTAAGAACCCATATCTTAAACTTCCCCATCCAGTCTGTATATTATTGTTGCCAATAGCAATTTACAACGGTAGGGGGCAAGTTACTGACTGTGTCTGAGGCTTCTCTGAAAGCCTTAATAATAAACAGGGAGTCTGGAGAAGTGTCTTAACTTAACGCCCCTGTGTCAGAGCTGTCTGAGAAGCTATTCGCCCACTCACCTCGGCTCACATTCCAGCTGCTCCATGGGCTTGATAAAATTTCTGGCTCAAAGTATCCTTTTCCACGATTTGTTAAATTTCTTCTACTCAATCCTTAAAAAAAAAAAAGACTTTGGTATGAAGGAAAAGTAGGATATTTAAGATCTGAAAACTTTTAGAATGGTACAGACCTATTCTTAAGACCAAGAGGATGGGTTATTATTGTGTATTCTATAAAAGTAAGAAGGCTTTGAGGTTTAAATGTCACTTAGTCTCTGGTTCGGGATGAAAGGCACATGAAGGCTGGAGGATCATGGGAGCTAGCCAGAGTTTATCTTCTATGCTTTGGTAAGGGGAGGCTACTGAGGATTTTCAGTAACATCAGATCTTGAATGGGAAATGTCACTGGTTACAACGTGCAGAGGACGTCAAAGGAAAGTCAGGCTTCTAAGGTAGCCTGGGCTGCTATAACCAAATACCATAGGCTTGAATAATACACATTTATCTCTCAAAGTTTTGAGGGCTGGGAAGTGCGGGCTTAGAGTCCCAGCAGGTCAGGGTGGTGAGACTTCTCTTCCTGTAAAAGGCAGCTTTCTTGCTGTGACCGCGCGTGAAGAGGGAGGTGGCAGAGCTTCTCTTCCTCTTCCTTGTTCTCCTTGTCCTTTCCCTCCTCTCCTCCCTCTGCTGTCGGAGGGATTTCCCTCACACAGCACATTAACAGCTAAAACTGAGACCGTCAGGGGCAAACGGAGAGAGCGGACCCTTTACCCCATGACCCGGAGGAAAAGCTAGGAGACCCAAAGGTGGGTGAGTGAACAAAATCTATAGCTACACAGAACACAGAGAGGCAAATTGCTGGAGATTAATTGGCAGAATAAATATATTTCCAAGTATTACAGGTTATTAAGATATTTTTTGCCAGGCGTGGTGGCGCTTGGGAGGCGGAGACAGGAGGATCGCGCAGGTTTGAAGCCAGCCTCACTGCCTTAAGAGACCCTGTTTCCACATAAAAATGTATAAAATAGGTCTGGGAGTGTAGCCCATGGGAGTGTAGCCCGGAGGTAGAAGGGCTTCCAGGAACCCCAGTACCACCAAAAAAAAAAAAAGATATTTTTCAAGGAAGATTTCCCACTCATTACATTAGTATACTTGTCAAGGGACGTGTGTGTGTGTGTGTGTGTGTGTGTGTGTGTGTGTGTGTGTGTGTGTGACTGATGATGTTTAGTTTAGGGCCAGTCTTTTAAATGTCTTCTGATATAAAGGAACCAAGAAGCCGGGCGTGGTGGTGCACGCTTGCAATCCCGACACTCCGGAGGCTGAGACCGGAGGATCGCGGTGCTCGGACAGCCTCAGCTGCTTCCCTCTGCAACTCAGTGAGACCCGGTTTCACAATAAAGAATAAAAAATAGGGCTGGGGGTGTAGCTTGGAGGTCAAATGCCCCTGGGTTCCATCCCCAGACCCGCAAAGAAGGAAAGAAAGAAAGAAAGAAAGAAAGAAAGACAAACCAAGAGTCTTTAGGCCACAAAAGTTGAAACTAGCTTCAAATCATGACCATGTTCCAATTCACTAATTGCTCCTGAGACAAGAAGCTCCCTCCTCCCTTCCTCCCTCTTCTCCTCCCCTCCTTCTCCCCCTCCTCCCCCTCCTCCTCCCCCTTCCTTTCTCTCTCTCACTCTCTCTTCTCCTCTCTTCTCTCTTCTCTTCTCTCTCTCTCTCTCTCTCTCTCTCTCTCTCTCTCTCTCTCACTGCTCATTGATCCCAGGGGCATTTTACATCTGAGCTTCATCCCCAGTGCTTTTTTATTTTTATTTTGAAACAGGGAGGGTCTTGGTAAATTGTAAAGGCTGGCCTCAAACCTGTGATCTTCCAGTCTCAGCCTCCCAAATGCTAGGATTACAGGTGTGCCCCCCGCATGCCCAGCAAGAAGCTTATTTATCATCATCATCATCTTTGCAGTATTGGGGGTTGAACCCAGGGGCATTCCACCACCGAGCTCCACCCCTAGTTCTATTTTTACTCTTTATTTTGAAACAGGATCTCCCTCATTAAGTGGCTGAGGCTGTTTGCAAACCTGCGTCCTCCTGTCTCAGCCTCCCAAGTACTGAGATGACAAGCGTGCACCACCATGCTTAGCTAGGAGCTTTCCTTTAATCCTCCACATAAAAGTAATCTCTACTCTGTATTGTTACTGTTTATGACTATTCCGCATTTAGCCTTTGTCATATTTACCTCTTAGGGATTAGACATTTGGATTCCAATTCTCCCCTTAAAGAGTAAGTTTCTTCTGGATTTGAATTATCCTTTGAAAGAATTTAGCTTAAATTCTTAAAACTAGTAGGAGGCCCAGAGGTATTTGCCAATTTAAGGGTTACATGAGTAGCTCCATCTGTACCCAGAACATAGTGGGAAGTTGGGAAAATTGAAACCACTAATGATACCGAGCTGGGGAAATCCCACTCAGTAGGCAAAGTGGTAGTGGAAATTCCACACCCACAGAGCATCTTCAACTTGGTACACACACACACACACACACACACACACACACACACACACACACACGACTACTAGAAAATTTTAAATTACATCTATTATGTGCTCATGTATACTGATTTATTTACCTATTTTGTGGTACTAGAGGTTGAAGCCAGGGCATTCTACCTCCAAGTTACACCCCCCAGTCTTTTTAAATTTACTTTTGTTTTTGCTATTTGGTACTGGGGATTGAGCCCAGAAACATTCTACCTCCAAGCTATACCCCCCACATTCCTATTTTATTTTTATTTGGAAATAGGGTCAAGCCAGACATGGTGGTGCACACTTGTAATCCCAGTGCTTTGGAGGCTGGGACAGGAGAATGGCAGGTTCAAAGTCAGCCTCGACAATGTAGAGAGGCTCTCAGAAACCTAGGGAGACCCTGTTCCCAAATAAATAAAACTGGGTTGTGGGTGTAGCTTGGAGATAGAATACCTCTGAGTCCAACCTCCAGTATAAATAAATAAATAGAAAGGAAGGAAGGAAGGAAGGAAGGAAGGAAGGAAGGAAGGAAGGAAGGAAGGAATAAGAGGGTTTCACTAGGTTGCTGAGTCTCACTACTTGCTGAGGCTGTCCTTGAACCTGAGATCCTCTTGTCTCAGTTTCCCACACACTGGATTTACAGGCGCGTGCCACCACATCTGGCTGTGTATTTCATTTCTATTGGGTCGCATGACAATGAACTACAACTGTTTTATCCCCTTTAAGTCCTTTGTTCTTAACCTTTTTATAGCCGTCTTAATAGGTATAACTTACATGTAGTTAATGTACCATGGGCGTATCTTTTAGAACTTGAATTAATGACTTTTTGTGTCTGGCTTCCTGGGCTTGACATTACATTTTTGTGAGTTGTTCTCAGAGAGGAGTTTGCTTTCTAGAATTCAATTGTACGGCTATAATGCAGTTATCTGCTTGCTAATTTGTGGGCATTTGTGCTGTTTCCAGTTGGGCTATTATGAATAGCCGCTATGAACCTTCCTGTACACATCCCTCTTGACCTTTGAGAAGAGATTGTGTTGTGTCTTTGGGAAGCCACTCCCATTTGTTCTCCCCCACCCCCACCCCAGTACCTAACACAATGGTTTGCTTGGTGGACATTTGTTGAAATATGGTGTCAAACTAGCAATGTGGTGATTTGTTTTCTAACCTTTGTATAGGGAAAAAAAAAATCCTCCAGTGTCTGAACTGAGTCTACTCACAGTTTCCACTATTATCACAAATAATGAAGAAATAGGTCAGGAAGTCAGTCTCCTGTATTTAAATGATCTAATTCAGTCTTGTTGCCAGTTAAAAATAGACACATGTTCCCAGATACATTTTAGTGACTTATCATGAAAGAATGTAGATGTTTCCTTATATTTTTTCTTAAAATTCCTACCCAATTCCTCCATCTCCTTACTTCTCTCTTTTTATATTTTGGTACTTGGGATTGAGCCCCGGGGAACTGTACCCCTCCCTCCTCCCCTTCTTGGAAGCAGGGTCTTATAAAATAACTGGCCTTGATCCTGTGATCCTTCTCTCTCAGCCTCCCAAATACTGAGATTGCACATGGGTGCCACTGCACCCAGCTACCTTATCCTTTTCTTTTTCCACAGTGAATTAGAGAAAGGCAAATTCTTAGTGGAAATATAATATAAACACTCAAACAAAAACAATTGTTGTGGTAGTTTATTCAAGACCCCATTCCCCCAATCTTCCTTTCCTTTAAGATTATCTGTGCAGGGCGTGGTGGCGCACACTTGTAATCCCCACGCTTGGGAGGCAGAGACAGGAGGATCGCGTAGGTTCGAAGCCAGCTGCGCTGGCTTAAGAGACCCTGTTTCTAAATAAAAATATAAAAAATAGGTCTGGGAGAGTAGCCCAGAGGTAGAACGGCTTCCAGGAACCCCAGTACCCTCCCCCCCCCACACACACACGTATTATCTGTTTGGAAAATAACAGAAGCCGAGCATTCTGAGCTTAAATTATGGATCTGAAATTACTAACAAGGCTCAGGACCTGATCTCTGAGACTCGGCTCTTTCATTTATAAATTAGAAGTATAATATCTTCCATATGCGTAGGATTAAAAAAACCTAATACATGACAAGGATGAAACTTTTTGAATCCATGACATTTCCTGAATGAACTATGTGTGTTTCCTGTTCTGTCTCTCGATAACTTGGTTTAGGAACCAAGGTGCTCCAGGGTGCTGCAGCAAGCTCACCAAGAGCGTCCCTTGATATTTTAAATTTTAAAGGGAAACAGTGGGAGGCTGAGAGAGGAGGATCACAGGTTCAGGTACTAGGCCAGCCTTAGCAATTTAGGATGACACTGTTTAAAAAAAAAAAAGGCCGGGTGTGGTGGCGCACACTTATAATCCCCGCGCTTGGGAGGCACAGACAGGAGGATCGCACAGGTTCAAAGCCAGCCTCTTTGGCTTAAGGGACCTTGTTTCCAAATTTAAAAAATATATAAAAAATAGTTGTCTGGGAGTGTAGCCCGGAGGTAGAAGGGTTTCCAGGAACCCCAGTACCACACACACACACACACACACACACACACACACACACACACACACAAAGGACAGAGGGTATATAGCTCAGAGGTAGACTGCTCCTTGGTTCAATCTCGAGTAGCAAAAAATAAAATTAAATGAAAAGGAAACAGTTATACTTGATCCAGTCATACTAAAGTGGCTCCAAGAAGTTCACGGCTTTCATGTTAGACTGTAGTACATTTCTTTCATCCATGTTCCATCCTAGCAAGATTGTCATCCCAGTACCTGGGAGGCTGAGATAGGACAATCACAGGTTTGCAACCAGCCTCAGCAGCTTGGGCCCTCCACAACTTAGTAAGACCCTGTTTCCGAATAAAAACTAAAATAGGGCTGAGGGTATAGCTCAGGGGTAGAATGCTCCTGAATTCAACCCCCAGTACCAATACATACATACACTGTTTTTAGTTTGTGAGTATTAGTTTTTTATCTGGCTACTAAGTTGTAAAGACATGCAATGCAGTCATTGCGTTGCTTGGACTACTTAGTAAGTGATATCATTTAGGTATTTCTTTGGTCCGTGAGTACTACAGAAAAATGAAAATGGCTAAGACACTGAATGTTAAGAACTTTTTACTCTATTAATTTTTTAATTGAAAACTTAAATTTTTAATTAAAAAAAGGAGGAGGAGCATTCTCCCTCCAAGTTATGCTCCCAGCCCCCTTTTGGTTTTGGTTTTGAAACAAGGTCTTGCTAGGTTGCTGAGAGCCTAGCTAAAGTTGCCGAGGCTGTCTTCTAACCTGTGATCCTCCTGTCTTAGCCACTCAGGTACTGGGATCACAGGCATGTACCATCATGCCTGACCAATTAGTTAACTTATAATTATTCCCCAAACACAATTTAATTATAAACACTTCCCGGAGGTCTTTCCTGATGCAGTGCTCTCCTCCTCCCAGATGGGGTAACGTCCTGGTCAGGAGCCTGTTGTCCAGGCTTCCAAAAGCCCTCTGGGGATCCCACCACCACACTCCTGAAGGTTTATTTCTTAGCTCTCTGTGAGCTCCTGGTGGGCAGAGACCAAGTGCAAATGAACTTTGTGTTCCTGAAACTTAGAACATTGTCTTGCATATCACAGGGGCTCTGGGGACTTTTGTTAATGATGAAAGAGTGGATGTCAGCTTTCTACTGCTGTGATAAAATGCCCAAGGTAAATGACTTCTAAGAAGAGAAGATCTATTTTGGCTCCCTGTTTCAGAGATTTGAGTCTGTTGTCCCTTGGCCTGGTGGCTTTGGGGCCAATAGTGAGATATTCCTTCATGGCCGAAGCAAGGGGTGGAAAAGCTGCCGAGCTCATGACGGCCATGAAGCATGGGGTCCAATATGCCCTCAACAGCACATCTCCAATTACCTACTTCCTCCAAGCAGGCCCTGCCACATAGAGCTTCCACCAGCTTGGTGTAGAAAAACACGATGCAAAGCTCGGCGGCGCACACTTGGAATCCCAGTTCTTGGGAGGATGGGACAGGAGGACTGCAGGTTCACAGCCGGCTTCTACTACATAGTGAGGCCTTCTGCAACATAGTAAGACCCTGTTTCAAAATAGAGAATAAAAAATAGGGCTGGGGGTATAGCTCGGAGGTAGAATGCCCCTGGGTTCAATCCCCAGTACCACAAACCAACCAACCAACCAACACAAATGTAATGGGTCTTGGAGGTTAGTGCAAGACCTATGCCTCAGCAGTGAGGCAGTTGTGCCCATACATCCTGTGTTTCAAAAATCCCTGAAGAGCATCACTGGCTTTGTTCCCATCCTTAAGGATGTGTTCCTTTTCACCCTGGCACACCAGGACCCTCAGTTCTTGCTTGCTTTTGAGGAGTCTTTGAAACAACACTCTTTTACCCCCATGGGAACTTAGAAGAACCTTCACTAATGGATATAGAGTTTTACTTTCTTGCAGGTGAGTCCTCGCCGTGTTTATCTCTACCCCTTACCTGGTGTGGCTTGCTACCACATCTTTTGCAGATCTTGAGAAAGCTCAACCAGGGGATCCGCAACGGCGTAGATCCCCCATGAAGAATGTCTAGCATTCCTTTCTTCAAAAATTATTTTAGGATTATTTGGATTAATATGTGTAATTGGAATTTTATGTATAAACATTATAACTAAAACCGATGGGCAGCGGCTTGTGAGAGACTCAGGCAGCAAAGATTTTTTTCCCAAGGATAAAGTTATTGGATCAAACAATAAGTTCAAACTGACCTTAGTTAGAGCCACTGTATAAGATTTAGTTTGAGTCAGCCTTGTGAAGTGAGACAAAAATTTTTATGATTATTTAAATGTCTAGAGCACCCTTGCCCTAAACTTTATAGAAAATAATAACTTTTACTGTCCTTGGCAATCCTGCTTGCATGGCTATGCCCTAGCTTTTCTGCCAACAAAAAAGTATAAAAACTATAACAAATCCTGAATAAAATGGAAAAAGATGGAGAAAGATTGAGCTCGTGTGGCATTCTTCTCTCATCGGCCTCGGTTTCCCCCTCATCAACACATGAACCCCGAATCTCCTAGGGCTGGACCCCGGCATGGCCGGGGTACCATTGCAGCTGTCCCCTCGGTACACTTCCTCAGCAGCGTGAACATAGTCACCTCTGGCAACTTTCCCAGGCTGGGTTCTTTCTTAGAACAGTCCATGAAACATCACACCCGACAAAGCGTTAACCAAGCCCCAGCAGGGTCAGGTCCTGACTTGCCGCCTGGGATTGGGACAGAAGTGCTCATGACCATCCTCTATTAGACAGACCAGGGTTAGCCAGGTGTGCTGGTGCATGTCTGTAATCCCAGTACTTGGGGAGGTGGAGACAGGAAGATCGAAGGTTCAAGCCCAGCCTCAGAAACTTAGCAAGACCCTGTTTCAAAATTAAAAAAAAAATTAAAAAAGGCTGGGGATATAGCTCAGAGGTAGAACACCTTTAAGTTCAATCCTCAGTACAAAAAAAAAAAAATATATATATATATATATGGAAGGAAGACAGACAGACAGATGAGGGATAGGGCATCCTATTGCTAGAAGAAGCTGGTATCCCAATTCTTGAGTGCTTGGAACTAAATTTCACCATTTTTTTTTGGAGGGGGGTGGTACAGGGAGTGGAACCCAGGGGCTTTCTACATCTGGGCTACACTCCCAGTCCTATTTTATACTTTATTTGGAAACAGGGTCTTACTAAGTTGCTGAGAGCCTCACTAAGTAGCTGAGGCTGGCTTCGAATCCTCCTGGCTCAGCCTCCCAGGTACTGGGATTACAAGCGTGCACCACCACGCCCGGCTCTAAATCTCACCATCTTAGTGCACCTATACTGAAAAGTAAAAGTAGGAGCCCCAACAGGAGTCTCTTAATTCTCTTGCCTTTCCGGTGCTCCCAGACCATTGAGCACTTGATGTATTAACAGTCGAAATGGGAGGTACCCAGGCATTGCATAATGAAATGTATTGCTTCTGAGTAAATACCTCCTCCAAAATTGAGAAAAACCTCAACACCATCAAAGACAACTTCAAAGACAACTTCTAGATTACGAGACACTGCTGGTTCTGGCCTGGGATGGTTACAGTGCGTGTTTCAGTCTCTCCGGTCACACATCTGGTCTCGGATCCTCCCTTTCATACCGTGAGCCTCTTTGCCTGGTTATGATATTTTGTTATCTGTTCCATGTCTGCCTCACACAAGTGTCAGGCTGTGTCTTCTAGATTAAAGGTGCTAAAACTACATGGTGTGCTAGATGAGGCCAAAGATGCCAGCCCTGGAAAAATTCCACCACGGCCCCTTTGTCCTGAGCCCCAAGAACCCATGTCCTGGACCCTAGCTGCGGTTCCCCCTCCACCAGCCCTTCTCAGAAGGAAGCAGCTCTGACGCTCATCACCTGTGCTCCCCAAAGGCAGCTAGGGATACCAGTGGGGTGGGGTCATAAAGGACAAAGGGCGGCAAGCTCTCCCCAACTTCTAAGTCAAGGCTGATCAGGGATTCCAAAGAGGGATTGAAAGTGGGCCAATCAATGGCTCAGATCTAAGGACCAATCATAGCTGAGATTTAAGGACCTATCAGAGAAGAGGGGCAACAACAGTGGTGTGTGTGTGTGTGTGTGTGTGTGTGTGTGTGTGTGTGGTACTGGGGATGGAATCCAGGGATCTTCTACTTCTGGGCTATACCCCTAGCCCTATTTTATTTATTTGGAAACAGGGTCTTGCCTTGAATTGCTGCTTTGAATCCGTGATCCTCCTGTCTCAGCCTTCTAATACTGGGATTCCAGGTGTGCACCACCACGCCTGGTTGCAGCAGTGATTGATGGTGCTTTCTCAGTGGCAGAGGCAGCTAAGTCCTGGGGTAAGCACCCAAGCCAGTGGCCCTGCTGACACTCTCCCCTGAGTGGGAGCCCCGTTTGCCTTTTCCTCTCTCCTGCTATTAAAATGTTGTACCCTGATTTCTGTGTCTCTTAAGCTAGACTGTTTTGGTTCATGGAGAGAAGAACGAAGGCAGGCTGCAAGTCTGGGGCTAAAATTTCCTAGCTTTGACCCAACCCATAACAGTTCCTGTTTTACCAATAGCATCATACCAAGTCTTCAACACATAAGCTCTAGGGAGACATTTAAGATCCAAATCATAATTGAAAGGATATATATGTAATAGGAACCTATGTTTAAAAGTTTTTTGATTGTATATTTGAGAGGCTGAAACAGGAGGATCGAAAGTTCAAAGTCAGCCGCAGCAATTTAGTAAGACCCTCAGCTACTTAGTAGACTCTGTTTTAAATTTAAAAGGTCTGGGGTGGGGTAGGTGGTATAGCTCAGATGCAGAATGCCAAGAGGTTCAACACCTGTTATCAAGAAAATAAAAGTTCAGGTGCTTTTTGGATTACTCAAATGCTATCATATTATTTTGTAACCTGAAGACAATTTGGTTGTCTTTTTTGTGTGTGATATTGAGGCTTGAATCCAAGGGCCTTCTGCTTCTGAGCTAACACCCCCTGCCCTGTTTAATTTTTTTTTAAATTTTGATATAGGGCCTTTCTTGCTAAGTTGCCGAGGCTGGCCCTGAACCTAGGTTCCTCCTGCCTCAGCCTCTCAAGTACTGGGTGCCACCACGCTAGGATTAAATACTCATTTTCAGGGATTTCATTCAACTTAAATTGGGTGAGCACCCTCCCATGATTTGCCAGCACCATTTTAGAGAAAACACTCCACTGTAGGACCTTTATATATATATATATCCCAGGAGACAGATGATACACAAATAATTATTTGTGGTTGGGAATAATTAGCAGGTAAGCAAATACCATATGTGTTTAGCATATATTATAGGCCGCTACCCCTAGTGGACCATTTTAGTAGAATGGTTATAACAAATAGCCATTCTCAAGTACTGCTGGCAGTAATTTAACTTAGTCCAAACACTTTGGTAAAGACTTTGGCAGTTTCTTTTTTCTTTTTTTCTTTGGGGTACTGGGGATGGAACCCAGGGGCATTCTACCTCCAAGCTCCACCCCCAGCCCAATTTCTTATTCTTTATTTTGAAACAGGGTCTCACTGAGTTGCAGAGAGCCTCACTAAGTGGCCGAGGCTCTCTGCCAACCCGGATCCTCCTGTCTCAGCCTCCCGAATGCTGGGATTATAAGCATGTGCCACCATGCCCCGCTTGACAGTTTCTTCTAAAGCTAAACACAGCCAGCGTGGTGTGTGCCTGTAATCCCAGTATCTGAGAGGCTGAGATAGGAGGATCACAGGTTCAAAGTCCGCCTTATCAATTCAGCAAGACCCTCAGCAATTTAAGAGACCCTGTCTCAAAATAAAAAACAAAACAGGACTGGCTTGTAGCTCCAGGTAGAATGCCCCTGAGTTCAGTCCCCAGTGCACACCGCCTCCCCCACACAAAGTTAAACATATATTTTTCGTAAGACCTAGTAATCCCGATCTTTGGTATTTCCCCAAGAGAAATAAAAACATGCCCACACAACGTGTACACTAACCATTATAGGACTTTATTCATAATTATTCATAACTGGAAACAACCCAAATGCTACCACTAGATTAATGGATTGATAAATCAAATTACAACAGAAGACTATTCAGCAATGCTCACAGCCCTGAAGGAAATCTCAAAACATTTTTTTGGGGGGGAAGTCTGGGGATGGAACCCAGGGGCATTCGACCTCCGAGCTCCACCCCCTGTCCTATTTTTTATTCTTTATTTTGAAACAGGGTCTCATTGAATTACGGAGTGCCTCACTTACGCAGCTGAGGCTGTCCTCGAACCGCCATCCTCTGGTCTCCTCCTCGCAAATGCTGAGATTACCAGCGTGCATCGCCACCGCCACCACCACGCCCGGCTTCCAAACATTTTGCTAAGAGAAAGAAGCCAGATTGAAAAGAATGCAGACTGTATGAAGTTATGTAAGTTCAGGAACAGGGAGAACGAGGTTCTCCAGTTAGAAATCAAATTAGAATCGCAGCCGGGCGTGGTGGAGCACGCCTGCAACTCAAGTAATTGGGAGGCTTCGAGACAGGAGGATCACAAGTTCGAGGACAGCTTCAGCAAAACAGCGAGCGTGTGCAACTTAGCGGGCTGTCTTGAAATAAAAAGGGCTGGGGGTGTAGCTCAGAGGTAAAACATGGGGTCAATGCTCAGGAGCGCGCGCGTGCGCGCACACACACACACACACACACACACACACACACACACACACTAGAACTGCCCGGAGAGTGAGTGAGTGCCCAGGGAGTTACTCCATCTTCCTGGGGTGCTGGAGGTCTACGCTATACCTTCTTGGGGTTGGTGATTTCACGCCTGAATACGTTCGACAAAACCCCCGGACCCGAATCCTTAAAACCTATACGTCCAACGTCAGTTCCACCAAAGCAAAGAAAAAGGACCACACAGCGCGCGCGGGTGGCGGCCGGAGGAAGACGGGAGCGCGTCGTCTGGTCTTCTTGGGAAAAAGAAAGAAAGAAGAAGAAGAAAAGGCCGGGAAGGGGCGGGGGAGGAGATTCCCAGCGCTGGCCGCCGGCCGCGTCCCGATCCCAGCCGGGGAGGACTGGGAAGCCCTCTCGGTTCCGGGGCCGGCGTCGGGGGCGGGGCGTCGCGCCGCGCTGACGTCACGTGCGCGCCGACGTCACCGCGCGGCTTCCCGGGCGCGCCGGGGCTCGGGGGGCGCCGAGTTTGAGTGGTGTGGGGTCCGCCGGCGCGGCCCCTGCCGCCCGCCGCGCCCCGGGAGCGGCGTCCCCGGCGGGCCGAGGCGTCGCGCCGGCTCCCGCGGACACTCGCCGAGAGTGGGCCCCGGCTCGGCGGGCGCCGCGGCCATGGAGCCCCGCGGCATGGAGTACTTCAGCGCCCAGGTGCTGCACAAGGACGTCGGCGGCCGGCTGCAGGTCGGCCAGGAGCTCCTGCTGCACCTCGCCACGCCCGGCGCCCTCCCGGACCTGGGGGACGACCTGAACCGCCTGGGCAAGACCGTGGACGCGCTCACCGGCTGGGTGGGCTCGAGCAACTACCGGGTAAGCGGCCGGCGGCCGGGCACGCCCTCCGGCTCCGGCCCTTTCGTCCCCGGCTCCCCGCCCTGGGGGCCCGGGGCCGCTGGCCGCCGCCGAGATGCCCACGCTGGAGAATCGGCGGCGGAGGCGGCGATCCCCTGACACCTTGCCGAGTTCTTTGGCGCCGGGACACTCTGTGGATCGCTTATTTTTTTAAAAAGAATCAGTGGCGGCATACCTGCAGGAAAGGGCTGGGGAACATTTGTACGCACCTGTGTAGACGGGACCAAGGCAGAGAGGACATTTGGATAGGATTTAAGTTGAAAATAGATGTCAGTTTAATCCCCTCTGAGTGATGTGTAGTCTACCTAATAGCCCGTTTCTGTTTCTGTTTCATATATATATATATATTTTTTTATGTCTGTAAGGTTGTGATTTTTCCATCTCTAAAAGTTTTTTCTTTAAGGGATTAATCAGTTACCCCATGGCGTTTGCTGTTGAATTTCATGAAAAGATGAGCCCCGTGACATTCTTTCCTTTCTTGACGAGAGAGAGCATTTGAATCCTCATCATTTTGTTTTACCGCAGTTCAGGACTGACTCAGATTTGAAACTATGCTACCAGTTTAGTTGATGATGGGGGACAAACGAAAAAAGAAAGGTGAAGTGCTAAAACATTGTTTCCCGAGCATCGGTAGTGGGCACGTTGTAATGTAGCCACGTAGGGAGAACAGGTAAATATTCCGTAGATATTCTGCGATTAGCCGGTTCCGTAGTTGTTAGCAGTTCCTCTCTTTCTAGTCTTCTGGTGGCGCTGTTGCTTTAAAATGCAGGCGGGAACCTCCTGTGGATGCTGTGCTTTTTCTTAGTAATATAGCCTTGTATCCAGCGAGTCGGCTGTGCCTTGAAGCTTCTTATCTACATTGAGAAGAAAAGACAAACTCTAGAATTTCTGATGCAGCTTTAATGGTAAAACCTATATGAGTTTTGAAAAAGGTTAGACTTTTACCAAGATGATAAATAGTTTGAGAATTCACCACCTGTTTGTTCTGTTACATATTATCTCTTTACTCCTCCTTACGTTTAGGAAAAGTTAATGTTTACTAATGTATCATTGCCGTTTGTATTATTTCTCGTTTGGAAGAAACAAGGTAAGTTTACTTTCAGAAAGGCAAATATGAAGATAGTTGAAGCAGCATAAGCTGTTGTGGAAAGTCAGTTCTTCAGTAATGTTTACTGTTCTTCCCAAATGAAGGTTGATGTACCACCCTCTTCTGTATTGACTTTCGTGAAGGCGCTTTGATCCATTCCCTCCTTAGATGTACTGTCAGTGAATGACAGTGGATCAGGTCATCTCTTGAAATGCACCTGGCGTCTGTGAGCCCACTGCATCCCAATTTTTGTTAGCCTCTGAGCTCTGTCTCTGTTTTGTGCTATTTCCGTGTGTGTGTGTGTGTGTGTGTGTGTGTGTGTGTGTGTGTGTTTGGGATTTACCAGGGGCATTCTACCTCCAGGCTATCTGTACCCCCCAGCCCTATTTTATTTTGAAACAGGGTCTCAGCTAAGTTGCTGAGAACCTTACTAAGTTGCTGAGGCTTGCTCCAAACAGGTTATCCTGTCTCATCATCCCAGGTACTGGGATTCCAGGCATGCACCATCACTCCCATCTTGTGCTTTGGTTAGACCTGGAAGAGTTAGAATCGTTCAGTGGTTGGTTCCCGGGTCTCATCTGTTTTTATTAGACATTCTTTCCTTGCTCTTTCACTAGACACGTACACAATTTCAGCAGTCAGAACAGACTTGCCACTGACTCTCATCACCTTATTTACACATTCTAGCCACACCAGCCTTCTTCACACTCGGGCCTCTGAATGTGCTGTTTCTCCTGTCTGAATCAATCAGGCTGCTCTCCCAGTAGCTTACCTTTCCTGATATGATTGATGAATTGCCTGTCTTCCTAATTCACCTAATCTCTATATGAGTATTAGATCCTGTGCCTTTTTTATCTACCCAAGGATATTAACACATCAGTGCCTTCTTCTTGAATTACTAGTTCTAACCTTCCCACTAAATTATGTATAAAAACTTTTCTGACAATATTAGAATTCTTATTAGTTATTTGGGTTTGTAATCTAAATTGCATTGTATGTGTTTGGGAATTGAACCCAGGGGTATTGTATCTCTGAGCAATACCTGGCCCTTTTTTATTTTGAAACAGGGTCTTGTTAAGTAACTGTGTGCTGACACATACTGGCCTAAAACCTGTGATGCTGTCACCTCAGCCTCCCAAGAGCAGGTATTACTGATGAGGTCACCACGCCAGGCTGAAGTTGTATCTTTCTTTTTTAAATTTTTTTATTTTGTGGTTCTGGGGATTGAACTCAGGGGCATTCTACCTCTGAGCCTCAGCCCCAGCCCTGTTATATTCTTTTATTTTGAAAGAGGGCCTTGCTAAGTTGCTGAGACTGGCTGTGAACCTACAATCCTTCTGTCTCAGCCTCCCGAATACTGGGATTTCAAGTGTGCACCATCACGCCCAGCATATCTTTCTTTTTTTGGTGAACTCAAGGTATAAAATGCATCAAAGCTGGGTGTGGTGGTGCATGCTTGTAATCCCACTACTTGGTAGGCTGAGACAGGAGGATCCAGTTCGCGGCCAGCCTCAGCTACTTAATGAGGCCTCTGCAACTTAGACTCTGTTTTAAAATAAAGAATAAAAAATCAGGCTGGGGGTGTAGGTTGGAGGTAGAAGGCCCCTGGTGCGACAGACTGGCTCAATCGGGAATAATAAATCCAGCACTGAATATGGCCACTGAGTCCGTTCGGGACCGAGTTTTCTCAGAAAGGTGGGCAAAGGTTTCGGTTGTAGTTCTGCAGCCACTTATCTGCAGCGATTTTTTCCCTTTTATGAAATAAACTCCTTTAAGTTCCTGTTCAGGGCACTAAAAGTAGAGATTCCTCTCCGGGGAAAAATCTGAATTGATTGACACGAACAAATGCCTCTTGTGCAATTGGCCACTTTATTCTAGACACAAGATTTTTTGTACTTCCCTATTTCCCCATGATTCCCTAGTAGAAAAGTGCAAACACCCAAATACAATAGTGAGATATACATGTCTTGTTCAGGAACAAGACAAAAGTAAGGCCTGTGACATCACAGGTCTTTGTGATTGAAATCAGTCCCTGGTGGGTCTTGTGCTTTAAGTCAGCCCCTTTGGCCTTGCCTTGGCCTTGCAGCTGCAGAGGCTTTTAGTGGGCAAATTCCAGAAGAACAAAAGTCACATCCAAAATCACTTGAAGAATTCAGTTTTTAAGAGTTTTCTTTAACCCTTTCAGAACCTTTTATTCCTAGGGCTTAGTCCGATGTCCTTCTCTATCTAGCAACCTTCTTTGAGTTGAATGGGGACGAAGTCTGAGATTCCAGCTTTCATACATGTAAGTTGGCATAGGGAAATCCGTGTACATTTATGATGATTTATAGAGGCTTTCGATGAATGTCTGCTGGATTTTGTCTGCAATACCATCTGCTGTCTGAACCCTTCACCCTATTAAACACTTAAAGTATATTTTAGTAGGCTGGGCGTGGTGGTGCACGCTTGTAATCCCCGCGCTTGGGAGGATGAGACAGGAGGATCACACAGGTTCAAAGCCAGCCTCAGCTACTTAGTAAGGCTCTCAGCAACTTAGTGAGACCCTGTTTCCAAAATAAAATATAAATAGGTCTGGGAGTATAGCCCGGAGGTAAAAAGCCTCTGGGTTCTACCCCAGTACCACCAAAAAATAAATAAATTAATTAATTAAATACACACACACACACATATATAGTAGTAGACAGGGGCCCAAAAACAACATGAAGTTTTTATTATATGTCTTTTGTTCTGTCAGAACTATTTTAACCAGGTGGTGTAGTCCTGTCTCCAGGCAGTGCTATCATTAGGTGCAAAGGTCAAGATTCCTCCTAGCCCTTGGCTCTATTGTAATGATTAGAATGAAGGTCAAAGATAGGGAGGAATTCTGCATTTGTAATTGCTGTAGCAGGAATGCTTCCACAGTATCTGAATTCTGACTAGAATTACATCTTGAACAAAGCCGAGGGCATTTAGAGGCTTAGACAAATTACTAGAAGATTTATTTTCCACAGAAACAGTTTCTTCCACAGTCCTGATCTTACATCACCGGAGCAATTCGTGTGGAAAGTTAAAGGAATCATTACCAAAAGAATAATAGTTATGAAAGAATATCTAAGAGTGGGGGAGTACTTTGGCCAGAGACAACACTTCCCCTCGGGGCTCTGCTTCCTTTAAGCTTAGCCAATTTCTTGCGTGGAAATTACACACACAAATGCCGAGGAAAAGGGGGCACCCTGGGTTCAATCCCCAGTACCACACAATAAACAAACAAACAATCAAAAAACACACCAAACTCTTGAAAAATGTATCATCGCCGGGTGTGGTGGTGCAGGCTTGTATTCCCAGTATTTGGGAGGCTGAGACAGGATCACAGTTGGCAGACAGCCTCAGCTACTTACTGAGGTCCTTTGCAACTGAGACCCTGTTTCAAAATAAAGAATAAAAAATAGGTCTGGGGGTGGAGTTCGGAGGTACAATGCCCCAGGGTTCAATCTCGAGGACTACAATGAGAAGAAAAAAAAAGTGTATCATCAGCTGGGCATGGTGGCACATGCTTGTAGTCCTAGTACTTGGGAGGCTGAGGTAGGAAGATTGCAGGCTTGAGACAGCCTCAGCAAAGAGTCTCATCAACTTAATGAGACCCTGTTTCAAAAATAAGAATAAAATAGGGCTGGAGGTGTAGCTCAAAGGCAGAATACCCCTGAGTTCAATCTCTGGTGCCACACACACACCAAAAAAAGTATATCATCACCTGGGCATGGTGGTGCATATCTGTAATCTAATACTTGGGAGACTGGTACAGGACGATTGCAGATTTGAGGCTAGCTTCAGCAGCTTAGTAAGACCCTGTTTCAAAATAAAAAAAGGGTTGGCGGTATAGCGTGGAGGTAGAGGTTCAGTCCCCAGTACCAGAAAAGAAAAAGTACATCATAGAAATTTTGAACATATATAGGATTGTATTTAAATTTCAAATTAATGCTGAACAATTTTTCAGTTTTTCTTTGGGTTTCATAGTACTTTAGAATTTGAGTGTCTTATTGAAACAGTCATTGCTTCAATACATTTGAGCCTGTCTGTCTGCTGGATATTGTTGACAATGCTGAGGACAAGATAGGCAAGCAAGGGTCATTCACTCAGGCTCCTGCGGGTAGCTGTTGCTGACCTACCATATGCAGGCACATTGTTTTAGGCATATACAGTAGTGAAGAAGAGATAGACATCCTTGCCTTAGTCCACTTAACCTAGTGGGGAGAAGGGAATAAGGATAAGTAAATAAAAAGTGTAGAATGCTAGGTGGTGATAAATGATTTGGAGAAAAAAAACAGTGAAGGTAGTGTCAGGATTCAGAGGTCGAAATTTTATTTATTTATTTGTTTATTTATTTATTTGTTTGTTTGTTTGTTTATTTATTTTTGTGGTACTGGGATGAAACCCAGGGGCATTCTACCTAATTTTTTATTATTTATTTTGAAACAGGGTCTCACTGAGTTGCAAAGGGCCTCACTAAGTAGCTCACAAACCACGATCCTCCTGTCTCAGCCTCCGAAATGCTGGGATGACAAGCGTGCGCCACCACCCCGGGCTCCAGTGGTTACAGTTTTAAAGAGAAGACCGCAGATAGGGTGGCTTGCAGTAGATGGGAGAAGATCTCTTGTGTTAGAAAGAGGTAGGCAGATGTGTATATAAATTAGATCATTTTAGGTAACATCTGCCTATAAGTCAATGTGGTACGAGGGAATATATTTTGGTTGGTTAACCAAGTGAGGTAACATTTGAGTGCAGAAACTAAAGAAGTAAAGATAGGAGTGGAGATTGATTCCGGCAGAGGACACATCATATTCAGAGGCCCGAGTGTGGAGAGGACTAGCGTGGCTCGAATTTCAATGAGTGAGGTGTCAAGGAGGACGGAGTTGGGAGGTAGACGGAAAGGGCCAGAATTCTGTTGTAAACATGGTGGAGGGTTTTGAAGGGCAGGGGTCGGCCTTAGTGGAGCAGTAGAAGCAGCAGGTGATACGGTGGGGCCGCCATTGTGGTAAGGTCCAGATGAACGTCGCGCTGGATTGGGCATGGGGTTAAAAGACAGAGGAATCAGGGGTGGTCGCCTGGCTGGAGCAGGAGGGCAGATGGAGCTATATACCGAGATGGGGAAGACTAAGTGGAACAACTTGGATAAAGACGAGAGTTTGATTTTAGCCGGGTGTGGTGGCGCATGCTTGTAATCCCAGTACTTGGGAGGCTGAGACCGGAGGATTGGGGTTCATGGACAGCTTCAGTTACTTAGGCCCTCCGCAACTCACTGAGACCCTGTTTCAAAAGAAAGAATAAAAAATAGGGCTGGGGCATAGCTCGAAGGTAGAATGCCCCTGGGTTCCAACCCCAGGACTGCCAGGAAAAAAAAAAAGAAAAGCTTGGTTTTCACTATGTTAGGTGTGAGAAGGTTGCTTAGCATTGAGGTTGAGACTAAGTAGACAATTGGGTCTTGAGTGTGGTGGAGAAGTTTTAATTGGAGAATAACAAGAGGGAGATAGAATACAGCGTGATGCGCATGCCTGCAGTTCTACTACCGGGGAAGCCGAGGCAGGGGGAGCATGGGTTTGAGGCCGTCTCAGCAATTTAAGCTAGAGTTCGTTTCAAAATAAAAAATGAAAAGAGGTCTAGGGTTGTAGCTCAGACATAGCCCCTGGGTTCAATCCCTAATATAAAATAAAAGAAACAGGAATATTTGTAATGCATGTGCTTTGCATTTGACTTTTGCTAAGGACAGTTTTGCAATTTCAGGGATCCTCAGCTTTTTTTTCTTTTTTTTTTTTTTTGGTGGTAGTGGGGTTCCTGGAAGCCCTTCTACCTCCGGGCTACACTCCCAGACCTATTTTTACATTTTTATTTGGAAACAGGGTCTCCTAAGCCAGCGCGCGCGGCTGGCTTTGAACCTGCGTGATCCTCCTGTCTCTGCCTCCCAAGCGGAGATTACAAGCGTGTGCCACCACGCCCGGCATGGGATCCTCAGCTTTTTAAGTGGTGCTATGATAATAAAATTTTCTCCTGAAATGCTGTTAAATATGATAAGCACCATTTAAAGAGTCCTCAGTGCATATCAGGACCTGTCTCAGGTGCTTTGTTCGCATTATCTTGTTTAATTTCTAAGATAGCCTTGGGACATCAGTACTATCATTTTCCTCCTTTTGTAGAAAAGGAAACAGACCTGGTAAGTTAGTAGAGGAGTACTTGAGCCTAGGAAGATTAGCATATCCACACTTTTTTTCTTTTCTCTCCTTCCTTAGCTGGGCGTGGTGGTATACACCTGTAATCCCAGGACTTGTGAAGTTAAGCTAGGAGAATCACAGGTTCAAAACTAGCCCCAACAACTTAGTGAGGCCTTCTACAGCTTAGACCCTGTTTAAAAAAAAAAAAAAGCTGGGCGTGTTGTAATCTGAGTACTTAGGAGGCTGAGACAGAAAGATTGCAGACTCAAGAATAGCTACAAGTAGTGAGATTCTCAACCTAGTGAGACCCTGCTTCCAAATAAAAGTAAAAAATAGATCTGGGGCCATAACTCAGAGGTAGAATGCCCCTGGGCTCAGTCCCCAATACCATAAAAAAAAAGAGGTCTGGGGTGTAGCCCTTAGTTCACTCTTAAGTACAGCAGCAAAACAAAACAAGAACTCCTTTTATAAGCATCTTCTGTGTCCTATTATTTTCAATTTTTTACATTGAGAGGATTAGTGACATTTACATTGTCAGCACCCATAACAGCAAGTTGACTCTAAAAATGGAGAAACATTAAGTAGCATCTTGATTAGAATGATCTGATCTGCTAGGTAATGTCTAGGAGTTCATGTTTTTTCTCAGACTCCCAGATCGCAGCCCCTTGGGATTCCTAAGGAGGATGTTTACCAACAGCAGCGTCACTTCATTTATAGTTCCTATGAACTTTCACTTTTTTTGTGTGGTACCAGGGATTGAACCCAGGGGTGTTCTACGTCTGAACTATACGCCCAGCCCTGTTTTCATTTTTTCTTTTGAAACAGGGCCTTGCTAAGTTGCTGAGGCTGGCTGAGAACCTGTGATCCTCCTGTCTCAGCCTCACAAGTCTTTAAAAATTTTTACTAACATGTCCCTTCATATTGTCACTTTGTGCATATGTATGAGAATATGTCTAGATCAGCGATTCTCAGTCTTGTCAGATGCAATGTCCTCTTCTTCTAATGTCCCTTTTACAATCTTGAAATAAGAGAAATAGAGAATATCTAATACACATAATTTTTAAAAATCCCTAATGTCCCAAATGTAGTATAATGGAAAATTGCACATATTTTATAATGAAATAAAATATACCTCATTCCCTCGATTCCCTTTTTATATTTTGTTTTAAACCGTGTTGTTAGGTTGCTGAGAGCCTCACTTTCTCCTCTTGACTGCTATAATCCATAGGTGCTCAAGTCCTTATATAAAGGGTATAGAGTTTGCATGTCACCTAAATACTTTCTCCCATATACTTTAAATTGTTTCTAGATTGTTTATACCTAATACAGTGTAAGTCCCGCAAAGCTGTTGGACTGTATTGTTTAGGAAATAATGACATAGAAAAACATCTGTAAATGTTCAGTACAGACCTATTTTTCCCCCCAAATATTTCCCCTCTGAGGTTAGTTGAATCTGCGCATGGAACCCGTGGAGACGGAGGGCTGACTGTGTTTCCTTGAGTGAATGTGCGCACCCGCCTCGCCAAGTCGACCTCATGGTCACATGGCGGGCAGGACGTGGAACTGCCGTAACAATTGCCACGACAGTGCAGACCACTGCAGACGTGTGTTGCCGGTGATTCAGACTTCACCAGTGTCATTATTGGTGATTGTGGTGGTCTGTAACTCTAGATTCTGAACCTTACTTCTTTGATATATCAGCGTAAAAAGTTTGCTTGTCCCACTTGGCCATCCATTTCCTTGAGCTTTTTAACTCTTTTGACTGGGTTAAATTCTTCTGTACTCTCTCTTGACTAGGTTAAATTTCCTGGTCAGTCACTAATCGCACCCTTATTATTTTATTTCTTTTTTTGAGGTCCTGGGGATTGAACTTAGGGGCATTCTACCTCTGAGCTATACCCCCAGGCCTTTTTATTTTTTGTTTTGAAACGGGGTCTTACTAGGTTACTGAGAGTGTCACTGAGTTGCTCGGGTTGTTCCCCAACCTGTGATCTCCTGTCTCAGCCTCCTAAGTACTGGGATTGCAGGTGTGCGCACCACGCCCAGCTTATTATGTGTTTTGGTATTCAAGCTGCCCTCACATGGTCTGACCCTAGCAATCTATGATTGCATCTTGGCTGTGTGGTATCGCAAGATGGTGTCACATTTCCTGCTCCAGCCCTGGTATCAGCCACTTCTCCAGTTTTGTTTCCATTCAGTAGGAAATGTTGTCTGGAAACTATGATGTGGTGTTAATAGTACCTGCTGTTCTTAGTTTGTTCATTGTTTCTAGATTTTTTTTTTTGCAATGGACAGAGTTAGATGTTATTTTAAAGAAAAATACATGATGAGTTTATACTGGTATTTTTCATTCAGAGTCAGGACTACAGTTTTTTTTGGGGGGGTGGGCAGGTCTGGGGATGGAACCCAGAGGCATTTGATCCCCACACTACACCCCATGCCCAATTTTTTATTCATTATTTGGAAACAGGGTCTCACTGAGTTGTGGAGGGCCTCACTAAGTAGCTGAGGCTGGCCGTGAACCGCGATCCTCCGGTCTCAGCCTCGCAAATGCTGGGATGACAAGCGTGCGCCACCACGCCCGGCTAAGGACTACAGTTTTTACTTAAATTCTCTTATCTATCTTTTGTGTATATCTTCTTCTTAACAACAATAAGGTGTGTGTGTGTGTGTGTGTGTGTGTGTGTGTGTGTGTTACTGGGAATGGAACCCAGGGGCCTTCTACCTTTGGCCTACACTCTCAGACATATATATATTTGGGTGGTAATTTTGGCATATAGATTTTATACATAATTGTTAGATTTATGTCTTAAGTATTTTGTGGGTTTTGAAATGGTACTATTTTAGTATATTTAAATTCCCAACTATTGACTGCTAGCATATAGAAACACTGTGTGTGTGTGTCACATATGCTGGACCAGCCCTCTGTCACCGAGCTGCATCCCTACCCTTTTTTTGTGTGGTACTCGGGTCCCTGGAAGCCCTTCTACCTCCGGGCTACACTCCCAGACCTATTTTTATACTTTTTTATTTGGAAACAGGGTCTCTTAAGCCAGTGAGGCTGGCTTCGAACCTGTGTGATCCTCCTGTCTCCGCCTCCCAAGTGCGGGGATTACAAGCGTGCACCCATGCTTGGCTGCATCCCTACCCTTTTTATTTATTTATTTATTTATTTATTTATTTATTTTTATTTATTTATTTTTATTTTATTTTATTTTTTTGAGCAGGGTCTTGATAAATTGTTGAGGCTTGCCTCGAATTTGTAATCTTCCCTCCTCAGCCTCCGGAATAGCAGGGATTACAGGCACATACCACTGGGCCCAGCCACAGTTGACTTTTGTAGTGACTTTTTATCTTATAACTTTATTAAGCTCACTAGTGCTAGTATTTGCTTTAGAGTGTCTATTATTGCTTAGTGACTTCATATGTATCTGTATCTACACACATCCATATTTATTTTAAGTTTTTAACATTTACTGATTCACACACCTTCTAATAGGTTGCTGCCCTCATTTTGTTCTCTCACTGGCTTTGAGACTTCCTTTTGGCTTTAAAAATTTGAGTAACATGTATCTTCTTAGTTTTGGGAATTTTCTTTTTTTTGGGTTCTCTGAGACTGTTCGATGGTCTGGTACCTTTCATCACTTTTACTAAGTTCTTGGCTTTTTTCTTTCCAAATATTTCGTCTGCCTTCTCTTTCTTTTCCTCTGTAATTCCTATGACACATATATGTTAGACAATTTGCTCTTGTCCCATTGCTCTTCCCATTTGTCTTCTTTCTCCCTTTCCTATTTATTTATTTATTTTTGCGGGTCTGGGGATGGAACCCAGAGGCATTTGACCTCCGAGCTACACCCCCTGCCAATTTTTTATTCTTTATTTTGAAACAGGGTCTCACTGAGTTGCAGAGGGCCTCGCTAAGTAGCTGGGGCTGTCCGCGAACCGCGATCCTCCCGTCCCGAATGCGGGGATGACAAGCGTGCGCCACCACGCCCGGCTTCCTTTTTCAATTTCAACTTGGGTAATTTCTATTAACCTCTCTCCTGATTCACTGGTTCTGCTGTTCTCTATGGCAGATTTATTGAGGAGCCCGTCAAAGCCATTCTTGATCCCTTTATTACTCCTAAAAATACATTTATGTTCTTTTTCATTTGCATTTGTCTCTCAAGATCTTCATCCCTGTGCCGAAGTTTCTGTTCATGGCTGCTGCCTGGTCTTTTCCCTAGGGCCCTTAGCCCTTACCATTGTTGTTTTAAACTGAAGGCTCTGCCCATGGGCTACCTATGTATTTTGTTGTATTGATTGCTTTGTTGTTGACATTGGCATTTTTTTCTCCCGCTCTTTTATATGTCTCATAATTTTGAAAGCTGGACAGTGTTCAAGAACTTGAGAACTTAAATAGTGTTTACGCTTGGCGATGGCATGCTTTTCTGCTAAGCTTACAGTGAGAGCCGTGTAATCATCTAGCCGGGAGCCCAGTGAGGTTTGAGGTTGCGGTTGCCGCACTTACCTTCCTCTGCACTGGGTTGGTTGATGGCGGGTTCTCTCTCTGCTCGACCCTGCACTTTACCTTCCCGACTTTCCTGTGTTTCACAGACACCCGCACCATCCATGGCCCTGCTCTGCTCCCAAGTAGACTCCTGTTGCTTCTCACTCTGTGCTTGCTAGCCTGCCTGTGAGGCTGGGGGCATTCTCCTATTTTTCTGGCCCAGCTTCAGTGTCAGGAGGCTGTTCGTCCTCGAGTCTGGGGGGTGAGGCTTTATCGGGGCTCATTCCCACCCCCGCCTGGAGACTTAATGATTTGAGCTCAGCATGCTCTCACTGAAGTGGAGGGCTTGTTATATCTTTCCTTTACTTGTCAACGGCAGTGTGTTTGACCTGTGCCCTGGCAGCTGCCGCCTGCCCCCCGACCTGTCCCACAAGGGTTACTTGCTCCCGCCTCCTGCCAGCACAGAGGAAGCTTGCACGCGGACGCACGCTGGAGCCTGCACGTGGTACAGCCGAGCTTCGGTCTCCGTTCTGGCTGATACTCAGCTAGGAACGATTTGTTGAACCCAGCCCAGCTCTCCCCGGTCTTGAAGCTCTTTTTCCTCCTCTCATCTGTCACAGGTGCCCCGCTCTTGTGCGCCGTGTTGTGTGGATTTCAGGCTCAGCTACGCCCTCAGCTTTCCGAGGCATTCATGCAAGAACACTTCATGATTTTGTACATAACTCTGCTTGTTTTTTTCCCCCTTTGGTGGTGGTACTGGGGTGGAACCCAGGGGCTTTTCTACCCCTGGGCTACACTCCCAGACCGATTTTATACTTTATTTGGAAACAGGGTCTCACTAAGTTGCCGAGAGCCTCACTAAGTAACTGAGGCTGGTTTTGAACCTGGGCGATCCTCCTGTCTCAGCCTCCCAAGCGCGGGGATTACAAGCCTGTGCCACCACGCCCGGCTTAACTCTGCTTTTTGTTTTAAGAGTGGGATTGGTTTTTAGTTTCTACACCCTAGACAGAGGCTGAAATTCCTTTATAATGAAAAGTAATCTTGAATTTTTAGCTTCACTTAAACAACATTTCAAAGTTAAAGGAAAGTTCCGTCACTGAACTCCTGTGTAGCCTAATTTCCCAGTTACTAGCTTTTTGCCGACTAATGTTTCGTCAGAATCTTCCAACACCTTTACAAATTGTTATTATTGAACCATTTGAGAACAGAGAGCCTCAACCTTATGACTGTTTATCCCTGAATACTTCAATCTCATTAAAATAAACTTGGTGGCATATGAAGGTGTCTATTTGTTTATTTGTGGTACTGGGGCTGGAACCCAGGGATGTTCTATCTCAAAGCTATAACCCCAACCCTTTTTATTTTTCAAGTTTGAAGTGGTCACGCCAAGTTGCTGAAGGCCTCACTGAGTTGCTGATGCTGGCCTCAAATCTGCAATCCTCCTTTTTCAGCCTCCTAAGTACTAGGATTACATGTATGCACCACTGTGCCCAGCTTACATGAAAATTTCTGAATATTAAAAATTATATACTAGCCGGGCATGGTGGCTCACGCTTGTAATCCCCGTGCTTGGGAGGCAGAGATAGGAGGATCACACAGGTTCGAAGCCAGCCTCCGCTGGCCTAAGAGACCCTGTTTTTTTCAAATAAAAAAATATAAAATAGGTCTGGGAGTATAGCCCGGAGGTAGAAGACCCCTGGGTTCCATCCCCAGTACCACCAAAAAAAAAATAAAAAAAATTATATACTTACATGCATCATTTGTATTCATTAAAATTTCTTTGTCTATAGGTGTCACTAATGGGATTGGAAATTTTAAGTGCCTTTGTGGACAGATTATCAACCCGATTTAAATCCTATGTAGCCATGGGTAAGTCAGCTTTATTTAAAAATTATTGTGGAGTTTGATGTAGTGTCTCTTTTCTCCTAGTTTTATTGAAAAGAATTAGTTCACTATAAATTAAAAAACATATTTTTGTGTACTCACTATTAGTATTGTTTTCACCTTGAAGTGTCTTTTTCCCATTTCTGTTATATAATTGTTAGCATACACATGCACACACACCTCAAATTATATATAAATGGAGGCGGTGACCTGGGTTCCACCCCCAGTACTACCAAAACACAAAAAAGTAAAGAGGTCTGGAGTGTAGCTTGCAGGTAGAACGCCCCTGGGTCCAGTCCCCAGCACCGCAGAAGAGAACGATCTTCGCAGGAAACTGTATTTGGTGTAGTTGGCTTCCACTCATTCACTTCCAGAAAGAATGGAGTTTCTTTTATGTCAGGCGTTACTTCTGTTCCTTATTACATCAATTTTAGTTATCACATTGTGGACAAATATATTGGCATCAAATTACACACACATTTAATTATATCTGACGATAAGTAAACTAGACAAATATCCATTTCTTGATTTAATTTCTCCCACTTCTCTTGTTTCAATCAGACCGGGGCCTCCAGTGCCTTAGAGAAAGAAAGGCCAAACAGCTGCAATAGCAAAAGAGGAATGAGGAGTTTCTTTGTGTTTGAACATGGGGGATAATAATAGTTATGGTAAATGGTGCACAGAGAGTACGTCCTCTGTGCTGTACTCTCGAGATGTTTACCTGTATTTTAATTTTTTATAATCCTCTGGGATGAGTATTGCTACTCACATTTTGTGAAAGAATAGACAAAAGGTGGCTGAATAATGTGTTCAAGGTCATACTTGTAGTAAAACCACACTTAATGGTAGTCATAATTTAAGCAAATACAGAAGTAAAATTTTTTTTGGGGGGGTGTATGCAGATCAGACTCCGGGGTGTTCTCCCTCTGAGCTACACTCCAGTCCTGTTTTATTTTTATTTTGAAACAAGATCTCAGCAAGTTCTTGAGGGTCTCACTCAGTTGCCAAGGCTGGCCTCGAGCTTGTGACCCTCGGTCTCAGCCTGCCAAGTACTGGGGTGACAGATGTGCGCCACATTCCCCCTCAGAAGCAGGATTGTGACTGAGCTTTTTGCCCTGCCCGCTGGCTTTAGAACCATCCCTTGCATTCTGCCTCCCCACCTGCCACCTCCTACAGCGTGCGCCCTCTTTGCGGTGCATCGCTGACTTACAGTTGCAAAACTGTGATGGTGAAAACTCGTTCAGAGTGGAGTCTAGCCTGCCTCTCCTGCCTCTAGTCAAGGAAGAGTTCCAGATTTAGGATTTGGTGAGAAAAATCTCAATTGCAGATGCTTGGGCTTTTTGCTTTTGTCAGTCGTAGAAGCTGTCGTACATGCAGAAGAATGCATATCAAACGTGTGCAATATAAAGAATAGCTGTCAGCCCACACCTGGCTACACATGACTCAGAGCCGAACTCTGCCAGTTCCTTGGACTTTCCCTATCTCTGTTTCCTGGTAACAGCTTCTCCCTCTCTCTACCAGAGGTCACCCCTGTCATGACCTTGGGATGAACAGTTCCTTGCTTATCTGTAGGGCTTGGCCATCTATCCATCCATCTATCTATCTCTATCTATCTATCTATCTATCTATCTATATCTAAAAAGCATAACATTTAATTTTGCCTGTTTTTCAAACAGTATCAGAAATGGATGTCAGTTTACATACTCTGCTTAAATTTGCTTCTCATATTTTTGATTGAACTCATGAATAAGAAACTTAAAACAGTTTCCTTACTTCATAATTGTTCACTTATGGAAGCAATTGCTGTTTGTAATTGTGTAAAATATAGTTTGTAATGGAGATAAGTTGTGAATATTGACTCTTTTCTCTCCTTCCCTTCTTTAGTTATTGTAGCTTTAACAGACAGACTGGGCGATGCCAAAGATACAGTTGGAGATGAAGCGCAGGCTCTGCTGTTGAAGCTAATGGGTCGCGTAGCGTCACCTATGGTAGGCTTACGTCTCAAAACTCACGTCTTAAAGTGATGGCGGACAGTTAGGAAAAGATGCTAATCACAGCAGGTCACTCAGCTACAGGAGGCTGACATTTTAAGCAGTGAGTTGATGCTTCCTTAAAGGAAGTTGAAATTTCAGGTACAGTGTTAATGTTTAACTTGGTTTTGCATTTCTCCTCTTGTTTTCCAATCTAAATGCTAAAAAAAAAAAAAAAAAAAAAAAAAGCCTAACTCATAGATTTAAGTTATGGGACAATGTACTCTTTATATTATACTTTAGAACTTTTTAGTTTTCTTATTTGCAAATTTTAAAATGTTTAGTGGGAAAGCTCATTTTGAAAAATATTGATTCTGTAATTATTACAGTGGCAGGAAGAAATTATTTAAAAAAGTACTTACTAATTATATAGTCATATTTTATGAGAGCAACCCCCGTATTTTATGAAAGTAGTGGTATGGTTCAGAGGTAGAATACCCCAGGGTTCCGTTCCCAGTACTACCAAAAAAAAAGAAAAAGAAAAAATCAAATCAGCTTCCAGATTGCCTTCCCAAAAGTTGGCAGTGAGAGAGAAATATATGGATAGAACTGAATTTAGACTCTAGCAAGATTGCTGAGTCCAGAGAGAGTTTGTGTATATATGTGCATGTGTGTATTTTTGAAGCATAGAAGAAGGATTGATAGGGACGTTTGGCTATTAGAAGTTGGGAAAAATTAAGTTGAATTACTTGTTACACGAAGCTGAAATAATTGTTTTGCCTCATTTGTAAGTTTATGCTTTCTCCACAGATAAACTTAAATTAGGCAACATAAAGTAACTCGCCCCAAAGCGTTTCTGTATTTATATTCAGTATTAAGGGAGAAGAGACTTGATCACAAAATGCTGGGAAAGCCCGTTCCGTGTGGTAGTCCGCACTAGTTGCCAAGCAGTGCTGGGACTCCTAACTGCTCACTGGACGCCTGGGCTTATAATGGCAGCATTGCTCCTGAAGGTTTCTGAAACAGAGACGAAGTTCTGTGTCCTTGAAAATGCTAATGTTTTTAGGTATTAGACATGGCTTTTTGGCTTTTTGTTTTTTGACAACAACTGAACTCTAAGAATAATTAAATAAAGACTGAAGTGTAATTAAGATATTAAAGATGGGTGGGAACAATCGCAGCGTAAATTTGGCTTAGACAAACTTGTAAGTGCATGTTGAGTATCTCTAGTCGGAAAATCCAAAATTCAGAACGCTCTAAAGGCCAAAACTTTTTGAGCACAGACAGGACACAAGAAACGAACAAGTAAAAAGCGCACCCGTGACCCTAACGTGACGGGCAACAGGCAAAACAGGCGCCCTGACAGGACCGCATAAAACTGCCTTTGAGCTACGCATGTAAACCATGCGAAACCTAGACGAGGTTTGTGTTGAGATTGGGTCCTGTTACCAAGATTGGTAGTGGAGCGCAAACACCTCCACATCCAAAGCAGGAACCCCCCAGCCCCAGCACTTCCGGTCCAGTCGGCATTCATGACGGGGGCGCTTCACAACCGAGCAGAGAACACCCCGGCGAAAAGATCCAGGCACCAGCAAAGTTGGTCAAATGTTTGCTTGCGTTAAACTGTTCTATCATGGAGATGTAATGTTTTGTTATACATCTTTACTTTTCTTTCAAATAGTTCATTTGGGAACAGTTGTCTTCTGGTTTTAAGCACAAGAATTTTCGGTCTCGGGAAGGCGTGTGTCTGTGTCTTATTGAAACCTTAAACGTGTAAGTTCTCTGGTCACCCAAAATAGCCTTCTGATGTTTTTGACTTTTCATAAAGAAAGATCCACTTCATGGGTCCAAGAAAAGCTGTGGAAATAGATTTCAAATAGTTAATAGTTGGTCTTCAGTGCAAAAATTTTGGGGAGTTTGACTGTACTGTCCATTTTCTATGTAGGTTATTCTTTTTCTTTTTTTTTTTTTTTTTGCGGGTTTGGGGATGGAACCCGGGGCGTTCGACCTCCAAGCTACACCCCCTGTCCTATTTTTTATTTGTTTTGAAACAGGGCCTCACTAAGTTGGTCAGGGCCTCACTAAGTAGCTGAGGCTGTCCGTGAACTGTGATCCTCCATTCTCAGCCTCCTGATTGCTGGGATTACATGCGTGCGCCACCACGCCCGGCTATGTAGGTTATTCTTCATGTTGTTAGTTTTTAAATGATCAGTTAGCTGAGTGTGGTGGCTCAAGCCTGTAATCCCAGTACTTGGGAGGCTGAGACAGGAGGATTGCAGGTTCAAGGACAGCCTCAGCAAATAGTGAAACACATCAGCCTAGCTAGACCCTGTTTCAAAATAAAAATAAAATAGGGCTGAGGATGTAGTTTGGAGGCAGGTCCCAGTCCACATAAAATAAATATACTACCATTCAGTGATAAGAAGTGTTTCTCTGTTTTTTCCTTCAGTATGTTAATAATAGCCTCCCAATAACATAGGGTCAGTTTATGTTCTGGATCCATCTTGGAATTGTTTTTAACTCAGTGATATTTCGTGTACTGTAGCCATTTCCCTTCTCTACCCCACTTTTGCCAGTTGGCCCTAGGCTTCCTGGACCACTGTGGGTGGCTACCAAAATCATATACTGGGTGGGACTTGCTCAGCTAACTAGACGGCCAGTCTGGTAGCATCCTGCAGGGCTCTGTCAGCACAGATGCCACAGAACATCGACTCTAGTCTGAACAGATGTACATGGGGCCTTTGTTCTTCTGCCCTGTCCCCCCCCCCCCCGCCCCCTGGTTTTACTGAGTGTAATAGGTGTAATATGTAGTAGCTTTCAATTTTTTCTATAGCATTACTTCCTCTTCTTAACTTACTTTCATTTATTTTTTTTTACTGCTCTGTGGTCCTTTCTGCCATCTAGAGTTTGTAAGTCCACTCAGTCTGCACAATTTTTGTGGGTTTTACCTCTCCTGTCATATGTTTCTAACCTGTGAACTCATCCAAGTATTAATGAGCATAAAGATCTTTTAATTTACTTATTTCGTGACATTGCATCTTCACGCAAGCGAGCCTCAGCGTCTAAAAACATTCCTCTTTCCAAAGCACATGCTCTGAAGTATTAGGAGTGGACAGCATGCCAGGTGTAAGTGCCGTTGGCTGAGCGCTGTGCTCCGTTGGTCCCGTGTGGCGGTGCTCACTGTTAGTGTGATTATCCAAGTTTGCATATTCCATATTGTTTAGAATTATTTTTTGCTTGTGTCTCGTGCCCTTCATGTTTCCATGATGTCTGTCCATCCTTTCAATCATAGTTTTCATATTGATAAAGAAAGCATAAGAGTATTTTGTTCGCTGTTTAATTGAAATCAATTCTCTTTATTTTTTCTCAAATTATATTTAGTTTTGGGGCTCAGCCACTCGCCATTGGCAAGTTGGTACCACATTTGTGTACCCTGTTTGGAGATTCCAACAGTCAGGTAAAGATTTATTTACATTTATCCATTGACTGGTTTTAGATTATCTTTATTTCCATTTTGAAAACAGAAGAGGGTAGAGGGGTAATCAGAAAATCAAGATTTTTTTTACTTCATTTTAACACACCTAAGTTAGTCTTGAGAAAATAGGGAACAAAGGGACTTTCTGATGCAGGAGATGCTGTCGGGTAGTGGGCTGGGTGCTGAGGGAGTGAGGGGAGGGGAAGGAGAGCTGCCGAAGCCTCCTTCCACAGCAGCCTGAGCCCCAGTGAGCTGAGCACAGCGCTGCGCCTCCGGGCCTGAGGGGGCTCTGCGGCCTGCGCATGCTAGTATGTGTGACTCTGAACCTCCCTGCACCGGTGATAGTACAGGAGATGACAGAAGTTTAAGTTTGTCAGTAGGTTGGTGAGTTTTAAAGATAGATGGGATTTAGTGACAAGATCTTGTGAGTAACAAAAGACTGTGGGTCTCTTCTGTAGCCTCTAGTATGTTTAAGAGAGCAGGTTGTCAGCTTCCTTTATTCCTGAATATAAAGTCTTTTTATGAATCTGTGGTACTGCAGATTGAACCCAGGAGCATTCTGTCCGTGAGCTACACCCCAGCCCTAATTTAGTCTTGTTTTTACTATTTATTTGTTTGTTTGTTTGTTTGTTTGTTTGTTTTGCAGGACGGGGAATGGAACCCAGGGGCATTCTACCTCCGAGCTATACCACCAGCCCTATTTTTTATCCTTTTTTTTTTTTTTTTTTTTTTTGCGGGTCTGGGGCTGGAACCCAGAGGCATTGGACCTCTGAGTTACACACCCTGCCCACTTTTTTATTCTTTATTTTGAAACAGGGTCTCACTGAGTTGCAGAGGACCTCACTAAGTAGCTGAGGCTGTCCGTGAACCGCGGTCCTTCGATCTCAACCTCCCGAATGCTGGGATTACAAGCGTGCGCCACCACGCCAGGCTTTTATCCTTTATTTTAAAACCAGGTCCCATTAATTTGCAGAGGGCCTCACTAAGTAGCTGAGGCTGTCCACGAACCACAATCCTCCTGCTTCAGCCTCCCAAATACTGGAATTACAAGCATGTGCCACCATGCCTGGCTTGTTTTTATTTTTAAAGAGGATCTCACTGAGATGCTGAGGATGACCTGTATTCTAGGAAAATAAATTAACCATAATGATTAACATTTTTGACTCTTGCTTTAATAATCTTATTATAAATAAATTTGTTTGAAAACAAATTAGTAACTTTTATTCATAAACTTTTTAGATTTTTATAAAACCTTTTTTTTGAAACTGGATTTTTTCTAGAGTTTTCTTGGCAGATCTTGGTTTTCTCTTACTGATATGCTGTGATTTTTACCCCAGGCATTAAAATCTACTTAAGTGAAGTATTTTATTGTGCCATATGTAAGTTTCTTTTAAAATTTTGAATTCTTTGACAGGTGAGAGATGCTGCAGTATCGGCTATCGTGGAGATTTACAGACACGTGGGAGAGGAACTAAGGCTTGACCTCTGTAAGAGAGGGATTCCCCCTGCTAGGTAAGGCTGGCTGAAGTGATTTTTTTACTCCAAGTGTGAATTTCATTTATTTTAAAAAGGTTCAAATTTTTTAAATGTTTTAAAGTTCAAAAGCTATGTAAAGAGATCTGTAAGTACCATTAAAAGTTGTTTGTTTGTTTGTTTGTTTTGGTACTGGGGGTAGAACCCAGGGACTTTTCTACCTCTGGGATATACTTCCAGACGTGTTTTATACTTTATTTGGAAACAGGGTCTCACTAAGTTGCTGAGAGCCTCACTAAGTAGCTGAGGCTGGCTTCAACCCTGTGCGATCCTCCTGTCTCAGCCTCCCAAGCGCGGGGATTACAAGTGTGCGCCACCACACCCGGCTTCGTTTAGAAGCTTTTAGAGTCTTATTATTTTTGATCACTGTTTTATTACATATTCATTCATTTAAATATAGTTGGTTAGGCACAGGGGTGCATGCCTGTAATCCGAGATAGACTGTAGGCTCTGGGCAGCCGCAACAATTTAGTGAGAGACTCAGCAAGACCCAATCTCCAAATCACAAGCCGGAAGTGGTGGGCACACTTGTCATCCCAGCATTCAGGAGTCTGAGACCATAGGATCACGGTTCATGGACATACTCAGCTACTTAGTGAGGCCCTTTGCAACTCAGTGAGACCCTGTTTCAAATAAAGAAAAATAAAAAAAATATTGGGCTGGGGGGGTGTAGCTTAAAGGTAGAATGCCCCTTGGTTCCATCCCCAGTACTGCCAAAAAAAAAAAAAAAAAGATAAATAAAATATAAAAATAAAAAAGGCTGGGGGTGTAGCTTGGGAGTACAATGCCCCTGGGTTCAATTCTCAATAACCCTCCAAATATGTATATAATTAAATACCATTATCAGGTGACTGTCCATTGATAGTAGGTGCTTGAAGTCATTATTTGGAAGTTACCGGGCAACAGAAGGATGTATATGGATCAGTCACCAGTCTTAAAACCTAGTGTTCTAAATGGAAGTCAAAGAGTACCTGAGTACTCTTAGGTATCAGATTACAAATGATACTGTTGGTAAACTTCTAGTGTACAGAACACTTTTAAAATTTTTTTAGTACTGGGGATTGAGCCCAGGGCAGAAGGGCCTTTTACCTGTGATTACACTTCCAATCCTATTTTATTTTGAAACAGAGTCTCACTGAGTTACTGAGACTGGCTGCCACTGTCTCAGCCTCCCGTGTACTATGATTATAAGCTACTTAGCTTCTTTATTATTTATCCAAGTTTGTATTTTTATTAAACACATCCTAACCAGATCCTTTTCCTTTTTGTTATAAAATTTTAGCTCTTTGGGAAAATAATTTTTTCCCTTTATATCTTAGTACTTAGTATTTCAAATTAATACTAAAAGAGAACAACATAATGAAATTTCATGTACCCATTATCCAGTTTAATCAACTTGAGGCCAATTTTATATTGTTAAAACCTGCTCTCTTTGCTTTGTTCTGTATTATTTTAAGGCAAATCTCAGTTACAAGATTTTATCTTTAACTAGCATATTTGTAAAAGAAAAAATTAAGCCAGGCTTAATTACACTTTTAATTCCAGTACTGGGGAGGCTGAGACAGGAGGATTGCACAGGTTTGAAGCCAGCCTCAGCTACTTAGTGAGGTTTTCAACAACTTAGTGAGACTCTGTTTCCAAATAAAGCATAAAAGAGATCTGGGAGTAAAGCTTCGATGTAGAAAAGCCCCTGGGGTTTTCTACATCCAAGGAAAGAAAATAAAAAATTATTCATAACCAGAATACCATATTACAGAATGTTTGAAAAATATTAAGGCTCACACCTTTTTTTCAAATAATTCTGTAATACTAATTATCTAGTCTGAGCTTAAATTTCCAGTTTTTTTCATAAATACCATAAATATATATGTGTTTTTAACAGTTTGGTTGAATCAGGATCCAAATAAAGTTTATACATTACGGCTAGTCTTTTTTTTTTTTTTTTATGGTACTGGGTATAGAACCCAGAGGCTTCCTACCTCCGGGCCATACTCCCAGACCTATTTTATACTTTATTTGAAAACAGGGTCTCATTAAGTTGCTGAGAGCCTCACTAAGTAGCTGAGGCTGGCTTCTAGCCTGCACCACCACAACTGGCTTATTTTATAGGTTAAATCTTTTTTCTTTTTTTCTTTTGTGGTACAGGAAATGGAACCTAGGGGCATTCTACCTCTGAACTACACCCCCAGCCCAATTTTTTATTCTTTATTTGGAAACAGGGTCTCACTAAGTTGCTGAGAGCCTCACTAAGTAGCTGAGGCTGTCTGCGAACCACGCTCCTCCGGTCTTAGCCTTCCAAGTGCTGGGCTGACAAGCGAGTGCCACCACCCTCGGCATTCTCCTTCTTTTTAAATCTTCGTGTACCCCAGTCTCTTTTTTCTTTACGTTTTGTTTGTTGAATGATCTGGTAGTTGGCTCTGTAAAGTTCCCCATATTCTGGCTGATTTGGGTGGTTCTTTTCCTGTGGGGTGGTTTAACATATCCTTTTATCTTCATGTCCTTTGACTTGTCGTTGGATCTTAAGAGGTCGTCAATGTTTGGGGGATCAGGACTTCATAGGGCCGTGTGTTCTGTTATCATGAGTCCCACCATATCTGGCTGTCTCTCTACCATGTAGGTTTTTCCCAGAACAAATTAATTTCTGATAACGAAATTGTCCAGTGAATATGTTTTTTGTTGTTTTGTTCTATTCGTTTTCTACTTAGAAGCTAGCAAGACTTATTTGAATAAATATATCATTTTGTTTGGATGGAAGTATTGTTTCTATACACATATTTGTGTGTGGGTGTATACATGTATGTATGTTTGTACATATTATATACTTTTAAATTTATATTGAGCTTAGTATTTTCTTTTTCATTTTTGTGGCACAGGTCATTGAACCCAGAGGCGTTCTGTCTCCCGAATTATACCCACCTCCTCCCTTTAACTAATTGACTGTTAATTAATTTATTGTTTTTCTTGTGGAACTGGGGATGGAACCCAGGGACATTCTATGTCCGGCTTTATTTTTTAGTCTTTATTTTGAAACAAGGTCTCACTAAGTTGCAGAGGGCCTCACTAAGTAACTAAGGCTGTCCTTGAATCTGTGATCCTCTTGTCTCAGCCTCCCAAGTCCTGAGATTATAAGAGTGCACCACCGTGGCTGGCCACCCTCTCCCTTTAAGTTTTTTTTTTTGGTGGTACTGGGAATGAAACCCAGGAGCATTGTACCTATGAGCTATACCCCTAGCCATATTTATATTCTTTATTTTGAAACAGGGTCCCACCAAATTGCAAAGGGCCTCACTAAGTACCTGAGGCTGTCTTCAAACCATGATCCTCCTGTCTCAGCCTCCCAGATGCTGGGATTACAAGCATGCGCCACCATTCCTGGCTGTGTGTGTGTGTGTGTGTGTGTGTGTGTGTGTGTGTGTGTGTGTGTTTAGTTTTGAGACAGAGTGTTGCTGATTGCCAAGGGCCTCTTTAAGTTGTTGAGGGTGTCCTCAAACCTGCAATCCTCCTGTCTCAACCTCCCACATACTGGGATTACAGGCATGTGCCACCTTTCTTGGCCTAAAGGTAAACCTTCTTAAGAAAAAAAGAATAGTCTGGTAGATTAAAAACAACAACAACAAAAATCTTACTCTGCAAACCAAATTGAGCTCCACGAGATAAATCACACAGGTATGTAGATGGGAGTTTACCCTGGAGTGTGTAACCCCCTAGTGGTCTACTTTGAACCTTCAGCAGTTTGTCAACTGCACTTCAGGTTTCCCCACCCTAGCACTGGTTCCTGGAGAGGTTTCTGCTGGGGTCATTCCTTCTGCCTCCGATTTGAAACCATTACAACAATACAAAGCGCTTCTCACCAGCTTTGGAAGATAAATGTTGAGTGTAGAATTGCCATGTGACCGGCAGGCCCCGCCTCGCCGTATACCCCAGCGGCAAAGCGTGTGCCCGTCAGCTTTGCTGTTCCCAGCGCGCAGGGCTGCTTTGCTTTTTCAGGTATGCCCGGTGTCTTCTCTTCTTTTGGCATATGCCCTTATTATGTGTTTTTGTTTTTGTTTTTGTTTTGGTGGTACTGGGGTTCCTGGAAACCCTTCTACCTCCGGGCTACACTCCCAGACACCTGTTTTTTATATCATTATTTGGAAACAGGGTCTCTTACGCCAGCGTGGCTGGCTTCGAACCTGCGCGATCCTTCTGTCTCCGCCTCCCAAGCGCGGGGATTATGAGCGTGCGCCACCACGTGAGGCTGCCCTTATTGTTTTATTGGACAAATTTTAAAGACTGTTTGAACCTTCACAAGGTAAAGTGTGGATTCAGTTTGGTTTGCCCTTTGTTTTGCCAAGACAGTTGTACCAGATGTTTCCCTATCCCCACAGTATGTGCCCGCTAGAGTTAACTATAGTTTTCATCTGAAACAAAATGTTCTTCCTTCATCATGGTCACAGGCTAACTTTGATTTTCAGAAGGAATATTTTTGCCTTTCAAATACTGCCTTCTTTGTGGCTTCCAGATTTCCCCTGGATATAGCCCTTTGCGGTTAAAATTCTGTTTTTGTTTACCCTTGTATTTATTCCAATATTTTTTGTTAAAACCACTAAAGTATAATTTATAAAGCCATTAAATCAAATGGTTTAAGCCTGGCATAGTGGTGCACGCTTGTAATCCCAGCATTTGGGAGGCTGAGATAAGAGGATCACAGTTCGAGGCCAGCCTCACCTATTACCTAGTGAGGCCCTTTGCAATTCAGTGAGACTCTGTTTCAAAATAAAGAATAAAAAAATAGGAAAATAGGGATGGAGGTGTAGCTTAGAGGTAGAATGCCCCTGGGTTCCATTCCCAGTACCACACACACACAAATTAAATGATTTAAAAATAATAATTAACATTTTTTTCTCTGTCAGCTAGCTTGCTTGCTTGCTTGCTTGCTTTCTTTCTTTCTTTCTTTCTTTCTTTCTTTCTTTCTTTCTTGGCTGGGGATTCAACTCAGGGACATTTTACCTCTGAGCTACACCCCCAGCCCTATTTTATTTTTGTATTTTGAGACAGGGTCTTAGTAGGTTGCAGAAGGCCTCACTAAGTTGCTGAGCCTGGCTGCGAACCTGTAATCCTCCTGTCTCAGCCTTCCAAGTACTAGGATTACAGTCCTGCACTTTTACATCCAGCTTCTGTCAGATATTCTTAAAAATATATGTTCTGCAAGTATGGTACTACCATGACACTAAGCGTAGATCAGTGAAACCGAACTGCGAGTCCAGGAATAAACTCATGGTTCCAGTCCACTGGTTTTCATTAGAGGCGCCAGCTCCATTCAGTGGATAAAGAATAGTCTTCAACAACCAGTGCTGTGAAACCTGAATTCCACCTCAAAAGAAGAGTGAGATCTTTCTCATACCACAGACCGAAGTTAACTCAAAATGGGTCACAGAATAAATGTAGGAGCTAAATATAAAATTCGTAGGAAAGATGATACCAAAAGCATATACAACCAGAGAAAAAATTAGATAAATTTGATTTCATAACAATTAGAAACTTAAGTTTCACGTGGCACTGGGACGAAAGTCAAAGAAACCCATATAATGGGGAAATATTTTGCAAATCAGATACCAGATAAGAGGTTAATATCTTGAGCATACAAAGGACTTCACAGCTGAGCGGTACAAGGATGGACAGCCCAGATCTTAAAAAAGGCCAAGGATTGGAAGAGATATTTCCTCAGAAAGAATATACAGATGGCCATAAGCACATTAAAATACCCTTTAGCTCTTTGGGAAATACTGATCAAAACTACAGTGAGATACCACTTCACATACCGCGAGGACAGCTAAAATCAGATAGTCAATAAAGTATTGATGAGGTTTAGGGCAATGGACAATTAATATAAAATGGTTAGTGGGAACATAAAACGGTCCAGCAACTTTGGGAAATAAGTATAATTCCTCAAAATGTTAAATTACCAGATGACTTATCAGTTACATTCCTGACACTCTTAGCATTCAAGAGACAGGAAAAGCCGGGCGTGGTGCCGCACGCTTGTCATCCCCGCATTGGGGAGGCTGAGACTGGAGGATCACCATTCGCAGACAGCCTCAGCTACTTATTGAGGCCCTCTGCAACTCAGTGAGACCCAGTTTCAAAATAAAGAATAAAAAAAATAATAATAATGCCCCTGGGTTTCATCCCCAGACCTGCAAAAAAAAAAAAAAAAAAAGAGAGACAGGAAAATCTTGGCCCTCACAAAAACCTGAACACAGGTTTTGATAATAGCCCCAAGTGGAAGCATCTCACACCTACGGTGCCCATCAACTTATGGGTTGATAAACAAAATGGAGAATGTCTGTACAGTAGAATATTATTCAGCCACAAATGCGGATACTACAACATGCATGAACCTTGAGAACATTTCGCGAAGAAGTCAGTCACGGGAGGCTGCCCGTTGGATGATTCTCTCTGTACTAAAGGGGCCAGACAGATCTGGCAGTTCAGGTCTGACGTAAAGAGACGCAGCAGATCGGTGGTTGCCTGGGTCCGTGAGAAGAGGGGAAGCAGGGCTCGACGGCTAATATGAAAGTTAATGTTGATAATAGTTGCACAGCTCTGAGGAAAGCCAAACACCATTATATTGTACACTTTATCCTGACTACTATTATAGATATTTTTGGAGCACTGGGGATCAACTCAGGGCCATGTGCGTGCTGAGCAGACGCTCTGCCCCTGAGCTGTACACCCGGTCCCGTCTCGTCTTCCTAACGTCTTATTCTGCTTTTTCTCAAACAGCCCTCCTAAATCCTCTCCTCTCTGCTCCTGGCCTGGCTGGCCTTCATTTGGAGGGGCCAGTTTCCAATTTCAGGGCTCTCTTCTGTCTCTTGTCCATGTCTTAACTCTGGGCAGCCTGCCTAGTGTCTGCTCAGCCCTCTGGAAGATGCCACTCTTACTGCTCTGTAGGACGAAGGGGCCCGTGTCTTTCCACTGAGGTGCTTTCAGATGTGTAAATGGTTGTATTTGTGGAGTTAGTGGGGGTACGATGTGAGGCTAAGGCTTAAAATCCCATTACAATAATCTATAAAGTTTTCTTTTTTTGGGGGGGGTATTGAGGGTGGAACCCAGAGGCTTTCTACCTCCGGGCCATATTCCCAGACCTGTTTTCTATTTTATTTGGAAAGAGAGTCTCGCTAAGTTGCTGAGAGCCTCACTAAGTAGCTGAGGCTGGCTTCGAACCTGCGCGATCCTCCTGTCTCAGCCTCCCAAGCACTGGGATTACAAGCGTGCGCCACCACGCCCGGCTCATAAGGTTTTCAATTAAAAAATTTTAGTTATTTCTTAGCTAGTGGCTTATTTCAGAAAAGTATCTACATCTTTAATTTATAAGTAGGAAATAATAGGAATTGGACCAAGGCTTAAGTAAGGCTTTGGAAGTAAATTGTGACAGAAACTAAACTGAAGACAAACATTTGGCATCAAAAGACAATACAGCCATGGCCTCCTTCCTTCCCCAAGCCTGTAAGTCGTGAACTTAGGAGTAAATCATAGTGACACATCATAAAGTGGAAGAAAAGGTAAGCTAAAAAAATCACTCTCAGTATGATTCCATTTCACTCTGAAGAAAATTCATATACAAATATAAAAGCATCAGAAATGATTTAGCTCAGTAAGTTCTCTGGATAGTGAGAATGTGCATTGAGTATTTTCTTCATTTCTACTTATATTGAGCATTACTTTTATAATAATAAACATGTTTTTAACTTTAAAAGTGGTGGCAAGCTGGGCGTGGTGGCGTACGCTTATAATCCCAGCATTCGGGAGGCTGAGACTGGAGGATCGCGGTTTGAGGACAGCCTCAGCTACTTAGTGAGGCCCTCAGCCACTCAGTGAGACCCGGTTTCAAAATGAAGAATAAAAAATAGGTCAGGGGGTATAGCTCAGAAGTTAAATGTCCCTGGGTTCCATCCCCAGTACCACACACACAAAAAAATGTGTGTGTGTGTGTGTGTGTGTGTGTGTGTGTGTGTGTGTGTGTATACACATACATAAATAAATAAAGTGGAGGCAGAAGTATAGAGAGAGGAATTTTCCCGCGTATCCAGTTAGCCTCACCAGTAAAGTTGGTGCTGTATGAAAAGGTGAAGGTTATGGGGAAGCGACAGGTTATCAGAGCATTCCGTTTCAGATCTTCTGCATTCACTGTTTTTGTTTTCCTTGGGTTTCCTTAGCGTGACTTAGAAAACGTCTTGGCGACTGAGTGGATTTATTATCAAAAGATTGGAACTAGAAAAGTTTTGCTGGGTTTCGAGAAATAATTTTATAGTGAAACTGTTTTGTATAAAGGTCGTCTTCTTTACAAACATACCTGCCAAAATGTAGATTTCTATCTGTATTTGGCCTTTTCTCTCAACTGAGGAGAGATGGATTGCGTGTCTTTTCTGTAACTTAAAGAGAGTTGTGTAGAGAGCTAGTTGAGTCCCCAGAATTGCTTTGCTTAGGGAGATGGTGCAGTATATTACCTCTGTTCATTCCTATGTAATAACAATGTACTCTTTATTCCCAGATTAGAAATGATATTTGCCAAATTTGATGAAGTACAGAATTCGGGCGGTATGATTTTGAGTGTCTGCAAAGGTAAGACTAATGGAGCATTCTGGCTCTCAAACATTTTTGAGATCATTTACCCCAAGTTTTAGTGCGCGATCCTCCTGTCTCCACCTCCCAGGCACAGGGATTACAAGCGTGCGCCACCACGCCCGGCTTAATTCTTTATTTTGAAACAGGGTCTCACTGAGTTGCAGGGGGCCTCACTAAGTAGCTGAGGCTGTCCATGAACCTCCATCCTCCGGTCTCAGCCTCCCAAATACTGGTATTACAAGCGTGCGCCACCGCGCCCGGCTGTAAAATGTATTTTCAAGCCAACTGTTATATCACTGATCCAGAAGAGTTCATTTTGTAGTCTGAAGACTTGGCTAATAAGATTTTCCCTCCTGCTGCTCATTACCTCTTCTTGGACTCTTAGAGGAAGAAGCGAAATTTAACAGTGGGTCTGTGGTGTGAAGTGATACTGTTCTTTTGCCTTTTATTGTGTGTCTTCTGTGTTGAAAGTGCGATGACCCTCGTGCCCTCCATGTTCCATGCATGAACTGTGTTTTATATCAACAGTAATTGTTTACTTAGCTGCTTTTAGTAGAAACTGTGTTGCGATGGGCTCTTTTACACCTGAGTGTAATGACAGTGTGAAGTTGACACTGATCACGGTCTCACTAGCACCATCACCTTGCCTTGTCAAGTCGAGTTGTGAACCACGGGGAATTTGGGGAGGTTTGGAGTTAGCACTCACATCCACAGATGCACTGGCATCTGTTTGATTTTGTGGTTCCTCTCTTTTTTGTAAGGTTGGTAAATTACATTTAGTCTTATTGAGTAGCACTTACCTAGAGTACAACTCTAGTAATTTTCAAATATTAATTAACCATGTGTGTAAAGAATATATTCTGTTTCTAAGAATGACATAAATGATTTCTAGGAAAGTGTCTAATATTAGAGACATTGTTTAGCTTGGTGATGTCATTGATGTTGGAGAAAAATAATTGGTGTATGAGTGTCTAGCCAAGTAACAGGAAAATTAAAAACATCATTTAGGTTTTTCTCCTCTAGGTTAAACCACGAGTGAGCTTTGTTTTGTTTCAAGAAGTCAGTTGGAGTGAGAATTTGGTGTTACAAAGATTGTTTTTGTCTGAATCTAAACTTAGTTCTGAAGCATAAGTTGACTTCAGTGCTCCGGGTTCTCTCAACTGACTGCCAGCTCTTTCTCACTTCTCTTCTCAGAATAGAAGGTGTTTAAGTACCTACCTATTCCTAATTTCTGTAATAGTTACCTGTCCATGTCCACGGAGACCAGAAACAACAAGCAGAGTTGTAGAAACCCTTTGAACTCTGAGACTTGTATGCTTTCCTAAACCCTCATTTGCGTATCCAAACTGTATAGTCAAAACAGTACAGAAAGATGTATAATACATATTATAAAATTAAAGAATTCATTGTTTGGATATGGTTGGTTTTGAAAGTATTGTTATTCTTTTAATGAGCTTATTTCTGTTACCTTTAGAATAGAGGCTCTTTTATTCCTTGTTTATTTCTTTGTCTCTCCATAAGTAGGGAGGTTTGAGGCAATTCTTTTTCTTAGAGGGACTACCAGAGATTACACTGGAAAATTATGATCTAAATATCGCAAGTAAGTTCAAACGTGAAAGTTAAAGTCTGTAACATACACGTGGGAGCACAGGATATAGTTTAAATGTTTTTGGTGGCAGTACAGTTGGCCCTCCATAGCTTCTTCATCTGTGGGTTCGGCATTCACCGAGTTAGCCAGCGGCAGCTGCAGATTGGAGGTGTAGTTAGGCCTACAGTGGTGGCCTCTCTGCTGGAATGGATGGGCTTTGTTCTTGTCATCTGTCCCTGAAAATACTGTTTATGTGGCGTTTGTTGTTTACGTATTAAAAGTAATCTAAAGATAATTAAAGTATATGCTACCCAGAAGTCAGTCATCACCTTTTTTTTTTCTGGTGGTACTGGGGATGGAACCCTTCTACCTTCGGGCTACACTCCCAGACCTATTTTATATTTTAATTTGGAAACAGGGTCTCTTAAAGCCAGCGAGGCTGGCTTTGAACCTGCGCAATCCTCCTGTCTCCTCCTCCCAAGTGCGGGGATTACAAGCGTGCGCCACCACGCCTGGCGCCAGTCACCTTCTTAAAATGCAAATTAGATTATGACATAACAGTAAAAAAGATCATTAAAGTTTCTGCCATTAAGGAGCCCATATTCTGTTGAGGGAGACAGATACTAGTATAGGTTATATGTAAATACCATGCCACCTTATAGATAAAGGGACTTGAGCATCCTCGAATTTTAGTGTCAGTGGTGGGGTCCTGGAATCATTCTCGTGGATGCCAAGGGACAACTGTATTATGCTGTCATTGAAGAGAATTAGTTAACAAGGTAGGAAACTAGAGGAAGGGAGCCCATTTACCATGGTAAGGCCCCGGCCGTCCTGCTCCCCTCCCCCTCCCCCCTCTCCTCCCCTCCCCCTCTCCTCCCCCTCCCCCTTCTCCTCCCCCTCCTTTCCTTGCCCAATCTAGGCCAAAGGATTTACATAACTGCTCGTTGGTGACTGTTACTGGTGATGATTTAACCAGAGCGGTTGTTCATCTTTGTGCTTTAGTTCTAGTAGCCTTGACACCAGCAACGTTTCTATTTAGATGTTCAATAGACATGCAGGCTAAACATAGCCAGAAGTGAAGCCCTTTTTTTCTTCTTGCCCCATAAATCTGTTTCTTCCTCAGTCTTACCCATTTCAACCAACGAAACCACCATAGCTCACAGAAGAATCGTGAATTGATCCCCCGTTCTAACTAATCAATCATTTCATTTCTACCTCTGAAATACTAACATATCTCAAATATGCCTATTTTTTTCCATTCTCGGTGCTAACACCCAACTCCAAGTCGCCTTTAGCTTTTAACTAGACCACTCTAGTAGATTTCTGTTGCATGTTGGCCCCCTGGATCCATTGCTACCCAGCAGTCAGAGTCACCTTCTCAGAATGCAAATCAGGTTATGACATTCTGACAGTAAAGAAGGTAGAGTTCCCACCATTGTGAAGGCTATATGCTATTGAGGGAGACAGGTCATAAGTAAGTAAATGGGTATATAACATAGTTACCATGAGTAACGCAGGAAATGCAACTACTCCTTGTTCAGTGAATTTCATTCTTTCCTGAAAACCTTGCTATGAGAAGTGGGAAGCCATTAAATTAAAAACTCCTTCCACTAATATTAATGGGAAAAATTATGATATGTTTCCTTCTAATCCAAGGTAGATACTTGAATAATTTTCTTCGGTAGAAAAATATATCATTTGGACGCTGAAAATAAATATTTATTTATTGTAGTGCTAGTGATGGAACCCAGGGTAGTTAAGTGCCAATTGGAAGACAGTTGTGTATAGAATAATGTAATGAAGGCTAATTAAGTTCCTTTTTTATTTGTACAATTTTTACCACAAAAATCTCCGCCCTTTGTTGGCTCATTTCTGTCGCACGCTCAAACTAACTGTAAAATTAAAGGACAGAGGAACTGTGTAGGGAGAAATAGGAACTCAGCATGAAAACTTGTGGAAATAGTTTGTGCGCACACTAAGCCATGAAGAGCGATCGAGGCGCCACCTCCCGTCTCCTGCCTGGTGTGCTAACAGGAGGCCGCCGTTTGTTCTGGGTTCATCCAGACGTGGCGCACGCTTCACATTTGCTCTACGTGATGTGGCCAAAATCATTACGGTAAATGAATTGTGTGTCTGTGCTTAGAACCACAACGATAAAACACACATCTTACGGTGTATTGATGGAGACCGTTTGTGATGAAAAAGTCATTTTACTAAATACACACAACAACAAATCTGGTTTTGTGTTTAAAGGTGGCATAACATTTTTAGAGCTATTATAGCTAAAAGTTACCCGACATTAAGCCAAGAGAAGAGAGATGAGGTTGTAATTCAGTGATATTACTTTAGTTAGAATTGTGGGGCAAGTGTCTCTCAGAGGTAATAGATTTGAATTGAGATCTTGTAAGTGAGAATGAGCCAGTTAGGGGATAAAAGTAGGAAAACACTCTGGGCAGAGGAAATAATGGCCATAAAAGCCCCAAGGTGGAAAAGACTTGCAGGAGGCCCGGGCTGCCTGCAGGGGCGATCACTTATGAGTCTCTGGGCACGGGGAGGAGGCTTGCGGTTGTCGGAGTAGGAAGACAATCAGGGGTTTAGGCTAGAGAGGGCCGCGACTCGTAGGGGTGACCTGCTGTTGTTTGGATAAGTAGCCTGTCCACTTTTTCTCTTTATTCTTCCTCTTCTCCCTTTGTGCTTGCTCCAGTACATAACTTTTACATCTCATACTTTTGTCTCTGATTCCTTTCAGAATTGCAGTATTTGTATTGTACTCTCGATTTAAGTTCTTGCTGAATTCTTTAACTTGATTTTCTTTTTCTATTATTATTATTATCATCATCATCACCATCATCACCATCATTATTATTTGTAGTACTGGGATTTGAACCCAGGGGCATCCTTTCTCCAAGCTACATCCCTATCCCTTTTTATTTTTTAGTTTTTATTTGAAACAAGGTCACTAAGTTGCCAAGGCTCTTGCTAATTTGCTGAGGCTGATCTTGAACCTGCAATCCTGCTGTCTCATCCAAAGCTCAGGAATTACAGGTGTGTGCCACTGTGCCCGGCATTTGACTTGCTTTTCCAAAGTACTAGTTCAGCACATTTGTGAACTCTAAGTAAATCATATCATCAGAAATTTGAGCCTATCATTTAGTTTAGGAGTAGTGCAAATGATTCTTGGTTGTTGTCTTTAGGGTTTTTCAACTTGACTTTCATACTTGTTTTACAAAAATGAGTTAGAGTCCCTACGTGCAATAGAAGTAGCTCTGCTATTAGAAGGAGACTGGGACTAAAATTAATCAGATCATAGCTGAAAGGTAGGAGCCTCTTGTGACCATAGTAGGGACTGATGTCATGGAGCTTTCTAGACAAGTCTCCTGTGCTAACCAAGATATAAACACCAACAATGTTGATGGCTGTGACTGTAAGTCTTTTTTTTCTTTCTCTGTGAAAAACAGTGTGCTTAATTCTAATTTATCTAATGTGTAGGACCTACCTCAATTTGGCATGTAATCATGGTATTTTTCAGTTTCTCCATTTGAAACAGTTGCTAGGAAAATAATTAATTGTTCTTAGAGGCTGGCGATAAAGCACGGAAGTTAACGCTTTGAAATCACTTGATATTTGGCTTAAACAAGTCAATAAGGTAACTTCCAGGCTGGCTTTGTACCTTATTATAACGTTCCGTTTGGTGCAAAGCAAAGCAGCCCTTTTCTTAGGTTATGGTAAAGGTGTCTGGGTGAGACCAGGAGCCCCAGGGCCTTGGCAGAGCCGGCTAGCGCGCTTGTGGTTGCGCAGCTTGGATGGAGGGTGCTCTGCGCCCCTGCAGCTGCGCACTGGCTACATTCTGCCTCCTCCACCAGAAGCAAGCTTTGTTTCTTGTGGCCCTGCTGTCCCCACACAGAGCAGCCTTTGATGGGCTGCCTTTGACGTGATTTGTTTACGGCAGCCAGAAATGCTTCCTGCATAATGAGAGCAGTTAATCACGGAAACTGGGCTATTCCTGCCTGTGTGCTTGTAGCAGGCTTCTGTTGTAAATATTAAAAGGTAATGACAAAGGGATGGAAACCTTTTTAAAAAGGCGCAAATCAGTTAATCCATCAGATCACGTGACTGCCACTGATTACACGGATATCTTTAGGGGAGCAGAGAATGATTGCTGAACACATGCCTTGTGTTTTGATGATTGCATTAAAAGTCCCCCAGTGGGATGGCATTTATTGGCTCCCAGAGCTTCTCTTAGATTAAATTGCAGGCAGTCGGTACAAGGAGAAACATCACAACCTGTATCTAACAGCATATGTGCAGTTAAAGAATGATCTCGATCAAGCTCTGCTAGGCTCTGCGAAATAAACGAGGGTTTTCATCAAGACCCCAGACTTTTATTTTGAAGTGGAGCAGCAGCTGTTGGCTATTGCGGTGCAGAGCTGCGGCGCGGCCTGGGTCACACAGTGCTCCCTCCGGGTGTCTGCAGGCTGCAGGCCGAGCCCAGTGGCGCAGGCACCGAGCTACACTTATTTGCTGTGCTATTTGACCTCTTGGTTTGAGAAAGCTCCCTGGACCATCTGAATGGCTATGGGAGATGGTGAGTAAGATTTATTTTTTTTCTTTTGCTGTGTTATACACTTCCTTTTAAGGTGCCGATCATTTGCTATTAAGAAAGATGTTTCTCCCTAAAGAATGAAGGACACTTGTGTGTTGATGTGCGTGTACGCTTGTGTGTGCATTTTTGCATGTGTGTACTTGTCGTATGGTATGTTTCTTCACCGGCCGTGTCTGTGTGGGATCTGGCCAACCTAAGGTGACATTTACCTCGCGACCCAAGCAAGCCTTGGGTCTCTGGTGCTAGGCAGGAAGGGATACCGGGAGGGAGGGACGTGGAATGTATGCAGAAGCTCGGACGGGGAAACATGGCCTTTGAGGAAAGGCAGATTTGGGCAGGAAGGTTTGATTAGCTAGCTTCACATCTTTCCTGTTGTGTTGGATACAAGCAGAATTCTGTGGTAGTCAAATATTTAAAAAAGCAAAATGGCTTGCTATGGACACTATTTTAATGAATATCTTTGTGATTTGTCAGTGTCTCTGGTAAACAGGTATGTTTACCTTAAAATAGCCTTTTAAGAATACTGCAGAGGATATAATTTGATTAAAAACTGATCTTGACAGGGTTTTGTTCGGGAAAGGATAATTTCTTAAAACCGCTCCTGTGGTGCTTTATAGTTTTCAAAAGCACTTTCATTTCCATAAAGTACCTTAGCTCCTCAGGTCCAGATGACTCTGTGAAGTGTGCAGGCTATTTTGGTATTTCCATTTCACAGGTTAGGAAACCGAGGCCTGCTGCGAAGTGTCCCAGACCCAGGCACCAGAAGCAAACGAGACCAGATCTAGGGCAAGTGGGCTTTTGGCTTGTCCTTCTGGACAGTCAGTACTTGGGCCTTTTGTTAATAGGCATAGGCATATTTTGTGCTCACATCAGTATCAGAGGTGTCTACACAGGGGAGTTGGAGATTTCTCTAAAGATGCTTTGCATGTTTTTTACTACGTTCGTAAGGAAGAAGACTTGTTGGTGTTTGGAGGTATTAACTCTTCACAGTGCCAGCCTTCCTGTGGTTAGATAATGATCTGTGTCTAAGGCTTTGCCAATAGGATGCAAACTCACCAAAACGATGGTATTGATAACAGCATTTAAACGCCTATGTGCATTTGAGTGGAGATGCGATTGCGACTTTGATCTTGTACGTGTTTATGGCTTACTCCAATAATTTATGTAACTTTTAAGCTGCGATTTACTATTTTTTAAGGCAAAAGACATCAGATTAAATTCTCATATACTTATGGGTATTGCCAACTTTCTTCCCTTAAAAAAAAAAAAACCTTAAAATTTGCAGGCAGCTTTAAGTGTTGCGTTTGGTTTTTTGGGGGCCATATTCAGATTTAATTTTCTTTCTTAAATATTTTAGGTTCATTGGGCATATATATATATATATATATATATATATATATATTATGTGTGGGTGGGTCTGGGGATGGAACCCAGGGGCATTTGACCTCCGAGCTACACCCCCTGCCCTATTTTTTATTCTTTATTTTGAAACCGGGTCTCACTGAGTTGTGGAGGGCCTCGCTGTCCGCGCACCGCGATCCTCCCGGTGGTCTCAGCCTCCCGAATGCTGGGATCACAAGCGCGCGCCACCGCGCCCGGCTCCATCATATATTTACTTAGTTCTTTTTCAAATAATATCTAAATATATTCAGATGATTTAGGAATATATTGGGTATTTTTGTTTTTTGCTTTTGTACTAGGGATTGAATCCAGAGGCATTGCAATTCTGAATTACACCTCAAGTCCTTTTTTTTTCTTTAATTTTTTTGTTTTTCAGTACTGGGGATGGAACCCTAGGGACATTCTACCTTCAAACTCTATTTTTTTACCCCCAGTCCTATTTTTTTATTCTTTATTTTGGAACAGCATCTCACTAAGTGCTGAGGCTGTCCGTGAACCAGAATCTTCCTCGCTCAGCCTCCCAATTAACTGGGATTACAAGCCTGGCTTTTTCTTTAAAAATTTGAAACACAGTTTTGCTAAGTTACTCAGGTTGGCCTTGAACCTACAATTCTCCTTTTTCAGCCTCCCAAGTACTGGGATTACAGGCATGTATATGCCAACATGCCTAGCTAGAATGTATTGTTTTTTTTTAAAAAAATCATATTAATAAGATCTGTATCTAGTAACATGCTATCTTGGGCTTTATAGATTTTTTTTTTTTAACTTCCTTCGGTACTGGGAATTTTTTTTTTAACCTCCTTAGGTACTGGTATGTTCTACCTTTGAGCTACAGAGCTATATATCCCCAGCCCTATCCCTGTTTATTTATTTATTTATTTAGGTGGTACTGGAAATGCAATCCAGGGACAGTCTACCTCTGCTCTATATACCCCCAGACCTATTTTATTCTTTTATTTTGAAACAGGGTCTCACTAAGTTGCTGAGGCAGGTTCTAAGACTACAATCCTCCTGTCTCAGCCTCGTAAGTACTAGGAATAAAGGTGTGCACCTTTATTGTTATTATTTGAAACAGGGTCTGGCTAAGTTGTGGAAGCTGTTCTTGAACTTGGGATCTTCCTCTGTCAGCCTCCCAAGTATTGGGAAAAGTCATGTGCTATAACACCTGCTGGGATTTATAGTTCTTAACAATTTTATGTATACTCTTTTACATATTTTTTCCTCACATACAATACACATGTATCACACCAGAATCATATGAACATGTATATCAAAAAGATTACATTAGTCCTAACTTACATCGCTTGTTTATAAAAGTTAATTATGAGGTTAGTATGCAAATATCATTTCCTTTTCGAAATTCAAATAATGACAGTAAAGCAAAAATCCCTTCAGAACCACCTCCTAGCACCGAGATGAACATTTTATTAATATGGAAATGTCTTTTCATACCTTTTTTTGTGCCTTAACATACATATTAAGCATAAAAATAAATGTTTTTACTGTATTGACATGAGATGATGTCATTTTGAGTGCATCTTTGCCGTTCTCTGTGCCGCTGCGGTGTGGCATGGAGACTGTACTTACATGCCGTCTGTTACTCTGCCTCATTTGTTGAAACCGTTGCATAGTATTCCATAGTATAGACATATCAAACTGTTTCGTTTTTCAAATAAGTTCAGATTATTTACCATATATAATTTTCTAGATGGCCCTGAAATAAACACGTTTGTGTATTTGTATCCTTACCCATGTATATATATTTTAAAAGTCTGAAAATGGTATTTTTGGATTAAAGTTCTTATTTTAAATAGTGTTAGCTATAAGTAATTTGCATCAAAAGAAGCTTACCCATTTATAGTCTCACCGGTAGTGTTTCATTTATTTTTATTCATCTCAAAAAATCCAGTTAGAAGGGCGAAAGATTCCTCACCCTTTATCATGTCTCGGCTTGCTTGCCTGCCTTTTTCTTTCTTTTTTTTCTGCAGTAGTAGGGATGGAACCCAGGGGCGTTCTACCTCCGAGCTACAACGCCATACTCCCAGCTCTATTTTTTTTTTTAATGTTTTTATTTTTTTTGCGGGTCTGGGGATGGAACTCAGGGGCATTCTACCTCTGGGTGACACCCCCAGTCCTATTTTTTATTCTTTATTTTGAAACCGGGTCTCAATGAGTTGCAGAGGGCCTCACTAAGTAGCTGAGACTGTCTGTGCACCGCGATCCTCTGATATCAGCCTCCCGAATGCCGGGATTACAAGCGTGCCCAGTCCTAGTTTTTAGTCCTTTTTATTTCTTGAAGCAGGGTCTCGCTGAATTGCGAAGGGCCTCCTTAACTCACTGAGGCTGTTCCTGAACCAAGATCCTCCAGTCTCCACCTCTCGAATGCTAGGATTACATGCTAGGATTACAGGCGTGCGCCACCACGCCTGGCCTAATGCCTCTGCTTTCTGACCGTGGTGGTTGTCTTCATTGTCTAGTTCTTTATATTTTCTTTGCTGTGGATTGCCTTTTGGAATTTGTAGCTGATTTTGGTTGCTTGATTTTTTTGTTGTTGTTATTTATGGTTGTTACTAACCTATTACCTGTTGGGTATGTTGTACAGGCTTACCCAGAAATCACGTGAAAGATTTCATTAGCAGACTTACTTCCAGGTAAACAGACTTACGGAGCACTGCGGTGGCTCTTCACTTGGAGTTGTTGGCGTGGCCTTGGGGTGCTTTTCAGTGTACTTGTCTTCATCCTTACTTCACCCTTACTCAAGGGTACCAAACCTTAATTGATTGTGTAGTAGCTCTGGGCAGTCAAATGAGACAGGGTTAAAAACCTGTAGGATTACTGTGTGGTGCGGAGCCCCAGTCTGCCTCAGAAGCATGAGAGAGGAATTTGGCCTTTTGTTTTGGCTGCAGAAAGGCTGGAAAGAAATAAGGTTTTGTTGTAAGTAGACTGTTTCTAAACTTCTAACATTTCGACACAATTTATTATTCCCAAAGTGGATCTTTTAAAAATATGTGAAGTGATAGAGTAACCGAGGCTCTCTAGAGTCAGCCTTTTCTGGGACCCTTTGGCTTCGGGGACCACTCCACACTACCAGAAAGCTTGCTTTACGAGGCGTAGGACAAGAGCAAGAGAGTGATGCTGAGTAGATCTTTCTCCTCCCATATTTCTGAGTAGTCGTCATGACACACTAGTATTAGGTCATTTAAGTCACAGGGGGAAAAAAATCCTACCTGTTGATTTGTTGACATAAATGGCCAAACTTTTCTTCTAGGACAAATGATAGGGGAAAAGAGAGTATATGAGGAGAAAGAGTGAGCTGGGCATTGTGGCAGACACTTGTCATCCCAGTACTTGGGAGGCTGAGACCTGGGGATCACAGCAACTTAGTGAGGCTGTGTTTCAAAATACAAGAATAAAATAGGACTGGGGGACGCTGGGCGTGGTGTGTGCACTGGGCATGATGGCGGAGACAGGAGGATGGCGCAGGTTCGAAGTCAGCTGCGCTGGCTTAAGAGACCCTGTTTCCAAATAAAATGTATAAAATAGGTCTGGGAGTGTAGCCTGGAGGTAGAAGGGCTCCCAGGAACCCACCCCCCCCAAAAAAAAATAGGGCTGGGGGTATAGCTTGGAGATAAAATGCTCTTGGGCTCAATCCCCAGTACCACAAAAGAAAGGACGGACGGATGGATGGACGGATGGACGGACGGAAGGAAGGAAGGAAAGAGTAAACCAGAAAGGATGAAAGATTTGGAATTAGCATTCGTAGCAATATAGGTAGTAGGTAGGGAACATTAAGATTGAAAATAGCTGGGCATGGTGGCTCACGCTTGTAATCCCAGCACTCGGGAGGCTGAGACAGGAGGATCACGCAGGTTCGAAGCCAGCCTCAGCTACTTATTGAGGCTCTCAGCAATTTAGTGAGACCCTGTTTCCAAATAAAATATAAAATAGGTCTGGGAGTATAGCCCTGTGGTAGAAAGCCTCTGAGTTCCACCCCCAGTACCACAAAAAAAAAAAAAAAAAAAAAAGATTGAAAATAGCTGTGCGCGGTGGCACACACTTGTACTCCCAGTACTTGGGAGGCTGAGACAGGAGGATCGTGGATTGCAGACCATCTCAGCTACTTAGTGAGGCCCTTAGCAACTCAGTGAGACCCTGATTTAAAGTAAAGAATAAAAAATAGGGCTGGGGTGTAGCTCAGAGATGGAATGCCTCTGGGTTCCATCCTTAGTACTTAAAAAAAAAAAAAGCCAGTGGCTGGAATAAAGCAGCTGTACAGTAGCCACTAAAGTCCTCAACCAGCCTTCCTGTGGCTGAGATCTGTGTTAGGGCAAACCCACCTGTGCTGTACCTTTGAACAGTAGGAGGCCTTTTACACAATCCTCTGTGCCCACGGGGGTGAACTTTTGGGCATGGGCAGCAGCATATCCTCAAACCTGATTTGCTAAGGAACATGAAGCCTTCCAGCTTTCCTTTGTACTTGTGTCGAGGCATATTTTTGTTTGTTTTGGTTCTTTATGTCAGTTTCGGGGATAGAGTGCCAGGGTGGTCTATCACTGACCTGCATCCCCAACACTTCCACTTTTGTTATTTTGAGATAGTCACCAAGTTGCCAAGACTGGCCCTGAACTTGCAGTCCTCTTGCCTTAGCCTTCCAAATAGCTGAATTAAAGGTATATGTTAGTTAATATCTTGACAGCTGGTATGATCAGCCTATAACTCTTAATTTTTTTTATTTTATTTTTTTGGTGGTATTGGGGTTCCTGGAAACCCTTCTACCTCTGGGCTATGTTCCCAGACCTAACGTGTGTGTGTGTGTGTGTGTGTGTGTGTGTGTGTGTGTGTGTGTGTGAGAGAGAGAGAGAGAGATATGTTCCTAGACCTAACGTGTGTGTTTTGAAACAGGGTCTCTTAAGCCAGCAAGGTAAGGCTGGCTTCAAACCTGCGTGATCCTCCTATCTCAGCCTCCCAAGCGCATATGCCACCACGCCCGGCTAACTCTTAAAAATTTAAGTACCTGAAGTGATTAGATTTTGTAAAGGTTCTTAATAAATATTATTATGAGCTTCTTTTATTATTTAGTTTATATAATGGCAATCATGCTGTAGTGTTTTATTAGTAACAGATAATGGTTTAAATTGTGATTGTCTACTTCATTTAATTGTTGGAAGTCTTGAATTTAAAGGAAAAAAGTCTTCAAATATCTTTTTAATTAGTTCTGTCTACCTAGAATTTGTGTGTAGGGGTGGTTACTGGGGATTGGACCCATGGGAACTCTACCTTTAAGCTATACCCCTAGCTCTATTTATTTATTGCAGAACTGGGGGTTGAACCCAGGGTCATTCTATCTCTGAGCTACACTCCCAGCACTATTTTTTATTTTTATTTTTATTTTTGCAGGTCTGGGGATGGAACCCAGGGGCATTCGACCTCCAAGCTACAACCCCTGCCCTATTTCTTATTCTTTATTTTGAAATCGGGTCTCACTGAGTTGCAGAGGGCCTCACTAAGTAGCTGAGGCTGTCTGCTAACTGCGATCCTCCAGTCTCAGCCTCCCGAATGCTGGGATTACAAGCATGCGCCACCCGGTTTATTCTCTGTTTTGAAACAGATTCTCACTAAGTTGTGGAGGGCCTCACTGAGTAGCTGAGACTGGCTATGAACCTACCATCTTCCAGTCTCAGCCTCCCAAGTACTAGGATTACAGATGTGTGGCCCTATACCCAGCTCTTATTTTATTTTATTTTATTTTATTTTATTTTTTATCTTGAAACAGGATTTTGCAAAGTTACTGAGACTGGCTTCAAGCCTCCTGTCTCAGCCCCCCAAGAACTGAGATTACAGGCTTACTCCATCAAGCTTGGCTTACCTAGAAGTTTTAAGAGACTGTATCACATTTCTTTCTCTATTGAACTTGTGTAGACTCAGCTTTATTTTTTACAAATAAAAATAGTTAGCTAACATTAACTGTGTTGAGAACACAGGATCTTTGTGTAAATATTCAATGTTAGCCATTATTTTATTTTAGAGCACTTGATTTTTCAACTTCTAATGATTTTTTTTTTTTGAGAAGTTTTAAAGTGGAAGACATTTATGATGGAGGTTTTACTGCTTGGTAATTTTATTTCTTAAGGCTTGTGGTTTTCCTATAGCTCTGCAAAGCCCCCTCCCCCTCCCCCTCCCCCTCCAGTCTCTGTATGGAATCTACATTACTGAGTCGTACCGCAGCCCTCTGGGGTTGAGCCCCCGTGTCCTTTATACTTTGTCTTCTCTCAAGATTTTGACCTTCCCCTTGTATTCTGCAGTTGGGAGATACCTATCGCTTTGTCATCCAAATAACTTCTAACCTGGGCAAACAGAAGTCTAAATGGTTCCAAGAATTTTCCCTTTCCTGGTGGTTCTACTTTTACATAATCACAGATGTGTGTGTGTGTGTGTGCTCATAAATGTGTTCATGTGAACACACATGTGCATGCTTGTGTGTACTGAATTGCTTTAGGGATGGGGGAGAACTTTATGATGAAGTCATTCCGTGCATTTTTAGATGCTCCTTGTGTTCATTTCTATATTTCTGGCTTAGAAATTGTCACTTTTTGCCGGGCGTGGTGGCACACGCTTGTAATCCCCGCCCCTGGGAGGCAGAGACAGGAGGATCGTGCAGGTTCAAAGTCAGCCTCGCTGGCTTAAGAGACTTGTTTCCAAAAATAAAAAAATATAATATTAGGTCTGGGAGTGTAGCCCGGAGTTAGAAGGGCTTCCAGGAACCCCAGTACCACCAAAATAAAGAAAGAAAGAAAGAAAGAAAGAAAGAAAGAAAGAAAGAAAGAGAGAGAGAAAGAAATTGTTACTTCTGAGCCAGGTGTGTGCACGCGTATGATCCCAGCGCTTGGGAAGCTGAGACAGGAGGATCGCACAGGTTCAAAGCCAGCCTTGGCTGCTTAGTGAGGCTCTCGGCAACTTAGTGAGACCCTGTTTCTAAATAAAGCATAAAATAGGTCTGGGAGTGTAGCTTAGAGGTAGAAAAGCCCCTGGGCTCCACCCTCAGTACCGCATGCACACACACATACGCACAAAAAAAAAGAGAGAGAGAGAGAGAGAAAGAAAAATTGTCAGTTCTTAAGATGGACATGGTGATACATGCCTATAATCCCAGTATTTGGGAAGCTGAGACAGGAGAATCCCAAGGTTGAGGACAGCTTTGGCAACCTAGTGAGATTCTCATGCCACCATGCCTGGCTTTATTTGCATCTATTAAGAATTTATTACTAAACCTGGCATGGTGGCACAGGCCTGTAATCCTAGTATTTGGGAGGCTGAGACAGGAGGATCTCAGATTTGAAACAAACCTCAGCAGTTTAGTGAGACTTTGTTTCCAAATTTAAAAACTAATGAAAATAGGGCTGGTGTATAGCCCAGAAAAAGAATAGCCCTAGATAACATCCTTAGTACTGCTCGCACATGTGCATGCGCGTGCGCGCGCGCGCGCACACACACACACACACACACACACACACACACACACAAATTTATTGCTAGGTGGGTGTGGTCCTGAATGTCTATAATTCCAGTACTTGGGAGGCAGAGGCAGGAGGACCACAGATTTGTGGCCATCCTCGGTGGCTCTCCGCAACTCAGTGAGACACTGTTTCAGAATAAAAAAATAAAATAGGGCTGGAGGTGTAGCTCAGAGTTAGATGCCCCTGGGTTCAATCTCCAGTGTGTCCAACAAAAACAAAAACCAGAATCCAAGTTATTGCCATCTTGCAGGTGCTGATTCTAATGCTGTCTGTTTCCACTTCACCTTGTTTGATGTTGCTTATATTATCAAGGTTGCATTGCAGGGTTTTAAGCAGGGAGTAAAGTGATTTAAAGCCAGGCATGGCGGCGCACACTTAGAATCCCAGTATGCGGAGGCTGAGACAGGAGGACAGCCTCAGCAGTGTATCAGGGCTCTCAGCAACTTAGTGAGACACTGTTTCCAAATAAAAAATAAGGTAGAGCTGGGGTGTAGCTCAGAGGTAGAATGTTCCTCAGTTCAGTCCCCAGCACCACACACACACACACACACACACACACACACACACACACACACACACACAATAATTTTATTTTTTTAGCAAAAGATTTCAAACATACCCAGAAATATATAATATTGTAATGAGCCTCAGTTACCACCCACCATCTGCCTTCAAGAAATGATTAGTACACAGCAATCCTTATCCATCTGTGTCCTTCCTCCAGTTCACCCCAGCCCTACTGTCCTGCTGGGGACTAGGTACATGTGTATTCATGTGTACATGTGTGCACACATGAATAACATGAAAGCATGTTTAAAGAGACAGTCACCAGGGGGCGTGAGGACATACATCTGTAAACCCCCACCCCTGTACTTAGGAGGCTGAGATACAAGGATCACAGGTTACAGGACAGCCTTGGGAACTTAACAAGACACCAGCAAAATAAGCTAGGGCTAGGGGTATAGTTTAGAGGTAGACCGCCCCTGGGTTCAATCCCCAGTTGCATAAGAAAGAAGATTTTTTTAAAAAAATTGGGCTGGGATTGTAGCTGCATTTTGAACCCAGATAGAAAGAACAGCCATGGGTTCAATCCCCACTGGGAGAGAAAGGGAGAGGGGAGGGAAGGAGGAGGGATGGCGCTCTTCGTATCAGATATTCAGTGTTCAGTTTTCCTCACTTGCTTCATACATCTCCTTCCGGTTGGTTGGCATTCGGATCAACAAGGTGACGTCAGCACTGCACTAGGTGAAGGTTCTGTTCAACTACAGCGTTTACCTCCCCCCATCCCCGTTACCATTTATTTATTGAAGAGAAACATGTTGGGTAAAGTATTTTCGTGTGCTTGATCCTGTTGGCCGCATTACTGTGCTGCCCTATATGTTTTCCAAGTGCTTCTGTATCTCCTAGATTCCCTGCAGACTGAAAATTCTTCTCATAGTTTGTTCAGAATCAGATCTTATTTTGATGTTTTGATGATGCAGTATTTTCATAGACAATAGTTGGTGTGATAGTTTGGATTTGACTTTCTGTGTAGTGTTGGTGTTGAACAATGGCTTTAGTTATCAGCCTGATCCGTGCTCTATCAAACTCCTCGCCAGCCTTTTATTTATGGTTTTGCCATCCATTGATTCAAAGGACTTTTTAGAAGGCACATCACCCACTTTGTGGTTTGGAAGGAGGTCGAGTGTCGCGGTGTGCGAGGGGAGAATAGCCAACAGAAGGAGCTGAGTTACTGGGACGCGTGGAGTCAGGAGAGCCACGGGGCGGGGGGGTGAGTGCTTAAAGAGCCTTCGTGTTTTGGGGACTCCGCCGTACGGTGGCTTATAGGGATCGTTGTTTCCTAATCTCAGCCGGTAATTTAGCTGTCAGACACGACGTGGCCCTTGCTGGACACATGAGTGTAAAACAGCTTAGAAAGTCGCTCTGCTCCTTGTTTTAATTAGAATAAGGAAGGATACAGCCTCAAGTGAAAAGAGGAACTTTGGTATAAGGAGCTAGTTAACATGCAACAGAGCGTACTTTGTGAGTGAAAATTTAAGGCATTGATGGTTTTTAATGAACGAGTTGCTTCACTGGTGAAATTCTGCACAAAATGAATTCTTCGAGAGGTGGTGCAAAGTTTTGGCTCGCCTTTTTTTCTCCATGTAAAATTAGACAATTTTACATCTTTTATCTGAGTTTTAGAAGCAGGAAGTTCAGGTTTTGCATACGTGTACCCGTTTAAGTGAAGTGGAAGGCTTAGAAAGCCACTTGCATACGTGGCCTTCCTTCAGTGGGGAAAAAGAAAACCAGCAGGGATAGGGCTCCATCGAAGTAATCTGTTATTTACTTTTTTTTTTATGGTACTGGGGATTGAACCTAGGGGCATTCTACCTCTGAGCTATATTCCCAGGTCTTTTTAATTTTTTGTTTGGAGACAGGGTCTCACTAAGTTGCTGAGGCTGGCCTCAAACCTGTAATCCTCCTATCTCAGTCTCCCAGGTACTGGGATAACAGGCATGCTACCATGCTCAACCTGTTTTAATTGAAATAATCTAAATTTACAAATCCATATCTCAAACCTTGGGGACCACCAGTTTTTGGAACTGAGAACCATGCCACATTTAGAAAAGTAAGATGGTTACATTCCATGTATTCTATAACAACCCCCGATGGGCCTGGGCAGCACCCTATCATCAAGTCCATTAGAATTTTTGCAGTTCAATGTGTAGAAATTCACCCTGAGTGGAACTAGTAATAATGATAAATAACATTATGTTAGTTTATGTTGTTTTGCTATAAGCTGAGTTCAGGTCAGTTCAGATTTTGCTGCCAAATGAGTTTAAAAGATAGGAGAAAATCTGAGTTTTCATAGCCTTTGAGGCTAGGCGTGCAGACGGGGAGGTGGGCCCAGGTGTCCGAGGCGCCCGAGGTGGGCTCAGGCGTTACCTGAAGGCGTGTAAGGTAGTCTGATCTCTCTTGCTCTTTTTCTCTTCCCTCTGTCCCTCCCTCTCTCCTTCTAGCTTTTTCCTCCTCCTCCAGCCTGCTCCACCATTTCCTCCTCTGTTTTCATCTCTTTCTCTCCTCTTCTTTCTCTCTTTGCATGTTTTTCTTCTCTGTTTGCATCTCTTCTTCCTGGACTTTCTCGTGGGTTTTGCCCCAGAATAATTCATTTTATTGTTTTGCTAAATCTGTGTGTGTGTGTGTGTGTGTGTGTGTGTGTGTGTGTGTGTGTGTGTGTGGTGGTACTGGCGTTTCTGGAAGCCCTTCTACCTCCAGGCTGCACTCCCAGACCTATTTTATATTTTTATTTGGAAACAGGGTCTCTTAAACCAGCGCGGATGGCTTCAAAGCTGCCACAATCCTCCTGTCTCCGCCTCCCAAGCGCAGGAATTACAAGCGTGCGCCACCACGCCCGGCTGTTTTGCTAAACCTTGACCTTGGCCTAACAGCCACTATATCAACCTGCTTCTTCAGACCTAGCACCCACTAAACCAAACTATTCATTCTTCTATGAATTCTCCTTATCCTTTGAAGAATCCTTATTCATTCAGCTACTGAGAGTGAGAAAGAGACAGAGACAGACAGGCAGGCAGGCGAAACTTTGAAGGAGTATACTATGATCTTTTTTTAAAAGAAAACTTTCTACCATTATATTTTGTTATAAAATAAATATATCAAAGAACTATGAAAAATAAGACTTCCATAAACCCACCACATAGATCTGATAGGTCCTAATATTGTCACAATTTACCTCAGAGTTTTTGAGGAAACAGTTTCACTACATCTTGTCTCACTCCCTGTCCTTTCTTCCTTTCTCATCCGAATAATAAAATCACAAAACAATAGTATATCTTGTTTATGAATGCCTTAAGTGTAATAAAAATGTATCCAGAACTTAACTAGGGACTTGGCGGTTACAACAAAGCGTGATTCAGGATCTGGGAGGCCGTCTGCCGTGGGCTCCCGGCCTCTCCCTCCTCCTCTTCACTTCTTCCTTAGGCCCTGGCCCTGCTTCCCCCTCTTCTCCTCCCTCCGCTTTCTCCCTTCCATCTCTTCCTTCTTTGTTTTCGTATCGTCACTTTCTCTTCTTGCTCCTCCGTCTCCGTTCTTCCTACTCTCCATCATGTAGAGAGCCACTGCAGCCAACCTACTTTATTAGCTTCTGTACTCTAATATGCATGTGTGTGTTTGGGGGGCATCAGGGCTACATCCCCAGCCCTTATAGGTTTATTTATTTACTTATTTATTTTTGGCTTGAAACAGGTCCTCCTAAATTGCTGAGGCTGGCTTCAAACCTGTGATCCTCTGTCTCAGCCTCCCAAGTGCTGGGGTTACAGGTGTCTAGTATCTTTTTTTTTTTTTTTTTCGGGTCTGGGGATGGAACCCAGGGGCATTTGACCTCTGAGCTACACCCCCTGCCCTATTTTTTATTCTTTATTTTGAAACCGGGTCTCACTGAGTTGCAGAGGGCCTCACTAAGTAGCTGAGGCTGTCCGTGAACTGCGATCCTCCAGGTCTCAGTCTCCCGAATGCTGGGATCACAAGCGTGTGCCACCACGCCCGGCTTCTAGTATCATTTCTAACAGGCTTATCTTGTTCAATTCTTGCATCCAACCATAGTCTTCTCGTTTTGAAACATTGGAATGAGAACATGAGTGTCACCATAGCCATAATTTAAAGTTTGCTTTTTTTTGGGGGGGGGGTGCTGGGGATAGAGCCAGAGGCATCTCCCTCTGAGCTACACTCCTGCCCTATTTTATTTTTATTTTGAGATAGGGTCTCACTAGGTTGATGAGAGTCCACCACTTGCTGAGGCTGTCCTTGAAGCTATGATTGCCCTGTCTCAGCCTCCCAAGTACTGGGATTATAGGCATGCACCACCATGCCAGGAAAACCTTCTTTTATTTATTCAGTAAATAGTTGATAATTGTGGTATCTCTTTTATTAATAAAGTATTTTATTTTATTATTATAATTAATTACTAAATGGTGTGTGTGTGTGTGTGTGCGTGCACGCGCGTGTGTGTGTGTGTGTGTGTGTGTGACTGGAGATTGAACCCAGGGATTGAATCTAATATATATATATATATATATATATATATATATATATATATATATATCCCAGCTGGTGTGTTATTTATCTTCCTATTTACTAATGATCACTTGAACTGTATCTAATCATTGTAATACCTGACCACTGAATTTAAATTTCAGTTGCAGCTGGGCGCTTGTAATCCCAGCATTTGGGAGGATGAGACAGTAGGATTGTGGTTCAAGGCCAGCATCAGCTACTTAGTGAGGTCCTTTGCAACTCAGTGAGACCCTGTTTCAAAATAAAAAATAGGGCTGGGTGTGTGGTTTGGAGGTCGAATGCCCCTGGATTCCATCCCCAGTACTGGGGGGGAAAAATCAGTTGCTATATTTTCATTTGTCGTTCTGTTTGATAATCTTAAAAAGCTGTGTGTGTGTGTGTGTGTGTGTGTGTGTGTGTGTGTGTGTTTGTGTTACTGGTGATGGAACCCAGGGGCCTTCTACCTCTGGGCTATACTTTCAGACCTATTTTTATTTTATTTGGAAACAAGTCTCACTAAGTAGCTAAGGCTGGCTTCAAATCTGCACAGTCCTCCTGTCTCAGCCTCCCAAGCGGAGGGATTACAAGCGTGTGCTATCATGTCTGGCTTCTATGCCACTTTTTATAATTTCCTGACCAAGTTGTCTTCAAGTTTCTCTGATAAGTATGCGTAGGTATGTTATAGCCTGTGCTTGGTAATGGAAACTCAGGGTTTTACGCAGGCCTCTTTCTGTTATTTCTTTCGGCTCTCGCTCCTGGCGTCGTTTCCTTTGTGCCCGCTGACTTGAGGTGGTATGTTGCATCTGCTCTGGCTCCTCCTGGGAGTCGCCCTTGGAGCTCAAGAGCATGAGTGCGGATTGCCCAGGCGGTGGTGTTAATGAAGCATTCCCTTTGATTCACTTCCCTGGTGCAGTCATTTGAAGAAATTTTGAAAATGAGGCTTGCTTATGGTCTACTTTAACCTTGGGGGGATAGTCATCTGGTGCACCAGCTTTTGACCCTGCGTCCTATGTGAGCTTTGATTTCTGCCCCCTTTGCCTCACAAAGCCTTTAGCATAGACATTTTATGAACTGGGTTTATCCTTTTATTTCTTGCTATCTTATCAAATGTTTATTGCTTTGAGATTTTTAATATTATGTGTTCTGTGCAGTTTGCATAGTTGTGTGCCTTTGAAATATTGCTTCAAATCACTTAGTAATGCTTTCCCTGGAGGCTGCAAGTGTCCCTTCTATGAAATGTGCTTTTGAGGCCTTGCTCCACTTGGCGGAGATACAGTAGTGGGCAGATAGACATATGTTCTCACCTCAAAGACCATCTACTTCAGTGGGAGAAAACAGATAAACAAGATTAGTGAAATACATAGATGGTAAGCGCTGGAGAAAATAAGTGAAGCAGGAAGGCAGGGGTAGATGAGAGGTGTGTGGGTGTTGGTAGTTGGCAGTGATGGTGTCCAGAGGAAGCTCCATTGCAAAGGTGACAGATGAATAAGAGCCATGAAGATGGTGAGTGCACAGTGTGCACATGGGGCCGGGCTGTGGGGAGCGCCAGGTGGGAAGAAGAAGCGCAGAGGCCCCGCGGGAGCCTCGGCAGAGACACCGGCAGGGCTGGGCTGCAGACACAGAGGTAGCAAGTAGGAGATGGCCTTGGAGAGCCTGTGACAACCCTGGCATCATGGAGTCCTGGCAGGCCTTCTTAGAGAGCCGGAGAATTTTGAGCAGTGATTGATGTGGTTTTGTTCAACTCCATTTGAACAAATCTGTGTCAAGGAAGAAAAAAAAACCTGTAAGAAAGAGAGCTGAGAAGAAGGGAAAAGAGTTGGTTGGCTGTGCCAGTTGCCCTGGGTTCTTATAATCAGTAGAGCTACAGTGTGAACAAAACAAAATTTCTGCTTTTAAGAAGCTTCCAAAAGTCAACTTTATGAAAGTTGGTTTCTTTATTTCAGGAAGTGTTAAATATAAAAAGGAAATTATTGGGATTTGTTATTTTATAGTTCAGAATAATTTTAAGCCCAGGATATTCATAACTTCTACATACGTTAAAAAACAGGACATGTGATGATGAATTAATTTTATTAATTCCTTTACTTTACAGTTAGAAGAATGTATAACCTTATTGGCAATGGTAAAAATGAATTTCTTCTTGTGTTTGTAGGTTTGTTTTTTAACTGATTGAGTTAGTGATTGATGATTGGCTGATTGTAGTGCTGGGTATCACTAACTCAGGGCTTTATAGTGATAGGCAGGTACCCTATGATTGAGCTGCATTTCCAGTCCTTATTTTTAAAAAAATCTTTAATTTTTAATATATCTGAAGCTGTGTTATTGGGTGCATACTTTTTTTTTTATGGTACTGGGGGGGTGGAACCCAGGGTCTTTCTACCTCCAGGCTATACTCTCAGACCTATTTTATACTTTATTTGGAAACAGAGTCTCACTAAGCTACTGAGAGCCTCACTAAGTAGCTGAAGCTGGCTTTGAACCTGTGTGATCCGCTGTCTCAGCCTCCCAAGTGCTGGGATTCCAAGCGTGCCCACCACGCCCGGCAAGGTGCATATTTAAGGTTCTGATGTTTCTTTCTCTTACTGCTTGACTCTTTTGCCATCACTAAATGTCTCTCTCTCTAGTAATGCTTCTTAAAGCTGCTTTGTTTTGTTTTGTGGTACTGATGATCGAACCCTAGGCTTCTAATTCCAAGCTGCAGGCCTAGCCCTTTTTTAAATTTTGACACAGGGTCTCAGTAGGTTGCTGAGAGACTTCTCAGCCCCCTTCCCACTGGGATTACAGGTGTACACCACGCCCGGCTGGCACAGCTTTGCTTTACGTTATTATGGCTCTGCCGGCTTCCTTTTGGTTTGGAGCTTGCCATAGATTATCATTTTACTTTTAACCTTTATGTGGCCACATATATAAAGTATATCTCACTTAAGCAGTCTATTTAAAAAATTTGGTTGTGTTCTTTTACTGGTACTATTTAGTTTATTTGCATTTAAGGCAACAATTACTAGCATATTTGATTTTGTACTCAGTGATGTTCTTCCTTTCTTTCTTCCTTTCTTTCTTTCTTTCTTTCTTTTTTTTTTTTGTATTGGGAATTGAGCTTGGAGGCATTCTACCTCTGAGCTTCACCATTAGCCCTGTTTTATTATTTTTTTAAAGTAGGGTCTTGCTAGGTTGCTGAGTTAGGCCTCAAACATGTGATCTTCCTGTCTTAGCCTCCCATGTACAATTATTACAGGTATATGCTACCACTCCCAGCTTTTATTTTCTATTTTATCTATTTGTTTATAAGCTTCTTTTTGTCTTCTTTCTTTGTTTTTAATCAAATATTTTTATTATTGTTGTTGTTCTAGTAGTTTATTTACAAGTGCGTTTTCTTTTAGTGGTTACCCTAGAGCAAGGATTGGGGAATGTTGCTGCAGACCCATTCCGGCTGCGCTGCTGTGCTGTGGGGGGAGCAGCCACCTGCTTGGTACATGTGTATCATTGCTTTGTCATCACTGAGTAGTTGCACAGAAAGATCCTATGTATGGGTTGCAAAGCCTAAGATATATTTGCTATGGTTCCCCCCCCCCCTTTTTTTGGTGCTGGGGATTGAACCCAGGGGCATTCTACTTCCAGGATATACCCCCAGCCCTAATTTTTATTCTTTATTTTGAAGTAGGGTCTCAGTTGTAGAGGGCCTCTCTAAGTAGCTGAGGTTGGCCACAAACCGTGATCCTCCTGTCTCAGCCTCCCAAGTACTGGGACGACAAGTGTGCACCACCACGCCCAGCTTGCTGTACGCTTTTTTTGTTTGTTTGATTTCGTTTTTGTTTTTTTGGTGGGTCTGGGAATGAAACCCAGGGGAATTCAATCTCTGAGCTGCACTCCCTGCCCTATTTTTTATTTTTCTGGGTGGTGGTACTGGGGGTGGAACTCAGGAGCTTTTCTATCTCTGGGCTATACTCCCAGATCTATTTTATACTTTATCTGGAAACAGGGTCTCACCAAGTTGCTGAGAGCCTCACTAAGTAGCTGAGGCTGGCTTCGAACCTGTGCGATCCTCCTGTCAGCCTCCCAAGCCCGGGGATTAAAAGTGTGCACCGCTAAGCCCGGCTTTTATTTATTTTTTATTTTTTATTTTTTTGGTGGTACTGGGGTTCCTGAAAACCCTTCTACCTCGGGGCTACACTCCCAGACCTATTTTATGTTTTTATTTGGAAACAGGGTCTCTTAAGCCAGCGAGGCTGGCTTCGAACCTGCGCGATCCTCCTGTCTCCACCTCCCAAGCACTGGGATTACAAGCGTGCGCCACCACGCCCGGCCTATTCTTTATTTTTGAAACAGGGTCTCACCAAGTTGCAGAGGGCCTCACTAAGTAGCTGAGGCTGTCCGCAAACCGCCATCCTCTGGTCTCAGCCTCCCGAATGCTGGGATGACAAGTGTGCACCACCACGCCCAGCTTGCTGTATGATTTTTAATGAAAAAAGTCTGCCAACCCTGCCAAAGTGGAGTAGTTCCTGAACCTCCTCATGCTTCAGAACAACTAGGAAGCAGACTATTGGGGAACATGTCTGGAATTTCTGATTCATTAAGTTTGGGTTGGGTCCCAAGGATTACGTATCTAACAAATGGCTGGTGGTGCTCAGCTGCTGAGCTGGGGACACCTTTTGAGGAACACTGCCCTAGATGTTATGATACGCATCTTTGACTTACTATCTAAAATAAGGTCCATATTGAGCACTCCTTATCTAAACTGTTAAGGACCAGAAGTGTTTCAGATTTTGGACCTTTTTCTAGATTTTGGAATATTTGCATAACTTCACTGGTTGAGCATCCCTAATCCTAAAATCCAAAATTCACAGTGACCCCAAAATCCCTTACTGTTTGAGCATTATGTGGTCTTTGAAAAGGTATTGGATTTTGGAGCATTCCAGATTTCAGGTTTTTAGCTTAGGGAAGTTCAGCCTATACTGTTTACTACTTCCCCAGTGATGCTAAGATACTTAGACCCTTTAGCTTTATTTGCTTATCTCTTAGAAGTAACTATTTTATCAGAACCTTCAATTTGCAACAGCCTAACTGCCTACTGACAGTAGAATGTATATTAATAAATTGTGGCACAGTCATACACTGAAATATTATAAGCAGTGAGAATGAATTTTCCAGATATTATCTTCCAACATTTAGTGAAAAAAAGTCAGATAGAATACAGGTATATATTCCCTTTTGTAATGAAGTTTAAAATGAGTAAAAACCCACTGTGGGGTTAGAATTCAAAGCTGGCTGGCTTTGTCAGGAAATCATGGCTCTGAGGGGTGGGTCCCGAGGGTGCTCACAGGCTGCGGGTGACAGGCTTTCATCTGGACACTGGTTACACTGGCATGTGTATTCTGTGAAAATTTACCGAGCTGCAAGCATAGAATTTGATCTTCTATTAGAATAGATCTTCTCTGATCTATTTTGATAAAAAAAAACATTAAAATTAATTTCTGAGTAGTTTGGTAATGTTAAGAGTTAATTTTTTTAAATGGTAGAGACATTTTCTCTTTTCAATTCTTGTGTGTGTATAGGAACAGAACTGTGTTTCCATGGGAACTTCTGGCCACTCTGATTCAGTGCCTAACTTTCTGTAGATTTTTTGTGTCTACTGTTTCTTAGCTTGTTTCTTTCTTTCTTTCTTTCTTTCTTTCTTTCTTTCTTTCTTTCTTTCTTTCTTTCTTTCTGCATATGAAGGGGGAGTTTACTTGGAGTTGTGTTAGTGTTTTTAAGAGTAGTGTATATAAAACATAGGCTTTAAGCCATTAATTTATCCAAACTGTTTCCCTAATTGTTTTTTCCCCTCAAAAATTTTTTTTTTAACTAGAACATACATTTTTCCTACAAGTATGTTATTTTAAAAGGTCACTTAGTGATGTGGGATGTGGTTTTATGTTAGGGTGTCCTTGATTCTTTTGTGTCCCCTCCCCCCAATAAATAAAACAGTCTTAAAGCTCATTTGGTATTTTCTTTAAGGTGTGTTTAATAGTTGTTCTGCTAGTGCCCCTCCATGTGAGTGATCTCAGTGTGGGCAGCCGGGTCTTTATAGGTGGGGAAGGCTCTGGCATATTGATCTGAAGCCTGTGGTAAAGCTGCTTCTCTCCTCGCCCATCTTGTTTGTCATGGTTGGTCTGTGCAGGGTCCTAGAGAAAACCATTTTCTCAGCAGAGTAAAACTGCATCTATCTTCTGGGCGTGCGCGCGTGCACGCGCATGGAGGAGGAGGTTGGGGATGTTTCACTTGTATGTAAGGAGATGATACTAGTGTGTTCATTCACATTTTGAAAGGAACCTTGTAGGATATTAGAGAATCATTTATGATAACAGATTGTTCAGTTTGATTTTTGTGCCCTAAGTAAACAGCAGACTGTGAGGTTGTGTGTTAATTATGTCCAGTAATGAGCACTGGTATATTCCATGCTTTCCTGATGCAATCACACACCCTATCAGAAGGAGTATTGCATAAAACCTGATTTCTATTTATATATGTTTTCACGTGAATTAGGTAAAAGAAAACAAATTTAGATGTGTAAGCCTTTAGTATCAAATGCCTTTAAAATTTTTAGTAGAATAAAGACTGTAGGTGCATAGAGAATTTTTTAGATACATGGAGAATTTTTACCTTTCGTCTGGCAGTGGCTGCCATAAGATGATGTCACCTTGCATCTGATTGGCTGTTACAGCACCTAGGGCAGGGAAGAGAAAGAAAAATGCCGGCACAAACCTCAGTGGTGGTTCTGTGGTTGTTTCTATCTATTTTTGATAGACTCTTTGATTAGTATTGAATTTCCTGCATTTGGCCATGTGAACTATTGGGAGCATCCTAGGGTGAGGGAAATTAAGAGCTTTCAGAGGAATGAGGCGACTGATTTGCAAACGCATCTGTGATTGTAAGTTGAGAATCTGGCTGTAAGGAATAAGGCAGGGTGTGCTGGGAGATGCACTATGGGAGGAGCCGGCAGAAAATGCTTAGCTGGAGTAGCAAAAAATGAGGAATGCTTTTTACTGTTCTTAGACTGGAAATATTTGCTTTTATATTTTGGCTAATTTATATAGGTAAGAAATGTAATACTACTGCATCTTGATTTTAAATTATTGAGGGCTATTTGATAGGGTATCAGCCAATATATAAATAATTATTCCCAAGGCCTTTATTTTATGTCTTACCCAAAAAAAAAAAAAGATTTTATATATGCCTTTGATTTTTTGAGTCTTATGGAAAATGGGACAAAGCTTAATTTTCTTAAAATATATTTTTCTAATGCTTTGTGCAGATAAAAGCTTTGATGATGAAGAATCAGTGGATGGAAATAGGCCGTCATCAGCTGCTTCAGCCTTCAAGGTTCCTGCACCTAAAACACCCGGAAATCCTGTCAACAGTGCAAGGAAGCCCAGTTCAGCAGGTGGCCCTAAGGCTGGAGGTAACGTGAGTCCGTTTCACGTCTGGTGTGCATGCTGCTGCCCTTGCGTGGCCACACACGCTCAGAACTGGGAGGCTCTGTTTATTCACGGCCGCAGCACCCTTGCAGCCCTGGAGAGTACGGCAGCACACTCAGCGTGCACTTTTGGAAATGGTGAAAATAGTGTATATTGCTTTTCCTGTAAGAATGTATGTGAATTAGTGTTTTCTTGAGAGCATTTATTTTTCAGTTGCCATTTTTAAAAGAAAAGATTTGAAGGTTGTTGACTTTTCTTTTTAGGTCTGTGTATGTGTGTTTTAAAGGAAATACATTTTTAGAAAAGAATGTGGCTATTCATTTACAGGTACTATAGCTGTTACATCTGTAGGATGCTAAATTGTGTCGTGTATTTATATATTTGTCTAGATAATAAGTCTTAAATACCTGACATCTAAAATATGGTTGAAGATACTGATAACCGGATCATTTGTCACAATAGGAAATGGGTGGTGGTCAAGTAAAATTTTCTCAAAAATGGTTTCCGGATTAAATAATAATAAATGGCAAGACAGGGGAAGAGCAGGCGGTGTGCATTTACACAGCACATGGCGTGTCCCTTGAGCTGTTAGAACTGTCTTTAGCTCATTGGTTACCTTTACCATTTTTAACGCCCTTTTACATGATGTTAACTAGAAAGCCAGGAGTGTGTCTCAGGTGTCTGTTTCTCTTGGCTCCCTCTGATGGAGTGAGTCTATAAGAATAAGGGCAGCCGGGCGTGGCGGGCACGCTTGTCATCCCCGCGCTTGGGAGGCGGAGACAGGAGGAGCGTGCGGGTTCGAAGCCAGCCGTGCTGGCGTAAGAGACCTTGTGTCCAAATAAAAAGTATAAAATAGGTCTGGGAGTGTCGCCCGGCTGTAGAAGGGCTTCCAGGAACCCCAGTACCACCAAAAAAAAAAAAAAAGAATAAGGGGAAATCTTAATATCAGAAGGACAGTAAGCTGGATCTGGTGGCACATGTCTTGAATCCCAGCATTTAGGAGGCTGAGACAGGAGGATCACGGTTCAAGGACAGCCTCAGCTACTTAGTGAGGTCCTTTGCAACTCAGTGAGACCCTGTTTCAAAATAAAGAGTAAAAAAATAGGGCTGGGGGTATAGAATGCCCTTCGATTCCATCCCCAGACCCTCACACACACACACAAAAAAGACAGTAATCTCTTTTCTCTTTCTTTCTGCCTGCCTGTCTTTCTTTCTTTCTTTCTTTCTTTCTTTCTTTCTTTCTTTCTTTCTTTCTTTCTTCCTTCCTTCCTTCCTTCCTTCCTTCCTTCCTTCCTTCCTTTCTTTCTTTCTTTTTTTTAATAAATTTGGGCTTTAGCATTGATATCTTGGGAAACAGATCTTTCCTTAAAAATTTTGACCAAATTTTTTAGGAGATTTTTTTCTTTGATCTTTAAATACAGTCAAACCTTTTTTAAAGTTGTATGATCTTTAAATATGAGAAAGCTGTCATAGCATTTTGTTTTTACTTTCTTTACTTAATATGTCATATAACTAGCAGGAAAGATGACAGGACACATGGGATAAGTGAACAGACTGTGAAGCAGAAGTGCCTTACCTGTCTCTCTGGGTATCTTGAGTGACTTACATACACTTTAACATTTTTATTAGTTTATTGTTTTGCAAGTATAGTACTGTGTTCTCAGTCACATATTATTTATATCCTATTATATGCTATTTTTTTTTGGTTCTAGAGATTGAACCCAGGGGCCTTCTCCCTCTACTCTATCATCAGTTGTTAAATTTTGAGCCAGGGCCTCACTAAATTCTTGAGGCTGTGGCCTTCACCCTGCCATCCTCCTATCTCAGCCTCCCAAGTACTGACTGGGGTTGCAGGCATGCGCCACCATGCTCAGCTCTTATGTGATATTTTATATGCTGCATATTCTCACTTAGCTAGTTAAAAAAAAAAGTACATGGATTTTACAGTTTCTGCCTTCTGTAACAAATGGTTATGCAGTAGTTACAAGGGGAAGTTTTTCTTAATTATGACTATCATATAATAATTCCTGATATTACCTTGATTTCACTTAAAATAGGTTAATGTATAAAATATGGTGATGATATTTTTGTGACTCTAGACTCGTGGTTTATAATTAGCTCTGTTTCTTAATGGTTTAATATCTTTTGTTAGATGAATATTGAGATGGTGGTTTACCTACCGCAGATTACTTAATTCTGATTTTTTTTTTTTTTTTTTTTTTTTTTGGTGGTACTGGGATTCCTGGAAGCCCTTCTACCTCCGGGCTACACTCCCAGACCTATTTTTTATATTTTTTTTGGAAACAGGGTCTCCTAAGCCAGCGAGGCTGGCTCCAAACCAGCGTGATCCTCCCGTCTCCACCTCCCAAGCACGGGGATTACAAGCGTGCACCACCACACCCGGCTTAATTCTGATATTAAACAAGCTAATATCAGATTTTTTTTTAAAGGAGAAACTTTCTTAATGTCCTCCACTCTGCAGTTTGCAGATGGTAGTCCTATCAGATAGATGGGTAATTTCCATGATTGTAGTCGTTGGTAACTCAGTTTATTTTAACCATCCATGCTGCTGCCCTTTAGATAAAAATAAAGGGGTGCTGGGTGTAGCAGCCAACACTTGTAATCCAGTACTTTGGAAATTGAAACAGGAGGATGCAGCTGGGTGTGGTGGCCCACACTTGTAAGGCCTGTGCTTGGGAGGCGGAGACAGGAGGATGGCAGGTTTGATGACAGTCTCAGCAAGAAGTGAAACTCATCAACCTAGCAAGACCCAGTTTCCAAACAAGAAATAAAATCTGGTTCAAAGGTAGAATGCCTCCGGGTTCAATCCCCAGCACCACAAGAAAAAAATTTTTACAAGGTAGGATTGCAGGTTTGAGACACCTCGGCGACTTAGGGAAACCCTTGTTTGCTTTCTTTTTCCTTTTTAAATGATTTTTATTGGGCACTGCAGTCATACATCTTACTGGATGCAAGATGGTAAAGCATGCATGCTCACACCTCTCAGTTAGCCCTTCTCCAATTCCCACCCCATTCTCTCCCCCTCCCTCCTCATGTTTGGCTTAGAGAAACCCTGTTTTCAAAATGAAATATAAAATAGGGCTGAGATGTAGTTCAGAGGTAGAGTGCCCCTGGGTTCAATCCCTAGTGTCGCACGCACATACACACAAAGAGGGTGTGGTTGCGTATTCCTGTACTCCCAGCACTTGGGGGGCTGAGATAGGGGGATCGTGGTTCGCAGGCAGCCTCAGCTACTTAGTGAGGCCCTCTGCAACTTACTGAGACCTTGTTTTATAACAAAGAATAAAAAATAGGGCTGGAGGTGTTGCTCAGAGGTAGAATGCCCCTGAGTTCATTCCCACTCCAAACAGAGGGGGAAAAAAAAGACAAGAAAAATGTTTCTGTCTCTCTCCCGTCTTCTTTGTCAGTTGCAGGTTCACTCTTGCTTTGTTCGTTTGGGACCGCCCATTAGGTCCACTGCCCATTTTTCTATCTAAGAAAAGAGGTACTAGCCAGAGGATATTGATATTGTTTCTGAAGTTGATGACATTCTTGGCTATCAGTCTTACTTTAAAAATTTAACTTCAATTTTCTAATCTTGGCAGAGACTTATTGATTTCTAAGTTAGTCAAGAGACGTTTTCTTAGAGTTGCAGAATATTTACATTGGAAGGGACCTTGGGAATCATATTGCTCTTTCATAAAAATCTTGATAGATGATTATTCAGCATATGTGTCCTGGATTAAAATTCACAGTGAAAACACCTGCAGTACTACTACACACAGACATAGCCAGTAACCTGTGCTATGCCTTCCTCCAAGTCCTTTTATAATCGCTTTTCTAGTTATCTTTACCCATTCAAATATTTTCTTGGGAAAAGGACACAATGGGTAGTATTTATTGGTTTTCATACTTTTTATTATTTAATATTTTACCCTAAGCATTTTCTCCTTGACTTACGTTTATAAGTTGAAAATTGTTGATGGCTAAATAGTTCCGACCCTTCGTTTTTCCTGCTGTTATGAACTCTGATGCCATTCTTTATGTAGAACTTTTGGCACGTTTCAGTCATTTACTTAAAACAAGTTTCTAAGGTTTACTTAGATCAGAAGATGCAAGGATTTTTAGGGTTCTTTTGTTTTGGCAAAGTGTTCTCCAAAAAGGTTGTAAATCTGTTTAAATTTTAGATAAATGAATTCTTTTCTGTGTTGCATTAAAGTATTTCTCCTTGGAGCTTGTGCAGGGGAGTAGATTATTAACCTGACACTTTTAAAGAATTGAAAGTTGCCCTATGTTTCTTTGTGACTTCTGTTTTCCAGACTATACATTTTCCTACCATAAGTCTATATAGGATAATGGTGATTACGTCTCAGCATTTACTTACTGTTTCTAGGTGTGTGTGGGTATGTGTGTATTAAATTTTATACAATATCTGCGGTTCCCAATTGAAGGGAAGTGGACGGTGAAAATATATAAAGTGGTCTATGCTCGTCACAACCCACTAAGTTTGACAAATATCTTTTCAGGTAAGATGGCCAGAATAAAAGTCAAGTGAGCTTTTTTTCAACTCCTGACTAATTTTACTTGTGGAGTTTTGGAATTTAATTTACTTCACAGAGATACACATTGAGATTAAAAAGATAAGCCTGGCCTGTGGTACATGGCTGTAATCCCACTACTTGGGAGGCTGAGACAGTAGGATTGCAGGTTCAGCAAGTGTGACATGCAAGACCTGTTTTAAAATAAAAACAGGTATGGGAGTGTAGCCTAGATGTAGAAAGCCTCTGGTTCAATTCCTAGTACCACACACACCAAAAGAGAGGGGGGGAGAGAGAGGGAGGGAGGGGGAGATTGATTTAAAATATATATGCTATTTTAAGCAAAGTATTCTATGCAGTTAATTAAGGTCTTCAGTGAGTGTCATTTGCTTCTTACTTCGGCCTTGGTGCTAACCTGCTCTAGTCATACTATAACCCTGTAGCCTCTGAGCTAAGGAGAATTGAAAAAAATGGCTGGTTCAGTCCAAACCAACACGTCATTATGCGGATGTCAAAAGTGTTATCATTGAGCTGGGTGCAGTAATACCATTGCCGTCTGCAAGAACATTTTGTGACGTTATCTGTAAAACAATCCCCTCACCGCTTTTGTCTCCGTGCCATTGGTGTTGTGACATTGTAAGTCAGTTGTCGTCTTAGATTGCCCGTGCTCTGGATTCCTATCTCTGTGACATCACTTACCTTGTTCCTATAGCTCTTTCATTTCTGTATTTATTCTTATCCTGTGTGGTCACCTCCCTTTAGGCATTTCATTTCTATATTTTATTTCTATATTCAGATTTGCCCAAGTATCCTAAGATTATCTTTATAACTTCTTATTCCACCAGTATATATTTGTTCTCTCCTAGGTAGTTGGCAATTTCTGATTCATTTCTCTGGTATCTTTTCTTTTTTAGGGGGGGAATGTGCTGGGAATGGAACCAGGGGCATTCTACCTCCAAGCTACACCCCCAACACCATTTTATTTTTTATTTGGAAACAGCGTCTCACTAAGTAGCTGAGGGCTTCACTAAGTTGCGAGGCTGCTCTCGAACCTGTGATCCTCCTAAGTACCGAGATTATAGGGGCGCACCACCACGCCCCGCGACTTTGTCTTTTTGGAAAATTTCTTTCCTGACTTTAGCCTGCTGTCTGTCCATGTCTTCTATCTCTTCTGCATTTTGACATTCTAATGTATCTGGTTTTCATACGCATAATTGCTGCCTTATTATTTTTTAATTCATGTTGAAATATTGTAGTTTCTATTGTATGGGTTTGGTTTTTAAACAGTTACGTTCCTTCTTTGTTTTCTTATTATAGCCTACAATAGGCATTAGGTTATTTTTCTCTCTTTCTGATGATGCGTTGGATTTTCCTGGAGTACGAGTAACTAACATGGTTCTGAGGCCCAGAAGAAAGGCCTGCTCCGTTTCTTATTGGAGAATGCCCTCTTCTGCTTGTATAGAGAAGTGCAGCTCCCTTACCCCAAATGTGTGCAGGACTTGCTCTTCTGAATTTGGGATTATCATCTTGTTTCACAAGAGCCCTTATCTCTTGTTTCTTTCTTTCCCTTCTCCACCAAATTCCAAGGGCGACTTCCCCTGTTCTCCAGTCCAAGTACTAACTAGGCCCAAAGCTGCTTCGCTCCTGAGATAACTAGATCAGGGTGGTATGGCCTTAGACATGTTTTCTTTTCTAGAGTTTGGCAACTTTATTATTGGACAGGTCCTACTTTTCCCATTGACGGGATCATTTCTTTTCTCTGTTGCTGTGATTTGGTCTGAGTGTGCCCTCCAAAGGTGCATGTTGAAAGCTTGGTCCCTCGTGTGGTGTGGTTGAAAGGTGGTATGGGATCTTTAAGACCTCTAATACCTGTGGGAGGTATCCAGGTCACTGAGGGTACCGCCTTGGAAGGGGTTAAGTAATTCTCCTGGGTTCCTGGGTAGTTCTCACAACCAGGTGATGGTCAAAGGCTGGCCCTGCCCTCTGGGTCCTCTGGCTCCCTGTGTGACAGGCCGCACTCTTGCAGTGCTCCCACCGGGAGCCACTTGGGTTTTTTTTTTTTTTTTTTTTTTTTTTCTGGTCTGGGGATAGAACTCAGGGGCATTTGACCTCTGAGCTACACCCCCTGCCCTGTTTTTTATTCTTTATTTTGAAACCGGGTCTCACTGAGTGCAGAGGGCCTCACTAAGTAGCCGAGGCTGTCCGCGAACCGCAATCCTCCAGGTCTCAGCCTCCCAAATGCTGGGATTACAAGCGTGCGCCACCACGCCCGGCTCCACCTGCAGCCACTTGTTTGGAGGCTGTCTCCAGCGCTCCACCATGCCGGCTGATGTCAGCGGCGCCATCTCTGAGCTGCGTGAACCTCCTTTCCTCAGACTTTTGGTTATAACAGAAAATGGGCTAATAATTGTCATATTTATTTATTTATTTATTCATTTTTTTGAGGTACTGGGGATGAAAATGCAGGGTCATTCTACCTCAAGCTACACGCCCACCCCCAGTCTTATTTTTTATTTTGAGACAGCGTCCAACTAAGTTGTGTGGAGAGCCTCACTGAGTAGCTGAGGCTGTTCCATGAACCTGCGATCCTCCCATCTCAGCCTCCCAAATGCTGGGATTACAAGTGTGCACCACCACGCCTGGCTCTCTTGTCATATTTAAAAGCGTCATATATATTTTTTTGTGGGAGGATCTAGTTTTTTAACTTTGCATTTTATTCTTTTGGTTAGTCGGTCTATCTCTGTACTAACATCTAGTTAAAATTATTTCAGTGTTGTAAGACTATCTGGTGGAACAGATACCCTTTTCCTCTCTGTTGCAGAAGTGTGTGAACACTCTTGGTCAGCTGGTTTTCCATGTCACTTTAGAATCACTTTGACATGTTCCAGGAGAATTCTTTTCAGAAGCCTGATTCTTGTTGCACGGAAGAGTCGACATCTTTATGATACTGATTTTTCTATTCATGAACGTGGAATATTTTTCTATTTTAGTCTGACTGTCTCATTAAAATTTCTTATTATCTCCCCAATTTTTTAACTTTTAAGCTTTAGATTGATTTTTGCATATTTCAAATAGTTACTATTATACTTTGTATTTTTTTTTTTAAGTTGAATTTTCTAAGCTGGACCTAGTGGTGCATACCCACATTCGCAGGACTTGGGAGGCTGATCCAGGAGGAGTACAGGCTTGAAGCCAGCCTCAGTAATGTAGTGAGACTCTATTTCAAAATACAAATAAAAGTAGGGCTGAGGTGTAGCTCAGAGGTAGAACACCCTGGGTTTAATCCTTAGTGTCCCCCACACACACAATTTCTAATTTTGTTGCCATTGCTTAGTGCTTAGAAATGAAATTGATGTGTACAAATTGATTTTACATCTAGCCACCTTCAAATTTAATTTTAATTATTTTCCTGTTTTTTGGGGGGGCTTTTCTCATTGAGAGATAAAAATTGTAAATATTTATCATGTACAATATACAATTAAAATTTTTAGTTTTAATTATCTACCAAGACTGTTTTAATTATGTTGGTAAGACAGAGAGTACATATGTTTTTGGGGAGGCTTGTTTTGTTTTTTATACTGGGGGTTGAATCTAGGAGAATTATTCTGTCTCTGAGCTATACTCCCATTCCTTTTTATTTTTTATTTTAAAACGAGGTCTTTTCTTGCTGAGTTGCTGAGGCTGGCCCGGAACTTGTAATTTTCCTATTTCAGCCTCCTGAGTACTGGGATAACAGATGTGCGCCATCACTCCCAGCTGAGTTTTTTTCAATATCTAAAAAATAACTTTGCTGCCATGCATAGTGGTGCACACCTGTAATCCTAGTACTTGGGAGGCTAAGACAGAAGGATCACAGGTTTGAGGCCAGCTTCAGCAATTTAGTGAGCCCCTGTTTACAAATAAAAAATAAAATAGGTGGCCATGCATGGTGGCGCACGCTTGTAATCCCCGCACTTAGGAGGCTGAGACAGGAGGATCACACAGATTCAAAGCCAGCCTCAGATACTTAATGAGGCGCTCAGCAACTTAGTGAGAGATCTGCAGATATTTTATATATATATATATATATATATGTATATGTATATATGTAGATATATAATATAGGTCTGGGAGTATAGCCTGGAGGTAGAAAGCCCTTGGGTTCCATCCCCAGTACCACCACAAAAAAAAAACAAAAAAAAAACTGGAGGGGTGTGGTTCTCTGGGTTCAATCCCTAGTAAAACACACACACACACACACACACACACACACACACACACACACACAATTCTGTTTCATGCGTGTCTTAGTTCCCCTTTTAGCTTATTCATTGGGTTTTTACTTTGTGCAGTTTTACTGCTGTACGACTTTGGCGTGCCCTTCTGTGTTCCAAGTCTTAGCGCTGTTAGAGCTCACAGAGATCTGCGGGTCGGTCAGGGGTAGCAGCCTGTTGTCTCCGGGCAGTGCGCTGAGTCAGTGAGCGCTCGATAACCTTGAAGCTGGAGTTAGGTGCTGCCATGGGAGGGAAGGCGCAGGAAGGAGTAGCTCCTTCCTCTAGTCTCTCAGAAATTCCCTATTGCTGGACCTTAGCAGACAGCCATTAGAATCAACAGAAAAACAATGGCTTGGTGAATACAAGGCTTTAGCATCTCAAAAAAAGTGAATTTTGAGCTAAAAGATAGTAGCTTCATTACTGGCTCTTAAGTAACTGCTGCCTATTAAGTTTCCTTTTGAATTTTCTGCTTACCGTAGAGAAAAGTGTTTGTGTAATTAAATTTAATTTCAGGACCCTCATTTCTCTCACATGCTTTCCTGACATTAGCAGCATAAGTGGGCCCTTCTTGTCACTCCCGCTTCACGATTCACTGAAATTTAGTGTTGTTTCAAGTTGCGCTCCAGCTTTTAAAATGATTGTCCTTGCCGGGCATGGTGACACACACTTGTAATCCCAGTTCTTGGGAGGCTGAGACAGGAGGATCGCAGTTCGCAGACAGCCTCAGCTACTTAGTGAGGCCCTTTGCAACTCAGCGAGACCCTGTTTCAAAATAAAGAATAAAAAAAAATAGGGCTGGGGGTATAGCTCAAAGGTAGACTGCTTCTTGGTTCCATACCCAGTACAGCAAAAAAACAAAAACAAAAAACTTAAATGATTGACTTTCCATTGTAGCTTGTTCTTGCAGTGCATCGAATGGGGAAGGGGTCTGGGAAGCACTGTTCGTGTAGCTTGAATCTTCCTATGACCTACCCTAATTCCATATGGAGACTTTGTCAACTACTTCCATGTATCTTGACTAAGACTTTTAATTGCTTTCTTATAAATTGGAATATCTTTAAAGATTATGCCTTTGTTCAAACCAAAGGGATAGTTTGTGTTTGTGTGTGCTTAGTGCTAAAATACCTTAAAAGAAACCTTAGGAAATTAATTTCCTTTTAATTAGCAGGTGCTTCAAAAGAAGGAGGTGCTGGAGCAGTTGATGAAGATGACTTTATAAAAGCTTTTACAGATGTCCCTTCTATTCAGGTAAGGCCACCAGTAAAGTGGCACTCTCCGTGAACAGTGCCTCTATGCCTGTTTATATTTATAAACTTCTTTTGACGCTCTTATTTCTTGGTATAGATTTTCATGCGATTTTTTTTTTTTTTTTTTTTTTTTTTTTAGTAAAGAGAAGGCTTAAGTAAAATTGAATCAATTACATTGTGTTGTCCAGTTTGAAATTCAAGTTTGTTTGTTTGTTTGTTTTTGTGGTACTGAGGGATTGAACCCAGAGACTTCTACTACTGAGCCACACCCCCAGTCCTATTTATTTATTTATTTATTTATTTATTTATTTATTTTAATTTTGAAACAGGGCCTAACAAAGTTGCTCAGGCTGATGTCAAACCTGCTATCCTCCTGCCTCCCAAGCGCTGAGATTACAGGAATGCATCACCAGGCCTGGCTGAAGCTCTAATTCTTGAATTAATGAGTTAAAAATTTTATTGTTTAATATTTTACTGAAGTAGCATGAAAATAAAAACAATGTTACTCAATGAATAAAAAGAGGAAAAGAAAAAATATTATGAGTGCTTCAAAATGAAATATTTATATTTTGACAGAATTCATGAGTGTTTAATCCAGAGAATATTGAAGTCTAGCTGATAAATGTTTGAAATTTACTCATTCAGGAGGTATTGAAATAGAGCACACAGCCAGGCCTGTTGGAGCACACTGTAATCCCGGGACTTAGAGTTTGAGACCGGAGGATCCTGGTTCACGGCCAGCCTCAGCTACTGAGTGAGGCCCTCTGCAACTCAGTGAGACCCTGTTTCAAAATAAAGAATAAAAATTGGGCAGGGGCTGTAGCTCAGAGGTCGAATGCCCTTGGGTTCAATCCCCAGCACATTAAAAAAAAAAAAGAAAGAAATTGAGTGGACATAGCTATAAATAAGAGTACCATTAAAAATATAAATAGCTGGCCATGGTGGCACAGGCTGAGACAGGATGCTTGCAGGTTCAAAGCCAGACTCTGCAACTTAGTGAGGCCATGTTTCCAAATAATATAGGACTGGTAGTATACCTCAGAGTAGAATGGATGCCCTTGGGTTCAATCTCCAACACCACACACACACACACACACACACACACACACACACACTCAAAAAAATAATATAAATACTATATTGTACATCATATTCCAGTAGCCTGACTTTTTATTCTGTTGTTTTTGTATTTTCTATAATGTAAAATTTATGATTTCTTATTCATTTTAATTGATAGGTGGTATTCTGTTGTATTTACACATTTTGTTGACAGGCAGTGAGGTTATTTCCAACCTTCTACTCTTCTTCTGTGATGAAGATTTTTATACATATATTCTTCGTTATTTGTAGGCATTTCTTTAGGGGCTAAACCTAGGGAATGGAAGTGTACGATGATACTGTTTCAGCTTTGCTAGATATTGCCTTGTAGGATTATGGTGCTGTTTAACTCCCCTCTAAGAACATTCTTGCTTCATCTCATCCTTGCCAATGCGTGCTGGCACTTGGAATACTTTTTTTTTGGTCTAATGGATATGAATGCTCAATGTCCTCTTGAAAAATTTCACATTGAATCATTTTCAAACTACTTTCTGCATGTATTGAGCTCTCTGAAACAAAACGTTGTCTGCAGCTATTTAAACTCTTAAGAAAACTTTTTAAATATTTCTGATTTCAGTGTATTGTGGTCGTTTTTAAATTGTTTTAAATTTTAGCATATTTACTATTTAGAAAACAAGCCGCCCTCCTCTTATATTTTTTTTCCCTTTGGTACAAGGGAAAGATTCATGTTGTAGGAACAGTTGTTGAAATTTAGCTGGACTTGAACACCTTTTGTTGATCAGTGTGTTTTGTTAGAATGGTGACCTCACAGGCTTACTGAGCTTGAGGCCTCAGCTCTGGAGGAGAAAAGCTGCCGCCATCACATCCACCCTGGCAGGAGATGCCCCTCAGCCTGGCTGCTGGAGGTGCTGGCGCTGACTGGCGCAGACCTGTCCTGTGGCTCACTGCTGGTCCTGGTGGCACTTCCTTCGGTGTGCTTCTGCCGCAGGGCCTTTGGCGTGCTTCTACCCTTAAGGAAAGCAGAGCCATTTCCGTGCTGCCTAACTATATTCTACTCATCCCTGAGCTCAGGCTCAGCCTGCCTGACTAGGTTAACCTATTATTCTATATAGACTTTGCTGATGTAATTTGCAGGAATATTGTATGTACTACTTTGTGGTACTTACAGTAATTAGTGATAGTAACTACTTTTAATTTCATATTTTATGTCATTCATTTCATTTTTGAAAGTCTCAGGTTGTGAGGTTCAAAAGGGAAAGACAAATATTTCGTGTCTATTTTTGTTCATCACAATATATCCCAGTTATGTGAATAGTGTATTCCTGTTATGTATTATTTGTTAAATGAATGAAAGAATAGTGGTGTGCGGCTGTTTAGCAAACAGTTGTCTCCAGAAGAAACACAAACCTGTGGCTAGCCGGGTGTGGTGACGCACACATGTAATCCCTGCGCTTGGGAGGCGGAGACAGGAGGACCGCACAGGTTCAGAGCCAGCCTCAGCTACTGAGTGAGGCGCTCAGCAACTCAGTGAGACCCTGTCTCCAGATAAAGTATAAAATGGGTCTGAGAGTGTAGCCCAGGGGTAGAAGGCCCCTGGGTTCCACCCCCAGTACCACCAAAAAACCCCCAAAACTTGTGGCTATCCTGACTGCAGTCTATCATGACTTTGACAATATTGTATAATAAATATTATGAATGTAATTTTTATAAAACAGGCCTGTTTTTATTCTTGGATATAAAACCAATTTACATTTTGTTTTCAAAATGAAGAACAAAGCATTTTAATCATTGTATTATTGTTATGTATTCTCCCTTAAGACACGGTGCTAGTATGAAAATAACCTTACTGTGTTGTGTGAAAGATTAAACAAGGTGAAATTTTGATATTGTTTATGGTAAAAATGTTATAATTCTGATTTTTTTTTCTTTAAGATCTATTCTAGTCGAGAACTTGAAGAAACGTTAAATAAAATCAGGGAAATTTTGTCAGATGACAAGCACGATTGGGACCAGCGTGCCAATGCAGTAAGTTTTCTTTTTGTTTTTTCCTCCTGTCCTTCTTCTTCTTCTTCTTCTTTTTTTTTTAATGTTCCTTTCCAAAAACATGGAAATTCAGTAGTACTGTCTGAAATTTACTAAGAAAATGGAGAAATAGGTACCATTAGTTTTTGGAATCCACGCTGAGACCCTGAGCGTCGGTAGACGTGGGGTCTGTGTTTAATCTCTTTTGCTGATGGGTGCCGCTGGTCCCCGCGTTTGGGGCCTCTCCACGTGTGCGCGCGTGAGCCGCTGAGGACGCTGAGCTCTGTGGCGAGTGCGTAGTCGCCCATCGGCATCATTCACACCCTGTGAGAGTGCCAGTAAACCATTTCATTGTGCTTGCATGCCCAATATCTCCGTAATATTATCATAACTTCACAGCATTGCCCCTGTTTATCTTGCTTTTTTCATAATTGTGATGAACATGGTTTTGGATAGCCTTCAGTTAAGAATATTTTATTTAAAGCTGAGCTTGGTGGCGCACTTCTGTAATCCCAGTACTTGGGAGACTGAAATAGGAGGTTCGAGGCCAGCTTCAGATGCTGAGCAAGGCCCTCTGTAACTCAGTGAGACCCTGTCTCCAAATAAGAATAAAAAATTGGGCTGGTGGTATAGCTCAGAGGTAGAATGCCCTTGGGTTCAGTCTCCAATACTGAAAAAAAATTTTTTTTTCTTGAGGAAAATATTTATTTTATAAATTTAAAAATATTTTTGTATTGAAAAGAGACTATATATCAGACTATATATTTTATGTTAAATTTTGTAAAATTTTCACATTTATATGACCAAGCTGGGCATGGTGGCCCATGTCTATAATCTTAGTACTTGAGAGTCTGAGACAGAAAGATTGCAGATTTGAGGCCAGCCCAGGCAACTTAGCGAGCCCCTCCACAACTTAGGCCCTGTTTCAAATAAAAAGGGCTGGAGGGTGTAGCTCAGAGGTAGATACCCCTTGGGTTCAACACACACCAAAATATAATAATAATTGTATGGCCAAATTACATGTATAAAATGAGTACCTCTAAGTCCTCAAGAAACCACAGAAAGGTTCCTTGTGAAGCTTCCTTTCTGCTCGTGGAGCTCCAGATCAGCCCACCCACAGAATCCTCCGTTTTAATTAATTTGATGGATGAAACAGGTCCTTTTGATAAATGTGGCTTTTATGACATACATGGAGGATGATTTCTCATCATAACAAAGGAAAATGTGGCTCCAAATTGTTTTGTTTATTTGTTTGTTTCTTTTGGTGGTACTGAGGGTGAAACCCAGGGGCTTTTCTACCTCCAGGATATACTCCCAGACTGATTTTATACTTTATTTGGAAGCAGGGTCTCACTAAGCTGCTGAGAGCCTCACTAAGTAGCTGGGGCTGGCTTCGAACCTGTGTGATACTCCTGTCTCAGCCTCCCAAGTACTGGGATTACAAGTGTGTAATTAAAACCTGGCCTTTTTTATTCTGTATCGTGAAACCGGGTCTCACTGAGTTGTGAAGGGCCTCACTAAGTAGCTGAGGCTGGCCGTGAACCACAATCCTCCTGTCTCAGCCTCCCAAATGCTGGGATTACAGCGTGCGCCACCACACCAGGCATTATTCTTATATTTTCAAATAGGGTCTAAGTATATCTTAGAGGTAGAATGCCCCTGATTTCAATCTCTGGTGTCATAAAAATGGGGGGTCTTGGAGTATAACTCAGAGATAGAAAGGCCTTGCATTCAATCCCCAGTACTAAAAACAGACTTCCTTAGAGATAGTGCCAATGGTTGCATGAATTCTTTACTTTGAAAAATGGTTAAGCCAGGCCGGGTGGTGCACACCTGTAACCCTACCATTTGGTAGGCTGAGGCAGGAGAATTGCAGGTTTAAGGCCAATCTCAGCAACTTAGTGAGGTTCTCACCATCTTAGCAATACCCTGTTTCAAAATAAAAAGTAGAATAGGTGTAATTCAGAGATAAAATAAAAAATAAAAAGTAGAATAGGTATAATTTAGAGATAGAATGCCATCCTCAGTATGAAAGGGAAACAAAGTGGGGGGGATAAAATGGTAAACCTTATGTTGTTTTATTTTTTATTTTTCTTTCTTTTCTTTTCTTTCTTTTTTTTTTTTTTACATTTGTATTACCACCTTTAATGAAAGTTCTCTTTATTTTAGCTTAAGAAAATTCGATCTCTGCTTGTTGCTGGAGCTGCACAGTATGATTGCTTCTTCCAGCATTTACGGCTATTGGATGGAGCACTTAAGCTCTCTGCTAAGGACCTCAGATCCCAGGTGGTTCGAGAAGCTTGCATTACTGTGGCGTAAGTATATTTCCTTTGTGATAAGTGATTCTTACTGAATCGATTTAGTACGCTTTGATAGAGTACTCACTAAGCGAAACGGTAGCGGGGGACTCTTGAAAGGTACACATGGCGCAGTGCGAGGCGTTCAGTCTTACCCGGAGGGCCTTCCAAGACCGCGGGGAGGCCGACCAAGAGAGCAGAGCAGCGCCATTGCCTCGGAGGGATAACTCGCCAAAGTGTCAGAAAGAGTGTTAATGAAGGTGACCAGAATTCACAATACAGAATTGTGGAGAAAGAGAGACAGGAAAGGAGCTGTGAAAATCTATGTGATCATGAGCCTTGCTCAGTACCAGTCAGTGGATGTGAAAGGGTTAATCTCCGAGAAGAGGAAAGGGACTTTATGGTAAACAGCAATTCCCAGAGCTCATTCCAGGCTGGAAGAGGTTCCAGATCTGCCATCCAGAATGGAAAGACCTTGTCAAACGCCCAGGGCATGCAGTAGAGGCCCCAGAAAGGCCACCATATAGGAATAGTGCCCTGTGAGCGCTAAACTAGAAGGCCACCGCGCCCAACAAGCTTATAAAAATCAAGCTGATTCCCAGCTATGTTACCTGACTTCCAGAACAGAACTCTGAAGACAGACAGCTCCTACACACAGCTGGCACCCCCTTGCTTTTGAGTTGAGGCTCATTTTTGCCTGTGAATTGAGACACTGGGAAACCAACTTTATAACTGAACACCAGTAAGTAGGTCTGAGTACCTCTTTGAATCAAAAATCTGAATTTTGGGACTTAACTCTGTCTCGACCATGGATTTTAAGTAATATACTGTATAAATTCATTTAAGTTGATCAGTGCCTTAAACACTGTGAAAACTAAGTGATTACAGCATCTTTCCTAAATGTTTTAACAAAAATCATTAAAGTTGCATTAGTTTTTTACAGATTTGGAAAGAAGAAGGTGTCTTTAAGATTACCCAAATGGCTTTCATATGTTACAGTTTTATTTTCTTTCATTCTTCCTTCCCTTCTCCCTCTCTCTCTCTCTCTCTCTCTCTCTCTCTCTCTATCTCTATCTCTATCTCCTTTCTTTCTTTCTTTCTTTCTTTCTTTCTTTCTTTCTTTCTTTCTTTCTTTCTTTCTTTCTTTCTTTCTTTCATCTCTGGGCTACACTCCCAGAGCTGTTTTATATTTTATTTGGAAATGGCCTAAGTTGTTGAGAACCTCACTAAGTAGCTGAGGCTGGCTTTGAACCTGTGCGATCCTCCTGTCTCAGCCTCCCAAGTGCTGGAATTACAAGCGTGCGCCACCATGCTCTGCTACAGTTCTATTTTCAATCATGGAGTCTAAAGTAATTTTTCAAAGATGTCAGGGGGTATCTGTGACCAAAGATAAAAACAAAAACAAAGCCGGGCGTGGTGGCGCACGCTTGTAATCCCGCGCTTGGGAGGCAGAGACAGGAGGATCGCGGAGGTTCGAAGCCAGCCGCGCGCGCTGGCTTAGGAGACCCTGTTTCCAAATAAAAATATAAAACAGGTCTGGGAGTGTAGCCTGGAGGTTGAAGGGCTTCCAGGAACCCCAGTACCACCAAAAAAAAAAAAAACAAAAAAAAAACAAAGGGTGATGATACCATTAATACATACAGAGACTACCTTGAAGATCACTGATTTTGGTAAGATTTTGTAAAATATTTTGATCTTTAAATTGTTGAGACATCAGAAATAAAATATCTGTTTAAAAACAAAATTTAAGGCAGCCAGAGCTTATTAATTTACCCATTAGAACTAATAGAAGTTAAAATTCCCAAGTTAATTCAGTGAGAGTATGCTAACGTCTCATGGTTGTGCTGGCGCATGCCTGTAATCCAGTACTGGAGAGGCTGACACTGGGGGATCGCAGGTTTGTGGCCAGTCTTAGCAACTTAGCAAGGCCTTCCACAACTAGTGAGACCTTGCTTCAGAGTGAAAAAAATTAAATAATATAGATATGGGGCTGTAGCTCAGAGGTAGAACAACCCCAAGTTCAATCCCTAGTAACACACACACACACACACACACACACACACACACACACACACACACACAATATAATCCTATCTTTATTTTATATTAAACTATTAAAATAGTTTCTGTCTTCCTTTCTAGCCATCTTTCAACAGTTTTGGGAAACAAGTTTGATCATGGGGCTGAAGCCATCGTCCCTACGCTTTTTAATCTGGTCCCTAACAGTGCGAAGGTCATGGCGACTTCTGGATGTGCAGCCGTCAGGTTCATCATCCGGGTAGGCTCTGCCGCCTCCATCCCTCTCTGCGTGTTCAGTAGGTCACCAGTGCATTCTCAGCCCCAAGGAGGGAGATCGCTTTTGAATTACTTTTCCAGTAGCAAAAACAGTACATGATTATTGTAGTCATTATGGAACATGTAAATAATTCAGAATATTATAAAATAAACATGCCTGACCATAGACTATGATACATAGACTGTGATACATATATATGTGTAATTATAAGTGTTATAGGCAGGAAATTCTTAGTATTTGCACTCATGTATATCTTGAGGATGCCCAAAGAAACAGAGCATTTATTTAAAAAATAAAGCAGCTAAGGCCGGGCATGGTGGTGCACGCTTGTAATCCCCGTGCTTGAGAGGCGGAGACAGATCGATCGCGCTGGTTCGAAGCCAGCCTCGCTGGCGTAAGAGACCCTGTTTCCAAATATAAAAGTTAAATAAAAAATAGGTTTGGGAGTATAGCCTGTGGGAGTGTATCCCGGAGGTAAAAAAAAAAAAAAAAAAAAAAAAGAAGCTAGGGATGAGTATATGCCTGTAATCCCAGTACATTGGAAGTTGAGGCAGGAGGATCACAGGCTCTAGACCAGACTCAGTAACTTAGCAAGACCCTGTTTAGGGAAAAAAAAAAAAGAGCTATGGGTATAAGTCAGAGGTAGAATGGCCTTGGTTCAATACCCAGTACACACATACATGCATACACAAACAAATCTCTTCCCTTGAATTCTACTCTTGCATAACTAATTACTCTAGCCATTTATGTGTACGCTTTTTCAAACTTCTGTGCCTGTACAAACATGCTTGCCACAGAAATAGAGAATGCAAATGATGTGCGTGTGTGTGTACATATTTTATCACATTCATTTTATTTACCATCTTAACTGTTGTTCAACAAGTTTATTTTCACTTTCAGCAATTGGAAATCAACTATAGTTTCTTTTTGCTTCTCTTAGCTAGTGTTTAATTTTATCTAGGTCAATTCTCATTTAACTTTAATGTTTTCTCAATTTTCATTTGTATTTTTATTTTTGCATAGTTTGAAATGGCCTTTAAAATTTTTTTTTTCCCTTTACATATGGACTAAAAATTTGCTGAACTTTTGGTTCACTTTTCTTAGAAAATATTCCCTATTCAAAGCCGGGCATGATGGTGCACACTTGGAATCCCAGCATTCGGGAGGCTGAGACAAGAGGATTGCTGTTCTCGAGCAGCCTCAGCTACTTAGTGAGGCCCTTTGCAACTCAGGGAGACCCTATTTCAAAATAAAGACTAAAAAATAGGGCTGGGGATGTAGCTCTGAGGTAGAATGCCCCTGGGTTCCATCCCCAGTACTACAAAAAATAAAAAAAATTATATTCCCTATTCAGTAACTAATTGATCCATATTCAGTACCTGATTGATGTCAGAGTTTAAGATTTGACTATTGTGGACCAATTTAAGATTATTCTGAGGGACCATTTTACCTACAGCTTCCTGATGGCTTGGGACAGAGAAGTCATGGGTCTTACCATAGTTCAGTTTCTTCCTCTGTGTACTCTTGTTTCCTCTCTTCCCTCCAGCCATGTCGATCCCAAGGGCGCTGCTTAACAAATACCTTGTATACTGTACTATCCCAGAGTATGCTTCCTAGGTAGCTCAACCTATACCATTAGCTCTGAAGAAAAACAGAAAATTCACAGCTTCCAATACATACGTTTAGGTTGCTATTTTATTCTATATTGTGATCTTTTTAGTATTTGTTTCACTAAAGAAGAATATAAGAATTACTAGTAGATGGCCAGGTGCATTGGTGCATGCCTGTAATCTAATACTTGGAAGGCTGAAATAGGAGCTTCACAGATTCAAGGCCAGCATATAATAACTTAGACCTTGTTTCAAAAAAAAAAAAAAATAAGTGGACTGGGGGTATAGTTCACAGGTAGAATAATACCCTTGGATTCAACCACAAAACTTCTAATAGAAGATTATGTCTGTTGAACTTGTACCTGAACTCTAGAGAGCTGTGGTCCAGCCATTTCAAGGTGCATTCCCAGTAGTCAGAGTCTCACTGATTACCTGCTTTTATAACACCAGTTCTTATTTTCCACCAGCAGTAGCCATGCGATTCAGAAAAATGTGGTCAGTTCATGCCCAGTCTCTCTGCCCCCATCAACTCTACTGAGCTGTGTTCTTCCCAGTTATACAGTTAACTTGTTTTTGTTATATATTACTACACTACAGCTGTCTGTTTGAAACTAGATCATCATTACTTTTACTTTACTTTGTGAAAACGTTTCTTAATTTTTTAAAAAATCTCATGCATAGTTTTTGTCTTATAAAATATCTAAGTCCTACTCTAAGACAGGAGGACTACCTAAAATACACAGTATTCTCATCCTTTTCTAAACCTCTTTTTCAGCATACTCACGTACCCAGGCTTATACCTTTAATAACGAGCAATTGCACATCAAAGTCAGTTCCTGTAAGGAGGTAAGTTTTTGTTTTTTTTTTTAAAGGTTTTTTCTTCACTTTAACTTTAACATTGCTTTTTTTTTTTTTTTTTTTTTGGTGGTACTGGGGTTCCTGGAAGCCCTTCTATCTCCGGACTACACTCCCAGACCTATTTTTACATTTTTATTTGGAAACAGGGTCTCCTAAGCCAGCGCGCGCGGCTAGCTTCGAACCTGCGCGATCCTCCTGTCTCCGCCTCCCAAGCGCGGGGATGACAAGCGTGCCCACCACGCCTGGCATCATTGCATAATTTTTAATTCCTAGTTTGGTATAAAAATTGCTTGTCATTAATTTCTTAAGATTGGTTTCCAAAGAATTAGTAATAAAACATTTTCATTTAAAGGAAGCAATTATTGTGGCCACTTCCTTACAGTTCCTGGTCTTACCAAATGGCGCCTTGGTCCGTCTGGACTACCTCTTGCCTTGGTTTTCAGAGCGTCCCGAGGCAGGACTGGGCTAGAGCTCTGCAAGGACCACTGCCTGACTGTCCTGCCTCGGGTAATTATTGAACTGCTCTGAACTTGGGTGTCCGCGTGCGCTAGTAGGGCCAGTACGTCCACCTGTGGAATGCAAGAATGAGGTACATGTTAGCAGAAGTGTTAGAATAGCCTAGTGTTGGCAAGAGAATAAAAAGGTGCAGCAAAGCTGTTAGTCCCCCTCTCTTTATAATTTCTTTTTTTTCTTTCTTTTTCTTTTTTTTTGGTATGGTACTGAGTAGGAAGACATCTACCTCTGAGCTACACCCTTAGCCCTATCCTTATTTTTGTTTGTTTTGAAACCATCTTGCTAAGCTCCTCAGGATCTTGCTAAATCACCAAAGCTGGCCTCAAACCTGTGGTCCTCTTGTCTCAGCCTCCCAAGTACTAGGATTACAGGCATGCACCACCGTGCTTAGCTTGATTTCACAATGTTTAATACCACCATCAGTAATAAAGCTAGGGAGCCGGGTGTGGTGGCACATGCTTATAATCCTAGTACTTGGGAAGCAGAGACAGGAGGACCACAGATTCACAGCCAGCCTCAGCTACTTAAGTAAGACTCTCTGCAACCTAGTAAGACCCTGTTTCAAAAATAAAAAATAAAAGCCAGGCGTGGTGGCGCACACTTGTAATCCCCGCGCTTGGGAGGCTGAGACAGGCGGATCATGCAGGTTCGAAGCCAGCCTCTTAAGAGGCTTAAGAGACCCTGTCTCCATATAAAATATAAAATAGGTCTGGGAGTGTAGCCCAGAGGTAGAGGGCCCCTGGGTTCCATCCCCAGTACCACAAAAATATAAAAAAATTAAAAAAAAAATAAAGAATAAAAAATAGAGCTGGGGATGTAGCTCTGAGGTAGAATGCTCCTGGGTTCAATCCTTAGTACTGCAAAATAAAATAAAGTAGGAAGAGGTTTGTGAATTCTATACTTAAGATAATTGTTAACAGATCTTTCCTTTTTTTGAAAATTTGATAACCATATTTATCTAAGTACTTTGAATGTTAGAAGCTGAATAAAACATTATTACTTCTTTAAATGGTTGAAAGTTTTGGCAACCAAAATTTATCAGTTACCTCTCTCAAACAACAGCCCATAGGTCAAATCTGCCAACAGCCTGTTTTAGTAAAACTATAAGCAAGAATTTTTTTTTTTTAAGGTACTAGGAAGTAACCCAGGGGCATTCATACCTCTGAGCTACATCCCTGACCCTTTTTATTTTGAGTTTTGAAACAGAGCCTCCTTAGGTTGTTGAGAGTCTCACTATGCTGCCGAGACTGTCCTCAAACCTATGATCCTCTTGTCTCAGCCTCCCAAGTACTACTGGGATTATAGGCTTGTGCCACCACACCTGCTTTATTTACATTTTAAAGGATACTGTTCAAATGGGGATGGGGTGAGGACAAAGAATGTGATGCTGCAGAAACTTTATATGGTTCACAACACGTAAAATATTTACTCCCTGGTCTTTGCAGAAAAAGGTTCACTGGTCTGTCTTGTATTGAGGGCAGTGGTAGTTGGATGAACGGTAATGTGACGGAGAAGAGGGAGTTTGGGATTGCACCATAGAATTGGCTTTAGCTGTAGGGGACGTGTTGGGTGCAGTCCAGACACAGACGTCAAGTTGTGCCATGTGCTGGGGAGCTCTGGGCCACTGAGGCCAGAACACGACGCCAGGAGGCTGCAGTGGTTGAGACTGGGAGGCGGCTCACATTGGGATTGGAGACTTCAGATGTCATAAAGACAACTCAGTATCAACACTTAGGTAGTAGGAGTGTTTGACAACTATTAATTTTTAGTGAGGAGCTTAATGTCACCCAGCCTAATTTGTATTCCAGCTGTGAACAGTGATTGATGAAAAAGATGAGAAACATTGGTTTAAGTAGGAGTTGTGATCATTCATGTAAGAGAAAGGCAGAGTCTGAACTAAAGCTCTGTTGATGATGATGATGACTGAGGGAGATTTGATAAATTCAAAATATGAAGGGAGATGGTGTCACGTGATTCTTACTGAGCCCTGGAGTCAGAAGGCTAAGGTTTTAAGTCCCAGCTCTACAACTCTGTTGGAAGCTAGAGGGCTGAGGAGAAAATGTATATTAACTTGATTTAAAATCATGGATGTAGCTAGGCGTGGTAGCGCATGCTTATAATCCCAGTATTTGAGAGGCTGAGACAGGAGGATTGCAGGTTTAAGGATAGCCGTAGCTACTTAGGCCCTCCACAACTTAGTGAAAATAAAAAATAGGGCTAGGATTGTAGCTCAGAGGTAGAATGCCCCTGGGTTCCATCCCCAGTACCACAATAAATAAATCATGGATGTAAACATTTAAGAAAACAGTATAGAAATAAAGAATCTAGAATTTTCTGTCTTGGTCATTATAGTATTTTTTTATTGTATAGTACATACTAGATATTTATCTAATATTTTTAAATTAACATGAAATTTGTTAAATTTTATATTTAGCAAACATTTTAAAGTTAAAGTTATAGGGAACTCTTTGAGTCCTTTTGAACTATTTGGCATAGAAATAGTTGGGTCATTAAAATATCCCACACTTAGGAACCCCAGTACCACACACACACACAAAAAAATCCCACACTTATGATATCTAAAACATGTCTTTTGCTTTAACGCAGGAGTAAACTGCAGTATTATAAAAGAAAATATTCATGTCTTTCTTAATACAACATTTAACTGTACCTTAACTTGTTTTCCAGGCGTTCCTTTGAGTTTTTAGATTTATTGTTGCAAGAGTGGCAGACTCATTCATTGGAAAGGTACGCATCGCCCTCCCTGCCGCTGCCCCCACTGCCACCAGTTTTTTAAAAGCTGATGGTATTGGTTTCGCATTATTTCTCATTTTGCCTTAAAGTTTATTTGTACTGGTTTCCTTTAGAGCTGTCATGTTGTGTTCCTCCTGACCATCAGAGCTGTGAAGAATATGCTTTTCTTCTGTCTGGAGTGGCGAGTTTTTAGTAGAAGGGGTTATATAGGGTGCTCCAAGCCGAATTGAGCAGGATTTAAAAATATAACTCTCTTCATGTAAGATAGGCTTCCTGAACTGCAATCCATCAGATTGTGTATAGTTTAAGATGGAAGGAAGGAACTTCCTTTTACAGGAAGGAGATTTTTTTTTTTTTTTTTTTTTAAGAGATAGGTATTCGTTTCTCCACACCAACTGTTGGTGTCTTTGGGCAAGTAATACACAGTGTGCCAGCTCATGTAGCTGGGAGAAGCGAAAGGAAAACGTGGCCAGCACGTTGGTCACCGACTCTCACTAGTGCGGGTTAATTAAACAGAATCATGGGTTTCATTGTAGTATGTCTGTACATGCAAAAAGCATATTTGATCATTGGTCACCAGTTTTTTGCATAGCTATATTATTACTTTCAAGTTTGAGAAACATTAGAGGTAGCCTTTATTTACTTTGCTGATTTTCTGTTTTCAAGGGAAATCCTTAAATCTCTTCACAGCTGTTTCTTTCTTTCTTTTAATTTTATTTATATATATATATATATATATATATATATATATATATACCAATATATATATATATATTGGTATATATATATATTGGTGGTACTGGGGGTGAAACCCAGGGGCTTTTCTACCTCCAGGCTATACTCCCAGACCTATTTTATATATTATTTGGAAACAGATTCTCATTAAGTATCTGAGGCTGGCTCCAAACCTGTGCAATCCTCCTGTCTTAGCCTCCCAAGCGCGGGGAAGGGTGAACCACTACACCCGGCTTCACAGCTCATTTTTAAAATATAATTAATTATTTAAGGTGGGCGTGAAATAACTTCAAGTTTTCTTTAAGTTCTTTTGACCCAGCTCCTATTCAGCTTGGTCAGAACAGAATGGATCGTACTCTTAGCAAATCATTTTCTACAGAGCTGGGTTACTGAGGAAACACACAGAAGGCTCTTTTCCCTTTCAAATTCATTAAAAACTTAAAATTTAGGTACTATAATATATATATATTATTAGGATCCTATAAAAATAATTCTTTTCAGCCAGGAGTGGTGGCACACGCTTGTAATCCCTGGCTTGGGAGGCGGAGACAGGAGGATCGCGCAGGTTCGAAGCCAGCCGCGCTGGCTTAAGAGACCCTGTTTCCAAATAGAAAGTATAAAATAGGTCTGGGAGTGTAGCCTGGAGGTAGAAGGGCTTCCAGGAACCCCAGTACCACCAAAAAGATAAATTATTATTATTATTATTATTATTTTCAGATTTATAGTAATTGGATTGTCAGAAGGAAACCATAGGTAACCTACTGTTGGAAACCCTGCAGTCTTAGATTTATTATTGCTCGCTAATCTTTTTACCTCTTCCACTCCTTGTGATGGGTGTGTGACAGAGAGTGAGTATCATTTGTGGTGCATACGGAGCTGTATCCATGAACCTGAAGATGTGTTTATCCCATAGACACGCAGCTGTTTTGGTTGAAACCATTAAGAAGGGAATTCATGATGCTGATGCTGAGGCCAGACTGGAGGCAAGAAAGTGAGTCTGTGGAGGATTTGGTGATACTCTGAACACACTTTGGTCTCTCTCTCTCTCTCTCTTTTTTTTTTTTCTTCTTTTTTTTACAGGTCTGGGAACAGAACCTAGGGGCATTCTACCTTAGAGCTATACCCCCTGCCCTATTTTTTATTCTTTATTTTGAAACAGGGTCTCACTGAGTTACAGAGGGCCTCACTAAGTAGCCGAGGCTGTCTGCAGACTGTGATCCTCCGGTCTCAGCCTCCCGAATGCTGGGATTACAAGCACGCACCACCACGCCCGGGTGGTTTTAATCTCTTTTTTAAAGGAATGGTGTTGAGAGAATAAAAGTATCAGAAGTGTTCCCAGTATTCTACTTGACTAGCTCTTCAGTAGAATTGAGATTGATTTTATCTATTAAATCTGTACAAGTCAGGAATAGTGGCATTTGCCTGTAATCTTAGTGAGACCCTGTTTCAAAATAAATAAATAAAAGGTTCTGGGAATGTAGCTCAGAGGTAGAATGCCCCTGAGTTTAGTTCCCAGTACCAAAATTAAAAATAAAAATCTGTATAAGAGAGGTTGTCCTGTTGCCCATTGTCAATTGTGTAATCATGAGTCTTCTTGTGTTATCATGACCTGTGCACTTTTATTGTGAATCAGAGGAGCTGTCATTAGTTGAGCATGTCCCACATACCCAGGGTGACAAGTAGCGTTTGCAGCGTGTTACGTTCTCATCTTTACGACGATCCTGCAGAGGTGGTGCTACCTCTGTGGGTGGCGACTGGAGTCTGGAGGTTTGGCGGCTCACATTAAACCGTAGGTGGTACGGCCTGAGGTCTGTTTTCTCCGAATCCTCAGTCTTCCCACCGGAACTTGTTTAGACTGTATCCTACCTGATACCTAGTGATGTGTTAGCAGCCTGTGAGCTCATCTTCCCCCTTCTCGAACATATACATTTTACTGAAGTCTAATCATGGAAAGCTATTACTTCTTGTGCTTTTCTTTTTCTTTTGATTATAGGACATATATGGGTCTTAGAAACCACTTCCCTGGTGAAGCTGAAACATTATATAATTCCCTTGAGCCATCTTATCAGAAAAGCCTTCAGTCTTACTTGAAGAGTTCTGGCAGCGTAGCGTCTCTTCCACAGTCAGACCGGTCCTCATCCAGCTCGCAGGAAAGCCTCAAGTAAGTCATACAGTGGTGCCTACTCGTCTCTGTGTCTCCCTGCGGCCCCAGAGCTCCCTGAATTGAAACGTTGACTGCTGCTTTCACCCAGAGCCTTGAAAAGGGGGGCTCCCGTAGACTTGGGGTTTTGGTCTTTTGTCTCGTGGTTTGAATCTCATGCCAGCTTAACTCGTTCTCTTTGGGTAAAGAGGTTGGTGATTCATATTTTGTTTCTGTGTTTGTGTCTCAACATCTAGGAAGCACTGATTAAGTATGATAAAAGTATTCCTGCAGTAAGTGGCCCTTTCCAGGACACTATAGTAGAGAAATTGGCAATGGGCATTCAGAAGTTGTCTTCAGAGTACTTAGACAACTCTGTGCAACTGGTCAGAAGTACACTGCTTTCCTTCCTGCCTTTGGCACAGCTTAAGGATTTCAGAAATCCATAATGGGGCAAAATCATTTCCCCTTTCACTTCACTGTAACTCTATTCTCATCTTGATTTGCTGTTTCAAATCCTTACTGCTTTGATGGCAGTAACTACTTTTTCTCTCTCTAGTCCTGTGAGGTTGCCAAAAATGTTTGATGCCTTTCTACTTTGTATGGCTCTGTCCATCTTCATGGCCCCATGCCTTGTGCCACATTATCTGCATATTGCCTGGGGGAAGAGCTACTCACAAATGTCAGTCTACCACTGTAATTTCTTTCTTTTGTACCTCGACTTCCCACAAAGGTTGCCGGTTGCCTAGGCAACTCTGATGCAGGACTAGGATTAGTGCTTACACTGATGCACCTAGGACATGAAATTCTAACAGGGCACTCACAGGGTGGTGTGAATGTTGTACTAAAGTTCGGTTGCTTACAAATTTTCAAAATAAAAACAGATAGGGCCTGATTTTTAAAAATCATTACAGTAGGAATAAGTTTACCTAAACCTCTGTTTAAACTTCTCTTTGAACTTCTACACATACTTCTATTTAGGTTTGTGATCAGTTTCTCACCTCAGGTGAACTGTCTTTGTTGATTTTTTCCTTTTGCTCCTGTTTTACTTAACTGTGTTCAAACTTTAAAGTGCGCGTGAGGTGCCTCAAAGTCACGTTACCATTCAGAGCCTGAGTCGGCAGCTCCATGGCGGAGCCTGAATTGTGCGTGTTTTACATGCTGCTGTGTGAAGTCAGCACCGTCTACAGACTGTATTTAGAGTTGCTAGGATCTAAAGAAGATATTTTATCTGACTCTAGTATAACTTTTATAAACATAAACCACTTTAAATTTTGTACACCTTGAAGTGGTCTGCCTAGATCTTAAGAGAGCAGTTATAAAGTAATATATTAGGCCTAGAACCACTACCAAATTTACCATTTAATTGCAGTATATAACTTAATATTTTTCTATTGTCTGGCTTTAACCTTTTTGGGGGTTTTGTTTCTAAACTCTTCTCCCACTTTTAAAACATACTTTGTGACTCCCCATAGTATACTTGGATGGTTTATTTATCTACGGGCTCCAGAGTCCCATTGTAATTAAAGGCAAATAATTTTAAAAGAAATTTTAAAGGATGTGATGGGCTCTTTGAGATAGAGTCATTTTGTTAACATTCTCTAAATGTTATCCTCGGCAGTAGTTCTTAGTTTTTGTCCACGTGGGAACGCTCGGTAGTCCTGAGTGCACCGGGGAGTGTGTTACTGCACACCAGAGGAACCGTTGATGACCACAGCCACGAGGAGTGAGGGGAGAGGGGCTTTGGCTATGCCGAGTTGCCTGTGTGCCCGTGGGAACACCACCTCCTTCTCTGAGTAAATGTCTCAAGTGCAGGTGGTAGATAGTCCCAGAATTGAGTCCTCCGTGGCCGTGATGTGTGCCGAGGAGCAGCGTGAAGAGCAGTCATTCTGGTCATTCGAGACTTTCCATTTCTCCCCACTGTCAGTTATTGTATAGCTGCTGTACCGCTCACGGATTCACCACTGATACTTGATGACTTATGCTTGAGAACAAGTGTTCTAAAGTGATTTTTATTTTAAAAGAAAGTTAAAATGAGAAGCTTCTCAGCTTTTCTGAACACTGGTATTTCATTAGTAGTTTTGTTAGTTATCAGAGCAATGATAAGCCAAGTCTTCTTACTAAAAGCATTTCCTTTTACTTTGCAGTCGCCCTTTTTCTTCCAAATGGTCTACAGCAAACCCGTCAGCTGTGGCTGGAAGAGGTAATTGCCTTCTAAGTAAGAGTCGTAGCTTATTTTATCTCTAAGCAGTAGTCCTCAGACTGTTTGGATGAGATCAACAGTGAGACAACTTGTTTTCATAACCCAGCGCCACGCACGTATATGGTACCTGCGGATATCTGCATGCGCAGTACACTGTGGTTCCATGAAGCGGGGTTTACCTTTCCCGTGATGCACTCTTTTCTCTTGTGTGACATTTCTTTAAAATGTTAGCCATGACCCACTCCATTGAACACACAGTGTATTAATGGGTTGTGAATCACAGTTTATAAACTCTTCTCTTTTAAAACTGAAAAGCTCGCTGGAGATGGTGGTATGTGCTTGTAATTCCAGTACTTGGGAGGCTGACACAGGAGGATCCCAGGTTCCCAGCCAGCCTCGGCACCTTAGTGAGGCCCTCTGCAACTTAGTGAGAGCCTGCTGTAAAGTAAAAAGAATAAACCAGGGCTGAGGGTGTAGCTCAGAAGTACAATGCCCCTGGGTTCAATCCCCAGTACCACACACACACAAAAGAACCTGAAAAACTAAATCAGAAATTTAGTTACTTACTTTGCATTACCTAAGTGTAGCAGAACCACCATTAACTTTAGACTTTTCCTATTTCTGTCCTCTTTTTTAAAATTTTGATAATAAAACATAATCCTGCTTCCAGGTATTTAGCTTACCTAGCACTTCATCTTTATAAATCAGTCACACACGTCTCATCTGCACATAGTCCTATTTTACAGTCAGCATTGGCCACTTTTCCTGTTTCTCAGGAGAGGAAAATGTGGCAGAGGAATCCTGAAAACTGAGGACGTGCAGATGTGTCAGAATTCACAGTGAAGCAGTCTGGAGCCAGGCGTGGCGGTGCAAGCTTGGAATCCCAGTACTGAGGCGGCTGGGCAGCCTCAGCTACTTAGTGAGGTCTTTTGCAGCTTAGTGAGACCTTATTTCTAAATAAATGAAAAGTTAGGCTGGGGATGTAGCTCAGGTAGAATGCCCCTGGGTTTAATCTCTGGTATCACAAAAAGAAAACCTCTCTGTACTGCGCACTTGGCCACTGCTTCCTTGTTCTTTTTTTTTTTTTTTTTTTTTTTGGTTCTGGGGGTGGAACATTCGACCTCTGAGCTACACCCCAGCCCTATTTTTTATTCTTTATTTTAAAACAGGGTCTCACTGAGTTGCAGAGGGCCTCACTAAGTAGCTGAGGCTGTCCGCGAACCGCGATCCTCCGGTCTCAGCCTCCCGAATGCTGGGATGACAAGCTGCGCCACCACGCCCGGCTGCTTCCTTGTTCTGTATGTCATAATCGGTCACTAGCTCATGATGGCTTCACGTCTGTGTCATTTTCAAGTTGTTTGCAGTGGTTTGAACGACACAGACTCCCTTTGCTTTGTCTTCCAGTGTCAGCAGGCGGCACCAAAGCCAGCTCCCTTCCAGGAAGCCTGCAGCGTTCACGGAGTGACATCGATGTGAACGCTGCTGCTGGTGCCAAGGCGCACCATGCTGCCGGACAGGCCGTGAGGAGTGGGCGGCTGGGCGCCGGTGCCCTGAATCCCGGCTCCTACGCATCCCTAGGTAAGGGGCTGGTTGTGGGAGACAGCACAGTGCCCTCCTCCTGTCTCGGTGGGCACTGATGTGTCCTGATCGTTCCTATGCCATTCTTTCTAGCGGGGATAATCCATGTTTTAATATGATTCTGCACTGGGGGCACCATTCTGGTATCTCTTGAGCTGCCTTGTTCCCACTTTTCCCCCTTGTCCTCCACCTCCTCCTCTTGATCGAAGAAGCAGTCCTTGACTCCACTGATTGCCACGGAACCCTCCCAACTGCATTTCAGCCGCACCCAACCACTCGTTACCAAGAAGGTTTTGGGAGGGCGTTGGCCTTGTCGCCAGCTCTCTATGATTCCAGTTATGTGAAATGACTAGAATAGCTTCATCTACAGCATCACAGGGCCCAGGAGTGGGAGGAGTAGAAAGGGATAGCCAGCGGGTACGGGATTTATATCGAGATGAGGGCAGTTTTCTGAAACTTGCAGCAGCGAGGATCGTGCAACCCTGTGACTATACTAAAAGCACTGAGTTGTATACTATACGAGGGTGACTTTTATTACATACATGCATTATCGCTCAATTTTTAAAGCGGGAAGGAAACGTGAAAGAAAAAAACCCGTTCATCCTCAGCCTTAAAAATAAATGTTGTATTGAATACTATTGTTTTAATACAGATAAAAAAGATTTTATTTAAAATATTTTAATGTAAACTAGAAAACCAATTTATTTTCATAAGAAAGCCTGTAACAGTGCTGTGAGATTGACTTACTTGGTTTATTTGGGTTGTTTGAGGTTTAAATTATATGTTGGTTTTATTATTATGTGGGAAAGGTGTTTCTCTCTTCTCTTGTCTGTGTCTGGCTCAGGTTCAGGCTGAGGGGCTGTCATCTGCTGCCTGCGGATTTCCTCCCCGGGGTTAGAGCAGAGGAGGTCTCGTTCTTCCTCTCCTCTTTCCTTTCTGCCTGCCTCACCCACTCAGTAGTGCCACCTCCTTATACACTTGCAAACGCTGGACTGTTCTCGTCTCCTTTGAGCCTTGCTCATTGTGACTGAACGTATGTGATTCAGAAGGAATATTTTCTTCTTTGCTAGCGGACACGTAGCCTTTGAAAGCGTCCTGCTAGGACCAGTGACCCGGAGGTTTATGTCTGTCTTGTGAATCTTTCAAGCAGTGGCTAAGGAGTGAGCAAATAAAGATTTGATGTATTTTGTGCAACTTTGAGTTTGTAGTCCCTGTGAGCTCTCAGATGGCAGTGCTTAGGAAACAGTTGGGATATCAAGATCTGTCAGTATTAAACTCCGGGCCGGGCGTGGTGGCGCTCGCTAGTCATCCCAGCATTCGGGAGGCAGAGACTGGAGGATCGCGGTTCGAGGCCAGCCTCAGCTACTTAGTGAGGCCCTCTGCAACTCAGTGAGACCCTGTTTCAAAATAAAGAATAAAACATAGGGCTGGGGTGTAGCTCAGGGTGGAATGCAAAAAAAAAAAAATTAAAATCTATACATTTCATAAAGAGTTGCCACTTGTTTATTTTTGTTTTGGTTTCCCTAAAGTCTTGAATCCTTTGGCAGGGGTCAGGAGTGTTCTAAAATTTGCCCTTTGGGGCCAGGATGCAGCTCAGTGACAAAAGCGCCCTGCTTTGCAGGTATGGCGCTCTAGGTTCAATCCCCGGTTCCAAAAAGACAAACAAAAAGAATCCTTTTTGTTTAAATTGTTAAAAAATAAGCTAAAATTTATCCTTTAACTTCCTAGAGAGGAAACTCGGTGCAGTACGAGGTAGTTGAGAGTGTGTGTTAAGGAAACCCCTGTGTATGTGTGCGTGCCTGTGATATTCTCAGTGGCGTTGCTCGTATAGAAAGGGCCACAGATGGTTTCAGTGAAGTCAGATAGATAGAAGTCACATCTCGGCTGGTTGAGGAAGAAGTTAGAAGGAGAATCTATATAAATCACTCCTGTGTCTGATGGCCAGGAAGAGGGATGAATGATCACTATAGGAATGTCTAGTTCAAGGCTCAGGAACGGATTGATTTTTGTTTAAGAGTGGTGGAATTCAGTATACTTGTATGCTAAAGCTGTGTGGCAGTAGAGAAGATGGTGACGCTCCCACGGAAGCCTGGGGGTGGATATACAGAGCCCCGGTAGCTTGGGAGTTAGCGTGGGGTGTTGAAGGGGTACTGGTTTCACTGAGGTAGAAGGGAAGGAGGTAGTAGATTTGGATGTGATATTTGTAGGGGATGGATATTAAGAGTGTGATCAGAAAGCCAGGTGTGATGGTGCATGCCTGTAATCCTATTACTTGGGAGGCTAGGACAGGAGGGTCACAAGTTCAAGACCAGCCTCAGCAACTTAGACTTTCAACAACCTTGGGGGAGACCCTTTTTCAAAAAAACAAAAAGAGGGGTTGGGGGGGTCAGGGTATAGCTCAGAGTTAGAACACCCCTGGATTTGATCACCAGTACCAAATAAAATGTGATCTGGGAAGCTGTAATATTTACCCACACGTTTGGGAACTTACTGAAAGGACTCACTCACAGTCTCAGGCAGCCGTACTCATGATAGGCTTAGCAGAGAAGGATGTAGGCAGAGTGAGCAAGGGAAGGAGACCTGACAGATAGTGCGGAGTCACCTGCGCGCAGGCTCCAGTGCTCCCTCCCCGGGGTGGGGTGGGGCTGCTCCTCCCCCACAGTGCAGCCAGCCGTGAGGCCCAGGGTTTGTGTTCAGGGAAACTTGCCCACGACTTCTCCTTCAGGGTGGAGTGGGCAGTGAGGGACACAGGCACTCTGCTTGCATAATCAGCGACACTTAGCAGAACTCCAGGCTTGCAGAAGGAAGCAGATATTCACCAGACATCACCATTTGCAAAAACAGTTTAGACAACCAGTGTACCACAGTTGGGTGCCCCGCCCTCACTTAAAATAGCCCTATCGTAGCCAGGCAGGGTGGTGCACACTTGTAATCTCAGAACGTGTGAGGCTGAGGCAGGAGGATCTCAGGCTCCTGGCCAGCCTCAGCTACTTAATGAGACTCTGTTTCAAAATAAAAGAATAAAAATAGGACTGGGAGTATAATTCAGAGGTAGAATGCCCCTGGGTTCCATCCCCCGTACAACCAAAAAAAATTAAAAAGCATTGCTACTCTAGGAGATACTCAAAACCAAGTTGCCAGCGGCCAGCTGCAGGAGGAACCTCTTAAGAGCAACACCAATCCTGGTGTTAACTCTCCCTGCCAGGTCCCAGCCTCAGTAGTGCCAGTATGCAAGAGTGCATGGTGGTGTGCTCTTCCCTATCAGCAACAGAATAGAGGAAGTGAAGTGTTAGCTTGATCCAGAAGGAGGTTATAGGGGCTGAACGCTCCAAGTAAAGATGGAGGTGGGTAAGCAGCAGGGCCGCACACAGCATGCCTGAGCAGCGGATTCTGTTCCTTTAAAAACGGTCTCTAGGGATTATAAAATTATTTTTTCCTAATATACTAAGTTTTCCTCTGTTCTTTGCTTGTGCTTTCATCAAAGAGGATACTTCTGACAAGATGGATGGTAAGAACTTGCTTTTCTACTTCTACTGTGCACCTGTGTGGCTTTGGGTCCTTTATCGTATCCTTCCTTACTCTCCTCCAAATTTCTGAAAATATCCTACTTATTTACCAAGAATCTTAATATGAAGATGGCTACACGATTGGTTGAATTTGATGCTAAGTGTACCCATTTTTAGATTTTTCCAGTCTACTCAAATAGTAGGTTACCATTTGTTATAATTTGAATCACTTATATTAAACATTTTACCTGGGCTCTCAGAAATACGCCTCCAAATATTTTCAAGCCCTTGTCTTCCTCTACAGTATTGGGTCTAGAAGAGTGAAGCGGAGCCTCATAGTCTGTTATTCAGCACTTCAGTTCACTGATTCTGATGCAGAGAGACAGACGACGTATGCCACATGTTCAAAGGCAAATGCACGTCATAGAAGCTGTTTTTTAACAGTGAATTTTAAACTCATATTTAATCAAAACTGAACTTTAAGCTTTGCCCCTTTCATTTCTACATTCAGATGATTATAGTATATTTGTAGTTGCTTGGCTCAGTAACAAATCTGTATGTTTTTTTGTCTGATACTAGACAGCATATTGTCCATACTTTATGAGATCCCATAATTTATAGACATTTGAGCCTTTTTAGAAAACTCATAATAAAAAACTGCAATATGTGTTACTTTATCATATCTAGAAAAAATTGAGATACTTTCTTTTTCTATCAATTATTATATAAACTCTAAAAATTGACCTAGCATATTTGATATTTTAATGAAATGGAACATTTACTTTTCAGTTGAGTGTATATAAAGTTATGTTAGTCGCTCTTTTTTGTAAGATTAAGGTATTTCATAAAAATTTATTGAATGAAATGATAGACATCAAGAGATGGTATCTGTATATCAAACCCTCAATTATCCCTTCTAACATTGATATTCCTGGAAAACTAGAAGTGTTTTTTAATCACTTTCCCATCAAAACTTTTCCTTTTGGGATCAGAACTACCAGCCTGTTTGAGGAGTCACCTTTATTATGTGATGTGGCACTCCCTCTGATGTTCAGCCCTGCATTTAAAAAATGCACATACAGGAAATGTGTCTCATACCTGGACATGGAGGTGCGCGCTTATAATCCCAGCACTTGGGAGGCTGAGACAGGAGGTGTGCAGGTTCATGGACAGCCTCAGCTACTAAAGCTCTGTTTCAAAATAAAGAATTTAAAAAATAGGGTTAGGGGTTTAGCTCAGAGGAAGAATGCCCCTGGGTTCAATCTCCAGTTCTGGGAAAAAAAAGAAAAAGAAAAGAGCATATGTCTTATTGCCCTTCATTAGTAGCGAATTAGGATGTTTGTAGTTGGTCATTTCTGGTATATTTCACTGACATCTTTTGAGTACACATGAATATTGGCTAAGTCGCTGGTAAATCATATCCCTAGGCCTTTGGCTTTGTATATGCTTTGATAAATGTCCTGGGCAAGTGAGCCCTGGGTTGTGGATTCCACATTTGCCTGTTGTTTTTTTCTAGTTCTTTTATACACTGCCTTTCGAAAAGGCACAGGAAACATTTCTACTCTCTTATATATTAAAAAAAAAAAACTTTACTTGCAAAGAAGAGTAATTACAAAGTTGTGTCTTTCTTCAGTGATTAATTTTTCTGTTTCCCCCACCATTTCAAAATTTAAGAATGAACTTGAATGAATTTAGAAGAAAGAAGTGTGGGCTCTAGAACTTTGCCATTTTTCAGTTGTCTAGTTTCAGCTTTTGTGTGCTGTGAATCAGGTTCTCTCAAATCTTGTCTTCCTCAAAATGAACTCTTTTCAAAGGTAATTTAAGTCTGTCAGACCGAAAGTCATTTTTTGTTCTCACCTTTTCCTTCAACTCTCGGGTGGGGGTTCTGAGGTAGCAGCATTGGAAGAATTTGTTGAAATATATATTTTGTTTTATTTCTCTTATTTAGGAACAGCATCTGAAGATGGTAAGAATTATACATTTTGCTAGTAACACAAATACCTCTACATCATTACTGTTTCATTGGTAGGAATTAAATATTAACTCTAAAATAGGCTCATTTATTTGCAAATCTTTATAATTCACTAGCTACGGTAGTTTCTACATTCCGCATTTACTTTGTTAGTTACATGTGTGGATTTTTTTGTTTTTTAATTCTTCAGCCATTTTGCTTTGTATCTTGGATCATCTCATGCTGGAAAAACATAATCGCCTAACATGCTTACTAATTAGTACAGAATTAGTACCTGATTTTAGTTTTTCCCCAATAATGATATTAAAATGCTCTTTTGTTATTTTCTTTTATGCCAGTCCATTTCTTTTTGTGGGAGAGTGCACCATTGCTTTATCACCATAAGTTAAATGCCTTTATATAGTCTACTTGGAAATAGATCTTTTTTTTAAATTATTAAGCGAGGAATGAGTGATTCAAATTGAATTTGAAATTACAACTAAAGTGCTTTATATTTTCTGAATCAGTTCACTTAAAAATTTATACCTTTTGAATTTATACAAGGAAAATAATTTAATTTCATAGATGACATTTTCTTGTATTTAAAACCAAACAAATTTAACCTTCTGGTTTTATATTACTAACACTATGCTAGCTAATGGCAACTTAGTGGTTAAGTACTTTGTAATTTAAAATATTAGTATCAGACCAGGCGTGGAGATACACACTTGTTATCCCAGTACTTGGGAGGCTGAAACAGGAGGATCGCAGGTTCAAAGTCAGCCACAGCTACTTAGGGAGGTGCTCAGCAACTTTAATTTCTTTGATACATAGCGTTTGCATAAAGTCTCCACTCAGAAATAACGGTGGCCTCTGTTTCAGCTTTTGGTCCTGAGCGCCCTTTCCCCACAGGCCTCACAGCCGGGCCCGAGCCGGGAGCGCCCGCACCGGGCTGTGTGCCGCGGCCTCGCCTGTCTCTGCTGTTTCTTACCGCTCTCTCACCTTCCCTTGCTGCCTTATGGGTTGTTTTTTTTTTTTAATGCATCCCTACTCTTCAGTACGTTTCTTCGCTATGTTTTTTTCCCTGATGAGCATATCAATTTAGCCAGAGCTTTGTATATTTTCCAAAATTGTACCTTTTAATTATAAAGGACCCCAAGCCTTTTATTTCGAGTATGTTTCACGTTGGTTCTGGTTTGGTTGCAGTGACTTTCGAGCACACCAGGGTACCTGCTAATTCTGCCATCACTCGTTTGGTTTTGTTGTTGTCTTACTAATGACAGCTCACTTAGGCACCGTGATAAACCTACTCCCTGTAGTTCAAGAGCTCCAGGCATAGGGCAGGGGTGTTTTGTAGAGGGGGACAAGGCACTGGTAGTCCAGAAAGGAATACAGCTGGGAGAGAAAATAAGAATATATTAAGAAAAGTGCCAGCTCAACCCGGGCGTGGTGGCGCACACTTGTAATCCCTGCAGTTGGCAGACTGAGAACGGAGGATCACAGGTTCACGGCCAGCCGTGGCTACTTAGTAAGACCCTGTTTCAAAATAAAAAATAAAAATAGGGCGGGGGTGTAGCTGAGAGATAGAATGCCACTGGGTTCAATCCCCAGGGAAAAAAAAGACCAAAAAAAAAAGCCCCCCAAAAAAAAGATCAAGAAGAAAGAAAAGATATATGTATTTATATATATGATACATGTATTTCTTCAAATCATTTTCCAAGTGAAATTGGTTGGTTAGGGAAAGAAGGCAATGAACATATCCTTACACACCCTTTGTTATCTGATACAGTAAAAGATTAAATACTTTGCCAGTACTCTCTCTTTCTAAAAATCCCTTTAGAAGTACATGTTCAGTCAAAAGGGTTGTTTGAGTTTTTGTTTTCTAAGATTGGGCTTATATTTAAAACCATAGAATAGACGCCAGGCATGGTGGCGCACGTTTGTAATCCCCACCCCCCGCCGCTTGGGAGGCAGAGACTGGAGGATCGCGCAGGTTCGAAGCCAGCCATGCTGGCTTAGGAGACCCTCTTCGCAAAAAAAAATAAAAAAGTATAAAATAGGTCTGGGAGTGTAGCCCAGAGGTAGAAGGGCTTCCAGGAACCCCAGTACCACCAATAAATAAATAAATAAATAAATAAATACCATAGAATAGAGAATAAATTTTCTAGAAACTAAAATTTTAGAATTAAAACTACCAGTTAAGAAACAAGTGGCTAGCTGGGCGTGGTGGACACGCTTGTAATCCCAGCATTCAGGAGGCTGAGACTGGAGGATCGCGGTTCGCAGACAGCCTCAGCTACGTAGTGAGGCCCTCTGCAACTCAGACCCTGTTTCAGAATAAAGAATAAAAAATAGGGCAGGGGGTGTAGCTTGGTGGTAGAATGCCCCTGGGTTCCATCCCCAGACCCGCAACAAAAGAAAAAAACAAGTGGCATGCCTATAGTAATTATCTTAATTATAATCACTAGACTAATAATATCAAACTTTTACGAATGAAAGTCCAGTAGTTTGACATTATTTTTACCCCTGAAGGAAAATTAGCTTATAGTACAAAACATAAAAAGCAGTATAAGCTGAGTATGGTGGTGCACGCCGTAGTCCCAACGCCTCAGGACTCGGAGGCAGAATCACTTGAACCCAGGAGTTCAAAACCACTCTAACTCAGCAACACACTGTCTGGGAAAAACAAAACAATTACATTTTTAAGATTTTAAGAGAAATATAACCTGTGTTGGTTATATTATTACAGAATTTTATAACAGTTCTTGAAAATAGATTTTCCCCTTAATACTGCATATTACTATAGAAAAGTGTTTTTAATTCTGGGAATATTTGTCCCTCAGGCCGTGTGAGAGCAAAGCTGTCAGCACCCCTCGCTGGCATGGGAAATGCCAAGGCAGACTCTAGAGGAAGAAGTCGAACAAAGATGGTGTCTCAGTCTCAGCGTAAGTACTGCCCTTCAGCCTCCTCTCGGTGTGCTGCCTGCACACTGCTGTAGGAGGTTGTCCGTGGATAGACAGGCCTGGGTTCACGACGAGCCGCAGACTGAGTTCTTGTTCTGTGCTTTAGGTTCATCGTCACCCGAAAAAAATGAAGGTATTTTTTTTCCATGTTTTGGGTCAGTTGTGTGCATGTCTTGAGTTTTTCTGAGTGGGTGTTGTCTTTGTGTTTTAGGGCTGCATCATCGATATCTGCCACTTAGAAAGAGAAACCTCATCTGCTATACAAGCGTTTGCATGGAGATATTTTAAATAGCACAAATCCTTAATACTAAGGTTTTTACATTCTACTCAGAAACTTGCAAATGTGGAAAACTGGGCCTTTTAGAGGCAAAATAATTCCCACATATGAACTCGATATCTCTTTGCATGTAGCTAATGCTCTTCACGGGCAGATGAATGTGTCTTCTTACTTTCCCCAGATCTATTAGAATATCATATGTTTAGGTAGCATTTGGCGGGTGTGTGCTTTTTTAGAGTGAAGACCAATTGAGGTGAGCAGTTCTTTTGTATTCTTTGTTAAATTAAAGATTCACGGTTTGGCTTTTTCTTTAGAAGCTGAGTTCCTCCCAAAAACAAATACTAAAATGCACAAGTTTAATTAGAGTCGAGATAAAACGAATCATCTATGTGTTTCAAAATAATGCATTATGGCATTATTAACTGAAAAGTTTGTTCCCATTCCTTCTTTAACTTTAGAGATTGTCATTAGCATATATCTCTACAATTAAAAAATATTCTAGAGAAGTTATTATGAGGGTTATTCTACATGCCTGGCTCTTTTGGAAAGAAACAGATGTAACGTCTTTCGCTGATATTCAGAAGATTTATTAGGATAGGGGAGTCCCGTTTCTATATTTTTATCACCTGCTCTGTGGATGTTGAGATTGAGAATGAGCGAGCCTTAGGGGAGCGGGGTGGTGATTATACAAATACTGCTTTCAGACTTCTCTTTCCAGAGTAAGACTGTCCAGGCAGAATAACAATGGGAGCACTCAGAAAGAGTCCTAAAATAAGTGGAAACACTCACTAAAAAGTTGGTCTTCAAGTGGGGAATTATTTACAAATAGGAAAAAGGACAAATGTTCTTCAGGCAAGGGCTTTCCTCCCAGCTAAATAAAAAATAGATTCCATCCTGCTCTTCCTGATTCTGAGTGCTCGTGGAGTGGCTTTAGAGCACCTCTGTCCTCGGCACTGGAGCATGGTAGTTGGACCCTTGCTTCTTCACGTGTGCTGCCCAGACCAGCATTAGCACCACCTGAGAGCTGGTTAAAAGTGCAACTCACTTTGTGACCAAAGGTATCAAATAGGGTCTTTAGTAAGCCGGGCGTGGTGGCGCACGCTCATAATCCCTGCGCTTGGGAGGCTGAGACAGGAGGATCGTGCAGGTTCAAAGCCAGCCTCAGCAACTTAGTGAGACCCTGTTTGCAAATAAAATATCAAATGGGTCTGGGAGTGTAGCCCGGAGGTAGAAAGCCTCTGGGTTCCACCCCTAGTACCACACACACACACACACACACACACACACACACACACAGGATCTTTAGCAAGATCGCCAAGAGACTCGTGCCATAGTAGAATGGAAGAAGGACTGATTTTAAACATGGACTTTGAAGACATCCTGTCCAGGTTTGCATCCTGGCTTTTCTGTGTTAAAGGTACTTTATGTACTCACCTGTAAAGTGAAGAGGTTATAGTGTCTCCCTCATAGGATAGTCAGGAAGATGAAACGGCACAGTATATTTAATACACTGCCATAATTAAAAGAGTGCCTTCCCGGGAGTAAGCCCTGCGTGTATTAGCTGATGAAGTTGTCCTAAGTGTTGTTAGTCAAATGTCAGCCGTATTTTATATTCCTATTGTATATTCCTATACCTTGTTTTTATTGCCTCAGGAGGCAAAAGTAAGTAATGATGAAATTCGGAAGTTTAATGCATAAAAGACAGCCAGAAACTGTTCATGTCCAGGATCTAAAGACAAAATTCAATTGTGAGCTATTAGTTGTCTTGGAGAATACTAAGGCTGATCTCAGGGCAGAGGTTCAGAGTTGTTTTGTTTATCCCAACACGTCACTCGGGAGACTTCCTTTTTAGACACCTTGTGACTTCACATCAGGTCACTAGTAAATAGAATACTTTTGTGCATTTGCTTTTCAGTTTGAAATCTAATCCACAATTACTCCAGATTCCTTCCTGATTGTGAGAACACAAGTGGCTAGACTAATACCACTTCAAGGTCCGAGGACTTTCTCAAGATTCAAGTTACTTAGATTTTAGCCAGACACAGCGGCCTACGTCTAATCTGAATACTTGGAAGGCTGAGATGAAAAATTGCAGGTTTGAGGCCAGCCTCCGCACCTTAGTGAGACCGTTTCAAGAAATAAAAAGGGTTGGGGCTGAAGCTCAGAGGTAGAATGTCCCTGGGTTCAATCCTCAGCACCGCACCACAAGGGGAAAAAAGAAATCACCTAGGTTTTAAGTCATAGTAGAGAATTTTCGTTTGCCTGCTTACTTAATTGAATGATTATATGTTCCATTCCAAATTCTTTTGTTAAAAAAAAAAAGATATGTAGTTTGTATGCAAGTTTCTTTACAACATACCTACACAGAAATATTACTGCGATCTCCATCTCCACTTTGTCATCAAGTAATTCATTAGGATTTGCATGGTCTTCCCATGTTTTTGTACCACCATTTATTTACAGAATTCTCTTGGACCAAAGCAGGTGTCTTCTGGTGGCTAATCAAAATAAATCAGAGCAGACCCAATGGAGACGTATATTTATGAAGCAGTCGTGTCCTGTGTTCGTTGGTAGTGACTGGTTGTGTACAGGTGATTGTACAGCCTGTCAGAAGCTGTCTTCTCTCCTCCCTCCTCTTGTTTTATTTTATCCTGAATCTTAAGAGAGATGCAATTTGTAGCTTTTTCATATAATTTTTCTTCAGCTCTGAAATACTGTTATTTCGTCCATCTAGTTATAAATTAAATGTTTAAACAAACTCTTAAGCATTTAATTATTTAAGCTCTGGCCTGCCAATAATAGAAAAGCTGAAGAATTTATACTTTTGCAATTTCATTCCATCTGCTTTGTACATGAGCGTCTGGTTTCTGTTTACCTGCTTTATAAACTAATAAGCGGACTGCTTTTGTTAAAGACGTCTGTGCTTCGGGATGTTTTAAAGTTTGCTTTTTTTGCGTTAGGGGTTTTCTGGTTGTTATTTTTGTTTCTTTTCCCTGAGAACTGACTAAAGCTTTTATATTTTCATCTGCCATCCATTGTACAACTGCTTCTTCCCTCTTCATGGATGCTTATAACCCTTCCCCTAATTCTGCCTTTACACTTGTTCAGGATCACAATCTGCTAATACCATTGGTGGTAAGACTCTATAGACTATATGTATGCATCTGTTGTCTGATCACCTATTTTCATTACCAAAACTGGATTCTATTCAGCAGAAATTTTTAACATATAGTATTCATCATTCTGTAATCATGTTGAGACAAAAATTACCAATTGTGATTTGTCTTTGGCTTGTCTTTATTATATTACCAAAACCCTGCCTTTTTTTTTTTTTTTTTGGTGGTACTGGGGTTCCTGGAAGCCCTTCTACCTCCGGCTGGCTTCGAACCTGCGCGATCCTCCCGTCTCCGTCTCCCAAGCACGGGGATTACAAGCGTGCGCCACCACTCCCGGCAAAACCCTGCATTTTTAATGATCTAAGTTGACCCTATATAAGCATTCAAAAGAAAAGGAGCAGCCATTCGTGGTGAGGCACACTTCTAATCCCAGCATTTGGGAGGCTGAGACAGGAGGGTTGTGGTTCGAGGATAGCTTCAGCTACTACTTAGTGAGGCCCTTTGCAACTCATTGAGCCCTTGTTTCAAAATAAATAATAATTAAAAAAATCAGGTTCTGGGGTGTAGCTCGGAAGTAGAATGCCCCTGGTTTCTATCCCAGTGCCACACACACAAAAAAGGAGCTTTAGTAGCTTTGAAATGCCATCCCAATACTTGGGAGGCTAAGACAGGAGATTACACTTTGAGGCCAACAACCTAATGAGACCCTGTTTGAAAGCAAAAAAATATAAAAACATCTAGAGACCTCAGAGCTAGAGTGCCTCTGGATTCAATCCCCAGTACCACAAGGGGGAAAAAGTATAAAAAGGTAGTTTGTAGGAAGCACAAGAGAAAATCTGTATCAGTTTTCAAATTTTGCAATTTAGGGTATTTTCTGTTATCATGCTACTACTCCCTGGTTACATTGTGCCCTTTTTCATCAACTCTGTGGTTTTCCTAAAGGAAATAATTCGCCTTGGTGGCTCTTTGCTAGGGAAAGAGCCTTGGTATTTTCTTCTAAGTATGAATAATTTCAAATGAGTCCTAGGCACTAGACTTAGCACAGTCTTTGTGGGGACCAGGGGGATTGGAGAACAGAGGGTAGTGATCGAATCAAAACAAATACTGCCGATTGTCTTTCGTAGGAGAGGCGTGAACGGACTCAAATATATAGAGAGTGAGCTCGTGTCGTGTTAATAAATCCAACAGATCTAGAGTAGAAAGACAGTTAACTCTGCTTCTTAACTGCATTTTTCCTGTCTGCTGAATAGACCCACATTTCAAGAAATTTTCAAGTATCTCCCACCAACACCTCCACCTCCACAAATTGATATTGGTTTAATAGAATGCCATATTGTATGTGCTCCGTTCATTATTTATACCTTTAATGTTACTGCCAGTTTTCCCATAAAATATGTCATTGGCCTATTTTGCATTGTGAGTTTGTGGCATGTTGAGTGTTGGATATGTTTTGGTGTGTATGTTTAGTTTAGACGATGCATGGAGAAAACAGGTGCCTTATAACATTCTTAAGATTATAGCTGACGGAGACCAGCTTTGAAGATTCTCCACCTGAGACATCATGAAATGTTCAAATAATCAGTCATTTTAAAGTAAACCTGAATAAGTTTTCTACTATACTTTTGAAATTTCTTCTCAGATATCAAATTATTAATTTCATAAAATTTTCTTCATTTGTATAATTTTGGGAACACCAATAGATTTCATTTTGTACGTTAATAGAGTTTAAGAATTAGGCAAGATGCTGGGTATAGTGGCGCATGCCTGTAATCCCAGTACTTGGGAGGCTGAGACAAGAGAATCGGAGGTTCAAAGCCAGCCTGAAACCCCGTTTCAAATTAAAAAGCGCTGAGGGAACCAGATATGGTAGCACACACCTATAATCCCAATACTTAGGAGGTAGAGACAGGAGGATTGCAGATTTGAAGCCATTCTCGGCAATTTAGCGAGACCCTCAGCTAAACATAGTAAGACTTTCAAAAAATAAAACGGGCCTGGGTGCTTAGCTCAGAAGTAGAACTCCCTTGAGTTTAATCCTTAGTACTAAAATAGGAAACAAAGTCTGTGGTATAGCTCGGAGGTAGAATGCCTCCGGGTTTAATTCCTAGTACCAAAAAAAGGAAATAAAATTAAGCAGGAGTATAAATTGTACCTCAGCAAGACTATGCCAAGAAAGTAATAAATAGCAAGAGTCACAAACGAGCAGCCCATGAATCACGCCCAGCGTGCTCTGTACACGGATTGTTTGGGTCACACAACACAGTAAAAATCAAGAAATTTCAAAGCTTTCATTTAAAAAGCATCCTAAGACCTCATTGGTGCTATCTCAAGACAGAGCTGGCTAGAAGTGAACAGCACTCCCCTTAGGAGAGGACAGGCTGCTCCTCCTGTCTACAGTCCTCCTTCTGCTCCTCCACTGACATCCCCTGCTGGGCCGCTGGCTCTCGAGTCTCTGAGTCTTCGGTCTGCTCTGTGGAAGTGAACCCCAGTTGGGTGGTGCGGCTTGAGCAGTGGCGGTGGCACCAGTGAAGGCAAAGGTTGGCTCACGGAGAGTTATTTAAGCACAAGTGTGATTTTTCTGGAGTGTTAACCATTCAGAATCTAGAGCTAGATTATGTCTAGCTCTAGACAGAATCTAGACATAATCCACTTTGCTGTTCAACATGAAGTGCTTTGATTGACAAGAGCGTGTACCTCCTTTAAAAGTTAACCCACGCCTGTAATGGCAGGACTTGGGAGCCTGAGACAGGAGGATCATGGCTTCAAGGCCAGCCTCAGCAATTTAACAAGACTCTCAGCAACTTGGGGAGACCATGTTTCAAAATAAAAAGTAAAATAGGGCTAGGTGTGTAACGAGTGTAGCACTGAGGTAGTATGCCCCTGGGTTCAGTCCCCAGTATCACCAAAAAAAAAAAAGATAACCCATGCATGCATTTCTAGTTTTAAAATGTGCTTCTTGAGCCGGGCGTGGTGGCGCACGCTTGTAATCCCCGCACTTGGGAGGCAGAGACAGGAGGATCGCAAAGGTCTGGGAGTGTAGCCCGGAGGGAGAAGGGCTTCCAGGAACCCCAGTAACACTTAAAAAAAAAAAAAGTGCTTCTTAACTTTGTTCTCGAGTCCACTCCTGGTCTCTGAGATCTTTGCCTAGCTCCGCTTCTGTCTCCCGGACCACTTCTTCAATATTTGGCCCTAGTCTCACTCTCCCCTCGATGCATGTGTCTCCCACAATGGTGCCGCCCAAGAGCCCTGTACTATTTAAAAAAAAATAACAGAAACAAACTTTCTTCAGCTGGCCAAAAATTTCTTGACAAATTTTGTCAATATTAATATTTTTAACTTTGTGAATTTTTAAAATACATATAATAGGCCGGGCGTGGTGGCGCACGCTTGTAATCCCCGCGCTTGGGAGGCTGAGACAGGAGGATCGCACGGGTTTGAAGCCAGCCTCAGCTACTTAGTGAGGCTCTCGGCAACTTAGTGAGACCCTGTTTCCAAATAAAATAGAAAATAGGTCTGGGAGTATAGCCCGGAGGTAGAAAGCCTCTGGGTTCCACCCCCAGTACCACACACACACACACACAAAAAAAAATACATATAATAGGAAAATAAGATGACTTTGTATTACAGAGACATATCATTAGGCATACTTTCTAAATAAAACAAATCATCCCTATTGTATAGTTAAATAATAGTAACAATGGAATTAATGGGTTTTCCTTTTAAATATATAGCTTTTCATATAGGTCATATTAACCATATGAAATGTATTGTCAGATGTGGTTACCTTGAAATCCTTACAATTTGTATTCTAAAATTCATAATAGTGTTGTCATTATAAAACATAGTATCATATGCCCCCAATCGTGAACATATATTTTAGGTGATTTACCACTTAGTGCTAGTATATGTAGTATCCCCACCCTAGGTTACAAATACATATAATTCTTCCCCAGTCCACTTTCTTTGAATTTAGAAGCTCCCATACTATCATCGTTTCCGTGTGATGTGTTTGTTCGTATCTTAATATTCTGTGTGTGTTTGCTGTTTAGCTGGCAGCCGATCTGGGTCTCCTGGAAGAGTTCTGACCACAACAGCCCTCTCCACTGTGAGCTCTGGCGTGCAGAGAGTCCTGGTCAGCTCCTCCTCAGCACAGAAAAGAAGCAAGATCCCACGGAGCCAGGGCTGCAGCAGAGAGGCCAGCCCTTCGAGGCTGTCAGTGGGTGAGACATGCTGCACGTGCCCGTTGCTCACCCCTCTACTGATCTGAGCCCTGGGTAGCATTAAAGGCTTTAGACAACAATTTGTAAGTTAGAGAAAAACAGCTTAAAAATTTAAGCAGTATAATGTTATTGGAACATAGGTTACGAGTTGAAACTCGATAATATAATTTATAGGAGCTTTTAAAAATAGAATATTGGAAAGGACAGGTCATTATGGAACAATGTATGACATATATAGGTCATTTATATGTTTATACATATATGCACATAAATGCACACACAAAATGTTAACCATTTCTATTTGACATTGTATTGTAGGTCAGCCCGATTGAAATACTAATAAACTTTTATTTCATCTAGGTATTGACTAAGCTATTTCCAATTTCACATAACAGAAGTTACGATTAGAGCCAGATTAAACAGGAAAAGGGGATTTTGTGTGTGAGTGTGTGTGTAGTTTTGTTTTCAGTAGAGATAACAGATGGTCCGTGTACCCTTCAGTAGTTAATTTATTGGCTCTGTTCGCTGTAAAGTTCAGATTGTACAGCCTTCAAATTTGATTGATCAATGGAACCAGAATCGATCTATTTTATCTGTTTTCCCTCCTTTCTTCCTTTCTTCCTTTCTTTGTATGTTTTATAATATTTTAAATTATTTTACGTATAACCCCTTTTTTTTTTCCTTGGTGGCACTGGGGTTCCTGGAAACCCTTCTACCTCCGGGCTATACTCCCAGGCATATATATATATATATATATTTATATATATACATTTTTTCTTTTTTTAAACAGGGTCTCTTAAGCCAGTGAGGCTGGGTTTGAACCTGCATGATCCTCCTGTTTCCGCCTCACAAGCGCGGGGATTACAGACGTGTGCCACCACGCCTGGCTACATATAACCTTTTTATTTGAGTGATATTTTTCTTTGGTGATCATACTGGGAAGTGAACCCAGCAGCCTTCTCTCTGAACTATACTATCGGCTCCATTTTATGGGTTTTTTTTTTTTTTTTTAACATTTTGCAAAGGGCCTCACTAAGTTTCTGAGGCTAGCTTCAAACCTGTGATCCTCCTCCTGTCTGAGCCTTCCAAGTACTGGGATTACAGGTATGCACCACCACACCTGGCTTTTCAGTAAATTATTTTGCCCTTACAAACTAACTGACCATATTAAAGAAACTTAACTATATTCCCAGTAATACTTCTTTAAGAGTAATTTCATTTCAACCTTAAAAAAAAAAAACTTAAGTTATCAATTAGTTCTATAAGAGCAACAGAATCCATTGAGCCAGGCGTGGTGGCCCATGCTTGTAATCCCAGTACTTGGGAGGCTGGAACAGGAGGATTACAGGGTCATGGCCATCCTCAGCTACTTTGTGAGGCCCTCTGCAACTTAGTGAGACTGTTTCAAGATAAAAAACAAAATAGAGCTGGGACTATAGCTTGGAGGTAGAATGTCCCTGGGTTCAATTGCCAGCACCACATGGACGGACGGACGGACGGACGGATGGATGGATGAATGGATGGATGGATGGATGGAATTCAAATTCAAAAGTAACCTAAAAATATACCAAGTAATATGTGCATATAATTATCTACCACTTTGAATCTCACCATGTATAATGATAATGCACCAGTAAGAGTGTTTAAAAACTGCCAGCAGTAAATAACTGAACATAGCCTAACGCTGTGTCCTGTTCTCCTCTTGCTCTGCTTTCCTGCGTCACACCAGCCCGCAGCAGCCGCATTCCCCGACCGAGCATGAGTCAGGGGTGCAGCCGGGAAGCCAGTCGGGAGAGCAGCAGGGACACGAGTCCTGTCCGCTCCTTCCAGCCCCTGGGTGAGTATCGGGGAGGCTGCTCCGCATTGCTTTCCCTTCGCATTCTCACCGCCCGACAGCCTCGGCGTCCCTGGAACTGCACATTCGTCACCAGCTGTGTCTTTGCCCCATCGCTCTTCTGTCATTTTGAGGAAAGAGTCAGAAGGAAATGCCTTTGGCCCTACTCACTTGTCGTAAACGAGCAAGTCAGTCCCGTGTCGGTGACTGCCTTCACAAACAACGAAATGTCATGAGATCTAAACCTCGGAATATTGAACTCAAGATTTCTCTTAACCATACAGAATTTGAAGATTCTTTTGTTTTTTGTTTTTGTGGTACAGAGATGGAACCCAGGGGCATTCTGTCTCTGAGCTACACCGTCCGCCCTATTTTTTAAAAAGTCTTTATTTTGAAATGGTCTCACTGGTTGCGAAGGGCCTCGCTAAGTAGCTGAGGCTATTCTGCTCACCGTGATCCTCCAGTCTCAGCTTTCTGAATGCTGGTATTAAAAGAGTGCGTCACCACACACGGCTGAAGATTATTTTTTTGTTTTGTTTTGTTTTGTTTTGTTTTGTTTGCAAGTCTGGGGATGGAACCCAGGGGCATTCAACATCCGAGCTATACCCCCTTCCCTATTTTTTTTTTTTTTGAAACCGGGTCTCACTGAGTTGCAGAGGGCCTCACTTAGTAGCTGAGGCTGTCCACAAACCGCAATCCTCCGCTCTCAGCCTCCCAAATGCTGGGATTACAAGCATGTGCCACCACGCCCAGCTAGATTATTTTTTAATATTTACTTTTAACTGAAAAATGGACTACTTGCTTTGATAAATTGTTGTTTTCAACAGAATACTGACTTCAAGTTATTTAACATAGATTACTAGAAAGCATGCTACAGGCTGGGTGTGGTGGCGCACACCTGTAATCCCAGTACTAGGGATGCTAAAATGGGAGAATTGCAAGTTCAAGACCAGCCTCAGCCAGACATGGTAGCGTACGGTTGTAATCCCCGCACTTGGGAGGCTGAGACAGGAGGATTGCACAGGTTCGAAGCCAGCCTCAGCTACTTAGTGAAGCTCTCAGCAACTTAGTGAGACTCTATATTTCCAAATAAAAAATATAAAAAATAGGTCTGGGAGCATAGCGCGGAGGTAGAAAGCCTCTGGGTTCCACACCCAGTACCACAAAAAAAAAAAAAACAAAAAAGACCAGCCTCAGCAACTTAGTGAGACCCTGTTTCAAAATAAAAAATAAAATATAAGCCGGGCGTGGTGGCGCATGCTTGTAATCCCCGCCCTTGGGAGGCTGAGACAGGAGGATTGCGCGGGTTTGAAGCCAGCCACGCTGGCTTAAGAGACCCTGTCTCCAAATAAAATATAAAGTAGGTCTGGGAGTGTAGCCCAGAGGTAGAGGGCCCCTGGGTTCCATCCCCAATACCACCAAAATAAAGAAAGGAAGGAAGGAAGGAAGGAAGGAAGGAAGGAAGGAAGGAAGGAAGGAAGGAAGGAAGGAGAGAAAGAGAGAAAGAAAGAAAGACAGACAGACAGACAGACAGACAGACAGACTGGGGTTATGGCCCAGAGGTAGAACAACCCTGGGTTCAGATCGCAGTACCAAAAAAAAGTACTACAAAATAATTTATGAACTGCTTCTTAGTAGGAGGGACTAAATTGGTACAGACTTGAGAGTTCAGCAGTCGTTTCCGTGTGTGAGGTCATGTTGTATCCCTCTTGTGAAGCTTTCTTCTTCCTGATTCTAGAGATTATTCAGTGGCCGGGCACAGAGGCGCGTACAGATCACCTTAGTACACGGAAGGCGAGGACAGGAGAGTCTCGGGTTTGAGAACAGCTCTGTAGTGAGACTCAGCAATATAGCAAGACTGCTTCAAAATAGAAAATAAAAAGGGCTGGGGTATGGCTCAGAGATAGAATGCCTTTAGCTTCAATCCCCAGTACCACAAAAAAAAATAAATAAATAAATAACATATGTTCTAAGCTGGGCTTACCCATAATCTCAGTATTTGGGAGACTGAGACAAGAGGATCACAGGTTTGAGGTCAGTCTCAGCAATTTAGTGATTCCCTCAGCAACTTAGGAGACCGTATTTCAAAATAAAAATAAAGAAAGGGCTGATATATAGCATATAGCTCAGAATTAGTATAATGATCTGGATTCAATCCGCAGTAGAAAAAAAAATCTATGTATTAGTATATTTTACTAATGAATACTAATTACTTTTTAACCATTTTGTACAATATTCTGTTAAATCCTTCTTTATCTCAGTGTTTTAAAAATGTTTTCCTGTTTATTAAGCTTTTCCTATAGCAAAGGAAATAGTGGCCCATGTAGTAAAAGTGTTTTAATTGTTCTAATTAATTTTTCTGAGGAAGACTAAATTTTAAAATATAAGTCATAGCTGAGCATCGTGGTGCACACTTGTCATCCCAGCATTCGAGGGCTGAGACAGGAGGGTCGCTGTTTGCGACCTCAGCTACTTAGTGAGGTCCTTTTCAACTCAGTGAGACCCTGTTTTAAAATAAAAAATAGCGCTGGAGGTGTTGCTCGGGGAAAGAATGCCCCTGGGTTCCATCCCCAGTACTATAATAATAATAATAATAATAATAATAATAATAATAATAATAATAATATATTTAAGGATAAAGTAATATAATAAGTATTGAAATGCATTTTCCATGGTAACTTATTTTTGTGTGTAAGGGAAAGATTGATTTTTATGGTGTTAACAAAAATCAGCTGCAAAATATGATGAATTTAGATCCTGTAGTGAAATACAGGGGCAAATGCCACAAGATTTTAGAGTTTTTTATTAGATTATTGATATTCCTTTTGATGCCCAAATGTGCTTCTGTATGTAAATCTGCTGCTGGATGCAGAATTTATATTCTGTGAACTGTGTGTAAATGTTAACATAATTGAGGTATATTACCTTTTGAACAGTGCGAAGGTGGCATGTGTCCCATTTAAGGGCAGAGACCTTGTTTTGAGTACAGACACTAAGGCATCGCTTACCAGTGATCTGTGTTTGGTCATATGAATTAACCCCTGTGCTCTGCTCTCCACTTCTGCCTTAGTGCACTCTCGCTGCTCTGACAAATACTAGGCTGGGTACTTACGAATCACAGACATTTATTTCTCACAGTTTGAAGGTTCTGAAGTCCAAGATAAGGCCCCAGCAGATTCAGTGTGTGGTGAGCCCATTTGCTGATAGCAGATGGTCCTGCCTGCGACCTCAGGTGTTAAAGAGCCCCCGGCCCTTTTCACAAGTACACCACTCCAAATAACGAGAGCTTTGCCTTCTTGACCCGGTCGCCTCCCAACGGCCCCACCCACCACCTAGTACCATCACTTTGGGGTTGGATTTCAAACTATGAATGGGGGGAATATTAGACTATAAAATCGAATTTTTATTCAATTATTACTGCCTCATTGAGCACGAAGATTAAACAAGAGAAGACTATTATTAGCTACTAATTACCATAGTGGTTTTTTTTTTTAACTACAGCGTTTTGTTTTCATGATCGTATTTTTTGACATTTCCTTCCATTTGAACACTTGGTTGTTTTTTTATTTTTGTCTCATGTAGGCCTGCCTACGTCTGTCCACTTAGGTGTAAGTTGTATTTGTGTGTGAGGGATGACCTTTGGATGCTAATGTCCAAATTGCCGTACTTGGCAGTGTTGTGGTCATGAGCTAGCTGTTAAGAGGAACACCAGTGTTAACGAGCTGTCCTTGCCTGACAGTAGCGCTGCCACTCTCCTGGTTTTCTGGTATAGATGAGGTTTGTATGGTCCTGTTATTCCAGCCTCCAGACACCACTCCAGATCCACTGGCGCCCTCTGCGCGCCCGACGCGTACGGGGCCTCAGGTGAAGGATGAGTACCTTTCACTTTCATCTCTGCATTCACCTCAGAGTTTGTCCTTTTCAGTTTTCACGGGATAGTATTCATTTTTAAAAATTGGTTTGTTTTTAATTTAATTTAATAGAGAATAAAGCACCTGTAGTTTTTCTTTTTCCCCAAATAACTTTTTCCCCTTCAACAACCTTACTCAATATTTTTTCTTACTTGCAGATGGGCGTTTTTTTCTTTTATATAACCTATGTCATTTTTATTTATTTATTTATTTATTGTCATTTTTAAATATATAATTGTTTTATGTTCTTAGTTGTGTACCTCATCTTTGTATATATGTTTACAAAAAAAAAAAACCAAAATGGTGGATGAAGTGTTTTAATTGTAAATGGTGGTATAGAAAGAGTTGAGAGGGAGAGCTTACCTCTGCTGTGTCTATGTATCTCAGAACGTTGGGCGCGTAGTAGCCACTTAACAGATTCTGAATGATCTGTCTTAGTTATAGAATAAAATCAGTCTGTCCTGGAGAATGGATTATAACTGGAACCTTTCCTCCTAGCGCATTCCTGGAATGGCCTCATTGACCTCCCTCTCCGTTCCTGGTTGAGGATTGGTCTTTGTCCTGGGGTACTCTGTGGTTCACCCATGTGGAGAGACTTGCCTGGCCTGACAGAGCTGCCGTAATCAAGTACAGGGCTACCGACAGCCGAGCCCTTAGTCGGCCAGTCGTGCTCGCTTCTGCCTTGTAGTCATAATCAGCTGCTCTTCTTTAAATTCATTCCCACGCATTATCAGTCATTTTAATCGCCTTGACCCTTTATCTGGTCAAAACTCAGCGTGCCCAGGAAGTCCAGTATTGCTTTTAAAATGCTTTGCCCCATTGGTTTTTTTCCCCCGCTTAAGGGTCTAACACTTGCCAACCCGACGCTGCTACTTTGGTGACCGTCTCAACACGACTTCCTTCTTTTGTGCATTAGGTCCTGGGTATGGGATCAGCCAGTCCAGCCGACTGTCGTCTTCCATCAGCGCCATGCGAGTCCTGAACACGGGTTCCGACGTGGAGGAGGCGGTAGCAGATGCCTTGGTACTCCTCTCTATTTCCCGTCCTGAAGCGAGGGCACTATGAGCCAGTCCGTGGGAGAGTTCTTCTGGATTAAATCCAGGAGACAAAATGTGGGCAGCATGAGGGGCAGAGCGTAGAATTACTTCTTGATCCCTGCTATTCAGGATTTGAGCCGGGCGTGGCGATGCACACTTGTAATCCCGGTTTTTGGGAGGCTGAGACAGGAGGATCGCGCAGGTTCGAGGCCAGCCTCAGCTACTTAGTGAGGCTCTCGGAACATAGTGAGACCCTGTTTCCAAATAAAGCCTAAAAAACAGGTCTGAGAGTATAGCCTGGAGGTCGAAAAACCCCTGGGTTCCACCCCCAGGACCACCAAAAAAAAAAAGAAAGAAAACGCCTGGGTTCATCCCCAGTACCCCCCGCCACACACACATACACACACACACACACACACACACACACACACACACACACACACACACATATCAGAATTTTAACCAGGGACCAGTAGTACTGATGAGGCAGCAGGAACATAAGTACTGATGTATTTAATATGGTGATGTGTGATTTGCACTATAATATACTGAATACAAGTGTAGCTAGAGTGTATACAAATTATGTACACTTTTAAGCATGTAATTTCAAGCCTAGCTTGACCTTGAGTATGTAGGGATTGAATTTGGAATTGGATTTTAGTCATGTAATTATATGTATTTTCTGAGCTGAAAGTACAGTCTCAAGACAAATTATAATATATCTTCCTGATTCTTCATGCCTGACACACTAAATAATGAGGTGGGGGTTTTGTGTGTGTGGCATCCTGGTACTGGAGATTGAACCCAGGAGCATCTACCTCGGAGCTGTACCTCCAGCCCCACTAACTCCCGTTTTGAAACAAGGTCTCACTAAGTTGCCAAGGCGGCCTCAAAACTGCAATCCTCCTGTTAAAGCCTCCAAGCACTACAATTATAGGCTTGTGCTGCCATGCCCAGCAAACAGTGAGGTTTAAAAACAAAGAGCCAGGGACTCTAGTGCATGCCTGTAACCCAGTACTTGGGAGACTGAGACAGGAGGATCGCACAGTTTTGAAGCCAAGCCTCAGCCACTTAGTGAGGCTCTTAGGAACTTAGTAAAACCCTGTTTCCAAATAAAATAGAAACTAGGTCTGGGAGTTTAGCCCAGAGTTAGAAGGCCCCTGGGTTCCATCCCCAGTACTACAAAAAAATAAAAATAAAACCGTATGTCACATCTTAACCAGTATCAATATAATACAATCTTTGCCAGAGATTTAAAAGACAATCTTTTAAAAGTATCTGGTAGGCCAGGCATGGTGGCGCACACTCGTAATCCCCATGCTTATGAGGCAGAGGCAGGAGGATCACGCAGGTTCGAAGCCAGCCTCACTGGCTTAAGAGATCGTTTCCAAATAAAAATGTAAAATAGGTCTGGGAGTGTAGCCCAGAGGTAGAAAGAAGGGTTGCATCCCCAGTACCAAAAAAAAAAAAAAAAGTATCTGGTAGTAGTAACTAATTCATTGCGTACCATTACATAGGCAGTTCTGCTCTAGCAGTCTGTATATACTGAAATTATTTTTTATAAACTCATATAACTAAGGGACTTCGCTGTCTTGACATGGGTTAAATTGAATCTTTTTATGAGGATATTTAATCAAATGTTTTAAGTTTATTATTTATCACTATATTTCTCAAATCATGTATCTTAGTTATTTTTAAATTGGGTGTTTAGAGCCAGGCGTGGTGGCGCACGCTTGTAATCCTCGCACTTGGGAGGCAGAGACAGGAGGATCACACGGGTTCGAAGCCAGCCGCACGTGCTGGCTTAGGAGACCCTGTTTCCAAATTTTAAAAAATGTAAAAATAGGTCTGGGAGTGTAGCCCGGAGGTAGAAGGGCTTCCAGGAACCCCAGTACCACCAAAAATAAAAAATAAAAATAAATAAATAAATAAAATAAATTGGGTGTTTAGCCAGTTAAAATGTTTAGATAAATTTTATCAATTGGATGGGTTATTCTTGAACTATTATTTATAATACTGAGATGTTTGATTTTATTTATTTATTTTCCAGTACTGGGGATGGAACCCAGGGGCATTCTACCTCCTAGCTACACTTCAGCCCTATTTTTTATTCTTTATATTGAAACAGGGTCTCACTAAGTAGCTGAGGCTGTCCTGGAACCTGGATCCTCCTATATCAGCCTCCCAAGTGCTGAGACGGGATTAAACCATGCACCATCACGCCTGGCTTGATGTGTTTGAATTATATAGGAATATTTAACCAAATGAGTCCCAAAAATATGACTCTACTTTCATTGTTTATATAGATAGCATAGTTGCAACTATCAGTTTTTAGGGAAAGAAAATTCCAGCTATTAAGCACAATTTTGGCCTGGGGATATCAGAGAAATACATTTAAATTTGGGGATGGCAAAAGGATGCAAATAGGAAGAATGAGATTCTTTCTGAAAATTGGTTATGGGAATATTTTTTAGCTTAGGTGATTCTCTTTGAACTAAAGTATGTTGACAAGATTAAAGTTATAATAGCTTGCTAACTAGAGGTTCTCTTATTATCTGTATGTTAAAAAAGTAATGTTTCTGATCATGGGCATTATTAATGCCTACTTCACTGCACTGTTTAGCAAAATGTTCTTCATTATTTTCAATTTTTCTCTTTAAAAATTTAATGCTCTCAGCTCTTAGGAGACATACGGACTAAGGTATAGATATTGCTATTTTTTGACATCTTTTGATACCATAAGTTTTACTTTGCTTCATCAGTTTAACAGATGATGGTTAAAAAAATTAAAGTAGAAGTAACAAAATCCTTAGGCATACATCTGTGTGTCTGTGATTGTGATTATCAAGAGGGAAACACTGTTGGAAGAGTGTCTTGTGGGAATGCTCGTCTTTTTTCAGCCCGATTACTTCACACAAATGAGACCATTTACGCTGATGTCTGTGATCACATCACGGTGTGCCGTTCTAAGTTAAGGTCGTGTCTCCAGGTCAGTGTGAGCACAGTCAGCGATGAGAACCTTATCCTAAAACCGAACTATTTTAAGTTTAAACCATTTGTATAGATATCAGACTGTGGAGAACTTATAGCCATTTGGAACTATTTAAAATGTTGTGCTTAATGTTTCATAAAAATATCTTCATCCACCAGCCGAAGATCCACATACAGATTGCATAGATTTTTTTCTCCCAATTCTTCCAAGGAAATTTCAAGTGAGCTGTTTATTCTCTCTTGTATGAGAATATGCAAGGTATATAATTGATAGTGCAGGCAGTAAATCATAAACCTTAGATATTAAGCAATCAAAAGAATCCAGATGTGCTTTCTCCTGTTTGCGGAAATAGATGAAATAAAGACGTTGAGAAAAATGTGGAAGGCCTGTAAGGATCTTGCCTCCTACAAACAGTAGTGAGCAGAATGTGTTCTCGCTGTACTGTCTATAGTGTACTTCTTTAGGAGACGTGAGGGTCGTGTGCAAGGGAGGAGGCGTGCAGGAAAAGGGGAGGCAGGGGAGGGGGTTCACATGGGGGAAATCAGCGTTTCTCTGATCCCATTGTCATCCTCCTCTAAAAGGGTAATATTTTCTTCTTACCGATTCACACTTCTAGTATAGTTTCTTTTCATTTGCACTGTGGTAGTTCTCGGTTTTCCCTGAATAGTAGAAGGGGGGGCAGTTTTAAGCACTTTCCACTTTATGTATCTGAACTTCTCTGTAGTCTAATTCTATTCTTACCACTTCTCTTAAAGAATGTCTCACCGTCTTCTAACTTCTAAAACATGTTTCCTGAACAAAAACTAAATATTGATATTTATTTATTGTGGTCATTAGCAGCATGCTTTGCTCGGATTCCAAAACAAATCAGTCTTTTTATGGCCAGTGGACATTAGGAGATACCACCGTATGTTTTTACCTACTGCCAATGACATTCCTTAATATAACAGAAAAAACCTGCACGAAGAAGATACGAGTCATACGGGATGCACTCGGACGACGATGCCAACAGCGACGCTTCTAGTGCGTGCTCAGAGCGCTCCTACAGCTCCCGGAACGGCAGCATCCCTACCTACATGCGGCAGACAGAAGACGTGGCGGAAGTCCTCAACCGATGTGCTAGTTCCAACTGGTCCGAAAGGAAGGAAGGCCTCCTGGGTCTGCAGAACTTACTGAAAAATCAGAGAACATTAAGGTGAGATGTGCCGCTTAAACAGTTGTTCTGTCAGCTTAGCAGTTGGGTGTTCTTGTTTTGTATTTTATTTTGTTTATTATTGGCACTGAGGATTGAACTCCAAGGCATTCTCCTTCCAAGCTACACCCCCAGCTCTATTTTCTTTTTTTTTTTTTTTGAAACAGATTCTCAGTAAGGTGTTGAGTCTGCCTCACACCTGCAGTCCTCTTATCTCAGCCTCTCAAGTCCTGGCATTACGGCTGTGTGCCACTGTGCCCAGCTGGGTTAGCACCAGCTAATGTTTGACTTTCCTTTTCATAACACTTTAGAAATACTGGTGCCGAAACAGACATATCCCAAATCGGAGGTTCCATCAAAGTGTTCTTCCCAAGTCTCAGTCATCTAGAACCATCAGTATTATAGTGTATAAAAAGTTTTGTAAGCCAGGCGTCGTGGCACACGCTTGTAATCCCAGTACTTGGGAGGCTGAGACAAGAAGATCGTGCAGGTTCGAAGCCAGCCTCAGCTACTGAGGCTCTCAGCAACTTAGTGAGACCCTGTTTCCAAATAAAATATAAAATAGGTCTGGGAGTGTAGCCCGGAGGTAGAAGGCCCTGGTACCACACACACAAAAAAAAGGTTTTGTAGCCAGGCGTGGTGACACGTGCTTATAATTTCAGTACTTGGAAAGTCAAGTCAGGAAGATCGCAGGTTTGAGGGCAGCCTCAGCAAGTAGTGAGGCTCTCAGCAACCTTTAAGAGGGTGTGTTCCAATAGAATACTTGCATTTGATAGCTTTGTATTCATCCCTGACTGGCAAATTCCACAAATTTTTAGTTCTGAGGACTGACTTCTTAAACTTTTTTGTTGGTAAGATTACTAGTTATGTATGAGGGTACTCTTAAATGACTGTCGTCCCACTTTATTGTTTTGCAGTCGAGTTGAACTGAAAAGGTTATGTGAAATTTTTACCAGAATGTTTGCTGATCCTCATGGCAAGGTATGTTGTAATATTTAAGATTACTCACATATGCCCCCTAAGAAGTAAAATAATACCAGGAAACCATTTTTGTTTTATTATTGTTCCAAATTGTAGTGATATTTTCAAACATAATTAGAATTAAGTGTCTTCTATCATATATAATTTAGAAGTTGATCTTGGTAACCATTTGAGCCTCTGCAAAGAAAGATTGTCTCAGAATAAAAACTGAAAAGCACAGCTACAAGTGCAGCCCTTTATAATTTAGTCAGAGCGATTGTATTTTGTACTTACCTAGAATATTTCACTAACTGTAAAGAGTTTAATTGAGGTAAGTTGAAAAATATTTCTCACGTTTCATTTAGTTTTCTTCTGTGATTATTAAGAATAAATGTAAACATTCTTATTTTGAAAGAACAGTTTCATAGAAAAGAATTGCCATTGAGCCGGGCGTGGTGGCGCACGCTTGTAATCCCAGCATTTGGGAGGCTGAGACCTGGAGGATCGCGGTTCGCGGACAGCCTCCGCTACTTAGTGAGGCCCTCTGCAACTCAGTGAGACCCGGTTTCAAAATAAAGAATAAAAAAATAGGGCAGGGGGTGTAGCCCGGAGGTCAAATGCCCCTGGGTTCCATCCCCAGACCCGCAAGAAAAAAAAAAAAGAAAGAAAAGAATTGCCATTAAATAGCACAAAATAATATTCTAGTGACAGTTTGGTAGTAATGTTAAAAATTTACACGTTGAAATAATATAAAATTTTAAGTACTTTGTTTAGTTTTTAATGTTGACATATGTATTTGATTACTTATGCATAATTACCATGCACACTGTGAAATATTGGTATATCTTAATCACATAATGCTATTCTAAAAATGTGTCTAGTCATTCTCTGTTTCCAGCAATGTGTTTGACAGTGGTGAACTCTTAAGTATCTTCCTTTAGGACACCAAGTGTCTACAGGAGAATCTCTAACCTAAATGAGAGATGTGGCAAAGAAATTATAAAAAAATAAAATGGATGAATTCTACTTTATTATTGTTTTAAATTGTCTACACTCTATTTTTGTATCATTTCATATTTTTCTAGTTTTGATGTTTTCATTATTTATGGCAGTGTGTAATATTAAAGTTTCACTTTATATGTAAGCTAAAACCTGGCTAAAGATTTAAATCCAGTGGGGTAGCTGGGAGAGTTGGCGCATGCCTATAACCCTAGTACTTGGGAGGTTGAGACAGGAGGATTGCAGGTTTAAGGCCAGCCTCAGCAACTTAGACCCTGTTTCAAAATAAAAAACAAAATAGGGCTGGATGTGTAGCTCAGAGGTAGAGTACCCTTGGGTTCAGTACTAAAAAAAAATCCGTGGGGTACATACTTAAATAAACTTCTTATACTTTCAAACAATATTTTGAAAGATTACCCCATCAGGGGTATTTTATTGGGGGTGAAAGATCCCATAGAATGACAAAGTTGAGCCCATGTGGTTGGGCATGTCCGTAATCCCAGACTTGGGAGGATGGGACAGGAGGAGCCTCAGCACCTTAGCAAGACCCTATTTCAAAATAAAAAATGCATGAGGCCTGGGATGTGGCTGAGAGGTGGAATTCCCCTAGGTTGAATCCCCAGCACCCCGCCCAAAAGAGGGTAAAGATGAAAACGGATTTGATTAGCAGCTTAGTAATATTTTATAGTTTGACTTTTTTTTTTCTTTTGGTGGTACTGGGGTTCCTGGAAGCCCTTCTACCTCCGGGCTACACTCCCAGACCTATTTTATAGATTTTTTTATTTTTGGAAACAGAGTCTCTTACACTAGCGCGGCCGCGGTCATCTTTTTCCGATTGCACCCTCTCCCTGCCTCTCATCTCCAAATTATTTTCCACCCTGTATGCCTCTGTAATTTTTCTAAAAGTTAAGTCTAACCGGGCATGATGGCGCACACTTGTACTCCCAGGGCTTGGGAGGCTGAGACAGGAGGATCGCACAGGTTCAAAGCCAGCCTCGGCTACTTAGTGAGGCTCTCAGCAACTTAGTGAGACCCTGTTCCCAAATAAAGTATAAAATAGCCGGGCATGGTGGCGCACGCTTGTAATCCCTGCGCTTGGGAAGCAGAGACAGGAGGATCGCGCAGGTTCAAAGCCAGCCGTGCTGGCTTAAGAAGAGACGCTGTTTCCAAATAAAAAAAAATATAAAATAAGTCTGGGAGTGTAGCCCGAAGGTAGAACGGCTTCCAGGAATCCCAGTAACACCAAAAAAAATAAAAAATACTTTTTCTTAATTTTTTATTGGTGCACTGTATTCATACATCATAGTGGGATATAAACTTTTGTAGACATACATGCACACATCGCCCAGTCAGCCCCCACCCGATCCCCACCCCATTCCCTCCCCATCCCTCCTTCCCATGCTTGGCTTACTGGTTGACATCTAGTATTATAGCAATTTAACCAAAATTAAAAATGATAATCTCACATAACAGTTTCATTTGTCTGATACCAAGCTTTTGATAACTTAAAGATAACATTTCAATATTTCTTTTTGCATTCTTTCTTACCAGAGAATATTTTTTCTTTTTTTTTTTAGGTGAAACTATCATATATTTATACATTTATTTTTCAGGAAAAAATCTATCCTAATATGGAATATGGACTCTAGATACCCAAAATGATCTCGAAAAAGAACAAAGCTAGAAGATATATATTTTCTGATTTCAAACCATATAAAGATACAGTAATTGAAACAGTGTAGTACTGTTCTAAAGGCAGATATATAAACCATTGGAGTTAAATAAAAGCCTAGAGATAAATTCTTTCATTTATTGTCAAGTTATTTTTGACAAGGTTTCCACGAACATTTGGTGGAGGAAATACTAATCTTTTTACTAAATATTGTTGAAAAATAATAATTACATGAAAAAGAATAAAATTGGACCCTTACCTAATCTCATATACAAATATTAACTCAAAATAGATAAAAGACCTAAATATAAATCTTAAGACTATAAACTTTTAGAAGAAAATCTGGGTCATAAAACCACAACATTGAAATTGGCAGTGATTTCTTGGATATGATTTCAATGGCACAGGCAACAGAAGAGTATACAAACTCCCTAAAAAAAAAAAATATATATATATATATATATATATTGTATATCCAAAGACAATGTAAACAGAGTTAAAAGTTACTGATAGAATGGGATAAAATATTTCTAAATGCTATATCTGAAGGGATAAAATGTTTCTAAATGCTATATCTGAAGGTATATTAATATTCCAACTAGAAATCCTAAAAATTAACAACAATAAAAGCAAACAATACAATTTAGAGATAGGTAAAAGACTAACATAAATAATGAATCTCTACAGATAAATAATCTTAGTTGTCTGTTGGATGGAAAATCTTGTTTCTCTGGTTCTGGTGTATGTTACCTATTTCTTCTTTGTAGTTAATCTCTTTATTTTCTCTAGCGCTGGTTTTGAAGACATAAATTCCTTCAGTTTCTGTTTGTCGTGGAAGCTTCTTATTTCCCCATCTAATTTGATAGAAAGTTTTGCTGGGTAGGAAATTTTTGGCTGGAAGTTGTTTTCTTTCAGAGTTTGGAATATGTTACTCCAAGCCCTTCTGGCTCTCATGACTTGGTTTGGGAAGTCTGGAGTGATTCTAATTGGTTTGCCTCTGAATGTCACTTGGCCCTTTGTTTTTGTTGCCTTTAAGATTCTCTGCTTGGCTTCCACATTGGTCATTTTGACAATTATGTGGCGTGGGGATCCTCTTCTCCGATCCTGTCTAAAGGGAGTTCTATAAGTTTCCTGGACCTGTGTATCGACCTCTTGCTCTGTGTTTGGAAAATTTTCTGCTATTACTTCCTTGAAGAGATTGTTGATCCCTTTGGTTTCACCTTCTTTTCCCTCCTCTATTCCAATTATTCTTAGTTTAGCTCTCTTAAAATGGACCCATATTTCTTCAATGTCAGATTCCTGCTGTTGGATATTTTTTTCTAGATTAGAAACTATGCGTTCATTTTTGGAGTGATCATCTTCTAGGAACGAGATTCTATTCTCTGTGTGGTCTAATCGGTTGTTTGTACTTTGAATTGAGGCCTTTACTTCATTAATTGCATCCTTTATCTCTTTTTGGCTCTCTCTGAATTCTTTTCGAAACACCCTTATTATTTCTACAGTTATTTTCCTGATTTGATCTTCTAGAAATCTCTGAATTTCTGTTTTATCGGGTTCTGATGTTGTGGGGTTGTGGGCATTCATTGCTCCATTGTTATTCCTCTTTCCCATGATTTTGGAAGTTTGTGCCTTCTCTGGGTTCTTCCCTTGGGTCACTACAACTTCACTTAAGGTGCTCTGGATCTCGAGTCTATGGTATCTCAGACCCCACTACTCCTTTACTGGGTTGTATCACAGAGTCTCAGACCCAGGGAGTGGATAGAGGCTGCTTTAGACTATGGGGAGGGGGTGCCAGGTTGGGTGTTCTGTGGTGTGATATCTCTGCCACCCCCACTCCCCCACTGGGTCAAGTCCCTGGGAGTGCAGTACTGGGATTTCTCCTCTGGTGCCCGCAATTTGACTCACTGTTGTTGAGTACGCAGATGGAGCTGTAGTGGACTCCGTGAATTCGCTGCTGCTGCCGCTGGTGGCAATATGGCGCCGCTGCCACACCCTTGGCCATGAGGCTGGCGTATTTCTTCTCTGGTTTTGAGCTTCGCTCTGAGTCCCAGAAGCATGTGCTGAGCCCAGCCACTGGGAGCTTTAGATGCTCCCTGTGCCGAAAAATCCCGCCCGGCTGTCCCGCAGCGGCTCACCTCAGCTCGCTGTAGCCGTCTGGTGAATTTGCCGCTGCCGCCGGCAGTAAGGCACTGCTGCTGCGTCCTCGGGCGTGAGGCCGGTGTATCTCCTCTGTGGCTCTGAGCTCTGTTCTGAGTCCCCCTCCTCTCTGGAGCCTAGTGATTTTTTTGTTTTTCTGGTGATGGTGTTTTCTGGCTATGAAAGGCACTGATTTTGTGGTAATAGAGATTGGTTGTTAGCGGGGCTCTTAAGCCCCGCTTTTCTCGGTCCAAAAATAAATACATTTTAAAAAAATAAAGTATAAAATAGATCTGGGAGTATAGCCCGGAAGTAGTAAAGCCCCTGGGTTCCACCCCCAGTACCACCAATAATAAACAAACAAACAAACAGTCTTCTCCAGTGTTTTCCTTAAGAAAATGTCTAAGCAAAGCCTGTTATTTTTGTTCCTATTCCCTCCTTTCCCTCAGCCCTACCTGAACTGTGTTGGTTTGTGCTTTTCCTACGCTGCCAGGGCCGGTCCCCGTCCTTGTCAGCCCGACGTCCCTGGACTCTGGCCTAGGTAGCACATCTTCCTCGCGTCTGTGTTAGGCCACACGCTGACCTGGAATGGCTTCTCAGAAAGCCTCACCTGGAATGGACCTTTGTAAACATTTGGAAAACACCTTGTACCCCAGGCATTGGCCATGTGCATTTTCTCATGTACTTTTAGGTTTAAGTTAACATTGTGGTGTTCATGTTAACATGTTCTGGATAGCAACTCGCTTCCTTGGGAAGCCAGTTGCCGTTTTTGCCCAACATGGTTGAGACCACCTGTTGTTCCCAGCTGAAACAGACACTTAAGGTTGTATTCAAGAACCCATATGAATGGTCAGCTCGACTTGCTCCAGGCCCAGGATGTGTCCTTGCAATTTTTTTTTTTTTGGACCCAGAGTCTGTGTCCAACTAAATTATCAGGCATGCTCTGGCATAAAGTGCAGACATCCCAGAAAAGAAAGTCCAGGAAAGAACTTTTGACACATTTGAAGGAGATGCAGAATTTTCCCTGGGAAAGAAATACATGATTAGTAAATACAGTTTGCAAATTAATATTACTTGTCTGTATTTTGATATGTGAACTTTTTATTTTTATGTATAACTATCTCCCATTATTTGTGGAGCATTTGTTCCAAGACATCTGCACGTCCTCCCAAATACTTTACATCGCTTCTAGATCACTTATAATACTTAATACAATGTAAATGCTCTAATAATTGTTATACTCTATAGTTTAGGGAATAATGACAAAGCCTGTACACATTTAGTATAGACGCAGTTTTTCCCCAGGTATCTTCAGTCCACAGTTGGTTAAATCCAGAGCAGTAACCTTGACCATGAGGTAGCGATTATATCATTTAAACCATTTGATACTCCAGAGAGAGAGAGAGAGAGAGAGAGAGAGAGAGAGAGTGTGTGTGTGTGTGTGTGTGTGTGTGTGTGTGTGTGTGTGTGTGTTGCTTGCTGGGGATTGGACCTAGGAACATTCTACCTCCAAGTTACACCCCACCCCTATTTTATTTTTATTTTGAAACAGGGTATCCCTATATTGATGAGAGTCTCACTGCTTGCTGGAACTGGTTTAAAACCTGTGATCCTCCTGTCTCAGCCTCCCAAGTACTGGAATTAAAGGTGTATGCCACCATACCTGGCTGACTTTTGATACTCTTATTTATTTATTTATTGATTTATTCTGTGTGTGGTACTGGGGGTGGAACCCAAGGACATTCTACCTCCGAGATATACACCACCTCTATTTTTTATTCTTTTTTTTTTTTTTTTTTTTTTTTTTTTTTGCGGGTCTGGGGATGGAACCCAGGGGCATTCAACCTCCGAGCTACACCCCCTGCCCTATTTTTTATTCTTTATTTTGAAACCAGGTCTCACTGAGTTGCAGAGGGCCTCACTAAGTAGCTGAGGCTGTCCGCGAACCGTGATCCTCTGGTCTCAGCCTCCCAAATGCTGGGATTACAAGCATGCGCCACCACGCCCGGCTTATTTTTTATTCTTTATTTGGAAACAGGGTCTTACTAAGTTGTGGAGGGCCTCACTGACTGCGAACCCAGATCCTCCTATCTCAGCCTCCCAAATGCTGGGTTTACAAACGTGCACCACCACGCCCGGCACTATTTCTTTTTCTTCTTCTTCTTCTTTTTTTTTTTTTTTTTTTTTTTTTTTTTGCAGGTCTGGGGATGGAATCTAGGGGCATTAGACCTCCGAGCTACACCCCCTGCTTTATTATTTTTTCTTTATTTAGAAACAGGGTCTCACTAAGTAGCTGAGTCTGTCTGCAAACCACAATCCTCCAGTCTCAGCCTCCCAAATGCTGGGATTACAAGCATGCGCCGCCACGCCCGGCTGCTTTTGGCTGTTCTTATGAGAGGCTATATGTATAACACAGAGCTAGGTTGCTTAGGTGCAGATTCTCTCTTTAGCGCCTAGTGTATGCCTTGGTTTTGTTTCTGTTTTCTTTGAGGTACTGGGGATTGAATACAAATGTATTCTACATCTGAGCTACACCTCTTGGCCTATTTTTTAGTTTTATTTTGAAACAGGGTTTCACTAGTTTGATAGTCTCACTTCTTGCTGAGGCTATCTTCGAATTTGTGATTCTCCTTTCTCAGCCTCCAAGTACTGGGATTATAAGTCTGCTCCACCATGCCTGGCTCAATGTGCCTTGCTTTCTTAATCTTAAAACAGTTTATAGTAATCCTAAATCTGTTTTGTTTAAATGAGTTAATACACGTAAAGTCCTAGGGTTTACTGAGCACCATAGAATGTGGGGGGCGTACTATGTGTGCGTGTGGTACTAGGGATTGAACCCAGGGCATCCTACCTCGGAGCTACACCCTCAGCCTGATTTATTTCTTATTTGGACACAGGGTCTCAGTGGGTTTCAGAGGGTCTCATTAAGTTGCTGAGGCATTCCTCAAACCTGTGATTCTTCTGTCTCAGCCTCCAAAATACTGGGATTATAAGTATGCACCACCATGCCCAGCTACACCATAGAAATTTTAAGCCATCAAATTTAAATAGACTTTAAGAATCGAGAACTTGAGGACACACCTTTTCTTTGACTGCTCTGGACCACTTCATCCCCTCAGGCATACACATGGTCAGATGCCACATGTTCCCCCCTGGGGTTCTGGCCCGTGGCTCTGCAGGAGCCCTTTAAATAGAGCCACCTGAGCCGGGCGTGGTGGGCACGCTTGTCATCCCGCGCTTGGGAGGCAGAGACAGGAGGATCGCGGAGGTTCGAAGCCAGCCGCGCGCGCTGGCTTAGGAGACCGTTTCCAAATAAAAATGTAAAAATAGGTCTGGGAGTGTAGCCCGGAGGTAGAAGGGCTTCCAGGAACCCCAGTACCACCAAAAAAAAATAAAATAAAATAAATAAAATCAATAGAGCCACCTTCGTTGAGGTATTGTGAACTGGCATCTTTTGGTCTTTTGCAACCTTGCCACTTGAATCATGCCTTTTAGTCCTGGATTGCTAGGGAATATAATCTGTGGCCACTAGGCAGTGACATCACTCAAGTGTCTTACTGAGAAGGTTGCATCTGGTCTCCTGATACCCATTCTGAGCAGCTCAGTTGCGTATAGCCCTAGGAAGAGGAGACTTTAACACACATCTTCCCCGAGGAATGTATAAATGGGTGGTATAAACAGTTTCTTTTCACCTCCAATTAATGATCACTGTTCTGAGCCTTCAGAGAAATAATTTAACTGTGACAGTGGAAGCTGGTGGTATCCCAGGTGGGAAGCCAGGTGTAGTGAGCGTGGCTGTCCTCCCAAGGCCCGGGAGGCTGAGACGGGGCTGAGCCAGCCTTGGTGACATAAACAAGACCCTCAGCGACTTAACGAGACCCCATTTCAAAATAAAAATAAAATAGGGCTGGGGTATAGCTCTGAGGCAGAGTGCCTCTGGGTTCAACCCCAGAGTTACAAAGGAAAGAGTGCAAGGGTTTTAGATGCTGTGGCTTGGAACCACTTGTTGACACTGCTCAGAAATGGGAGTGAGGCCGGGCGTGGTGGCGCACGCTTGTCATCCCCGCGCTTGGGAGGCGGAGACAGGAGGATCGCGCAGGTTAGAAGCCAGCCGCGCTGGCTTAGGAGACCCTGTTTCCAAATAAAAATATAAAATAGGTCTGGGAGTGTAGCCCGGAGGTAGAAGGGCTTCCAGAAACTCCAGTACCACCAAAAAGAAAGAAAGAAGGAAGGAAGGAAGGAAGGAAGGAAGGAAGGAAGGAAGGAAGGAGTTTCTGTTATTCGTGGGTTTTTTCCTGGAAGTTTAGCCTTGAGGATAATAGAATATATGAAAGAACAAGTAAAAGTTTTCTTTTAAAAAAAAAAAATTCTTGACAAGATTAAAAAAAAAACATAAGAAAATCATGTTCTTCTTCCATACTGTTCATTTAACTCTCATTTTCAAAACTACTTTGAGTTTATCATAAAACTTTGAAAAACATTTGTCACTTTTTATTTTATGTTCTAAGTGTTTTTCTTCCATACAGGAACTTTGCATTGATGGCGACTAATTTGTGTGTTTTTCTTTTTTTTCTTTTTTTCTTTTTGCATGCTGTCCCCTGTGTTGGAACTCTCAATAGAGAGTAAGTTGGTTCAATATTTGTTGGCAACCTAACTTTACTGCATGACTGTGAAATTAACCCTTTTTCTCTGTTTTCTCTCCCAAAGAGTTCATGCCGTGTTGGATCCTTTGCAATCCACGAAATGCTATATGCAAACTGTCATTCTGTTTGGAGATGTGCTTTTTAATCTATTTACTAATTAATCTAATTTGATCATGTTCTTCTGTATTTGATGGCTGGCACACCTAAGATATACGAGAGGTTAAGAATAGGCTGCCTCAATTGTAATCATGTAGATATTTAATTCTTTCTCAACACATTAAAGCTGTGGGATATGTTGGATTATAAATTGATTCCACTAAGGTTTTGAAAATAATTTCTAAATTTTATAATTATTAAAAAATAAAATTAAGCCAGGTATGGTGGTGCACACTTCTAAACCCAGTACTTGGGAGGCTGAGACAGGAGGATCACAGGTTCAAGGAAAGCCTTGGCAAGCAGTATTGCAATATTTTGAAACCAAGTTTCAAAGTTAAAAAAAAAAAAATAGGACTGGTGGTATAGCTCAGAAGTAGAATGCCCTTGGGTTCAATCCCCAGTACCTTAAAAAAAAAAAAAAAAAAAAAAGTAGCACTGAGTATGAGCCCTTGAGTCCAACAACTTGAGAGACTGAGGCAAGAGAATCTCTGGACAACTTGAGACCCCCTCTCAAAATTTAAAAACAGTCAGGCATGGTGGCACACACCTCTCATCCTAGGATTTGGGAGGCTGAGTCAGCAGGATCATAGGTTTGTGGCCAGCTTCAGCTACTTAGTGAGGCCCTCTGCAACTTAGTGAGACCCTGTTTTGAAATAAAGAATAAAAATAGGGCCGTGGATGTACCTTGGAGGTAGAGTGCCTCTTGGTTTAATCTCCACTGCTGCAAAATAAATAAATAAATAAAAAGTGCCAAGTGTTTAGCTAGGAGGTAAAATGCCCCTGGGTTCAAACCCCAGTAATAGAAAGAAAAAAAAATTTTTTTAATAAAAGGGCTAGAGATGTAAATTAGTGGTAGACCATTCCTGCGTTCAGTGTCCAGTACTGTACACTCACAAACATGCATGTGTGTGTGCGTGTGTGCACGTGCTCACACGCACACTAGCTCTCATCAGCCAGCATGCACTTTCTAGTATCATATCCGTGTCACCCCATCAAAGCACAAGAGCTGTTTATGGAGCATTGATTCTCAACTCTTCATTCCTAGTGTTGCATTAGGGTATCAGTGGTTTTCCCTTTAATCCTAGGTAAGGAAACCGGAGAATATCAGTATCTTAGGCGAACTGTTTATGGTAGGGCAATTAAATAGGAAAGTTCATGTTTAATTTCCAGTATGTTATGGCTGTGCATATTGTTTTTATACGATCATTTAGTAAGTACTGATATAGTTCTATATGTAGAGTGCTTTAAATAACATGTCTACATTTTTACCCAGCTATTCTAACCCAAAGGAACTTCTACTTCAAACACTCAGAAAATCTTCTTGAGGGAAATAGCAGTGAAGATCCTGACGGAAACATAAGCCTTAGTTATGTCAGCATGAGAAGAAAGGCATCCCAGAAATGACTAGCACGAGGCCAGCAAAGGAAGCAGGAGGCGCCAGAAAGCTTGGAGCAAGGAAGGAAGTTCCTCCTGGCCTGGGGGACGGGGGTCTTCATTTAAGTAGGAAAAACATTGGCTACCAATTACAGGGAAATATGCTTCAGAGAAAGTCCTTCCATTCATTGTACAACTTTTTATTGAGTCTTGGCCTCTAGATAACTTTAAGTTTGGTTCTTATTGCTGATACAAGACTTTAAAAAAAAATAGTCTTATTTTTAAATAATATCTGTTCCAGATGGAATGATAATATAGAGAAAAATTAAACTGACCGTGAGTTACAAGTAGGAAAGATACGTAGTTGGGCCAGCTGTGGTGCACACCTATAATTTGAGTACCTGGAGGCTGAGACAGGAGGATTGCTGCTTTAAGGCCAGCCTTGGCAACTTAGTAAGGCCCTCTTTCAAAGTTAAAAACTAAAAAAGGCTGGGCCTGGTGGCGCATGCTTGTAATCCCCGCGCTTGGGAGGCGGAGACAGGAGGATCGCGCAGATTCAAAGCCAGCCACGCTGGCTTAAGAGACCCTGTTTCCAAATTTAAAAAATATATAAAATAGGTCTGGGAGTGTAGCCTAGAGGTAGAAGGGTTCCATCCCCAGTACCACAAAAAAATAAATAAATAAAAATAAAAAAGACTGAAAGTATATCTTAGGAGTAGAATGCCCCTGGGTTTAATCTCTAATACCACACACAAAAAGTAATTTTTTTTACCTTATAAAATATTTTAAACTAGGTAGATTAATGTTGGAACTAAGTATAAAATTCTCCAATACAAATGAAGGGTAATAGCATACACTCTAGGGCCTTTTTAAAATCACTTAAATTTCATTGAAGATTTTTATCCTGAATTTATTTTATTCTAGGTATAGTTTCAGTTATCATCATCTATCATTTCAAATTATTTTGGGGGCAGTTTTATAAACAATAGATCTCATGCCAAAGCGTTTGTGACAGTTGTCATTTTGAGAAATCTGAGGCTTTCGTGTCCGATGCATGTTACGCGTTAAGGAAGCTGGTGGTCCCGCATCCTCTAACTTACTGCCCCTCTTCCAAATCGCTCCGGGCCCGTGAGAGCTGACAGTTCTTTTCCCTGAGTTTCATATGAGATCAATTTCCGCTTAACCAGCTTAGGCTGTGACTCGTTAATGACCTTAAGTGTGCCAGCCATTGTGGCCAAAGTTTCTTTAGCAAGTGATGCTGCATGGAATAGCTCATTGTCGAACTTCTGCAGAAGTTGGATAACGGTTCAGGTGTCCTCTTGTGTCACAGAGTCCAGTGAAAAGCAAGAGAGACTGTTTTTCCGCTTGGCTGCCAGTCGCTGTGCCTCTGACTCCTGTACTCCCTTCTCTCTCCATTTGGAACTAAACACAGAGGTCAATATTTCCTTCTTTTCTTCCCACCTCTCCCCTTTATCGACTACAGGTGTTCAGCATGTTTTTGGAGACTCTGGTTGATTTCATACAAGTCCACAAAGATGACCTTCAGGATTGGTTGTTTGTACTGCTGACGCAACTCCTTAAAAAAATGGGTGCTGATTTACTTGGGTCTGTTCAGGCAAAAGTTCAGAAAGCCCTTGATGTTACAAGGTAATATTTTTTGCCCATATTTTAAATGTACCCAATAATAATTGGGAATATTTAGCCCCTGTGATAAAAGTTTGAAATTTTGCCACATATGGTGGCACATCCTGTAATCCAGTACTTGGAAGAGTGAGGCAGGAAGGTCGGAAGTTCAGTGAACCCAGCCAGGCCCTCAGCAACTCAGCAAGCCTCTGTTTCATAATTAAAAAATAATAAAGGGCTGGAGATGTATCTCAAAGGTAGAATGCCCGTGTATTCTATCCCCAGTCCTGGAAACAAAATCTATGCTTGCTTATTCATTTATTTATTTATTTATTTAGTCAATGAATCAATTATATGTTCTGCTTTCTTTCGTATATTGTTGAAGTGACTTACTTTGTTTTGTTTTGTTTTGTTTTTGCGGGCCTGGGGATGGAACCCAGGAGCATTCGACCTCTGAGCTACACCCCCTGCCCAGTTTTTATTCTTTATTTTGAAACCGGGTCTCACTGAGTTGCAGAGGGCCTCACTAAGTAGCTGAGGCCGTCCTCGAACCGCGATCCTCCGGTCTCAGCCTCCCGAATGCGGGGATTACAAGCGTGCGCTACCACGCCCGGCTGAAGTGGCTTACTTTAGATACCCATTTTCTAAGTTAGAGTGAGTCAAGAATTGAGATAGCATACATGGGAAACATGTCTGAGAATATTGAAATTTTTATAAAATACATTTTTTGGTTATATCTTATTGTTGCATAGTAGACTATTATTTACTATAGCATTGCTTCTTAACCCTATATTTGGTCTAAATCCAAATGTTAATATTCTTTTCTATTGTTCCACATAGGCTACAACACGTGGACGTTTCTTCACGTGTACTTTTTGTGTGGAATGTTTGGGCATTAAGCATAGTCCTTTACTGTGAAGTTGTTAAATGCATTTGTGTTGACTTTTTTTGTTTTCTTTGTCCTTATTTCAGAGAATCCTTTCCAAATGATCTTCAGTTTAATATTCTAATGAGATTTACAGTTGATCAGACTCAAACACCCAGCTTGAAGGTAAAAATAGCTTTTTAAAATACTAAGATCTTTTAAAGACATTTCAAGGACTTAAAGCACGCTTGATTAAGTTCAGTCATTGTTTGTGTTCTGTCACATGAGACGCGGTTCCATCAGCGGGTTTTGTTTTTGTGAACTTTCAGACAGCCAAGCCAGCGCTTCGGGACCAGCTTCACTCTTTTTGGAGCTCCAAGGTTTTTGTTTCCGTTTTAATCTGCATCGTTTCTCCTCTTACCCCTCTCTGCAGTGTTTCAGATAACGTCTGTATGCCTCTCTCTCCAACTGCTAACCTTTGTCAGCCTTCTGCGCATGCACACACTCGACCGCAGTGTTAGCCCGGTGCCCGCCTGCCCCTTGGAGACGTTTCTGGGGATGCGCATCCCAGTGTGGCCATCTAACCCTAAGCTGGTATTGCAGGCTCGCTTTATATAGTCTCAGCTCATGCTATGTTTGTGATTTCCCAATACTTTCTTTTTCTTAGTTGCAGGTTTAGGACTTTGAATGGGTATTTTGGACAAAATGCCAGTTTTGCCTGTGAACTTATTTTACTAAACAAAAATTTAACTTGATATCAGTGCCATTCTCCTTAACTGAAATAACTTTTTTTTTTGCAATGTGATATTTCTCACAAGTGCATAAAATTTATTAATCAGGATTGACTTTCTCAATTTTTATTTGCACACATTTTCCAGTTAATTTATGTGAAAATTATGTGGGTCACAAATTGTCATTGAAAATGATTACATTTCATACAAAAGAAAAAAGCAATTTAAGATTAAAGAAGAATTCTTTTCTAAAGATTTTTTTTATTAAGCTGTTTCAAGTGAGATTAAAGTCAGGGAAATAACAAGCATATGTACTTATACGTCTTATATTCTCTGCTCTTTTCTGCACGAAATATCCACAAGCATTATTACCCAGGACTGATCTTCCCCCTCAGTTTCTGAAGGAGGTTGTGTCACAGAATCACAGTGTTTTAACAGTGTTGGATAATACTCAACATAATGTTTTCTCGGTGATACTTTGTGAAAGGAGTTTCATCTGTTTTTGTTTTGAAACGTGAACTGAAAACGGAGAATGATTTACTTTGATATTAGGTGCTTACATTTTATAAGAATATAAAATGTAATTTTTATCGTTATTGTCTGTAATACATGATAAACTATAAATTATAATAAAAGATAAGATATGTGGTTGGATACTCAAGTGCTATTGAAAATGTATAGAGATGTTTCAGAGTTCAGTGCAAAAAGAGGTCTATAGCCGGGCGTGGTGGCGCACGCTTGGAATCCCAGTGCTTGGGAGGCTGAGACAGGAGGGTGGAGGTTCATGGTCATCCTCAGCTATTTAGTGAGGCCCTCTGCAACTTAGACCCTGTTTCAAAATAAAGAACCTGTGATCCTCCTGTCTCAGCCTCCCAAGTACTGGGATTACAAGCATGTGCCACCATGCCCCGTTCACAGCCAGCCTCAGCTACTTAAGTGAGGCCCTCTGCAGCTTGGTGAGACTCTGCTTCAAAATAAAGAATAAAAAATAGGGTGGGGATTATAGCTCAGAAATAGAATGCCCCTGGATTCAATCCCTAGTACCTTGATATGTAGGTGCTCTAAGAATATAAAATCAGTTTTTAAAAAAAGTTCATATGAGCCGGGCGTGGTGGCGCACACTTGTGATCCCAGCATTCGGGAGGCTGAGACCTGGAGGATCGCGGTTCGCGGACAGCCTCAGCTACTTAGTGAGGCTCTCAGCAACTTAGTGAGACCCTGTTTCCAAACAAAAGTATAAAATAGGTCTGGGAGTATAGCCTGGAGGTAAGAAGGCCTCTGGGTTCCACCCCCAGAACCACCAAAAAAAAAAAAGCAACATACAGGTAGATAACAATTAAATATAAAAAAAACTTATTGAAAAAACACAGATCACTTAAATATAAGACATAGAAAACTCTTCTTTGGAAAATGCTGTTGGTTGTCGTACACTCCCTGTCAGGGAAGCAGCGAGGGAACGGACAATGCAGAGCCGTTCTGTTTGAATTGCTAACGTTTTTAAATAAATGTAATTTCTGTTGAACTCTTCTGGGTTTCACAAACATATTGAAGAATTATATATACCTTAGCAATTAGATTATTTTTCCTTCTCTGAGAGTGTGTGTTTATATTATTAAAACAATAGCTGTATAACCTTATAAAATGCCCCTCTAACGTGTAAATATTCAAGTGTTCTATGTGTATTATGATTATTTTGCTTATTGTAGTAAACATGAGTATTTTGTGAAACCGTTTTAAAATTTTTATCACTCTATAATTTGCCAAGGCACTCTGCCATTTGAAGCTACCAGAGTACAAATAAGCATGTGTGTTACTGGGAATTGAACCCAGGGCCTTGTGTATGCTGGGCATGTGCTCTACCAGTGAGCCACGGCGCTAGCCTTTTTTTATGTTATTTTGAGACAGACTCACACTAAACAGCCCAGACTGCCCTTTTCAAAATTGCCATCCTTCTGCTGAAGGAGGACTCTCCTCCTGAGTGAGGGGCTAGGATTATAGATGCGTGCCGCCACTCCCAGCAATATATGTAGTTATTGATGGTGGCAATTTTCTTAAAATATGTTTTTCAGCTGGGCTTGGTGGTGAAGGCCTATAATCCCAGTTCTTGGCAGGCTGAGACGGGATTGCAGGTTCAAGACCAGCCTCAGCAGCGTCATGAGAACATCAGCAGTGTAGTGAGACCATGCTTCAGAATAGAAAACAACTGTAAACTAACGAGTGAAAGTTACACGGGCTTATGATCGTTGACTTGATTTATATATATATACAACTTAGCAAGACGTTGTCTCAAAATAAAAAGGGCTGCGGATGTAGCTTAGAGGAGGGGCCATGCCAAGCTCAACCCCCAGTGCCACAAAAAAAGAAGGAAAAGGCGTTGCTCATACTAGAGACACTGTGTGCAGTTGGCCTCGGAAGTGACTCTGCCCGTCACTTGACTCTGTGTCCCTCGACGATGCCCCGAGCGCTGCAGCCTCAGGTAGCGCCACTTTACCCTCTTCCTGCGAGTTTGGCTTCTTCACACTGCACATATACGTGAGATGCTACAGTATGTGTCTTCTTTTCTTAGCTGGACTTCATGTATTGAGCCAGATGTGATGGCACACACATATAATCCCAGTACTTGGGAGGTTGAAACAGGAAGATTGTAGGTTCGAGGCCAGCCTCAGCAACTTAGGGAAACCATAAACAATTCAGCAAGGCCCTCTTTCAAAATAAAAAATAAAAATGGTTGGGAGTGTAGCTCAGTAGTAGATTGTACTTGGGTTTAGTCCTGTACCACCATTGAGTACCCCTAGGTTCAATCCTTTTTACCACCATTACCATTCTGCAATGTATATCATTACATGGTATACTCTAAATATATACCACATTTATTTGAAAAAAGAATGAATTGGGCCGGGGAATAACTCAGTGGTAGAGCACTTGCCTAACATGCGCAAGACCCTGGGTTCAGTCCCCAGCACCACACACCAAAATAGGAGGGCTGGCTGGACGCGGCACAGGCTTTGGACTCAGTGAGACTCTGTCAAAATAAAGAATAAAAAATATGGTAGAGGTAGAATGCCCCTGGTTTCCATCCAAAAAAAAAAAAGGTAAGGGCTTGTTTTGTTTAAATAAAGTAACAGCGATTCTCAGTCTTCTTCTGCCCCCTTGCAAAGCTGAGGTAAGGGATATAATTTAATACTGGCATAGTAAAAGGATAAAAATGGCTGAGTCCAGAAAGAAGCATTTGTGCATTGGAAATGGCCCGTTCTCCTGTTGATTTTTTTTTTTTTTTTTTTTTTTTTTTTTTGCGGGTCTGGGGATGGAACCCAGAGGCATTTGACCTCTGAGCTACACCCCCTGCCCAATTTTCTATTCTTTATTTTGAAACAGGGTCTCACTGAGTTGCAGAGGGCCTCGCTAAGTAGCTGAGGCTGTCCGCGAACCGCGTTCCTCCAGTCTCAGCCTCCCGAATGCTGGGATTACAAGCGTGCCCACCACGCCCAGCTCTCCTGTTGATTCTGAAGCTTGCATCCCACCACACCATGTATACCTTCCATGCATCCGTCATCAAGAATTCTTGAGGGTAATGAGACTACATATGGTAACTTCTTTTTACAGAAGGGTATTGTCTTTTCTCCAGTGTACTTTTTAAGGAATTTTTGTGACACTTCATTTGGAAAGCAGTTCTCACAGTTGATGATAAACCTTTTTAAAAAAAAAGAAAAAGAAAAACTGAGAGCCAGGGGTGGTGGTGCACACTTATAATCCCAGCACTCGGGAGGCTGAGACAGGAGGATCATGGTTCGCGGACAGCCTCAGCCACTTAGTGAGGCCCTTTGCAACTCTGTGCGACCCTGTTTCAAAATAAAGAATAAAAAATGGGGCTGCGGGTGTAACTCGGAGATAGAATGTCCCTGGGTTCCATCCCCAATACTGAAGACAAAAAAAAGAATGGTCCCTTTGAGGCTACCCAAGAGCCAGCTGTATGCTGCAGAGGCATAGAGAAGTTCGTGATCTTGTTTAGAAAGTCTTCAGTTTTCTGTGTGTGAGGGATGAAAAGCTCTAGTGGTTGTGAAAGACAAAAATTGTCTTTTCATGTCTTTTGTACCTTGAGTAGGAGGGTGGTTCTATGATTCTTTGTTGATGGTATTGTTCATTTTCTTCCCATGAACAAACAGTCACGTCATTCTGTAGGGAGCATCCTCCAGTGCCTCACAGTGACCGCCTTGCCATCCCATCCCGTGCTTCCCTCTGCAGGTGAAGGTCGCTATCCTTAAATACATAGAAACTCTGGCCAAACAGATGGATCCAGGAGATTTTGTAAATTCCAGCGAAACTCGCCTAGCAGTGTCTCGGGTCATCACTTGGACAACAGAGCCCAAAAGTCCTGATGTTCGCAAGGTAGGTTTTAATAGAAGGTTTAGGAGGTACATTGGAAAAGCAAGTCCGCGATTTTGGATTGCTAGTGAAGGAAACTAATGTTTTGTGATGTAACTTTGTAGAAAAGTCAACAAAACTAACAAACCTTGAGCTAGCTTGACCAAGAGAAAAAAATTTACAGGATCCATGGGCACATTTTCAAGTAAGAGAGTCATACAAGCCACAGGTGGTGGCCCACAAGCATTACAACAAGGGATTCTCCTTACAAAGAGGAGGAGAAGCCAGGTGTGGTCGCGTGCCTTTGTAATCCCAGAACTCGGGAAGCTAAGACCGGGAGGATTGCAAGTTCCAGGGCAGCCTTCACAAGTAGCGAGACTCATCAACCTAGAGAGACACTGTTTCAAAGTAAAAATAAGCCGGGTGTGGTGGCGCACGCTTGTAATCCCCGCGCTTGGGAGGCAGAGACAGGAGGATCGCGCAGGTTCGAAGCCGGCCACGCGCACTGGCTTAGGAGACCCTGTTTCCAAATAAAAATGTAAAAATAGGTCTGGGAGTGTAGCTCGGAGGTAGAAGGGCTTCCAGGAACCCCAGTACCACCAAAAAAAAAAAAAAGTAAAAATAAAAAAAATAGGGCTGAGAGCCAGGCGTGGTGGCGCACACTTGTAATCCCCACGCTTGGGAGGCTGAAACAGGAGGATCGCACAAGTTCGAAGCCAGCCTCAGCTACTTGGTGAGGCTCTCAGCAACTTGTGAAACCCTGTTTCCAAATAAAATATAAAATGGGTCTGGGAGTATAGCCCAGAAGTAGAAAGCCTCTGGGTTCCACCCCCAGTACCACCAAAAAAAAAAAAAAAATAGTGCTGAGAGTATAGCTCAGAGGTAGAATGCCTCTGAGTTCAATTCCCAGTGCCCAAAGAACAAAGAGTGAGAGTTATGGAAGCTTTTATTGCTGGGAGGGTGAGGCTGTAACCCCAGCACCTGGGAGGCTGACATAGGGTCACAAGTTGGAAGCCAGTCCTAACAGCTTAGCGAAGCACTCAGAAAGACTGTTTCCAATTAAAACATAAAGTAGGGCCAGGGTATGGCTTGAAAGCAGAAAACACCTGGGTTCAATTGCCAGCATCTCCAAGAGAAAAATTTGTATGTGTAAATTAAGTTATACGTATATATTACTTTGATTTAAAGTCATGGAAAATTATATTAAATATAAAATGTATCTAAGTAAGACAAACATGACAGAATATTAAAAAGCAGAAGAAATCAAGGACTTGATTAAAAATATATGAATGCTATAACAGTGTAAATCATCTGGTTTTAGTATAGACATAGACAAATTGATCAGTTGAACAAAAAGAAGGGTCCAGAGACTTTGGATTTATATAAGATTGGTTCATGGTTTATAATATGGGTTTTTCTTAGAATCATGAGGAGAAGGTATCCTCCTTGGTAAATGATTTGAGAACAGTTGAGCTGTCTGTCCATAGGGAAGAGATAAAACTTACACTCTAAATCAAAATACACTCTAGATGTAGTAAAGTATGTTTTAATAACCATTAGATTATTCATACAAATTAATTTGAAGTCTCAGCAGGGCATGGTGGCACACACCTGTAACCCCAGTACTTAGGAGGCTGAGATGGGAGAATTGCAGGTTTTAGGACAGCCTCGGCAAGTAGTGGGACTCTCAGCACCCTAGCAAGACTGGTTCATATTTTTAAAAAAAGTCTGGGAGCCACTGGGCGTGGTGGCGCACACTTGTAATCCCAGCATTCGGGAGGCTGAGACAGGAGGATCACGGTTCATGACCAGCCTCAGCCACTTAGTGAGGCCCTTTGCAACTCAGTGAGACCCTGTTTCAAAATAAAGAATAAAAAATAGGGCTGAGGCTGGGGTGTAGGTCGGAGGTCGAATGCCTTTAGGTTCCATCCCCAGTATCACAAAAAAAAAAAAGTACACATTTGAGTTGTTCTCTCCTTTCAGTTGAGTTTCTGTATAATTTAATTTCAGCATTTGTCTTTTAACACCCAGTTGATTATTTTAATATGCTTTTATTGGTACATTATAGTCTGATACCATAATGCAAATCATGTTGACATACATGTACCAGTTGATTACGTTAGAAGAAGGAATTTGTGAGTTTTTGTTTACTTACTTGAGTAACCTTTATTTTGTTCCCATTCCACAAAACACTAGACATTTTTCTGCAGATTATAGACGCGTTAGGTAGGTGCTTCAGAGAATATAGCCATCCTTCTACTTGTAATCATTTAATAGGAAAACTGCAGTAGTATTCATATATTGAGAGTAACCCTGGGAGGTGTCTGGTTAACTTTTGCCATTGTTAGGTTTGTTAAACTTTTTAAATTCTCTTCTGAACCTCAATAAATAAATGGTAGATCAAACCTGTTTTATCAGCTGGGCCTGGTGGCACATGCTTGTAATCCCAGGACTCAGGAGGCTGAGACAGGAGGATTGCGAGTTTGAGGCCAGCCTCAGCAAGACTCGCATCAACCTAGTGAGACCCTGTTTCCAAATAAGAAATAAAATCAGGTTGGGGGTGGAGCGCAAAGGTAAAATATCTCTGGGTTCAATCCCCAGTACCACCAAAAAAAATTCTGTTTTATCTTTCCTGAAGCTAGTGGTGTAGCTCAGTGCTTGCCTGGCATGTGGAAAGTCCTGGGTTCCATCCCCAGCACTGCAGAAAATACATATGTGTACATAGACGTGTATATTTTTTAATTAGGTTCTCTTTTGTTTTGGTTTTAGTACTAGAGATTGAACCCAGGGTTTGCAAGGCAAGCACTCTACCTGAGCTAAACTCCAGCCCTCTCATTTCAAAAACACAAGGATGAGAGCAGATAAGAGCATCTTTCTTTTCCCCAGGAAAATGCCACGGCTCGTGCTGCTGGTTAGAGACTTGGCAGGAAGAAAGATCACCTTTGTGTCACGAATGCACTCATTCACCCTCTGTGCGCCTTTGTCTTCCAGGCAGCACAGTCTGTGCTGATTTCTTTGTTTGAACTCAACACCCCAGAGTTTACAATGCTACTAGGAGCTTTACCAAAAACTTTTCAAGATGGTGCTACCAAACTTCTTCACAATCACCTTCGAAACACCGGCAATGGGACCCAGGTATTTCTCGCTTTTCTTGGCTCTTAGATAATATGACATGGCTTTAATAATAATGAACTTCTTTTATGTGAGATAAACTTGATCCTACTCTATGATTTTTTTTCACCTGAACTTAGCATTTTTTTGAGCAAATTTATATATTGTCTTGGAAACAATAGAGTTCCTAAGCCTACCATGTTTATATTTTAATTTGGGTACATTAGGGTATTGGTGAACAGTGGCCAGGTCACCAATAAGAAAAGCCAAATGTGCAGAACATGGGTGAGGACGCTGGCTTCAGGAGCCATGAAACCATTAGAATATGCTCTTCAGATGAACCAATCTTAGGTATTAGCAGGGATTACTTATTCCAGGGTTAACAAGTAAGGTTCAGAGAGAGTATCGCTTAATGATTACAGGCTTTTTAGTTCATATATGCTTAGATACACAGGATTTCGTTTGAAGATAAAAGGTCTGAACCTGGGGGTGGTGACAAACGCCTGTAATCGTGGTACTTTGGAGACTGAGACAGGAGGATCGCAGGTTCGAGGCTGCCTTAGTGAGACCCTGTTTCAAAATAAAAAATAAAAGGTTCTGGTGTGTAACTCAGGTAGGATGCCCCTGAGTGCCACAGAAAAGGGGGGAAGGTCTGATTGCTTGAGAGATGTATCTGTGTATAAATAAAATGTATATAGTATGCCTAACTCAACTTTTAAAAAGAGAGAGCTTTGATAACAGGGAGAATGCAGATGCTCTTGATTGCAGGCTTAAGGTGATGTGAAGGTTAAAAGTAATCTGATGGCTTCTTATGAGTCAAAGCCTCATAATCCTTCTTTTTAAAGGATTGTTTCACTGTACCTTACGAGAGAGGCAGAATCATAGTGTGGCCGTATTTTACTCCCGTGGTGTGTCTTTGTCAAAATCAGGCAGACTCAAGCGGAATTTTAAAAAATGGTTGAGGTAGGTCTTTGGTTCAGAGCAGGAGTCTAATTAAATTTTTTAGTTCAGAGCCAGACGTGGTGGCACACACTTATAATCCCAGTGCTTGGGAGGCTGAGACAGGAGGATCGCAGATTTGCAGCCAGCCTCAGCTACTTAGTGAGGCCCTCTGCAACTTAGTGAGACCCTGTTTTAAAATAAAGAATAGGGCTGGGGGTATAACTCAGAGGTAGAATGCCCCTAGGTTCGATCTCCAGTATCACCAAAAAAAAATTAGTTTAAGATCCTGTTGAATCTTGAGGTAAAGATGTTGATAATTTTTGAGAGACAGGAATAGGTAGAGGGTTAAATTTCTGAATAGGGAGAAATTTTTTATCATCAGAAATCAGCTATAAGTACATGAAGATTTACATATTGGCCTATAGACGTGGCTCCTCTGTATGGGCCTATCTCATGATCATGTGGCTTCCTTGAGAGCCTTTGACTTGAAATTTCCTGTCATATGTTAATATTGGTTTGACTCCCTCATCAGAGTTCCATGGGGAGCCCTTTGACAAGACCTACACCACGCTCACCTGCCAACTGGTCCAGTCCTCTTACTTCTCCTACCAATACATCACAGAGCACTTTACCTCCAAGGTAACAAAAGGAGCATTTCCCGTTGTGTTTTGTATTTGCAAATTTCCATTCCTAGAAAAGCAGATGTTAATATAATCCCAGTCGATTTTCACTTGATTTGAAAGGTCTTTAAAATAGTAAAAACAGCCGGGCGTGGTGGTGCACGCTTGTAATCCCCGCGCTTGGGAGGCGGAGACAGGAGGATCGTGCTGGTTCGGCTCTTAAGCTTTGCTGGCTTAAGAGACCGTGTTTCCAAATTTAAAAAAAAAAAAAAATTATATATATATAAAATAGGTCTGGGAGTGTGGCCCGGAGATAGAAGGGCTTCCAGGAACCCCAGTACCGCCAAAAATAAATAAATAAAAATAAATAAATAAAATAGTTTTTACAGAGCTGAGTGCAGTGACACACACCTGTAATATATCTACTGGATAGTCTGACGGAGAAGGATCACAAGTTCAAGGCCAGCCTCAGCAACTTAGCAAAACTGAAAATAAAAATAAAAAAGTTTGGGGTATGTAGCCCAGTGGTAAAGGGCCCTGGGTATAATCCCCAGGGCCACAAAAATATAAAAAGTTAAAAAAAAAAAAAGAGGTCATACAATTTTAAGTTTTTTTAAAAGCTAACCCTCTAACTGGTAATATATTGAATGGGAAAAAAAAAACTTGGTACAGCTTTTGTTAAATAGCATGGTTATATTTACCAGAAATTCTATGTAAACCCAGTGAATTGTAAACTGTCTTTCATTTGTATTATATTACTCAGTCTAAATGGTGAAGTCATTAAAATGATGGGTATTTAGATCGAATATTGACCACCTCTAAAAGTAGAGGGGATGAGGAAATTAAGCCTATAAACAAAGAAAAACTAGTAGGGAAGGGTTAAATAGGGATTTAGCACAGTGCAGAGCATTGCCTGACATGCACAGGCCCTAGGATCACCCTGGAGGGAGGGGGAATATTCAAAACATAATGGCATTGAATGTCTGCGGGGAAACTGACTGAGAGATTGGTCCTTAATACAAAAGATGAGATTTGTAATTTTTATTGTCCTGTGCAGTTCACACATGGGCTGTATTTAATATTAAATTTTTAATTCATTAGTAGACTCAATACTTTTTCTCTTTTCCTAGCCTTTTAAGAAATACTTTGCACCGTATTTCGTGTTTATAGTTATCAACTTGGTTATTGTTTTCACCATATACCATAGCTTGCTTTATCAAATTACTTGCTAAAATTATAGGCTACCAAAAGAAAAGAAAAATATATTGCCAACGTATTGTCCAGCCTGTGTCTTAGTTGTACAAATATGATAATTTTTGATGACTAAATTCCAGCCTCAATTTTGGGATTTGATTATAGAACTGATGTCATTGACACTTAGGTTCAGTATTAAAATTCTCTAGCTTCTTAAAAATTTATGTGAATATATTCATTTCCTCTTCCGATACTACCATTATTATAAATTAGTCACAGGACTGGTAAACTTTCTATAAAGGTCCATAAGCTAAGTAATTAAGGCTTTTTAAGCCATGTGGCCTTTGTGGCCACTACCGGACTCTGTGGTTGAAAACGTCATAGTCGGCACCTAAATAAATAAGCAAGGCTGTGTTCCATAAAGTCTCATTTTATGTACACTGAAGTTTGGATTTTACAGAATTTTATGTCCTAAAATATCCTTTTTACTTTTTTAACCACTTGAAAATGTAAAAATCATTCTTAGCTGGCAAGCCACTCATAGTTTACTGAGCCCTTGTTAATCAGGACAGCTTTGAAATCAGAAAGCCGAATTAGTTGCTATGAGCTGGACAATCTACAGTCGTCACAAGCAGTCCGTGGTTGGGGCACTTGAACCATTCGTAGCTGCCAGGTTTTATTTTGCTAATTATGCTTGGGCGATATGCATTCTCTAACCCAGTCTTATAAATATCTACATAATCTCCTCATGTGTGTTTGTATTCTAACACTATAGAGAAATAAAAATTAGTGTTATCTTTTTCATAGTGCATTTGATTATGACACAGAAAATATGAACTCTGAAGATATTTATAGCTCTCTTAGAGGTGTCACTGAAGCAATCCAAAATTTCAGCTTCCGTAGTCAAGAAGACATGAATGAGCCACTGAAGAGGGAGTCCAAGAAAGATGATGGCGATTCCGTGAGTATCTGCCTGTCCCTGCTGCAGACCTGCCCGTGCGGCGGCACGCGCACCTCCCATCTCCCTCCCTCTGGCTCTCTGGCGTTGTCAGGTGTGATTTTCTAGGGGCCAGTCCCCTACAAGTGCCACATGCTTGGTGTTAGATTTACAAGACAGAGTTGATGCTCTCGAGTTCCTTTTGTTTATGGGGGGGGGCTGTTGCTAGGGATGGAGCCCAGGGGCATTCTACCTCTGAGCCACACCCCCAGCCCTTTTTGTATTTTTTACTTTGAAACAGAGTCTCGCCAAGTTGCTGACTCTGGCCTTGAACCTGCGATCCTTCTATCTCAGCCTCCCAAGTGCTAGTAGGATTATAGGCATGCGCCACTCTGCACAGCTTCGAGTTTCTTTTAGGTGTTGACACAGAGCTGATTACTATGGAGCTTTAGTTTAGGGTGTACCTTGGAGAAAAGTGAATCTATTTTATTTTAGACTGTGTGGTCGGGGAAGAGATCTCTCAGGATATTATATTTGCATTCAGACTAAAAGAAAGCCACACACAATGTACAGGAAAATTCCATGAAAGAATCAGCATGTGCAAAGACAGACAGGACCAAGATTGTTTAATTGAGGACTGAAGAAAGTGTAGTTGGAGTATTACCAAAGAAAGAGGGACTGGACATGGGCGAAATGAATGAGATAAAATGAGTTTAAAGTGACTCCAATTACAGTGTTATGACCTGTCTTTCTGACATAAGTAAATAGTATCACTCAATTGATTGCCTCTCCCATTGGACAAACGTAGTTGCTTCTTACTTTGCTGCTCCCCCCCCCCGTGGTACTGGGGCCTGAACCCAGAGGCATTCTGCACCCTTAGGCTTTTTTGTTTTGAAGCGAGGTCTTGCTAGGTGGCTGAGCGTCACGCAGCGCTGCCGAGGCCGCCCTCACCCTAGCGGTCCTCCTGTCTCGGCCTCCCGAGTAGGATTGCAGGCATGCGCCACCACAGCCAGCTTCTTACGCCACCCTCCGCTTCCTATGCTCTGTTGACTTGCCACCACTGTATAATTTCCTACCTTGATAACAGAACCTGGCCGCTTTTAGTCGTGGGTTACTAATGAAGTCCTCTCCTCTCAAAGCGCGTGGAGACGCTACTGCTGGTCACACCCTCTCTTACTTAGTGGAGCCGTTGACAACCTCGACACTCCTTGGAGTACCCATAGTTTGCTCTCACTGCTGTGATTTTTTTATATCTTTACTATAAGCTTTGTCGCTTTGATATAAATTTTAAATCATTATGTAGATTCTCATTCATTTTTTTTTCCAAGTGACTATTGCCACCTTTCTTAAGTAGCCTTTTAAACAGTAGGGGAAACATCTTTTAGAATGTTGAAGAGACGCTTGAAAATGAGTTAACTTGTTGGTTTGTTTCCTGTCAACAGATGGTTGGCGGTCCTGGTATGTCAGACCCTAGAGCAGGAGGTGATGCTACTGACGCAAGCCAGACGGCTCTTGATAATAAAACCTCGCTGCTCCATTCCATGCCTGCCCACTCCTCTCCGCGCTCCCGAGACTATAATCCATATAACTACTCAGACGGCATCAGTCCCTTCAACAAGTCTGCCCTCAAGGAAGCCATGTTTGACGATGATGCTGACCAGTTTCCTGATGGTATGTTCCGGGTCACACTATTCTCATGTGGCTTTTAGAGGCCTCTTAAATCATTTGTTTTTTGTGGTACTGGGGATTGAGCCCCGGGGCATTCTATCTGAGCTATACCCCCCTATTTTATTTTTATTTAGAAAGAAGCTCTCACTAGCCTGATGAGAGTCTCACTACTTGCTGAGGCTGTCCTCGAACCTGCCATCCTCCTGTCTCAGCCTCCCAAGCACTAGGATTGCAGGCGTGTGCCACCACACCTGGCTGCTATTTGTTCTTTTGTTGTAACTTCCTGTGAGGATTGTTGGAATGGACATGTTCTCTCTCCTCACCTTGAGCTCATTTCTGGCAGTTTGATAGTGTTCTTCTCCAGAATGAGAAACCTGGCGGCCATCTTTAGATCACCCTCACAGTCAAGAAGGCCACAATGTCCTCCCAGAATCAACTCCAGTCAGTTGTCACTTATAAATATACTTTATTCCTAGACAGTTTATCCAGTCATCATTTTTGACAGCAGAATGACAAGATCTTTTGAGGAAATACCCATTCTTCATAATGACTCTTTAAGTGTAGAGTTTTAAACAGACTCTAACTAATAGGATATATTCAAGGACTGAGGATAAGAAAAGCTATCATTTAAGTGAAGTCTGGTTAAATGAGCGTAGGTCTAAATTCTAACACATTGTTGACCCATCTAAATCTTAGTTTTTACCTCTAAAAGATACTGGTGATTGTACCGTGTGACCTTCTGATCATAATATTCCACTAGGTACAGATAAGATGTATACAAATTGCTAATAAAGTATGAAATACTATAAATATTTTATTCTTTTTTTTTTTTTTTTTTTGGTGATGGTAATGGGGTTACTGGAAACCCTTCTACCTCCAAAACAGGGTCTCTTCAAAGCGCAGGGATTACAAGCATGCACCACCATGCCCAGCAGTATTTTTATTCTTAATGATAGGGAATTATATTTTTTCGCCCATAAATTACATAATTCTTTTTTTAAGATTTCGGTAATAAGAATAGTTTCCTTCCAGTTCAGGCTTGGTGCTTTTATCATAAAAAAGGTTGTTAGCCAAGTGTAGTGGTGCATGCTCATAATCCCAGTACTTGGTAGGCTGAGACAGGAAGGTTTCAGGTTCAAGGCCAGCCTCAGAAATTTATCAAAACTGTTTCAAAATGAAAAATAAAAGGCTTGAGAGTATAGCTTAGACATAGAATGCCCTTGGACTCAATCCTCAATACAAACAAACAAAAATAGGGCTGGGATAGGGCTCAAAGGTAGAGCTCCTTTTGTTCATTCCTAGTACCACAAAAAAAAAAAAAGAAGTTGAATTTTGTGTGTGGTGCTAGGGATTGTACCCGGGGCTTTCTGTCTCCAAGCTATCCCCCAGCCGATGTTTTTACTTTGAAGCCGGGCTTCTCTAAGTTGCAGAGGGCCTCACTCAGTAGCTGACAGTCTCCGTCTGCTTCTGAGGCCGTCCTCAACCCCAAGATCTTCCTACCTCAGGCTCCCGAATACTGGCATTGCAGGCTTTATTTTTTGTTGGTGGTGGTCCTGGGGGCAGAACCCAGGGGCTTTCTACCTCCGGGCTATATTCCCAGACCTATCTTATATTTTATTTGGAAACAGGGTCTCACTGAGTAGCTGAGGCTGGCTTCGAACCTGCGCGATCCTCCTGTCTCAGCCTCCCAAGCACAGGGATTACGAGTGTGCACTACCGCGCCCAGCTACAGGCATATTTTGAGACAGGATCTTGTTCAGTTGCTGAGGCTGGCCTTAAACCTGTGATCCTCCTGTCTCAGCCTCTCAATAGTGAACTGTTTACTTCTGTCTCATTTGCTTTTTCCTTTGTAGTTACCATGGGGTCTGCATTTAACACTCTAAGGTCTGGTGTTCTTATTGTAGCACTGTGGATTGAACCCCAGGGCATTCTACCTCCAGCTACACTCCAGCCCCATTTTTATTTTGAAACAGAGTCTTGCTAAGTAGATGAGAGTCTCACCGCGTGCTGAGACTGTCCTTGAGCCTGCAGTATTCAAGCCTCCTTTCTCAGCCTCCCAAGGACTGCAGTTACAGGTACGCACCACCACGTGTGGCCGCATCCTAAAGTTTTATACTGTAGTTTGAATTTATACCAGGTTTGCCTCAGTAATGCGCAGAAACTCTACCTTTCCATCTCCAGCCCACCCCTCTCAATTTTTGGTGTGACAAAATTGCATCTTTATGTGGTTGAACCCCGCAAAACACAAACTAATTAGTCTTTAGGACGTTGGTCTCTTAAGCCAGACATGGTAGGGCATGGCTAGAATTCCAGCTCCTTGGGGACTGCAGCAGGGGTAGCACGAGGTCAAGGCCAGACTGGGCAGCATAGGGGTTTTGAAATACACGCTGTAAAAAGCAGAAAAGGGCTGGGGTATATCTGAGCTATAGAACATGTGTGAGACCCTGGGTTCAGTGCCCACTGCAGGAAAGGAATTATAAAACACTGTTAAAATAATGCTAGGTTAGCCGGATGCGGTGGTGGCGCACGCTTGTCATCCCCGCGCTTGGGAGGCGGAGACAGGAGGATCGTGCAGGTTCCAAGCCAGCCGCGCGCACTGGCTTAGGAGACCCTGTTTCCAAATAAAAATGTAAAAATAGGTCTGGGAGTGTAGCCCGGAGGTAGAAGGGCTTCCAGGAACCCCAGTACCACCAAAAATTAAAAAAATTAAAAAAAAATGCTAGGTTAATATAAATGCCTGTGTATTTACCTTCATTGAGATCTTTATTTGTTCATATGGTTCCAGGTTACTGTGTAGTGTCTTCACAGTTCTCCCTCACTTGTGAAAGAACTTATGTAGGATTTTTGGTTAACAGGTTTTTTGTTTTTGTTTTTGTTTTTGTTTTTTTTCCTTTCAGCACTTTTGTTTTGTTTTGTTTTTGCGGGTCTGGGGATGGAACCCAGGGGCATTTGACCTTCGAGCTACACCCCCTGCCGTATTTTTTATTCTTTATTTTGAAACTGGGTCTCACTGAGTTGCAGGGGGGGCCTCACTAAGTAGCTGAGGCTGTCTGCGAACCGCGATCCTCTGGTCTCAGCCTCCCGAGTGCTGGGATCACAAGCGTGCCCACCACGCCCGGCTCTTTTCAGCACTTTGAATGTATCAAGCTACTACTGATTTCCAAAATTTCAGATGAGCTATCTGTTGATAATTTTTTTAATAAATTTTTATTGGTGCTTTGTAGTCATACATCTCAATGGGATAAAAAAAAAAATTTGTGGAGATATACATGCACACATCACCCAATCAGCCCCTACCCAATCTCTAACCCTTCCCACCACCTCCCTCCTACCCATGCTTGGCTTCCTGATTGAGTTTGATATGTTTAAGTACATCATGTGCTTTCAGAGTTTCCCGTATCCTCCCTCCCATCCCCTCAGATATGTCACTTTAATTGCTCCTCTCTAGGGTCCCTTCTTCATCTAGAGTTCCTCCTGTTTCCCATTTCTCCCTAATATTTTGCATATTAAGAAAACCATCTGATTTCTTATTTTTTATGTGACATTTCACTGTAAATGTCATAATTTTGTTCTTCCTTATGGCTGGGCAAAATTCCATTGCATACATATCCCATAGTTTTGAAATCCACTCATCCATCGAAGGACATCTTGGTTGAATCCACAGTTTGGCAATGATGAACTACGCAGCTGTGAACATGGTTGTTCGTGCATTAGTTTGGTATTTTGGTTTTCATTCTTTTTGGTAGATACCCAGAGGTGGTATTGCTGGATCACATGGTCAGTTCATTTTCCTTCTTCTGAGAATCTTCTATACTGTTCTCCAAAGTGGTTGCACCAACATGCAATTCCATCAACAATGTATTAGAGCTTCTATTTCTCCACACTTATTCCCACTTACTGAAAACCTGAAAGCCAGAAGGTGAGTAACTTTGACAGGGTGATCCATTCACAAACAATTTTTTTTTTTTTTTAATAGAGGTCACTTGGATCTGGAAATCTGCTGAGAGATAGGTGAGGCAGCAGCAGCTTCTAGTGCTTCCTGGGCACACAGTTGAAGAAACCCGCTGGCCCTTTGCTGTGGAGCAGGCCCCAGTTCCAGGCCTGCCGTGCAATAGGCTCCAGGCCCGGCCTCGCCCACTGCAGGCTCCAGGCCCTGTTGATAATTTTTTATACATTGTAGTTCTGTATCATAGTGAGACTCAAAGTGATGCATCTGTAGGAGCACGCAGCACTTAGTGTCCTTCTCTCCATTTCTCACCACTCTCCCTCCCTCCCTTCTTCCTCATACATGTTAGTGATACCTTCATATATGGACAGAACATTACTTGCACTGTTCTCCTCCTCAAGGGATCTTTTTTCCCCAACCTTCCTTCCTTCCCCAACCCCCTTCCTTTATTCTGCTGGTTTCTCTCCTCATTTAACTGAAGTTTCTTTTTTCCCCCCCTCTTTTTGCTTTAGCTGAAATGACAAGTCACTTCTCTCTTGCTGCTGCAAGCCTCTCTCTTTGTCTTTGGCTTTTGCAAGTTCGATTGTAACATATCTTGACATGAATCTCTGAGTTTGTCTTATTTGGAGACTCTTTAGCTCTTTAGCTGTTTAGATTCATCTTTTATGAGGAGTGGGGGTTTCAGCCATTACACCATCGCAGGTCTTAGCTCTGGCCCCACAGTGCACTGGGCTCTCCGGGGTCTTGCGTGTCCTCTGGGCTATATTCACTTCAGTCTTCCCCTCCCCCTCAGACTCAATAATTCTGTTGTCCTGTTCTCAAGTTTGCAGAATCTTCCTTTTCCCTGCAGGAATAGCCTTTTAAGTAATTCTTCTAGTGAATGTTGTATTTCAGTGACTACAATCTTCAGCTCAACTCCTGACTGTGAAACTTAAAATAGATTAAGCATTTGTTCTGCCTTTTTTGAGGGGGAATCTGGGGCTGGAACCCAGGGGCATTCAACCTCCGAGCTACACCCCCTGCCCTATTTTTCATTCTTTATTTTGAAACAGAGTCTCACTAAGCTGCAGAGGGCCTCACTAAGTAGCTGAGGCTGTCCTCGAACTGTTTCAGCCTCCCAAATGCTGGAATTACAAGTGTGCACCACCACGCCTGGCCATTTTTAACTCTTAATATAATAATTCAGCAACAATCATTGTGCAAAATAATTACTTAAAAGGTCGATGGGCATGCAAGGCATGGTGGTGCACTTGTAATCCCAGCATGTGGGAGGCTGAGACAGGAGGATCACAGCTCGCAGACAGCCTCAGCTACTTAGTGAGGCCCTTTGCAACTCAGTGAGACCCTGTTTTCAAAATAAAGAAAAAAAAAATAGGGCTGGGGCTATACCTCGAAGATAGAATGCCCTTAGGTTTCATCCCCAGTTTAAAAAAAAAAGTCAATGGGTCCAGCTATACCACTCCTGGGTATATTTCCAAAGGGACTGAAATCAAAATATTATAGTAGCCGGGCGTGATAGCGTACACTTGTAATCCCCGCGCTTGGGAGGCAGAGACAGGAGGATCGCGCAGATTCGAAGCCAGCCGCGCTGCCTTAAGAGACCCTGTTTTCAAATAAAAATATAAAAATAGGTCTGGGAGTGTAGACCGGAGGTAGAAGGGTTTCCAGGAACCCCAATACCACCAAAATAAATAAATAAAATATTATAGTAAAGCCAGGCGTGGTGGCGCACACTTGTAATCACCATGCTTGGGAGGCTGAGACAGGAAGATCACACGGGTTTGAAGCAGCCTCAGCTACTTAGTGAGGCTTTCAGCAACTTAGTGAGACCCTGTTTCCAAATAAAATATTTAAAAAAAAGGTCTGGGAGTATAGCCCGGAGGTAGAAAGCCTCTGGGTTCCACCCCCAGTACCACCAAAAAAAAAAAAAAAATATATATATATATATATATATATATATATATAATAGTAATATTTACATGTCCATGTTTATAGCAGCACAACTCATAATAACCAAATTATGAAACCAACCTAGGTACCCATCAACAGATGAATGGATTACAAAATTATGGAATATAATGGAATTATATACACGCAATGGAATTCTACTCAGCAATCAAGAAGTACAAAATTGTGTCATTTTCAGGAAAAATGGATCGACCCAGAGAACATTATGTCAAATGATATTAGCCAATCACAGGAAGTTAAGGGTCATGATTTCACTTAGTGAGACCTACTACTTAATGAGCCCCTGCTTCAAAATAAAAAATAAAATAGGACTGTAGTGTAGCTCAGAGGTAAAATGCCCATGGGTTCCATTCTGGTACCACCAAGAAGAAGAAGAGACTGCAGGTGCAGCTCAGAGGTTGTGCCCCCTTGGTTCCATCTCCAGTTCCACCAAAAAAAGAAATCGTGCAATCAGGTTGTCACCACTGAAACCCAGTCTCATTACTGACATCACTAAAGTGATGTCAGTAAAGTCCCTGGACATTGACAGCCTGCCAGCCTGACCATGTGGATGTACGTGCTGACGTATATACGGAGGGAAAGACATATTTGGGATTTACTAGAAGTACTTTAAAGGGGGCGGGGTGGACAGAGGTGAGGTAAGAATAGAAAAATCTTGGTGATTGTTAAACCTGGGTGATGAGTGTATCAGAGTTCATTATAGACTGCTCTCCTGTGTGTGTGTTTATTATAAGGAGTTTTTAAATAACAGTGTTTGGAGGATGACAAAATTGAAGACAATAATTTAATGCCTTTTTTGTGTTTTACCACATTTGTTATTTTTTGGTTATGTTTTTGCTTCATGATATTATAAAGTCATATGCCTGTGAGAATCAGCCTATAAATTGCAAAATTAATACTATATTCCTTTGACAGATCTTTCCCTGGACCATTCTGACCTGGTTGCAGAGTTATTAAAGGAGCTATCCAACCATAATGAACGTGTAGAAGAAAGAAAAATCGCCCTCTATGAACTCATGAAGTTAACACAGGAAGAATCTTTCAGTGTTTGGGACGAACACTTCAAGACAGTATTGCTCTTACTGCTTGAAACCCTTGGGGATAAAGAGGTAAGTGGCAGAATATGTCAGCCTGTCTCTCTGCCCTCTCTTCGATTGCCTACTATCCAGAACTACACAAGTTCAGAAATGGGGAAGATGTAAGTATTCTTCTATTCTCTGTATGAAGTTTGTACTCTAAAGTACTTTTTCTTCTAAACTAAATAGTTCAACAGTAAAAATGAAAGGTTACAGGCTGAATTGTTATCAAAAAAGTACAGGTTTTTTAACTTGCAGATTTAAACTTGTTCAGAAATAAAACTTTCTTCTTTAGAATGTTTCTTGATTTCTTATAAATTTAAAGTGAGATATGAGTTTTCAACTAGAGATATTAAAATTGATGTAATATACCTCATGTAGTTGTCTACAGTTTATATTTCACTAACATTAAGATGCTTAAGTTATAGGAATTTAAAAAGTTAAAGATTGTCTACAACACAAATACTAAAAACATTAAAATGTTTCTTCTTAGCCCACAATCAGGGCTTTGGCACTAAAGGTTTTAAGAGAAATCCTAAGGCACCAACCAGCAAGATTTAAAAACTATGCAGAACTGACAGTCATGAAAACCTTGGAAGCTCATAAGGACCCTCATAAGGAGGTGAGTCACCTGACCGCTGCTCTCCTGCTCACTGGGGGCCACGTAGACACTGAGGAAAGGAACCTGCTGGTCACTTCCCTGCCGAGTGCTTTACCTTCATCATCAGAATGATACTTGATGGGATACCAGCATTGCAAAACAAAACAGAGACAGGCAAGCGCGCGTGTGTGCGTGTGTGTGTGTGTGTGCGCGCGTGTGTGTGTGTGTGTGTGTGTGTGTGTGTGTGTGTGTGTGTGTGTGTTGCTATTAGTGGTGGTGGTGATACCGGGGATTAAGCCCGGGAGCATCACCTCCAAACTGCACCCCAGCCATTTTTATTTTTGCTTTGAAACGGCCTCACTAGGTTGCTAAAAGTCTCCTTATATTTCTGAGGCTGTCCTTGGACCTATCATTTTTCTGTCTTAGCCTCTCAAGTGCCATGGTGAACCCCTCAGTTACCAGTGTGAACCTCCACACCCAGCTCACACGTTCTTTCCTGTTGCGTGAATTCTGGTGATATTATGTATGTCCTAAAATAGGCCAGCTCTGGGAAATAATCGACATGATTTCATTTTTCCTTCAGTTGTATTTTTCTATTTCACGTTCACCAGTCTTTCCATTTAGCAATAAGAACTGACTTCTTTAAAGTAGCTAATAAAGCTGGGTATGGTAGCACACACTTGTAATCCTAGTACTTGGAAGGCTTAGACAGGAACACAGGTATGAGGACAGCCTCAGCAATTTAGTGAGGCTCTCAGCAACCTAATGAGACCCCGTTTTCAAATAAGAAATAAAATCAGTCTGGAGGTGTTTAGAGGTAGAATGCCCAAGTAAATAAATAGTAAATAAAGTAACCAATGAAAAATTTATTATTCTCAAGTATATTGCCTATAAGATATGTACTTATGTGTCATCTTTTACATATTTGTGTGTGTGTGTATACACATCAAGTTTATTCGCTAAAATAATGAGGATAACTTTGGTCTAAGAGTTCTGGGTGGATGTGGTGGCACATGCTCGTAACCCTAGTATGTGGGAGGCTGAGACAGGAGGTTGAAGGTTCAAGACAATCTCAGCAAGTTAATGAGACCCTCAGTGACTTAAGCAAGACTCTGTTTCAAAATAAAAAACAAAAAGGGCTGGGATGTGGCCCAGAGGCAGAACGCACCTGGTTTCAATCCCCAGTACCACAAAATAATAAAATAAAAACTTCTTTAGCCAGGCATGCTGGAACACACCAGTAGATCTAGCTGCTTGGTGGGCTGAGACAAGAAGATTGCATGAGCCTGTGCGTTCCACACGAACCTGGGCAACATAGATTCTGTCCCTTCCCACCTCCCAATAAAGTAATATGAAAGTTAAAAAGCCGGGCGTGGGGGCGCACACTTGTAATCCCAGCATTTGGGAGGCTGAGATAGGTGGCCAGCCTCAGCTACTTAGTGAGGCCCTTTGCAGCTCAGTGAGACCCTGTTTCAGAATAAAGAATAAAAAATAGGGCACGGGGTATAGCTCGGAGGTAGAATGCCCCTGGGTTCCATCCCTAGTACCACAAAAAATAGTAATAATAAAAATAAAAGCTATCCAATAGCCGGGTGTGGCGGCGCACACTTGTAATTCCAGCATTCAGGAGGCTGAGACCGGAGGATTGCAGTTCGTGGACAGCTTCAGCTACTTAGTGAGGCCCTCCGCAACTCAGTGAGACCCGGTTTCAAAATAAAGAATAAAAAATAGGGTAGGGGGTGCAGCTCGGAGGTTGAATGCCCCTGGGTTCCATCCCCAGACCCAGGGGGGAAAAAAAAAGCTATCCAAGATTGGAAAAGCATGAGAGAGTGCCCATCTAGTCCTCTAGCTTTGTTACTGCCATTTGCCAATCTGTTTATCTTCGTCCCTGCTTCTTATGTTTGCTTACTGCAATATTTTCCAAGCAAATCCCAAATGTGTTGTATTGAATACTTGAGAATGTTCACACTCCCCGGATACACTGTAAAGCGACGTTGCTTTCCGGCACGATCTGTCCGTCGTAGGTGGTGAGGTCCGCAGAGGAGGCTGCGTCGGTGTTGGCCACTTCCATTAGCCCCGAGCAGTGCATCAAAGTGCTTTGCCCCATCATCCAGACTGCAGATTACCCAATCAACCTGGCTGCCATCAAAATGCAGACCAAAGTGATAGAGAGAGTGTCCAAGGGAACCCTGAACCTGCTGCTGCCCGAGATCATGCCAGGCCTCATACAGGTAAGCAGCCACGCTGGGAGGGGGAGCCGTGACTCTTGGGGGATCTGGTTGTTTCAGGCACTTGCACAGCCACGCATGGCATGATCAAGCCTTTCTGCTGTCTGCAGTGTTCAGGACAAGGGCTTCCTGTGACTAGCTGGCTGTGGGTATAGGTAGGTACCGGTGTGGTAAGTAAGATACACTTAATGTAAAGTTTACCATTTACTTGTGTGTGTGTGTGTGTGTGTGTGTGTGTGTGTGTGTGTGTGTGTTTCTAGGGATTGAGCACAGGGGCATTCTACTGCTAAGCTCCACCCCAGCCTGATTTTCTATTCTTTGTTTTGAAATAGGGCCTCGCTGAGTTGCAGACGGCCTCCTTAAGTGGCTGAGGCTAGCGGGAAACCTGTGATCCTCCTGTCTCTGCCTCCCAAGTACTGGGATTACAAGCGTGCACCACTACGCCTGGCTACCACTTCCCATTTTTGACTAGGCAATTTATTTACAAGTGTACAAGTATCATGTTGTATAACCATCACTACTATCCACATCCAGAGCTTTTTCATCATTCTAAACCAAATTCTATGCTCATTAAGCAATAACTCCCATCCATCCCTCCCCTCTCCTCCCGCCCCTCCCCCGCCTCCTTCCCTCTTCCCTTCTCCTCCCTCTTCCCTCCCCTCCCTCTCAGCCCACAGTAACTGCTCCATTTGTGGTGAATTCATTTCATAGGCCTGAGCTGCCTGTCACCTTGGATCCTTGCATTTGTACCAGTCTCTGTTGGGTGTGCTCATCCACATCCCCTCTGTCTTCATTCATTCTAGTGAAGGCTAGGTCCCCACTTAGCCTTTCTCTGCAGTGTTTTGTGACCATCACATTCCTATCCCACTCCCTCCTGGCCGTGTGGTTCCATCAGTGTTCTGGGGAGGGTCATTCTATCTCTTTCTAACACAGCATTATTTACCTGGCCTGATGTTGTCACATAGCAGCACTTAAGTATATGAATAATGTTCTTTGCAGTGTTATTTGCAATAGAAAAAAATTAGCAAAAGGCAGGTTGTGGGGAAGGGGACTCTTTAGTCACTTTAGGAAGGTAAAATTGTGAGATTTTAATAAAGATGAACTCTTCTAGATAAAATGTATATGCATTCAGATAACTGATTCAAAATACTTTATAAATAAGATTTCTGTGGATCATTGGAATGAAGTACATAGTTTGATCAAAAGCGTAAGGGAGGCGAGCATGGTGTAATCCCACTACTTGGGAGGGAGAATCACAGATTCAATACCAGCCTTAGCAAGTTCGTGAGATTCTGTTTCAAAGTAAAAAATAAAATAGGGCTGGGGTATACCTCAGAGGTGGAATGACATGGTGGTGCACACTTGTGACCCTAGTACTTGGGAGGCTGAGACAGGAGGATCACAGGTTTGCGGCCAGCCTCAGCTACTTACTGAGGCTTTCTACAAATTGATGAGACACTGTTTCAAAATAAAGAAACAGGGCTGGGAGTGTAGCTTAGAGGTGGAATGCCTGTGGATTCAATCCCAGGTACCACCAAAAAAAAAACAAATGGAAGTGGAATGCCCCTGGGTTCAGTCCTCAGTACCAACAAGGGAAATAATTTACATAAACTAGATTCATTTGAGAAAGTAATTGCCAGGAGTGGGACAGGTTATTAGGCCTGAATTGTTGGACTACCTTTATTGCCAAACCTAAGTATATAGGGTTCATTAGATAGGGAGTGTAACGTTGAAATTGAGTTATAGGCCGCAAAGGAGGCAAACACCAGCCAAGTTAATAAAGGTCTCTTTAATCAACCGGCACCTTCTGCGAGGTCTGCCAATCGTGGGGGAAGGGACTGATGACGGAGCAGCAGAGTCATGTGGTCAGCAGAGGTCAGCAGAGTCACTGCAGAGAGGAAGTAAGGGGATTTGTCTTGGGGTGGAGCTTGCGGCGTGGAAATGCCGGTCCTCGCATGACATCTGGAGTCTCGCGATGTCTGGAGTCTCTCAGCATCTCCGCTCTGTCTTCCAGGGTTCTGCCTCTTGTCCCCACTGCAAGGTCTCGTGGGGGAAGGGAGGGACCCGACCTATCAGTGAGGAACTATTGACTGCCTTAACACTAAATGCTTAAATTAGGCATGGTGGTACACACTGGTAATCCCAGTAATTGGGAGACAGACTGGAGAACTGCAGGTTCAAAGCCAGCCTCAGAAACTTACCCTAAGACTCTGTTTCCAAATAACACAATAGGGCTGGGGGTATTGCTCAAAGGTAGATGCCTCTAGGTTCATTCCCCAGCACCACCAAAAAAATAACCCTAACTGCTTTAAAACAGGCATGGCTGCCCACATCTGTAATCCCAGTACTTGGGAGTCTGAGACAGGAGGTTCACAGCCAGCCTCAGCAACCTAGTAACATCCTGTTTCAGAAACAGAAAATAAGAGAAACTGGAAGTATAGCTGGGAGGTAGAATGCCCCCAGTTCAATTTCTATTACAAAAAAATAACTAAATGCTTTCAGTAATTACTAATTGGTAGATTCAGTGAGAATCTATAAATTAGATTCATATCATGTACAACTAAAAGACACCAATTTAAAAACATGGGGTTTGCTTGTTTTTGTTTGGGGGGGGGGTTGGCACTGAGATTGGATCCAGGGGCATTCTACCTCTGAGCTACACCCCCAGCCCCAATTTTTTGTAATGTTTTATTTTGAAACAGAGTCTCGTAAGGTGCAGAGGTCCTCACTAAGTTGCTGAGGCTGGCCCTGAACCTGCAATCCTCCTGTCTCAGACTCCCAAGTACTGGGATTACAGGTATAATCCCACACCCAGCTGAAAAAAAAACATTTTTTTTTAAAGAAACTGATTAGAGAGAGCTAGCAGTAGGGTGGAATGCAACAGAAGCTGAAAAGAGGCCTGCCTGTGAAGGTTGAAAAATCAACTAGGTCGGCAGAGCTCTACACAGAACACAGGAGAGCGCTGTGTGTGTGTGTGTGTGTGTGTGTGTGTGTGTGTGTGTGTGTGTGTGTGTGTTACTGGGGATGGAACCCAGGAGCCTTCTACCTCCAGACTACATTCCCAGATCTATTTTATATTTTTATTTGAAACAGGGTCTCTTAAGCCAGCGCGGCTGGCTTTGAACCTGCGCGATCCTCCTGTCTCCGCCTCCCAAGCACGGGGATGACAAGCGTGCGCCACCGCGCCCGGCTCCAGAGCTCATTTTTGAGTTGCATCTTTTGTCCCTGTTTAAAAGGTGGTTTTGGCCGGGCGTGGTGGCGCACGCTTGTCATCCCAGCATTCGGGAGGCTGAGACAGGAGGATCGCGGTTTGCAGACAGCCTCAGCTACTTAGTGAGGCCCTCCGCAACTCAGTGAGACCCTGTTTCAAAATAACGAATACAAAATAGGGCTGGGGTGGTAGCTCGGAGGTAGAATGCCCTGGGTTCCATCCTCAGACTCACAAAGCAAATAAGTAAATAAATAAAAGGTGGTTTTCTCACATCTCTCCTGAGTACTGACCACGGGCTTTTCTCCCTAGGGCTACGATAATTCAGAGAGCAGCGTTCGGAAAGCTTGCGTCTTCTGCCTGGTGGCTGTCCATGCGGTCATTGGCGATGAACTAAAACCACATCTCAGTCAACTCACTGGCAGCAAAGTAAGCATTGTGCATGGTCTTAAAGATGGCAGTGGCATGTGTTCTTTAAAATTTATCTCTGTCACACCGGGCACAGTGGCACACGCTTGTAATCCCCGCGCTTGGGAGGCGGAGACAGGAGGATCACACAGGTTCGAAGCCAGCCTCAGCTACTTAGTGAGATCCTGTTTCCAAATAAAGTATAAAATAGGTCTGGGAGTAGAGTCCGGAGGTAGAAAGGCTCTGGGTTCCACCCCCAGTACCACCAAAAAGAATAAAATAAAATTTATCTCTGTGTGTGCACTCAGTAACACTGTCATCCAGCTTTTACTAAGGCTCTGCTGTTTGAACAGCTCACTGGCGTCCTGACCTGGCCCATGTCCAGACCTATCCCAAGGACTGTTGAATGAAGAATAAATAGATTGCTATTTCGGTATCTCCTTAAGAATGATTGATCAGCTTGATACAGTGGTGCACACCTGTAATCCAGTACTTGGGAGGCTGAGACAGGAAGAGCACAGGTTTGAAGCCAGCCTTGGCAATTTAGCGAGGCTGTCAGCACCTTAGCAAGACCCTGCTTCCAAATAAAAAATAAAATAGACCTGGGAGTGTAGCTCAGAGGTAGAGTGCCCCCTGAGTTCAATCCCAGTATCCAAAAAAAAAATCAGCACTTGTTCAAAATACTAGGCAACCAATAATAATGTTGCATATGAAAAGTATAGATAGGTAGAAAACATACTTTAAAATAACATTGGATAAAAATACAGAACACAGAATTGTGTAGGCGTTGATTACTAACTTTATAAAAACATGATGTGAAAGTAGAGATAACGTAAAGCAGTGCATGTGTTACAGTATTACGTGTAGTGCTCAAATGCCGCTTCAGTTTTAATGGTGACTTTTTACAAGTTTGCCTTAATATGCTATCACCACAACATTTTTATCAACACTAGCTTAAGTGGCATAATTATCTCCAGCCTCAAATCTGCCCTTCATAGCTAATGCGTATGTGTGTAGTTATTTTAATAAGCATCTTAGCCGGGCGTGGTGGCGCACGCTTGTAATCCCAGCATTTGGGAGGCTGAGACTGGAGGATCGCAGTTCGCGGACAGCCTCAGCTACTTAGTGAGGCCCTCTGCAACTCAGTGAGACCCGGTTTCAAAATAAAAGAATAAAAAATAGGGAAGGGGGTGTAGCTCGGAGGTCGAATGCCCCTGGGTTCCATACTCAGACCCGCAAAAAAAAAAAAAAAAAAAAAAAAAATTAATAAGCATCTTAGCACCACTGAGAGCAGCTCACGTGACCTGTGCTTGGCCCGAATCCACAGATGAAGCTACTGAATCTGTACATCAAACGTGCACAGACCGGGCCCGGAGGAGCCGATCCCACCGCCGACGTCTCTGGGCAAAGTTAGTGACGCGCCTCAGAGTGAGCCAGGTATCGCTAAGGAAGAACAGACGCCCTCAGCTGTGGAAGGGGATTCTCAGCCGCATCTTTGGAACTTAACCATTGTTTCCAGTTTTCGTTTTTTGTTTTGTTTCGTTTTCTATTTTCTGTAACCGAGGACGACCCTCAGTCTGCATGTAACTTTTATGATAGCTATTCCAAATTCAAAAAGAAGCAGTATTAACATCAATTGATCAATACGAAGCAATTTTAACCCGACTTCATCATTTCACGTGTTTGTACTTTGTCTTCCCATTAACCTTTGCCAGTGTTATGATTGTATAAATTTTTTAAGTGTTGGTTAAACAGGAATGCTTAAAGCTTTAAAGGTTTAACAGTCTAAAACGTTTCTTTTTTTTTTTTTGCCTCTACTCAACTGCAGAATAATATTTTTATTGCTACTTTGAGTTTTGTTCTGTATCATGTCCTATGCTAGAAATATTGAGAATGATGTGAAACAAAGCAGGACTAACTTGACCTCCCGCCGGGCCTGTTGGTGGTGGCGGTGCACGCCATTAGTTGCAGCATCTTGGGGTGATCCGTAGCTGTAAACCAAACCTCAAAGAGAAGTGGGACACAATCTGCCAGTTCCGTAAAACTGATAGCGTGCGTTGGTTATTGATCTTGCCATCTGCGGTCCCCTAAGGAAGCCGCACCAAATCATCTGCCTGGTTCCTTTTTTTTTTTTTTTTTTTTTCCCTTGATACTTGTTAAAATAGAAGGTTTTGTTGCAGGGTTTTTTGGTTTATCTTTGTTGTGAATGATGCTTTTTTGTATTTATTAATATCAAATTCACTTATAAATAAACTTGATAATGGAAACAGACAAAAAAAGAATCAAGTGCATGTGTGTCCTTGACTGCATTCTGTTTCTCACTTAATAAACAAATTATTGAGGCATGGCAGTCGACCAGCACCTAAATGGTGGGACCTGGTTTCCTTTGACCATGAGATTGTCTTACTTGAACACATTGATCCTGATGGGAGAGAAGCCGGCGCTAAGGCTCCTTTGTGTAATGGGCTCAACTTCTCTACCTCTTCAGGGCTAATACCTTTAACTGAGCTGCTGCCTGCAGTGTCTTTTGGAAAACTACTTAAATAAGGTGATTTTCTGTTACTTTTTAGCAATTTTTTAAACCACTTTTTGCTAAACCCATTCTTTTCAAGTGCAGCCAACTTTGAAAAATTTCCCACTTGAGTGAAAGGCCAAATTAGAGAATTTGGAACCAGGATACTAATTATTTCTCATCTTGACTTTTTGTTTTAACCCTGACATAAAGTGAATTTGACTGGAAAGGCCAGTGGCTGCTAGGGACGCCATATGCTGTTGTTACAGAGTTGCCTGGACTTTGTTAATGTAGAAATGTATGTAAAGAGTTTAAGAGGAGAACACGGAAATGCGTGATTTGCTATAGGCTTCTTCCCTTCCTTGGTTTCTGTTCTAGCAGCAAGAAAATAGTTTCTCTATATCCTCTCCCCCTTACCTGTAACAATTTTGTTTTCTACTGTTAATGACATTGTGTATTTATAGTTCTATGCTCACTGTTGTGCATATACTGGCAATAAAACTGTACATAACATTACTTGAAAAAGCTAATGATGTATATCAGCTGGTTTTCTGTCTTGCTGCGTAATAAGTCACTATATAAGTTGTGGGGGCTTCAGACTTTCGGAGGTCTTGTATCAGCGATATCCTCAAGGATTTTGTAAGTACATCTGAGCAGGAAAGATAAGGAATAGCAACCACAGTCCAATGTATATAGCTGTTTACACAGGTATATATTACAGCTTATCCTTAAGAAGAAAAGCCATTTTAAGCAGTGAACGCTTCTCAGTAGTGTTTTATGTACCATGAAATTTGGTATGTTTTGTGATCATTTTAAATCACAGTAATGATTTAGTTTTGACCTCTGCTGTAAGGTATTGCTCTAATCATTGCTGACAACGAAGTAGAATAACTTGAGCTGAATAATGGCATTCACTGAAAATTAGATCAAGCACCTGGCATCTAAGAACAGGCACTCAGGAAATGAGTGAACTGTGTATCAGGAGAGTATGACTTTGTATATAATCATGGTAGCTCTAACTTCAGGGCTGAGGATGCATCTCAGAGGTGCAGCATCTGCTTAGCAGGCACAAGGCCCTGAGTTCAGTCCCCAGCACCGCTAACTAAAGAAATAAAACTATCATATTGCTTGATAAGACTATGAGAAAGTTATCGATTATTCAGATCACTAAATATAGAAGTCCTTTAATTTGTTCATTCCAGAAACATACTGAGATGTCAGCTGTTAAAGAGCGATCATTCATAAACGGCAACTGTTTACATTTTTTTCCTCCTCCTTTCTCCCCCTGCCTAATTGTCAGTATCATTCATCTACTACACTGATGAGAACTAATTCAAAGCATGTCAAAGGCTGGTGCGTGCTGTGTACCTGTAGACCCGGCTCCTTGGGGAGGCCGAGGCAGGAAAGTCACCTGAGCCCAAGAGTTGGGAGGCCAGCAGGCAATGTAGCAAGACCCTATCAAAAAACAAAGTATTAATCCTAGAATATAAAACATTTATCTCTTTTGGGTTTTAAAATCTATAATAGACTTCTGACATTTTCAGGTAAGAAATGGTTTGCACCTGAGGATTCAGACTTGGAGATAATCTGCTATGACCCTTCATACTTTATTATTCCAAATTTTAGACCAAAATGACTTTTTATCAGTAAGGTCTATCTTATACTAGAGTCTTTATCAGGCCACATCTACTTGTAAAGTCAAGTATATCAGATAGTTATTAATTTAGAATAACATATACAGTGAGTAGAAATGAAAATTAGTATGAAACTCTGTAGTCCATGAATTTTTTCTGTAGTACTGGGGGTGGAACCCAGGGGCATTCTACCTCCAAGATACACCCCAACACTTTTTTTTCATTCTTGATTTTGAATCAGAGTCTCACTGAGTTGCAAAGGGCCTCTCTAAGTAGCTGTGGCTGGCCACGAACCTGCGATCCTCCTGTCTCAGCCTCCCAATGTTGGAATTACACGAGCATGCCATCACACATTCATGATTTATCTTTTATATCTTTGCTTCCTGTATTGTTTTAGTTTATTACAAGTACAGTTTGGCAGTTATTTAAGAAAGGTCTGGAACTCAACTTGAAAAAAGCTTAAAAGTTATCTCCTTTATTGTAGAATATTTAGAAGAAAATGAAGAGCTGAAGAAGCAAAAAGTTGTTTTTAAAATCACCACTTGTAGCCGGGCGTGGTGGCGCACGCTTTTAATCCCAGCATTCAGGAGGCTGAGACCAGAGAATGGCGGTTCACGGACAGCCTCAGCTACTTAGTGAGGCCCTCTGCAACTTAGTGAGACCCTGTTTCAAAATAAAGAATAAAAAATAGGGCAGGGGGTGTAGCTCAGAGGTTGAATGCCCCTGGGTTCCATCCCCAGACCCACAAAAAAAAGAAAAAGAATAACCTACATAGAAAATGATGGACAGACAGACAGACAGCCTATGGGTGTAGCTTGGGTAAGATTCCTCTGAGTTCAATCTCTAATACCACAAAAAATAAACTCTAGTGGCAGCAAAATTTTCCATTGTATATGTGCAGCATAATATTGTATTATTGATATTCAATTTTTTTTATGGTACTGGGGTTCCTGGAAACCCGTCTACCTCTGGGCTACACTCCCAGACCTATTCTATACTTTTTTTATTTGGAAACAGGATCTCTTAAGCCAGCGTGGCTGGCTTCGAACCTGCGCAATCCTCCTGTCGCCGCCTCCCAAGCACGGGGATTTCAAGGGTGCGCCACCACGATGTCTTTAATATTAAATTTCTAAATACAGAAAGTTATTCTTTGAAGATGTACTAGTTGCTCAGATAGCTGGGTTTAGCAGTTTTATAATAGAACAGCAAAATAAAACATGGTCTATATACTTTATATGAGGGAGCACTGGGGTTTGAGCCTAGAGGCAGTCTACCTCTGAGTGATACCCCCTGCCCTAATTTATTTTTATTTCAAAACAGGGTCTTGTTTAGGTTAATGAGAGTCTCACTGTTTGCTGAGACTGTCCTCCAACCTGCTATCCTCCTGTCTCAGCCTCCCAGGTACTGGGATTACAAGTGCACACCACCAGCCCCAGCTATTTATATCTACCAGATTTTGTATTTCATGTTTACCTGCATTCCTCCATGCAGCACTTATCTGAGAACCTGCCTTCATAGATAAAATCACTATAACACGGTGTGGTCTGTGCTGAGACACTGTCATGGGAGCTGGTGGGGAGGTGAGAGGATGCACAGAAAGTGCTTATGAAGACTCCCTAGGAAAAGAAGTGCCTGGTAAAGACTGAATGTGTCTGAGTACTGAGGGCTGGAGAGTGGGGAGAGCCCAGGGGAGCTCTGGAGTGTGAAATCCAAGAAGCATTATAGTATGTCAGCAGAACTACCATTTTTGTAGTCGCAGATGCTCAGGAGGCTGACGTAGGGGGATCTCTTGAGTATCAGTTGGAGACCATCCTAGGTAAAATAGTGAGACAGAGTCTCAAGAAAAAGCCACAGTTCTTTTCTTTAAGGGTTCTACTGGGTTGTTTGTTTTGTTTTGGTACACTGCAGTCATACTTCTTAGTGGAGTACAAGATGGTGGAGGCATACAGGCACACATCACTCATTTAGCCCTTCCCTGGTTCCTACCCCATTCCCTCTCCCCGCCCCCTTTCTCTTAAAAATATCTTCAGTAGCTGGGCATGGTGGCGCACACTTGTGATCCCCGCACCCAGAAAGTTAGGATATTGAAGCTGGAGGATTGCTTGAGCCCAGGAGTTTGAAGGCAAGAATGTATAAAAGCGCTTGCGCGCGCATGCACACACACACACACACACACACACACACACACGTTTATCTGTGTAACAAGGAAATTTAGATGTAGCTTTTTTTCTCTCCCAGTGACTTGTATTTCAAAAGTTTTTATTTTCTTGTAAACTATTGGTTGAGTGTGTGTTTTCAAACTAAACATAACACTCCCACATTGGCTCATCTTCACTTGGGAGGCTGAGACAGGAGGATCACAGGTTCGTGGCCAGCCTCAGCTACTTAGTGAGGCCCTCTGTAATTTAGACCCAGTTTCAAAATAAAGAATAAGCCAGTGTGATGGTGCATGCTTGTAATCCCGGAATTTGGGAGGCTGAGACAGGAGGATCGCTGTTCTCAGACAGCATCAGCAACGTAGTGAGGCCCTCTGCGACTCAGTGAGACCCTGTTTCAAAATAAAGAATAAGAAATAGGGCTGGAGCCGGGCGCGGCGGGCACGCTTGTCATCCCCAAGCTTGGGAGGCAGAGACAGGAGGATCAAGCAGGCTCGAAGCCAACCGCGCTGGCTTAAGAGACCCTGATTCCAAAAATAAAAAAAGTATGAAATAGGTCTGGGAGTGTAGTCCAGAGATAGAAGGGCTTCCAGTACCACAAGAAAGAAAGAAAGAAAGAAAGAAAGAAAGAAAGAAAAGAAAGAAAGAAAGAAAGAAAGAAAGAAAGAGAAAGAAAGAAAAAGAAGGAGAAGAAAGAAAGAAAGAAATAGGGCTGGGGGTGTAGCTTGGAGTTGAATACCCCTAGGTTCCATCCCCAGACCCACCAAAAAAGAATACTCCCTGGGTTCTGGTACTGGGGGAAAAAAAAAAAGGCAAAAGAAGCTGGTGGTGAATGGGATGGAGACAGAGCACTGTGGCCACCTTTTCATCGAGCGGCTACTCTCCTCGTGGTTGCCCTGCAGCTCTCTCCAGTGGGGGCAGAATGGAAAGGACCCAGCATTTGGGCCCGATGACTAGCTGGAGCCGAGTGGCGGGTTCAGTAAGAAATTCCAGCCAAAGGCCACACTGGAAGCGACACTTCCCTCTGGAGAAAAAGCCAGGGGCTGCATTCCTGAAGCAAGGAAAGACCACCCCAAGGGTTCGGTTTGGTTTGGTTTGGTTTTTTAATACAGGGGATGGAACCATGGGCCTTCTACTTCCAGGCTATACCCAAGACCTATTTTATTTTTTATTTGGAAACAGAGTGTCACTAAGTTGTTAAGGGCCTCCTGTCTTCGCCTCCCAAGTTAATGAGAAGCATGGGATTAGAAGTGTGTACCACCATGCCCAACTCCAACAGGTTTTTTTGTTTGTTTGTTTGTTGTTTTCTTTTTTTTTTCTTTTTTTGCCATACTGAGGCTTGAACCCAGGGACCTCTGAGCTACACCTCTAGCCCCATTTTTTACATGGAAACAAGAGTCTTATTATGTTGCTGAGAGCCTCACTAAGTTGCTGAGGCTGGCCTCAAATCTGTCATTCTCCTGTCTCAGTCTCCCAAATACTGGGATTACAAGTGTGCCACCATGCCCAGCTGCTTGCTTTCTCTCTTCAAAAAAAAATTTTTTTGTTTTTTTCGCCTTTTAGCACACCTTGCCATTTGGGGTTAGGAGCTGGACCCGCTGTGTTGGGTAATGCCTTTGAGGTTCTATAGTAATCTGGCTGGGAGTTGGGCAATACTTACGTTCTCTGTAGTCAGAGGGCAGACAGGTGTAGGGCCCCTGTTTCTGTCTTTGGCCTCTGCAACCTTCTTAATCTCTATCACACAGCTTTCAGCTGTGACCCGTTGTTATCACACTGGGGCCCTGTTGGTCTGGTGGCAAGAGATGAGAGGGCAGGAGGGGAAAGAGAGTAATATATATATATAATTTATATTGTGCGTTGAACCCAAGGCCATTCAGCCTCCGAGCTACACCCCAGCCCTTTTTATTTTATTTTGAAACGGGATCTTGCTAAGGCTGGCTATGAACCTGCAGTCCTTACAGTCTCAGCCTCCACACCCAGCCAGAATTGATTAATTTTACACCTACGTCTGTCCTTTAGATGGCTTGGGTCTCTGGAATGTGAACTCCGTAGTGTTTTCCAGACATCCCCTCCTTTTAGGGGACCTTGTTTCCCAAGACATCAATATGTTGTCTTATTTCCCCTATCCTGAGACATAATTTTTGTGTGTGTACGGTACTGGGGGTGGAACCCAGGACCTTCTACCTCCGCGCTATACTCCCAAACCTATTTTTATACTTTATTTGGAAACAGGGTCTCACTAAGTTGCCGAGAGCCTCACTCAGTGGCTGAGGCTGGCTTCGAACCCGTGCGATCCTCCTGTGTCAGCCTCCCAAGCGCGGGGATCACAAGCGTGCGCCACCACGCCTGGCCTACACACATATAATTTTGAAAACAAGGAGAGACTAATCTAATAGTGGGAGGGTCCATGTCCTGGGGAGAGAACAAAGGCAGTTAGAGGAAGCAGAGTTCAAATATTCTATGTCCATATATGAAGGTATCACTAACAATCAGACGGCATGGGTCAACTGGATAGTTCCTGTGGGTTCTTGGCTTCCGTGGTGAAAAGAATTTCAGCAGGAGCCTGTCAGAGACAAAGGCAGAGGTTCAATTCAAATAAAGCAAAGATGCACATTCAGGAAAAAACACGGGCCATCCTAAAGCATGAGCGGCTTCAGGGAGAGGCCAAGAGCTGCCCAGCGTGCCAAGAGTCTGGAAAGAGCTGCCCCAAAGAGCCCTTCAGGTCTACCCTTTTGTATCAGGCCCACTAGAGAGGGTGGCCAGAGGCACATGGAACGGCGGCTCCTTCTCTGAAGCTTTAAGGTAACAAAAAGTGGGAATTCCTTTTAAAAAAAATTTTTGTGTGGTGCTGGGGACTGAATCCAGGGGCCTTCTGCCTCTGAGCTATATGCCCAGCCTGATTTTTTTTTTTCTTTATTTTGTTTATTTATTTATTTATTTATTTTTGTGGTACTGGGGGTGGAACCCAGAGGCTTTCTACCTCCGGGCTATACTCCCAGACCGTTTTTATATTTTATTTGGAAACAGGGTCTCACTAAGTTGCTGAGAGCCTCACTAAGTAGCTGAGGCTGGCTTCGAACCCGTGCGATCCCCCTGTCTCAGCCTCCCAAGCGCGGGGATTACAAACGTGCGCCACCACGCCCGGCTTTTTTTCTTTATTTTGAAACAGGGTCTCACTGAGTTGTGGAGGGCCTCCCTAAGTAGCTGAGACTGGCAGGAAACCTGCAATTATTCTATCTCAGCCTCCCAAATGCTGGTATTAAAAGTGTGCACCACCTCGCCCAGCTTCCTGGTACAATTTTTTTTTTTTTTTCGGGTCTGGGAATGGAACCCAGGGACATTCAACCTCCAAGCTACACCCCCTGCCCTATTTTTTTTATTCTTTTTATTTTTAAACCAGGTCTTACCAAGTTGCAGAGAGCCTCACTAAGAAGCTGAGGCTGTCCGCGAACCACGATTCTCTAGGTTCAGCCTCCCAAATGCTGGGATTACAAGCATGCGCCACCACGCCCAGCTTCCTGGTACAATATTAGTGGGAAAAGTTTTTCAGGGTAATTGTGTGCTTGGGTCTGCATAAAATTCATTGTCCTCTGCCCCAACTCACCAGTTTAAGTGCCACAATATGGACTAAACCGAATTTTGACCTATTAAATTGGTTTTCAGCCAGAAAAATATTCATACTTGTTTTTCTTGTTTGTTTGTTTTTTTTTTTTTTTGGTGCTACTGGGGTTCCTGGAAACCCTTCTACCTCCAGGCTACACTCCCAGACCTATTTTATATTTTTATTTTGAAACATGATCTCTTAAACCAGCGAGGCTGGCTTCAAACCAGCGCGATCCTCCTGTTTCCGCCTCCCAAGCACGGGGATTACAAGCGTGCGCCACCACGCCTGGCTATTTATTTATTTATTTATTTGCAGGTCTGGGGACGAAACCCAGGGGCATTTGACCTTTGCGGGTCTGGGAATGGAACCCTTTGGGAGGCTGAGACAGGATAATTGCAGCTACACCCACTGCCCAATTTTTTTTTATTCTTTATTTTGAAACAGGGTCTCACTGAGTTGCAGAGGCCCTCACTAAGTAGCTGAGGCTGTCTGCGAACCGCGATCCTCCGGTCTCAGCCTCCTGAATGCTGGGATTACAAGCGTGTGCCACCACACCTGGGTATAATTTATATTTTATATTTAATCTTTTTTTTTTTTTTGGTACTGGGGATTTTACCCGGGGATGTTCTTCTCCCATGTTACACCCCACCTCTATAAATTTTTTCTTATTTCAAACCAAGGTCTCACTAAATTGCTAAAGCTGGCTTCCAATCCTGTGATCCTCCTGTCTAGCCTCCCAAGTACTAAGATTATAGGTTTGTGCCACCAGGTTGGCCTGGCTCCCATCTCTCTCTATTTAGATAGATTTTTTAAATGGATTTTTTTGTGTGCGTGATACTAGGAATTGAACCTAGAGGCATTCTGTCTCTGAGCTGCATCCTCAATCCTATTTTATTTTTTGTGGTACTAGGGATTGAACCCAAAGGCATTTTACCTTTGAGCTATACCCCCAGCCCAATTTTATTTCATATTTGGAAACAGAGTCTTGCTGGGTTGATGACAGTCTCGCTCTGCTTACACTGTCCTCGAACCTATCATTGTCCTGTCTCAGCCTCCCAAGTATTGGGATTATAGGCACAAATGCAGAGTGAAATGCCCCTAACTGTCCTGGTCACAGTGACCAGGACTAAGAAAGACCCGGTGTGCTGATGAACACATACCCTGTGATGACGGCCTCAGCTCTCATGAGATGAGGAAATAGGCCTTAAACATAAACCTTGAAGGTCAAGAGGGCAGTGGTGGCTCTCTTTTGAGCACATCACCACCTTCCTCTCAAGTATGGTTCTTTGTTTTTGGTGGCTTTTTTTCCTCTCACTTTGTAATTAACCTCTTAGTTTTGCAACTGAGATTTCTGGCTCTTTATTTCTATACTGAGCTAAGGAAAGAATCCCCAGCACCTCCACCAAAACAGCTTTGGCGCCCGCTGCAGGAAATGATGAGGGGCTTTTTGATGGTGGTCTGAAGCCTGACGCCCCTGCAGTCAGTAACCCGCCCTAGGCAGAACCAAAACCTTGTGGATGACGGGATGAGGCATCATGGGGCTCTTCCTGACTGTGAAGGTCCTCTGGCCGTAATGTAGCTACAGCCAACCCTCCAGGGGAGAAGGATCACCCCCGTAATGAGTGTAGGGTAGATGGAAGGGACTCTGGGCCTCTCCCGAGCTTGCTAAGGCTCAGTCGCAGCCAGTGACTGACCAGGAGCCTCACACCTGTGGAGTAGGCTTTCTCGCTGCCTGCCGACTCGCAAGCAGGACTAAGCTGATGCCACGGATTATGCTGAGGCTGTAGGGAAACCCATCCTGGCCTTTAGAGGCTCCCCAGTGAGTGGCCATCCATTTTTGTCCCGATATTGGAAATTGCTCCAGTATTGATTTCCAATAAAATGTAAAAGGCAGATAGATAAAGTCTGAGTGCTGCACAGGCACTCAGGCAGGGAGAGGGAGCAGCTCTGCCTGTCGCACTTCAGAGATCCCCCTCCCCCCCACTCTGCTCTTCATCCTAATGTTAACCCATAGACCGAATGAGAGACAATTAAAGCCCCTTAGCCTAGGAAATATGTAGGGGAATTAAAGCCTTTAGCCCAACAAATATATAAAAACAATTAAAAGGCTGGGCGTGGTGGCACACACTTGTAATCCCAGCATTCGGGAGGCTGAGACCAGAGGACCGTGGTTCAAGGACAGCCTTAGCTACTTAGTGAGGCCCTCTGCAACTCAGTGAGACCCGGTTTCAAAATAAAGAATAAAAAATAGGGCCGGGGGTGTAGCTCGGAGGTTGAATGCCCCTGGGTTCCATCCCCAGACTCACACACACAAAAAAAATTAAGAACCCTAATATCACAGTGACTTTGGCTGGCAATAGCAAGGGCATCATGCCTTGCTCTTAGAGATTACACACAGCTGCACTGGCTGTAATTAGTCCCTCTGTTTCTCTCCTGTTCTTTGGGACCAATCTTGGTATGGGAAATGTTAACTCCCTTTGTTACTTCAAATCAGCTAGAGTTGATAGGCAACCAAGACAGCACAATATAACAGAGATAAAAGTAAGGTAGATTATTGACCCCTGATTTTAGTAAGCGCACTGCCTTTAGACAAGGAGGCACCACTGCCTAAGAAATAAGTTACTAAGCCAGGCATGGTGACGCACGCTTGGAATCCCAGCATTTGGGAGGCTGAGACTGGAAGATTGCGGTTCACGGCCAGCCTCAGCAACTTAGGTCTTCCGCAACTCAGTGAGACCCTGTCTCAAAATAAAGAATAAAAAATAGGGCAGAGGCCAGGCGTGGTGGCACACGCTTGTCATCCCCACGCTTGGGAGGTGGAGACAGGAGGTGGAGACAGGAGGATCCCGCAGGTTCGAAGCCAGCTGTGCTGGCTTAAGAGACCCTATTTAAAAAAAAAAAAAAAAAGGATAAAATAGGTCTGGGAGTGTAGCACAAAAAAAAAAAAAAATAGGGCAGGGGGTGTAGCTCAGAGGTCGAATGCCTCTGGGTTCCATCCCCAGACCTGCGAAAGAAGGAAAGAAAGAAAGAAAGAAAGAAAGAAAGAAAGAAAGAAAGAAGAAAGAGAGATAAAGAGACAGAGAGAGAGAGAAAGAAAGAAAGAAAGAAGGAAGGAAGGAAAGAAAGAAAGAAAGAAAGAAAGAAGAAAGAGATAAAGAGACAGAGAGAGAGAGAGAGAGAGAGAGAGAGAGAAAGAAAGAAAGAAAGAAAGAAGGAAGGAAGGAAGGAAGGAAAGAAAGAAAGAAAGAAAGAAAGAAAGAGAAAGAAGAAACTAGCCTGTTGTCTTGGTAATGCTGATAAGAACATACCAATAAGAAAGCTGTATTTAAGGGCGGGTTTGGGGCTCTCCAGCATGTCTGCCAGGCATATTGCTCTTCTTCTCTTTCCTTTCTATTTTCTACTGACTTTGTAATAAAGATTTGTTTAAGCTGCAACGAAGTTGTCTATTAGTTTTAATTTTCCAATTCTACATCTGTTTGAATTGAGGAGAAGAGCCCACAGCGCCATTGCAACCATAATACGTTTTGCCCCCAGCTAAAATGGGACACTCACCATGGTGTGGTGGTACATACTTGTACTCCCAGTAGTTGGGAAGCTGAGACAGGAAGATCGTAGGTTCGCAGCCAACCTCCGCAACTTAGTGAGACCCTGTTTCAAACTTAAAAAAAAAATAGAATAAAATAGGGTTGGAGGTGTAGCTCAGAAGTAGGATGCCCCTGGGTTCAGTTCCCAGCACCATAAATAAATAAATTAATTAATTAATAAAATAGAACACTTTTTTGGAGGGTACTGGGGATGGAACCCAGGGGCATTCTACCTCTGAGCTACACCGCCAGCCCTATTTTTTTCTTTGTTTTGAAACAGGGTCTCATTGAGTTGCAAAGGGCCTCACTAAATAGCTGAGGCTGTCCACGAACCACAGTCCTCCTGTCTTAGCCTCCCAAATGCTGGGATAACAAGTCTTATTTATTTATTTATTTATTTATTTATTTATTTTTCTGGTACTGAGGATGGAACCCAGAGGCATTTGACCTCCGACCTACACCCCCAGCCCTATTTTTTATTTTATTTATTTATTTATTTATTTATTTATTTATTTATTTATTTATTTTGTGGTACTGGGGATGGAACCCAGGGACATTCTACCTCTGAGCTACACCCCCAACCCTATTTTTTTATTCTTTATTTTGAAACAGGGTCTCACTGAGTTGCAAAGGGCCTCACTAAGTAGCTGAGGCTGGCCCTGAACTCAGATCCATCTGTTTCAGCCTCCCAAATGCTGGGACTACAAGCGTGCACCACCAGTGACACCTGGCCTGGAACACTCTTATTTATTTGTTTGTTTGTTTATTTATTTATTTATTTATTTTTGTGGTATTAGGGATGGAACACAGAGGCATTTTACATCCGAGCAACACCCCCCTCAGCCCTATTTTTTTAATTCATTATTTTGAAACAGGGTCTCACCGAGTTGCAAAGGCCTCACTAAGTAGCTGAGGCTGTCTGCGAACCGTGATCCTCCTGTCTCAGCCTCCCAAATGCTGAGATTACAAGGATGTGTCATCATGCCCAGCCTGGAACACTCTTTTTAAAGTTTTATGGGAACTTAAACTGGGATAATGGCCATTCCTAAATGGCCATTATCTCCTGATTAGGGAGCCTAGGCCTTTGGCCCTGACAGACAGAATAGAGACTAATCCTGAGGGGATTAAAAAATAAATAAATAAAAAGACGCTGGGCGTGGTGGCACACGCTTGTAATCCCTGCGCTTGGAAGGCGGAGACAGGAGGATCACACAGGTTTGAAGCCAGCTGCGCTGGTTTAAGAGACCCTCTTTCCAAATTTAAAAAAAGTATAAAAATAGGTCTGGGACCATAGCCCAGAGGTAGAACGGCTTCCAGGAACCCCAGTACCACCAAAAAATAAAAATAAATAAAAAATAAAAATAAAAAAAAGCCAGGCGTGGTGGTGCATGCTTGTAATCCCAGCATTTGGGAGGCTGAGACCAGAGGATTGCATTTGAGGACAGCCTCAGCTACTTAGTGAGGCCCTCTGCAACTCAGTGAGACTTGGTTTCAAAATAAAGAATAAAAAATAGGGCATCGGGTGTAGCTCAGAGGTCAAATGCCCCTGGGTTCCATCCCCACACCCGCAAAAAAAAAAAAAAAAAAAAAAAAAAGGAGGATGGATTGCAGCAGGGAGAATGGCTTCCAGCTTGAAAGCCTGACTCTAATACCAGAGAGGAGTAGAAAGAAGTACGCAGATAGGGCTGAGGGCCACAGCAGAAGAACTTCATTCCCTGCGAAGCAACCAATGTCAACGAACTTCCAACCGAAGAGACCAGACCTCCCAAGGGTCAGTCGATACGATGACGGGCATAGAAGCTTCCTGAGAGTGGCTGGAGCATCATGAGACTCTAGCTGCTCCTGCTGATCAACAATCCGAGGAGATTTTCCAGAGTCCAGGAAGTAGCGTCTGGAACCTGAACTAAGAGAAGAGTCCAAGGAGGACATTATGAAAATATACTGTGCAAATCCCAGGAAACTGCCTCTGAGACACCCAGAAATGAAAGCGGACTCAGAGGAGCATGTACCTCCCTAGACCAGCCACTGTCAACAGTTCCCCGCTCCAGGAACCCCTCCCTCTGGGGGCTTTCCTCTCTCTCGGCTTTGAGAGAAAGCAGTATCCAGTTAAAGGCACTCGCCTGGGCTGCACTCGGACAGTGACCTGCAGGCCTCCGCTGGACATCAAGGCTGGCCAGAGCCCCTAGGGGTGGCCTGAACCTCTCTGCTAGCAGACTGCGTGGACTTTGGGAGAAACCACTTTGCAACTGACGGCATTTGGCTTGGGCTACACTCAAGTAGTGTCCAGAAGGCAGCTGCTGCACACCAGGGTCCTCACTGCCCACAGGGGGTTCGGCCTCTTTTCTTCTTCCCTGCTCTCTTTACAATAAACTCCCATCTCCCCTTCCTGCCCTCTGCAAGTATCATTCTCTGCTCATCCAAGCCAAGAACCCCGGTAAGGAAAACATCCGTTTCACCACCATCTGTCTGTGGCCGTCACAAGTAGTTTGGGAATTACAGTGTTTTGGCAATTGGAGACCCCAGTGATACCTGCGATATACATGGGACCCCACACAAACAAAGAGGCGGCACAACGGGCACAGGCAAGGCCCAAGTACACCTTCTCTTTCATAAATGGGATCCCATCTATTGACCCCAGAAACACAAGAGGACAACCCTGTAAGAGCCATGGCATCTAAGGAGCACCTCCTGAAACCATGGGCATGCTTCCCCTTGTAGCAGTAAGAGGAGGAGCCCATGGTCCCCAGCTAACCCGCAACCCATTCTCACGGGCTGCGCTTAAGAAGATCAGAAGATGCATAGGGACGTACATGACCAATATGTACAGGCCTTCGAGCTACTGACTTGGAGGGAGATACAACTGCTCCCAGACCAACCCTGAAAGTCCTTGGAGAGGGAGCAGGATCGTCGTGTAGCCCAGGAGGCAGGACAGTTAATCTCTGCTGTTGTGATGAGACTTAATGTTGAACTTGATACAAGTCTTATCCTTAGTCCCGTTTAAAATTACAACCCTTTTGTCCTCAAGACCATTTTGATCCTCCAGAAGATCCCCCAAAGGAAAAAAATACCCTAAGATGCTCTTTTCCCTTTTCTTATCCTGCCTGTACTAAGACAACTTTGTTGTTCAAAGTTACCCTAGGCTGGGATGGGGATGTGGTGCTGTACCCCAGTGGTCAGATTTACTCCGCTTGGGCACACTGGCTAGCTTCCCCTGCTCTGTCCCTGCCCACAACAGGGCTGCCCCATCTCCCTGTGCCCTCCTGGTCGGGTTCGTCAGCCTTGCCAGGGAGATCCTGTTGCCCGTGGACACCCCGCACTGGCTCCACTGGCCCGGCCAGCTATGCCTTTCTTTCAAATAAAATATATTTATATTTTATTTGGAAAGAAATTTATATCTTATATTTTCCAAATAAAATATAAAATATGTCTGGGAGTCTGGGAGTATAGCTCGGAGGTAGAAAGCCCCTGGGTTCCATCCCCAGTACCAAAAAAAAAAAATTAAAATAAAGAATAAAAAATAGGACTATGGGCTTATCTTTTTTTTTTTTTTTTTTTTTGGTGGTGGAACTGAGGTTCCTGGGAACCCTTCTACCTCTGGGCCACACTCCCAGTACCTATTTTTATACTTTTTATTGGGAAACAGGGTCTCTTAAGCCAGTGCAGCTGGCTTCGAACCTGCGTGATCCTCCTGTCTCCGCTTTCCAAGCGTGGGGATTACAAGCGTGCGCCACCACGCCCAGCTCTATGGGCTTATCTTGGAGGCAGAATGCCCCTGGGTTCCATCCCTAGTACCGAAAAAAGAAAAAGAAAAACAAACATAAAGCTAAAAGCCTCTGAATTCACATGGCTTAAATAAATCTAACAACTGAGTAAATTTAAGATTTGTTCATAAGATTAAAGTAAAGATGTCCTTAAAATGATTAGCACGTAGCTTGGCATGGTGGCTCATCCTTGTAATCCCAGCGCTTGGGAGGCTGAGACAGGAGGATCGCACAGGTTCAAAGCCAGCCTCAGCTACTTCGTGAAGCTCTCAGCAACTCAGTGAGACCCTGTTTTCAAATAAAATATAAAATATAGGTCTGGGAGTGTAGCCCAGGTCCCTTGGGTTCCATCCCCAGTACAAAAAAAAAATTATTAGCACATACTTTTTATCCTCGATAAATAGTCAATCAAGATTATGTTTACTTCTGCAGGATGTTTTCAAATACAATGCTCATTGACTTTAAAACTTTTTTTGTTGTTGTACCATGGATGGAACCCAAGGGCCTTCTACCTCTGGACTACACTCCCACACCTATTTTATATTTTATTTGGAAACAGGGTCTCTTAAGCCAGCTGAGGCTGGCTTTGAATCTGCGTGATCCTCTTGTCTCAGCCTCCCAAGTGCAGGGATTACAAGCGTGTGCCACCACACCCAGTTCCTTTAAAGCTTTTTTTCCTCTGGCAGGAAAAATGTTTTAAGACACTAATAATGTTTATCTGATACCGTGATTTTTAGGGATAATCTATAATTTAATTAATAAATTAAATTGGGTAAGTACCAAATGTAATTAATGCTTTTGGGTATGTGTGTGTAGTACTGGGGATTGAACCTAGGGGCATTCTACCTCCAAACTACACCCAGCACTATTTTTTATTCTTTATTTTGGAAAAGGGTCTCAGTAAGTTGCAGAGGGCCTCACTAAGTAGCTGAGGCTGGTCGTGAACATGCAATCTTCCTGTCTCATCCTTCCAAGTACTAGAATTACAAGTGTAATCCACCAAACTTGGCTTATAATTAATGCTTTAAAATGGTCTGGGATTCATAGGATCTAAAATAATCTTTCAGTCTATTAAATGGGCTTCTACATTGTCAGTATTTAGAAAAACAATATTAGAAAATGGCTTTCTAATGATTCTTTATCTATAAGATCCAATGAACTCAACCAAAAGACTTCTGGAGCTGCTTAACCAAGTCAGCAAAGTTGCAGGACACAAAATCAACCTAAAGAAATCAGTCGCTTTTCTTTATGCCAACAATGAATCCACAACAAAAGAAATAAAGAAAAGTATTCCATTTACTATAACCTCTAAACCAATAAAATACCTAGGAATAAACCTAACCAAAGATGTAAAAGACCTCTACAGAGAAAACTACAAAACATTAAAGAAAGAAATTGAAGAAGACCTTGGAAGATGGAAAGATCTCCCTTGCTCATGGATAGGCAGAATTAATATAATCAAAATGGCCATTCTGCCAAAAGTGATCTATAGATTCAATGCAATCCCCATTAAAACACCAACAACATTTCTCATAGACCTGGAAAAATCAGTTATGGATTTTGTATGGAGGAAGAAAAGACCCAGAATAGCCAAAGCAATTCTCAGCAACAAGAACCAGGCAGGAGGCATCACAATCCCAGACTTCAAATTATACTATAGAGCGATAGTAGTAAAAACAGCATGGTACTGTCACAAAAACAGATATACTGACCAGTGGAACAGAAGATACAGAAACAAACCCACACATCTTTAGTCAGTTAATCTTTGACAAAGGGGCCAAACTCATACGCTGGAGAAAAAACAGCCTTTTCAACAAATGGTGCTGGGAGAACTGGCTATCCATTTGTAGCAAGTTGGATCTGAATCCTTACTTCTCACCATGCACAGGAATCAACTCAAGATGGATCAAAGACTTAGAAATTAGACCAGAGACTGTGAAGTTATTAGAGAAAGGCACAGGATCTACACTCCAACATATAGGCACAGGGAGTAACTTTCTCAATAAGACTTCCAAAGCGCAGGAAATTAAAGCAAGAATTAATAAGTGGGATCTCTTCAAACTAAAAAGTTTCTTCTCATCAAAGGAAACCATCAAGAACCTAAAGAGGAAGCCTACAGAATGGGAGAAGATCTTTACCAGCCACCTCTCTGATAGGGGGCTAATATCCAGAATATACAAAGAGCTCAAAAGACTCTACACTAGCAAAACAAACAACCCAGTCAAGAAATGGGCAACTGAAATGAATAGACACTTCACAAAAGAAGAGATACAAAGGGCCAATAGATACATGAAAAGATGTTCTTCATCACTGGCCATCAGGGAGATGCAAATCAAAACTATGCTGAGATTCCATCTAACCCCAGTCAGAGTGGCAAGCATAAAGAAATCAGACAACAACAATTGCTGGCGAGGATGTGGGGAAAGAGGAACTCTTTTACACTGTTGGTGGGAGTGCAAAGTAGTTCAGCCACTATGGAGATCTGTATGGAGATTCCTTAGAAAACTGGGAATAGATCCACCATTTGATCCAGCTATACCACTCCTGGGTATCTTTCCAAAGGGGTGGAAATCAGAGAACTACGTTAACATATGCATACCCATGTTCATAACAGCACAGTTTGTAATAGCCAAAATATGGAACCAACCTAGATCTCCATCAACAGATGAATGGATTGCAAAATTACGGGAAATACACACAATGGAATTCTATTCAGCTATAAAGAAAAATAAAATAATAGCATTTGCAAGAAGATGGAAGGAACTAGAGAACATTATGTTAAGTGAGATTAGTCAAGCACAGAAAGAGAAGGGACATATGTTTTCTCTAATACGTTCAAACTAGGGGGCAGTGGTAATACCAGAGGGACTCCAGATGATGGAGGGGAAATCTCAGCAAAGCTTGAATGGAAGGATAGGAGAGGAAGAAAGCTGAGGTTGTTCAATGGAGGAGCTATGTACGAATATGTGTACATAAATACAACACGATTAACCTGGACACTCTCTATTGAGGGGGGGAGGGAAAGGGAGGGGGAAGGGCATGAAGCACAATGTAAATGTACACCACTCTCAATATGTTCCACTTATAAAAAATTTAGCAAATATTAAAGGCAGAAATAATGCTCATTCTTAAAAAAATGGCTTTCTTTTGGGGTCCTTACTAAAAGACAACAAAGGTTACTGGAAATCAGAAACTAAGCTAATGATATCTAAACATAACAAAATAGTGACAGCCTTTCCAGGTTTTCTAATTACATTATAAATACCTTTTTTATACAAATATACAAATAGGATGTTTTATTCCTGATAATTCGGCATTGCTTTTCTTATAAAACTATACAACTGTTTGTTAATGCTTATTTTATTTTATTTTTGCATTACTAGGGATGAAACCTAGGGGTAATCTACCTCCAAGCTATACCCCCCAGCGTTGTGTGTGTGTGTGTGTGTGTGTGTGTGTGTGTGTGTGAGAGAGAGAGAGAGAGAGAGAGAGAGAGAGAGAGAGAGAGATCCTGGACATGGAACCCAGGAGCATTCTACCTCTGAGCTACACTCCCAGCCCTATTTTTTATTCTTTATTCTGAAACAGGGTCTCACTGAGTTGCAAAGGGCCTAAGAAGATAAGGCTGTCCACAAACCATCCTCCTGTCTCAGTCTCCCAAATGCTGGGATTAGAAGTGTGCACCATCTGGCCGGGCGTGGTGGTGCACGCTTGTAATCCCTGTGCTTGGGAGGTGGAGACAGGAGGATCGCGCAGGTTCGAAGACAGCCGCGCTGGCGTAAGAGATCCTGTTTCAAAAATATAAAAATAGGTCTGGGAGTGTAGCCCAGAGGTAGAAGGGCTTCCAGGAACCCCAGTACCACCAAAAAAAAAAAAAAAAGAAGAAGAAGTGTGCAACATCACGCCCAGTCTTAGCCCTATTTTTTTTTTTTTTGAGGGTCTGATGATGGAACCCAGGGGCATTCAACCCCCGAGCTACACCCCCTGACTTATTTTGTATTCTTTACTTTGAAACAGGGTCTCACTAAGTTGCAGAGGGCCTCACTAAGTAGCTGAGGCTGTCCGCGATCCATAATCCTCCTGTCTCAGCCTCCGGAATGCTAGGATTACAAGTGTGCACCACCACGCCCGGCTCCAGCCTTTTTTTTTTGTTTGTTTGTTTTTTGGTTTTTTTTGGTGGTACTGGGGTTCCTGGAAACCCTTCTACCTCCAGGCTACACTCCCAGACCTATTTTATATTTTTATTTGGAAACAGGGTCTCTTAAGCCAGCGAGGCTGGCTTCGAACCAGCCGCTCCTCCTGTCTCCACCTCCCAAGCACGGGGATTACAAGCGTGCGCCATCACGCCCGGCTCCAGCCCTATTTTTTATTCTTTTTCTTTTTTTCTGCAGTTTTGGGTATTGAACTCGGGGCATTCTACCTCTGAGCATCCCCAGCCCTATTTTTTTTTAATTCCTTTGAAACAGGGTCTTTTTAAGTTGCAGAGGGCCTCACTAAGTAGCTGAGGATGGCCGTGAACCTTGATCTGCTTGTCTCAACCTCCCAAGTACTGGGATTACAAGCATATGCCAACACGCCCGCCTTTTATTTTTTATTTTTAAACAGGAATTCACTAAGTTGCGGAGGGCCTCACTAAATATATGAGGCTTGCCACAAACTTGTGATCTCCCTGTCTCAACCTCCCAAGTACTAGAATTATAAGTGTGCATCACCACACTCAGCTGTTTGTTAATGTTTCACAGAAGTGTAACACTGAACCACTTTTTGAGATGATAGCCGTCACCTGCACGCCAGCTTAAAAGGACTGGTGAACTGGCTTTCTGGGTGTTCAACAACTGAGACTTAGAGAACAGTCAGGAAATAAAAGAACTAAGGAGAAACAGCAAATATCTTGGCCCTGGTCCTTCAGAGTCAAAAAGGACCTAGGGAAGAATCTCTGTAAAGGCTTCTGCAACTCTGATGAGTGATCTGACCTCTATGCTTAAGATAAAGACAAGTGGCTAGCAAGACCATAACCTGTCTTGGGAGATGCGAAGCCTCACAAAGTCTCTAAGAATAACCCTGAGGAGCCTTGACTGACATTACGGCAAACATGTTAGAAAAACTCTTTCTTAGCCGGGCGTGGTGGCGCACGCTTGTAATCCCCGCACTTGGGAGGCAGAGACAGGAGGATGGCGCAGGTTCGTAGCCAGCCTCGCTGGCTTTAGAGACCCTGTTTCCAAATAAAAATAGGTCTGGGAGTGTAGCCTGGAGGGAGAAGGGCATCCAGGAACCCCAGTACCACCAAAAAGGAAAAAAAAAAAAAAAAAAAAAAAAAGAAAAAGAAAAAAAGAGAAACTCATTCTTGCCAAATATAGGGTTACCTGCTTTGTTTTGGACACCCAGAAGTACAGCAAAACCAGAGTCAAATGTGCTATTTCAGGGGTAATAAAAAAGAGCTATACTAAGTCCAGTTATATAGTACTTACTTCTACCTTTGAACTCACAGAAAAATAAGATATAAAACGAATACCCCAAAATTTCCTCCAGTATTTATTTTATTTTTTATTTTTTGTACGTGTGTGGTGTTGGGGATGGAACTCAGGGGCTCTTCTACCTCCGGGCTATACTCACAGGCCTATTTTATACTTTATTTGGAAACAGGGTCTCACTAAGTTGCTGAGGCTGGCTTCGAACCCGTGCGGTCCTCCTGTCTCCGCCTCCCAAGCGTGGGGATGACAATGTGCACCACCACGCCTGTCCTCCAGTTATAAATCCTTATAAGATGCTGTACATTTAAACCTGTTATTCTTGAAGTTTTCCAGGTCCAGGACCATCAAATATGACAAAACTGAGGATTCTTGTTTTTCTAAACTCCTTGAAGATCTCAATCTCGTTCAAAATCCTACAGACAAAAACCTGGGTAAGTGCTCACAGAACCACCATGAGTGAGTTTGAGCCGAGAATGCCTGGACTCCTCCAGTCCTCAGCTACAGATAAAAATTTATTTTTCCACAGTCCCCTAGATTGTCCACTTGTAAGACTCTAAACTGCAATACTCCAACAGCGCCCCCTACCAGCTTGGGGCAGTTAGAAGAGTTGTTGACCCATCTCTCTAACTGCAGTTAGGGTCACTTCATCAAAGAGGGATACCCACGAGGACAGAGGACCTGGGACGGGAGGGAAAAGGCCACCTGCTCAAGCTTGTGACGCCGCTCCCCTCAGTAGCCCCGTCCAGATTCGCTTTTCTCTCCACCTTTCGCTTCTTTTCACTTCTTTGCCCTTCACATTTTGCTCCCTGTCTGTACGTCCTATAACAGATAAAAGCGTGGCGGCTCCGTCCCTCTTAGCCTTGAGTTGGAGAGATTTAATCCTGTTTATCCTTCTGAGCCAAAACTGCCTTCTCACCTCTTCCTAGAAGCAAGCATACACAAATAGACCAAGCATCGTTGCAAGGTGATTTAACTGATTATTCTTAGCATCAGCTTTCCTCTGAATAAAAATCCAAACTCTCTCCCCAGGATGGATCAGGAAGCTCTAAGACACCCCCTATTCTGGATTCTTGTTGATCTTGGCATCCTTCTCATTATGCTAGATCAACTGATGAAAAATTGTTTTATGCCTCCCAGTTAGAATTACACTGGATAGCCGGGCGTGGTGATGCACGCTTGTAATCCCCGCGCTTGGGAGGCTGAGACAGGAGGATCGCACGGGTTCGAAGCCAGACTCAGCTACTTAGTGAGGCTCTCAGCAACTTAGTGAGACCCTGTCCCCAAATAAAATATAAAATAGGTCTGGGAGTATAGCCCAGAGGTAGAAGGCCTCTGGGTTCCACCCCCAGTACCACCAAAAAAAAAAAAAAAAAAAAAAAAAAGAATTAACACTGGATACTTCTAGAGCCTATATGCTGGAGCCAGTCAGAGGATTCTGATAAATGTAAAGAGCCCCCCCCATGAAATGTTATATACTTCTGAACCTATAGAAGATTTAAAACTTTTAAAAAATCCCCTATTGGAACATCAGATAAGTAATGGGATTATTATTATTTATTTTGTGGTGCTGGGGATTGAACCCAGGGCCATTCTACCTCCAAGCTATACTCCCCCAGCCCTATTTTGTAGTCTTTATTTTGAAGCAGGGTCTCACTAAGTTGCAGAGGGCCTCACTAATAGCTGAGGCTGGCTGTGAACCAGAGATCCTCCTGTCTCAGCCTCCCAAGCACTGGGATAACAAGTATGCACCAACATGTTGGGCTTTCATTAATTCTTCTTTTCTCTATTATGGACCCAATGGCTAAGAGTTGTCTCCTAACAGAGTCTAGCTGTAGCTGCACCATGATATCTATGGGTTTTCCCTTGATACTCCACTGCTGGACTAACTGCAGCCTGTCTAAAGGCTCTGTAATATGGACAAAGGAATCTACCATGGTGGACCAAAGAGCCAAGTTAAAAACCTAATTAAGCTGGGCGTGGTGATGCACGCTTGTAATCCTAGCATTTGGGAGGCTGAGACAAGAGGATCGCGGTTCACAGACAGCCTCAGCTACTTATTAAGGCTCTTTGCAACTGAGTGAGACCCTGTTTCAAAATAAAGAATAATTAAAAAAATAGGGCTGGGGATGTAGCTCGGAGGTGGAATGCCCCTTGATACCATCCCCAGTCCTGCAAAATAAATAAATAAATAAATAAATAAATAAATAAATAAATAAATAAATAGAACGGGGGTGTATCTTGGAGGGAGAATGCCCCTGTGTTCCATACTTAGAACCAGAAGAAAAGAAAAGAAACAGATATAAAATGTATGAGTTTTTTTTTTTCTGGTGGAAAACCAGTTTTAATAGGCTGAAATCTGGTTTAGTCCGTGTTTTTGCTCTTAAACTGGTGAACTGGGGGAGAGGGCAATACGCTCCATCCAGGCCCAAGCCTTGAGGCTAAGGCCTGGACTTTGTGTAGTTCTATAATCAAACTTTTTCTTTACTGCCAAAACAATGTGGCTTTCTCCTCTTATAGGGTCTTTGGTCTGTAAATTTTCAGAATGAAATCGACAGACTCTCAGAATGTAGTATAAAGGTACAAAGATTTATTTTTAAGCCAAGGGAAGATAGAAGTCATCCTGCCCCACCCACACACACACACCTGGGAAAGTGTTCCCAAAAGAGAGTAATACTGAAGTTGGGTGGATGTGCGCTGCCATCCCTTCCCGTGGTTCCCCATCTGCTCTTTTGTGATTGGTAGGAGTCTTGGAAACTCAACATTTGGCCCGGGGTCAAGCCTTAATTTGAATCTCTATTTCAGAGGTTGGTGTACCCCCCCTCTTGTGGTACTGGGGATTGAAGTCAGAGGCATTACCTCTGAGCTACATCCCTACCCCTTATTTATTTATTTACTTATTTTTATGACACTAAGGATGGAACCCAGGGACATTCTATCTCCGAGATATACTCCCAGCCTTATTTTATTCTTTTATTTTGAAAGTCTCACTCAATTGTGGCGGGCCTAATTGATAAGGTTGGTCCTAAACCTGCAATCCACTTGTCTCAAGTACTGGGATTACAGTGTGCAACACCATGCTCGGCTTGTTGTTGTTTGCAAGTATGATCTTGCTAGATTGCTAAGAGTCTCTGCACTGTGGAGGCTGTCCTCAGTATGCTTAGTGGGGATTACAGGTTCGCGCTACACCAAGTTGGTAGGCTTTTTTTTTTTTGGTACTGGGGATGGAACCCAGAGGGTATGCTACCTCTGACTTCCGAGCTACAGCCCAGTCCTATTTTTTAGTCTTTATTTTGAAACAGGGTCTCACTGGGTTCCAAAGCGCCTCACTATGTAGCCGAGGCTGTCAGTGAACCGCGATCCTCCTGTCTCAGCCTCCCGAATGCTGGGATCACAAGTGTGCGCCGCCACGCCCGGCTTGGTGGGCTCTTATCCTTGTTTTCCTCTCCCATCCTTTCCCCTCTGATCACACTTTGGATGTGTTTACATTGGTGGTCCTCTGAATGCGCCCTGCAGAAAGGACCGACATTTAGTATTAACTTGGTACGGAGACTACTCTATTAACCTTCCCTATTTCTGTTTAAATACACGGTTTCGATGGGCGTGGTGGTGCACAATGGTAATCCCGGTACTTGGGAGGCTGAGAAAGGAGGATCTTAGGTTTGTGGCCAGCCTCAGCAATTTATGAGGCCCTCTGCAACGCAGCGAGACCTGTTTCAAAATAAAGAATAAAAAATAGCCCTGGGGGTGTAGCTCTGAGGTAGAATGCCATAAATAAATAAATGGCTTCTTTTATCCGTTTCTGTTCTTAGGTCCTCTGTCCTAACCTGCCTAGTGTTCCTAGTCCCCCATTCTGCCCTCTGGGTGCCAGAAGCCAAAACTCAGGAGCTGGCATCTGCACGCAGCCTTTGTCTATACGCCTCTGCCGCGTCCTTTTCCCTGGGAAACGGATTTAGTCCTCCAGCCCCGTGGTGCCCAAGTAGAGTTGCAGAGCGAGATCGTCGAGCCTTCCGAGAACCGCTGCGGCAGATGAGACAAGAGCCGCTCTCTACAACTCTAAGGAGAGTAAAGAGCAGAGACTTCCGGGAAATATCCCAGAGGCGCAAAGGGCCTCCGGAAGCGGCGCCCGGAAACACTTCCTCCTGCTCGGTCCAATGAACTCTTTCTTTGAGCCGCAAATTGAGTCCTCACGCCCGTCCAAGCGGAAGAACATTTTGATTGGTCCTTCAGTTCAGGGACACAGGGGCTCACGGGAACGTCGTCGAAGCCCTTGCGGTTATTGCCCGCCCCGCCCGCCAATCACCCCGCTCGCGGGAAGGGGCGGGAACGACGTCTAGATCCTCGCCGTCATTGCCCGCCTCGCCCGCCAATCACCCCGCTCGCGGGAAGGGGCGGGAACGACGTCTAGATCCTCGCCGTCATTGCCCACCTCGCCCGCCAATCATCACCCCGCTCGCGGGAAGGGGCGGGAACGACGTCTAGATCCTCGCCGTCATTGCCCGCCTCGCCCGCCAATCACCCCGCTCGCGGGAAGGGGCGGGAACGACGTCTAGATCCTCGCCGTCATTGCCCGCCCCGCCCGCCAATCACCCCGCTCGCTGGCTGGGGCGGGAACGACGTCTAGATCCTGGCCGTCATTGCCCGCCTCGCCCGCCAATCACCCCGCTCGCGGGAAGGGGCGGGAACGACGTCTAGATCCTGGCCGTCATTGCCCGCCTCGCCCGCCAATCACCCCGCTCGCTGGCTGGGGCGGGAACGGGGCCCTTCCGTCCCCGCCTCTTCCTGGGCTGCGGAGTCGGGGGCGCCTGGGCGGCAGGGGCTGGGAACCAGCCGCGGGCGGGGCCGCGCCGCACGGCCCGGGCAGCTCCTCGGCCGCCGGGCGCGGGGAGCGGCCGCGGCGCGTGGCCGTGCGGGGCGGGCCTGGGCGGGGAGGGCCGGGGGCGGGCCGGGGCGGGGCCGGAGGAGGCGGAAGCGGCGAGCGAGCCAGCCGGATCCCTGCAGCGGCGGCGTCGGGCCGGCGGAGCGGCGTCGGCGGGGTTGGCCGGGGCGAAGGGCTCTCGCAGCCCGGGCGGGCGGGCCGCGGGCCGGGGCGCGGGTGCCGGCGTGCCGAGGGCTCGCCGCGCAGGCCGGGGGGATGCGAGCGCGGGCCCCGGGGCGGGGCGGGCGGCGCCGGGGGCGGGCGGCGGCGGCATGAGGCGCGGGGCCGGCGCCCGCGGGAGGCCAGCGCTGCCGACGGCCCGGGCGCGCCCGCCGCAGCTGCTCGCCGGCGCGCTGAGCCCCGCCGGCTGGGCCTCGGCCGCCCTCGTCTCGGCCGCCTCCCGGGCCGCCGCTGGTGACCCCTCGCCGCGCCGCCGGAGGCTTCACCCGCGCCCTCCCCCAGGACGCGCCCGCGGAGCTCGGGCCCCTTCGCCGCGGACGCGGAGGCCGCGCTGCGCGGGGCGGCGGCGAGGCCGGAAGATGGCCTGGGTGCTCAAGATGGACGAGGTGATCGAGTCTGGGCTGGTGCACGACTTCGACGCCAGCCTCTCGGGCATCGGGCAGGAGCTGGGCGCCGGCGCCTACAGCATGAGGTAGGGCGCCCCGGAGCCTCTGCCCCGCCGGGGTCTCCCCGCGCCGGGGCCGGGGTCCTGCCGCGTGGCGCCCGGGCCGGAGCCCCCGCGCCGGGCCTAAGTGGCCGGCGGCGGAGGGCGGACGGGTCTCGGGGACTGGAGTTTGATGCTAATAAGCACGCCCGCTGTGAAGGTGGCGGGGGCGGGCCTCCTTTGCTTTGCAAATGATTTAGGGAGAAGCCCCAGGGACCCGGAATGCGCCGGTACCAGAGGAGGCGCGGAGGGCAATACTTTCTAACGTTTTGTATCAGTTCCTCCGCCGTAGTCGTACATTGTAGTCTTTTCCCGCTTGCCGGTTTTATTATACTTGTAAGTTATATCATAAGTGTAGCTTATGGAGGAAGGTAGCTGTAAAGGGGGAAAGTTTATAAGACCTTACCAATAAACTGCCAAGTTTCAAACACCCCAATTGAAGGTTACAGACTGTACTGAATCTGACAGAGGACAAGGACTCCTTAATTGTACAAATTCAACACAATGAAGATTTATGGAGAAACAATAGGACATGATAATAAGCCAACAAAGTTCTTATATATCATTTTTTTTTTTTCCTCATTGCCTCAAAGTGAGGGTTCTCATTTTTTGGATTACTCAGGGCATATATAAGATGCTGCGATCGCGGGACAGTTTTCATCTCTGTTGTCTCTGCTGCTGTAACAGCAGTTATTGATTTTACTTTTTTGTTTGAAACAGATATGAGTTTAGTCTATGCCCTAACTAGTCTGAAAGCTTTTTTTTTTTAGCAGCTTTATTGAGATAGTTTACATATGATTTAGTTCACTTACTATTAGAGATTGCGATTCAGTGGTTTAGCAGCTTTTCCATGTAGGTGAAGTTGAATTAGGTGGAGTTGTCTGTTTAGAAAAATGCGTGAGGTGTGCTGTACAGTTTCCCAGTAGCTTCCATACCCCTCACTGCGAGTTCCCCCGGAAGAAAGACTTGTGGTTCAGAGCTGTCCAGGAACAGTGAGGGCTGGCCCCCGAAGCCATCTGGCTTTTAAATCTTAAAGGGAAACCCGAGGCAATAAAGAACTCAATGAAAGATGGAGACGTTTTCTTGGAGCGGAGAAGCAAGTGGTGGAAAGCATATTAAAGCGGAGAGGCCACCAGTCTGGCCCTGATTTGGTTTCTGCTTGTCTCCCTGAACTCGGCATCTCATTTCCCTGCACTTGTGTAACTTGAGGGCTGGAAATGAGGTGGCTTCATATATATATATATAGTGGTACTGGGGGTGGAGTCCAGGGGCTTTTCTATCTCTGGGTTATACTCCCAGACTGATTTTATACTTTATCTGGAAACAGGGTCTCACTAAGTTGCTGAGAGCCTCACTAAGTAGCTGAGGCTGGCTTTGAACCTGTGCGGACCTCCTGTCTCAGGCTCCCAAGCGTGCGCCACCACAGCTACTGAGGAAATGGAGCTACTGAAGGTCTTGGGGTCAACCCAGAGGGGAGTAGAGAGGTAGGGCCTCCCGAGTGGAGCACCTAAGGGCGCAGCCTTCCCTAGCTCCACTTGAAACCCTGAGCTTGGCAGTCAAGGCCAGAGAGCGCATGTGAGACTTCAGTGTGTGGCCCTTTGGTTCTCATGAACAAAGGAAGCTGGAAGTTGGCTTATTGAAGGTTGTCTTGAGCGTTTATTTATTTATTTATTTTGCGGTGCTGGGGATTGAACCTAGGAACATTCTACCACCAAGATATACCCCCAGCCCTATTTTTATTCTTTATTTTGACACAGGGTCTCACTGAGTTGCAAAGGGCCTTTCTAAATAGCTGAGGCTGTCCTCGAACAGAGACCCTCCTGTCTCAGCCTCCCAGATGCTGGGATTACAAGCAAGCTTGAGCTTTTATTTTTTTTAGAGTCTAATATAGACTGCTTTGTTTTGGTGATGCAGGTGACTTGTGTGTATGGTGTATTTCTGTGGGAAGGAAAGAAACTCTTAGAGTTCAGCCTTTCCTTGACCACCTTCTTAAGGTGACACTGCTCATCTTTGTCATCCTGTCATTTGTGAACTCCTCATGGGAAAACTTTCTCTTGAATGGTTTGCTTTGGTCCTGTCATCTCATCTGTATTTTTTCAAGTAACTTTGAGGAGCTCGTTATTATTTGTTCCCATTTCATTGGGTCCAGAAAAAAACAAAAGGAGCTGATTAAAGGACTTTGCAAGTTCACAGCCCTTTATTTGAAATTCTCTAACATAGGAAAGCTTGAAGAAAGTTCCAGGCTAATGCAGGCCTCCTCTGGTTCTCCAGTTACAGTTTGACTTTTCACACCATCACCAGGGATGGACCTGGGGAGGCTGAGCATTTTTTCCTCTTCCTCTGGTGTCAAATAGGAAGGAAGGCACTTTTTTTTTTTTTTTTCATTACTAGGGATGGAACCCAGGGACATTTTACTTTCCAGCTACATCCCCAGCCCAATCTTTATTTTGAAACAGGGCCTCACCAAGTTGCAGAGAGCCTAAGTGGCTGAGACTGGCCGGGAACCGGAGACGCTCCTGTCTCAGCCTCCCGAGTACTGGGATTACAAGCCTGCACCACCACACCTGACTATATTTTTCTCTTCCATTTGTTCTAAGTTCAGGAAATAATCTTGAGGAAATTATTGGCAAACTAACTTCTCAATAAAAATTTACTTTGTAGGCATCTTTCCATTTCTCTTTCAAAATGAAGTTAGAATACTTCACACTGGACTATGTGGTGGCACTTGACACTTTTTTTTCATGCAGAAACAGGCTGCCTCCAGTGGCCTTTGGCACAGCACGCCACTTCTTGCCATTTAGCTGGGCCTAATACTGCACTTTGATTGCCTCGGGAAAGGATTTGCTGGGTATTGGAATCTTATATATTTGAGCTTTATGTAGGCTAAGAACTTTGTTGGCTTATTATCATGTCCTATTGTTTCTCCATAAATCTTCATTGTGTTGAATTTGTACAATTAAGGAGTCCTTGTCCTCTGTCAGATTCAGTACAGTCTGTAACCTTCAATTGGGGTGTTTGAAACTTGGCAGTTTATTGGTAAGGTCTTATAAACTTGATAGGTTTAATCACAGTGACATCAGTCAGTTTGTGAGGACACACATCTAAACATTTGCTATGGATGGTTTTTATTTGATGCACTTTTTGCTGTAAGAAATGTCACTTTTTAGCCAGGCATGGTGGCGCACGCTTGTAATCCCAGCATTTGGGAGGCTGAAACCGGAGGATCTGGGTTAGTGGCCAGCCTCAGCTCCTTAGTGAGGCTCTCCGCAACTTAGTGAGACCCTGTTTCAAAATAAAGAATAAAAAACAGGGCAGGGGGTGTAGCTTGGAGGTAGAATGCTCCTGGGTTCCATCCCCAGACCCACCAAAAAAAAAAAAAAAAAAAAAAGTTACTTTTTTCTGACAGATTTAAAAGATTTGTAATTTACTTTGCTTGCTTTGGGACAGATATAGTAGATGGTTATGAATCTGTTAAATTTGGTGGCATTTCTTTAGACATTTTTAATTTACTGGGTGTTTTGGAGATCATAACATTGTTTTTATTCATTTGTAATTATTGGTAATTGAACTTAAGTGTAATTTTTACAAGTTTCAGAAGTAGCATAGAGAGTTCACATATATATTCTTTACTTAGCTTCTCTTATGTAACCAGAGTAGAGTTTTCAAAATTAGGAAATTAGCCGTGGTGCAATACCGTTAGCAAAAGTACAAACTTTATTTCAGTTTCTTTTTTTCCCTTGTCCTCTTTCTTTTCTTTTCTTTTTTTGCAGTACTGGGAGTTGAACCCAGGCATTCTACCTCTGAGCTACACCCCCAACCCTATTTTTTATTCTTTATTTTGAAACAAGATCTCACTAAGTTGCAGAGTGCCTCACTAAATAGCTGAGGCTGGCTGCGAACCTGCCATCCTCCTGTCTCATCTAAGTACTAGGATTACAAGTGTGTGCCACCACACTTAGTTGTTTTTATTTTAAAACAGGGTTTTTCTAAGTTACTGAGGCAGGCCCGAAACCTTCCATCCTCCTATCTGAGCCTTCCAAGTACTGGGATTACAGTGTACAATCTGAAAAAAATATCCAAATTGCATTTGTTATATTAGAATGGATTAGTCTGTTTTACACTTTGCTTGTACTGGGGATTGAAACCAGGGGCATTCTGCCTTCAAGCTACACCCCCAGCCCTATTTTTATTCTTTATTTTAAAACAGGGTTTCACTAAGTAACCTGGGATCCTCCTGTTTCAGCCTCTCAGATATTGGGATTACAAGCGTGCGCCATCATGCCCACCTTACCCTGCATATTTTTGAAATATATATGCATAAGTCATTTGGAAAATAGTTTTCTGAATCATGCAGATTTGATATTTATTTATTTATTTTTGTACTAGGGATTGAAGGCAGGGCCTCTTCCATGCTAGGTAAGCACTCCATGAGCTGTGTCCCCAGGCCTAGATCTTCCAAATTTTGACACTTTTCATTATATAGTATCAAAAGATGGTACGCCCTCATTGGGCATGGTGCTCTGCCTGTAGTCCCAGTAGTTAGGAGGCTGAGACAGGAGGATTGCAGGTAGATCACCCCTGAGTTCAGTCCCCAGAAACACACACACACACACACACACACACACACACACACACACACACACACACACACCTTCCATTTTTATCAGTGGCAACAAAGATAAAATTGTGTTCTTTGAAATGATAGGCTCACACTGTTCATTTTGAGAAAATTTCTGTCAAACATTGAGGTAGAATAATCATTTTTCTTTCCATAAAAAAGCTCTAGGTCAGCTCACAGATCAAACACTTCATACAAGAGCTTTTCCTCAAGACAGCCAATTAGGAGAGCACAGAGCAGTTAAGTAGCGTGCAGAATGTCACTCACAAGTGGCGGGGCTGGGATCTGACGCTCCAGAGTGGAGTGTGACTTCTAGTCATTTCTTGGGCACTCTTGGGCATCCTGCCAGCTAGTCATTGAGAAGTCGCCGGGTAGGAGAACATGGCTTTTCTGCATAGGAGGGGAGTTGGTCGGGAGTGCTGTTCTTCTGTTATTGATTTTGTTGTTGTTTCTTCTTTTTTTCTCCAGGATCTTGTTGAACTTCTTATTGTGGGATCTCAGATTGTCTATGTAGTTAGATAGTATCATTGATTTTTTAAAAATATTTACTTATTCTTTACTTATTCTTTTCTGGAAACTGAACCCAGGAACATTGTGCCTCTGCGCTACACTGCTTTTTAATTTTTGTTTTGAAGTATGTTTGATTACACATGTAACTTACTCAGTGGACATGGTAATGTTGAGGTTTCCTTTGTCTTAAATGCGATTGGCTGGTGGGTTGGCTGCATTGCTGTTCTTGCTGCTTGTACCTAGAGTACAGCGCCCTCCTGCACTTCCTGGCCTGCTCTCCTAGAGGACCTGACAGCGACTCCCCAGACGCTTCCTCCCCGCGCTCTTTTTCAGCTGATTCCCTTACTTGCTATTTTGCTGAGAATTGAACTTTCATGTTGTAGTGGTGGTTTATTAGTTTTTCTATGATGTATGTACATGTCCATATTTATTGATTGATTGATACTGGGATTTAAGCCCAGGGCATTCTGTTACTTAGCCACGTCCTCCAAGTCCTTTTAGTATTTATTTATTTATTTATTTATTTATTTATTTATTTATGTGTATGTGGTGCTGGAGATTGAATCCAGAGGCATTCTACCTCTGAGCTACATATACCCCCAGCCCTTTTTAAATTTTTATTTATATATATTTTTTGTAGTGATGGGGATGGAACCCCCCAGGGGCCTTCTACCTCCCAGCTGTGCCTCCAGAACTATTTTATATTTTATTTGGAAACAGGGTCTAAGTTTCGGAGAGCCTCACTAAGCTGCTGAGGCTGGCTTCAAACTTGGGGCTGAGGACAGCCTCAACTATGTAGTGAGATTCTCCTCAACCTAGTGAGACCCTTGTTTCAAACTAAAAATAAGATAAAATAAAATAGGGCTTGGGTGTGGCTGAGAGGTAGAACTTCCTTGGGTTCAATTCCTAGTACAACACACACACACACACACACACACACACACACACACACACTCTGAATTCTCAGTTTTGGCAATTTTATTGTCCATTTCAAGAAGTTCTGTTTGTTCTTTTTGATTTTCAGTCCTTTGTTTCCTGTCCCTTGCAGATCTTTTGGGGCTTGTTTTTTATTTCTTTAAGAATTTTTAAATTGGGTCTAGTAATTCTAGCATTGAAAACCTTTGGTGGTTGTAGGAAAATGGGAATCCCTTAGGATGTTTCCAGCCAAGAAGGATGGGGAGAACCGTGGTGGCAAAGGTACTGGAGGGCTGGGCGGTGCGCATCCCTGGGCGGCAGGAGCGCGGCTGTCCTGGCCGCTGGCTGCAGTGTGTGCCTTTGGCCTCCTTTGCAGGGCTCTCCGTCCCCCTCCTCACCAGACTCCAGATAGCAAGAAGTCTTGTTTCTAGATGGAGTTTCCAGGCCTCTGCTCCTCTACAGCAGTGGCAGAAAAGAGCTGAACACCAGCAGACAGCCTGGAACTGGGCTTGTGCCATCTGTTGTTTCTGCTGTTGGTCTTATTCCTAGAGTCTTGTTTGTCATTTTTGCCTGGTTATTTTTGGGTACTGGCATTGCAGAATTACTTGGAATAATTTGATGCTGAAGACTTTTTCATTTGTTTGTCAGGCTACCTTTGTCCAAATTTAAAGGTTCTCTGGACCACCCTGTAGAAGCTAACTTGTGCTGGAAATCCTTGTAAAAGCTTGCCGCTGGCTTCCTTTCTCTTCATCTCTACATTCTGGGAAGCTGTCTCCTTTCAGCCCAGTGCATGTGTGTGTATATCCAAACCTATAAGGCCATCAGACCACATGTGTATGAGTGTGTGTATCCTAAATCCATAAGGCACCAGACCACATGGCGTGTATGAGTGTGTGTATCCTATACCCATAAGGCCACCAGATCACATAGCGGTGTATGAGTGTGTGTATCCTATACCCATAAGGCACCAGACCACATGGCGGTGTAGGAGTGTGTGTATCCTATACCCATAAGGCACCAGACCACATGGTGGTGTATGAGTGTGTGTATCCTATACCCATAAGGCACCAGACCACATGGCGGTGTATGAGTGTGTGTATCCTATACCTATAAGGCCACCAGACCACATGGTGGTGTATGAGTGTGTGTATCTTATACTCATAAGGCCACCAGACCACATGGCGGTGTATGAGTGTGTGTATCCTATACCCATAAGGCCACCAGACCACATCGCGGTGTAGGGGTGTGTGTATCCTATACCTATAAGGCTACCAGACCACATGGTGGTGTATGAGTGTGTGTATCTTTTACTCATAAGGCCACCAGACCACATGGCGGTGTAGGAGTGTGTGTATCCTATACCCATAAGGCCTCCCGATCCTGGCTTTGTGCTTCTGATAGTCTCAGGTTGGGAAGGCATTGAGTTCCAGCCTTGCTCTAAGTTGTTATACTTTCTTGCATTTCAACCTTATTTCTTGTTACCTTTTAACTTTTAAGAGTATATGTGTGATATCCCTGCTGTTTTTTTCTTGCTCTGAGTGGGGTGTGTGGGGTAGAAATTGATCTAAATGACCTCTTCTGCCATTACTTAACACACACTCAGTTCTCTATGTTGTTATTTCCATCTAGATTTCTTTCTTGTCTTTTGAATTCTTTAGAATTTTCATATGGCTCCCTAATATGTTTTATTTATTTATTTACCTTTTTTTTGCGGGTCTGGGGATGGAACCCAGGGGCATTTGACCCCCGAGTTACACACCCTGCCCTATTTTTTATTCTTTATTTTGAAACCGGGTCTCACTGAGTTGCAGAGGGCCTCACTAAGTAGCTGAGGCTGTCCTTGAACCTCGATCCTCAGGTCTCAGCCTCCTGAATGCTGTAATTACAAGCATGTGCCACCACACCCAGCTTATTTGTTTATTTGCGGGTCTGGGGATGGAACCCAGGAGCATTCGACCTCCGAGCTACACCCCCAGCCCTATTTTTTTTTTCTTTTCTATTCTTTATCTTGAAACAGGGTCTCACTGAGTTGCAGAGGGCCTCACTAAGTAGCTGAGGCTGGCTGAGAACTGCCGTCCTCTGGTCTCAGCCTCCCAAATGCTGGGATTCCAAGCGTGCGCCACCACGCCCGGCTTCCTAATATGTTTTAGTTACCTCCTTGTCTTAAAGGAAAATTAAAATTTCAGCTGTTTTTGAAGCCTAATGCTCTCATACAGTTGCATTCAAAAGCTGAGAGAGGGCAGACACCCGAGTTTCCTGTCGCGTTCGGCCATCCCTGAGCAGCACGCATTGCCAGATTTTTAGGTGTTCTTCACCTAAAAAGCTGTTCTTCATACATCCATTTGCTTTAGCTTGTGATTTTCAAGTCTTCGGTAGCATCCAATAATATTTTATGCTGACCTCTGTTGAGGTTTGCTACCATGTTGATCTCTTGCTTTTTTTTATAAAGTGCATCATTTGGTTTTATGTATTTTGAGGCTTTGAGTTTGATGCATTTTAGGGTCAAGCCTGTTGTAGATTCCCAGTAAGTTTTTTTTCCCTTTTCCTTTCTTTCTTTTTTTTTTTTTCAGAAACGTCCTACTTACTAAAAACATCGTATGGTTCCCCATAAATGTATAGTTTTTATGTGTCAATTAAGAAAAAAGAGAGATGTCCTACTTTTTTAGTTCAGTTTAAGAATATCTAGCTGGGAGTTGCAAAGGGCCTCGCTAAGTAGCTGAGGCTGTGGGCCAACCATGATCCTCTGGTCTCCACCTCCGGAATGCTGGGACTATACGCATGCGCCACCACATCTGGCCTGTGTATATATTTTTTTGAAACATGGTCTCACTGAGTTACAGAGGGCCTCACTGAGTTGCTGAGACTGGCTCCAAACCTGAGATCCTCCTATCTCAGCTTCTAAAGTACTGGGATTACAAGTGTGTACCCAGTGGACCCTCAGCAATTTAGCAAGATGCTGTTCAAAATGAAAAATACCATGAGGCAAGGGGTGTGCCCAGAATAGAATGGTGGTTCAGTCCCCTGTGCCATAACTAAACAACCTCTAACCTCTATATGTCTTTAAATATTTTAAACGTGGGCTGGCGTGTAGATAGTGGTAAGCACTTGCCTTGCCTGCATGAGGCCCTGGGTTTGATCCCAAGAATCAAAAAAAGAAAAGAAAACCCCAACGTAAGGTCAGTTTTGGATTTTTGTTTTCCAGTGATGTGTTGGCATTGCCCATTTTCAAGCAGGAAGATCCCAGCCTCCCATTGGACGGTGAAGCCAAGCACCCACCCTTTCAGTATGTGATGTGCGCAGCGACCTCACCGGCCGTGAAACTTCACGACGAGACGCTCACGTACCTGAACCAAGGTGAGCACGAACCTGGCGTCTGGCGTGCGAGAACTACAGAGGTCCACAGCAAATGGCTGCATCGGAGCCTTGTGGCTGATACTGATGACCAGCCAGGGTTCTGTTTCCCCTTGGCAGTTACTGTGAGCCAGCAGGCTCAAGGTTATTTAGGTGGTTTGCATTAAAGAGTCTGTAGAGCAGGATTTATTACAGACATCATCCAAAGGGCAAGCAAATAGGAAAAGATGTCAGTGAATTTCAGGAACGGGTTTCAGTATAGACCTTGAGAATGAAGCAGAAGGCCAGTGACATGAAACAAATCTATTGAAAGTAGACTTAAGCTGTACCAAGATGGTCTGTGGTTAAAATATTGATGTAAAATTTTAGCTGCTCATATCTTGTCCAGAGTTTACCTTTGAAAGGTGTAAGGGATTCTTTTGTTTTTGTTTCTTGTACTGGGGATTGAACCCAGGGTGTTCTACTCTAAGCTACATCCCTAACCCCTTTTTCTTTATTTCCTACCTGGAGACTGTCTCCGAGATCAACCCTCAGCTTTTAAAAATTATTTTTATTTTTTGAAACAGGGTCTTTTATGTTGCTAAGGGCCTCACTTAGTTCCTGAGGCTAAGCCTCAAACTTAAGATCCTTTTGTCTCAGCCTCCCAAGTACTGAGATTATGCCACCATGGGTAGTTTTTTTTTTGTTGTTTGTTTGTTTGTTTTTTTGTGGTGCTGGGGGTGGAACCCAGAGGCTTTCTACCTTCAGGCTATACTCCTAGACCTAATTTCTATTTTATTTGGAAACAGGGTCTCACTAAGTTGCTGAGAGCCTCACTAAGTAGCTGAAGCTGGCTTTGAACCTGTGCGGTTCTCTGGTCTCAGCCTCCCAAGCACTGGGATTACAAGACACCACCACACCTGGCCTAGACAAAATTCTAATTATGCATTTGTTCACTTAATAGTATATTGTGAGCCAGGCAGCCACGCATGGTCATGCACACCTGTAACCCTAGTGCTTGGGAGGCAGCGATAGAAAGGTCATAGGTTCGAGGCTAGCCTCAGCAACTTAGTGAGACCCTGTTTCAAAATAAATAAAATAAAATTGGGCTGAAGGGATGGTAAGAAAACCCTTCACCAGCCCCTCTAAGGGTTTTGTTTTTTACTTTGCTTCTGTGGTCTTGAGGATTTTGCCCAGGGTACTCTACCTTTGAGCTACATCCTCAGCCCTTTTCATTTTTAGACATGGTTTTGCTAAATTGCTTAGGCTGGCCTCAAGGGATCCCCCTGCCTCAGCCTCCCATGTATAGTACTGACTGGTTAGGAATTTGTAGCTTTATGGGGGGGGCAGTGATTTTTCAACTTGAGCATGTCAGAGTCACCCGAGGGCATGTCAAAACATGGAGGCGGAGACAGGAGGATCGCGCAGGTTCAAAGCTGGTGTAAGAGACCCTGTTACCAAATTAAAAAAATATAAAATAGGTCTGGGAATGTAGCCCGGAGGTAGAAGGGCTTCCAGGAACCCCAGTACCAAAAAAACCCACCATGAGTGCAGTACCCATAGGCTGCTTATTCAGTAGGCCTGGGGCAAGGCCCAGGAGTCTAAGTTTTTGACAGATTTCCTGGTAATGCTGCTGCTGATCTGGGACTATGCTTAAATTTTTTATTACTTTGAATATTTAGACAAATAAGTGGGCTTCTCCTCACCATTGCCCCTCTTTAGACGGATTTCCTCAGAGGAAACGTAACAAGTAGTCGGGCTGAATGTCATTCTTCGGCTAGTAGTCTCACTGGTCATCTTTTGCCTCCTAGACAGCTGTTGATGGAGGATATTTGCCATTGTCTAACAGTAGAAAGAAAATTTTAACAATTGTATAGGGGTGTGTGTGTGTGTGTGTAAGGGATTGAACCCAGGGGCATTCTACCTCTGAGCTACACCCCCAGCCTTATTTTTTTAGTTTTATTTAGAAATAGGGTCTGGCTAGGTTAATGAGAGTCTCACTGCTTGCTGAGTCTGTTCTCAAACCTGCCATCCTCCTGTCTCACCCTCCCAAGTACTGGGATTACAAGCATGTGCTACCACGCCCAGTTGTAGTCTTAATTTTGTCAAGTAAAAAATTGGAACAAGTTTTTATAGCTGTACTGATGTCTTAAAGTGTCATTTTTGTGTGTGTAGGAGACAGAGTTTAAAAACTATGTTTTTGTGTTTTCCTGGTTATACCCGAGTAGCTGTCTATAAGAAGAGTTAGGTGGAGTGGAAACTAGTCCCAGTGTGAAGTTACTGGCTCTCTAGCAGGATTCTGGCTGGAAGAGACTGTCCTTTGCTTTGTAGCTGGGGCTAGACTTGATACTTCCAGGCCTCATGACAGAGGGAGGCTCCTGCCCTTACCTCCCCTGCATTCCAGATCTGCTCACTGTTGCTGTGGGGCCAGCACCTGGCTCTCCAGGGTGAAAGAACCTTTCCCTGTTTCTCTCAAAATGCCTGTTTGGGGGCTGGATTCTACTGAGAATATTCTGCTAGGAATGTTAATTGACCATCGTTAGCTACTTTACAAATAGATCCTAAGCCCTAAGAAATAACATGTTTATTGGCTTATGCTTTCTGTTCAGTGTTAGAACTTCAAAAAAGCTTTTAAATTAGTTTCATTTTATTTCATAGTAGATTCCCTTCTGACTAGTTTTGGTTCTTGTTACTTAATTTTTGTATTAGGAACTTAGAAATTAGGTGTGGAAGTCTCTGAACCTAGCCAGAGGAGCTGTCACACCTTGGGCTTCATGTTGCCTGAGGCGGCTCCAGGAAACTAGACTTACTGTGTGTTCAGAGGCAGCTTCAGATGTGAACTCATAACAGTTACATTTCCCCCCTCAATTCTGGCAGTACTTTTGCGTTCCTAAGCCAAAGAGAGAGTAATAGTTGGGCGTGCTGGCACACACTAGTAATCCCAGCATTCGGGAAGCTGAGACCGGAAGATTGTGGTTTGTGGCCAGCCTCAGCTATTCAGTGAGGCCCTCTGCAACTTAGTGAGACCCTGTTTCAAAATAAAGAATAAAAAATAGGGCAGGGGGTGTAGCTCGGAGGTCAAATGCCCCTGGGTTCCATCCCCAGACCTGAACACACACACACACACACACACACACACACACACACACGAATAAAAAATAGGGCTGGGGGTGTAGCTTGGAGGTAGAATGCCCCTGGGTTCTGTCCCCAGTACCCCCCCCCCAAAAAAAAAAGAGGGAGAAATATATCAAAACATGAAAGATAAATTCAGAAGATAAAGCTAAATAAAAATAGAACTAACATTCAAAATAATTATCATTATTATTTTTTCATATGTGTGGGGATGGGAGCACTGGGGATTGAACGCCCAGGGGCACCCTCAGCTTTACTACGTTGTGAGTTCACTAGTTCCTGAGGCTGTCTTCAAGCCTGTGATCTTCCTGTCTCAGCTTTCCGAGTACTGGGATTATAGGCGTATGCCACCACACCTGGCTAATGGTGGACTTTATAGAGGAATCTTTTTATTTATTTATTTTATTTGTGGAACTGGGGGTCGAACCCAGGTGCATTCTACTGCCGAGCTACACCCCCAGCCCTAGTTTTTACTTTTTATTTTATTTACTTTTTATTTTATTTTTGCAGTACTGAGGGTTGAACTCAGGGACATTCTACCACTGAGCTACATCCCCATCCCTATTTTTATTCTTTATTTTGAAACAGGGTCTCACTAAGTTGCGGGGAACCTCATGAGTTGCTGAGGCTGTCTGTGAATCTGCAGTCTTCCTATCCTGCTGTCCCAGCTTCCCAAATACTGAGATTACAAGTGTGCACCACCATGCCCAGCTCCCTTCTTAATATTTCAGTTATATCCTAGGCTACTGTTTCAGGAAGCCATATAGTTAAAGAGTTATGGGTAGGAGTCAGAAGAAATTAAACCTGTAAACATCTGATAGTTGGTTCAGTGGATATTATCATGGAAGATATTAGTTGCCACTAGGAAAACCACTTTAGAGTTCTCGAATACAGGGCATTAAGTCTTGATATCTTCTTGTGGAAACAGATTGGACTTTGTATGGAGTATAGAAATTTCCCCTTCAGATTGATTAGGAAGAATCAATCTACAAAAGAAGATAGGAGTGTTTGGGATGTCTTCCCTTTTGATTTCCTCGGTTCCTGAGGGTCACATGATGATCCTGTCCCTCCCGGCAGCCAGCTCAGAAGCTGCATGCTTGGTCTGCCTCCTGCTGGCTGCCTCTCTTGGGGACTTTCTCCTCAGCCAGGAAGTGCTTTGGCTTCTTGGTGTGCACTCCTTAGGTGAGCTGCCTTTGAGTACACTGAAAAGTATCCTGTTAACAACTCCAACCAGGACCTCTTCTTTGAAGGTCCAGGTCTGTAAACCAACTTATCAGCTTGGGTGTCTAATGGAATCTCAGACTTTATTATTTCAGTTGAACTCTAAATTCCTATTCTCTCGTCTCAGCATCCCAATACTAGGATTATAGGTGTGTGCCACCATGCCTTGCTAGAAAGACTTTTTTTTTTTGGTGGGTCTAGGGGTGGAACCCCGGGGCATTTGACCCCCGAGCTATACCCCCTGCCCTATTTTTTATTCTTTTTTTTTTTTTTGCTGGTCTGGGGATGGAACCTGGGAGCATTTGACCTCTGAGCTATACCCCTGCCCTGTTTTTTTTATTCTTTAATTTGAAACCGGGTCTCACTGAGTTGCAGAGGGCCTCACTAAGTAGCTGAGGCTGTCGCAAACAGCGATCCTCCGGTCTCAGCCTTCCGAATGCTGGGGTTACAAGCATGCGCCACCATGCCCGGCTCTTTTATTCTTTATTTTGAAACAGGGTCTCAGTAAGTTGCGGAGGGCCTCACTAAGTAGCTGAGGCTGTCTGCGAACAACGATCCTCCACTCCAGTCTCAGCCTCCCAAATGCTGGGATTACAAGCGTGCACCACCACACTCAGCAGGAAGACTTCTTAGTAACACATTTAATTGTTTTCTTTCACCAGTACTGAAGTGATTCAGTTGAGTTTTTTAGTTTGTTTTTTCTTCTTCTTCTTGTGGTGCTGGCGATTGAATCCAAGGTTCTATCTCCAAGCCACACTCCAGTCCTATTATATTTTATCTAAATAATTTATTTTTGGGTTCTGAAGGTTGAACTAGAGGCATTGTACCTCCAAACTACAATCCTACCTCCATTTTATTTTCTGTTTTGAAACAGAGTCTCCCTAAGTTACTGAGGCTGTGGTCTTAAAACCTGCCATCCTTTCATCTCAGCCTCCCACGTACTGGAACTTCAGACTTGGACCAGGATGCCTTGCCTGATCTCGTTGTATTTTGATAACATTTGTTGAATTTTGATCTTAAGATATAGAACTCTATATTTTTCTATAAGCTCAGGGAGTGTAAATACTGCTAGTTTTAAAGATATTAGTAGCCAGGCGTGGTGGCACATACTTGTAATCCCTGCGCTTGGGAGGCTGAGACAGGAGGATTACGCAGGTTCAAAGCCAGCCTCAGCTACTTAGTGAGGCTCTCAGCAACTTAGTGAGACCCTGTTTCCAAATAAAATATAAAATAGGCCTGGGAGTATAGCCCGGAGGTAGAAAGCCCCTGGGTTCCACCCCCAGTACCAAGATACCTGTAGTTATAAAGAGTCTTAACTTCATGTGATACTACTAGAAACATTCTTTTTTTTTTTTTTTACTGATTTTTCTGCTTGCCAAATTCATATAATTCAGATATCATTTTTGTGGATTTGGAATAGACTATTAAATTTTTGAAGCAAGTTATTTTTTAAATTTTCTTGGTGTGTGAATATCATTTTGTTGTTTTTTATGGACACTAATTGAGCAGTAGGAAAATGTGACTTGTGTTCATGAGACACAGGGAAACGTCTCAAGGATTAAAAAGTGGTCTTGTGGACCGGAGTGTAGCTAAGCAGTAAAGTATTGCCCTGATACGTGTACAAGGCCCTGGTTCTGGTCCCAGCACCAGAAAACAAAATAACCTTGGTCCCTACAAAAACCTGTGCACTGATGTTTATAGTATTGTTTATTGTAGCCCCAAAGTAGAAACAACCCAAATGTTTATCAACTGATGAATGAATAAACAAAATTTGGTTCATGCAGTAGAATATCACTTGGCAATAAAAAGGAGTGAAGTTATGTTGAGTAAGGGAAGCCAGTCACAAAAAGTACATACGATTCTATTCATATGAAGTGTCCCTAGACACAGAAGTAGATTAATGGCTCTGCGGGGGGCGGGGGGTAACTGCTAATGAGTGTGGATTCTTTTTAGGATGATGAGAATGTTCTAAAATTGTTAGTGGTATGATGATTGCATAACTCTGAACATACTAAAGAGCAGTTATTATAAAAGGGTGCATTTTATAGTATAGAAGTTATATCTCAAAAGTGCTCAGATAATATGCATACATGCATAATTCAAGAAAAGAAGCACAGTGTGAGAGGGTGGCAGGTGAAAGTAGACTGGCAGGGAAACTTCGGTCTTCTGTCATGATCCAAGAAGGAAAGGGTGGTATGAGTTGCAGGGAGAGAAAGCGCAACCTGAATTTTGCGTCTCTGGCAAATTTAACTGTTCTGAGAAGCAGTTAAATTATGTTGAACATAATTATTTGTAACATTGTTTTGATACATAATTTCTTTAAATAGGTCAGTCTTATGAAATTCGGATGCTGGATAATCGGAAAATGGGAGATATGCCGGAGATCGGTGGGAAATTGGTGAAGGTGAGCACAGTCTGCTTTAATCTGTGAAAGAAGCTGCAGCAGTTGAAGAAAGTAGCAGTTTTTCTGTAAGAGTCCTTATTGGAAATTTTTAAATTTCACTTCAGAAGCTGAGCGTGGTGGCGCACGCTTGTAATCCCAGCGCTTGGGAGGCTGAGACAGGAGGATCGCGCAGGTTCGAAGCCAGCCTCAGCTACTTAGGCTCTCAGCAATTTAGACCCTGTTTCCAAATAAAGTATAAAATAGTGCTGGGAGTGTAGCCTGGAGGTAGAAAGCCCCTGGGTTCCACCCCAGTACCACACAGTAAATAAATAAATAAATTCCACAGCATTCAGGGCAGGGTTTATGGAAGATTGCTTGGGAATGGTGAGCCTCGAGTGTTAACAAGAGGCACGCAGGCGTGAGCTTTCCTGATCCTTTCCGTTTCCCACAGCGGCACAGCATGGCCTTAGGATGAGGAGACATGCCATTGGGAAAACTCTCCCTCTGCAGACCTGTCATTGCAGAGGGCAAGCAGGAGAGAGGCAGCCTGGTGGAAGGAATGGCTGCTCAGGCTGCTGGGTGTAGGCAGTCTAAGTTTGGTATGCTAACTGGGAAAGCCAGCCTGCCCGGTGCCTGCAGGCCTGAGATCTGAGCCTTTGGAATATTCCAGTACTCTTCACTTTCAGAAACAAAAATTGTATTCCTGTGGAAGGGTGAGCTTACATCTCCCCTCTCCCTGAGGGAAAGTGGAGGCCGGTCTCCTTGGGTCACTGTCCTACCAGCTTAGAGTAAGCCCCTGATTCCCTTCTGACACACTTGGAGCCAAATGAGAAAGTTTTATGCCTGTGTACCATCAGCAAGGTGTTGGTCATTTGCATAGACAATGGGTCAGATCGCCTTCTCTTGGCTTTATGGCCCAAAGCAAACATGCATCAGATCCACTGATTTTGTTTTTGTTTTTGTTTTGCGGGTCTGGAGATGGAACCCAGGGCATCTGACCTCCAAGCTACACCCTCTGCTCTATTTTTTATTCTTTATTTTGAAACAGGGTCTCACTAAGTTGTGGAGGGCCTCACTAAGTAGCTGAGGCTGTCCAGAAACCATGATCCTCCAGTCTCAGCCTCCCGAACGCTGGGATTACAAGCGTGTGCTACCATGCCCGGCTTGGATCCGCTGTTTTAAAAAGTTGCTGTAGCCAGGTGTAGTGGCACATGCCTGTAATCCTAGTATTTGGGAGGCTGAGACAGGAGGATTGCAGGTTCACAGCCAGTCTCAGTAACTTAGTGAAACCCTCCAAACTTAGAGCCTGTTTTAAAATTAAAAAAATGAACTTTTAGCCGGGTGTGGTGGCACACGCTTTTAATCCCAGCATTTGGGAGGCTGAGACTGGAGGATTGTGGTTTGCGGACAGCCTCAGCTACTTAGTGAGGCCCTCTGTAACTTAGTGAGACCCTGTTTAAAAAAATAAAGAATAAAAATAGGCCAGGGGCTGTAGCTCAGAGGGGTTGAATGCCCTGGATTCCATCCCCACATCCAAAAATAAATAAATAAACATTTTTTTTTAAATAAACGTTTTAATTTTTTTTCTTTTTTTGTGGTACTGGGGTTCCTGGAAGCCCTTCTACCTCCGGGCTACACTCCCAGACCTATTTTTATATTTGTATTTGGAAACAGGGTCTCCTAAGCCGATCCTCCTGTCTCTGCCTCCCAAGCGTGGGGATTACAAGTGTGCGCCACCGCGCCCGGCAAACGTTTTAAATTTTTGAAATAAAATTTTATGGGGTGCAGCTCAGAGGTATGGCCTGGGTTCAGCCCCGGTCTTGTTCTTGTGAGCTGGCCCTACTTGGATTAGCTTCTGCCTGGGTCTAATGATAGCTGTTTACGGATTGATCAGGGAGCCACACTAACCATTTGGAGCTTAGTTTCGGAAGCCTAGGAGCGTCATGGATTTGCTCCCAAGGTCGCCTTTGGATACATCTGCCAATTGTACACAATTGTTAAGCAAGTGTTCTCAGTGAGCTGTCCCATTCCCAGAGAGAGAGAGGGAGGGAGAGGGAGAGGGAGAGAGAGAGAGATGAAGGTCAAAGGGTTGAACGTTTTTGTTTTGTTTTTTGGTCCTGGAGATTGAATCCAGGGCATTCTGTCATTGGACTATGCCCCCAATCCTTTTTATTCTGAAGTAGGTTTTTACTAGGTTGCTCAGGGTCTTGCCAAGTTGCCGAGGCTGTCCTTAAACCTGCAATCCTCCTGTCTGAGCTTCCCAAGTGCTGGTGTTCGGCATGCACCACTGTGCCTGGCTGAATAATTTGTTAGTTTTTGGTGTGTCAAGAGCTGGCTTTCAGTAGATTGCATCAAGGGATCTGCGCTGCTACAAATGAAACCCTGACCCAGAAGGAGGTCATCTACAGATGATTTAGCACCAGGTTCCCCACAAATGTGCGCTGCGTGGCGGGCGAGAGGGTGGCCCCCTATCTGGTTGCGTCCTGAAAAAATTGTTTAAATTATAGATTCTGCAGTGAATTAAGTAGTACTTGATAAGTTCTGTGCTGAGGTCCAAAAATGTTAGAACAATTTGGTTAACTTGTTATTATGGTGTAATTTGAACATATCCAGAAAAACAGAACAGTATGATGAGTTTGTCTGTCTCTCTATAAGAAACACATCTCTGCTATCAGCTCTCATAAATTCTATCAACAGTTTCCAACAATTTACTAATTTTGAACTATTTTGCACTTTTTTTTTTTTTTTGCGGGTCTGGGGATGGAACCCAGGGGCATTCGACCTCTGAGCTACAGCCCCTACCCTATTTTTTATTCGTTATTTTGAAACCAGGTCTCACTGAGCTGCAGAGAGCCTCACTAAGTAGCTGAGGCTGTCCGCGAACCTCGATCCTCCAGTCTCAGCCTCCCGAATGCTGGGATCACAAGCGTGCGCCACCACGCCCGGCTTGCACTTTTTGTGTATTTTCTGGATTATAAAATTTACTAATTCATGTTTTTTTGTGGGTCTGGGGATGAAACCCAGGGGCATTTGACCTCCAAGCTACACTCCCTGCCCTATTTTTTTATTCTTTATTTAAAACAGGGTCTCACTAAGTTGCAGAGAGCCTCACTAAGTAGCTGAGTGAGGCTGTCCACAAACTGTGATCCTTGGGTCTCAGCCTCCCAAATGCTGGGACTATGAGCGTGTGCCACCACGCCTTGCTTTAATTCATGTTTTGAACTCAGCTCATCATTCAGAACTATTTGGTGATCGGAGAAAACTATAACAACTTTGATGTTAGGACCAAATGCCCAAATTAAGTTTCCATCAAAGTACTGAATAAAGTCAGTTCTGAAGCAGTTGTCATTGTCATTTGTCAGTGAAAACAAACTGGCTTTCTAGGCAGTTCTCTGAGTAGGAGAAAGACCTTAGTGTTTAAAATACTTCAGGCCAGCTAATTAAAATCCCTGTGAGACTAAGTTGGCATGGCCGGGTTAATTAAGCTGTTGTTAGCTTTCTTGGGACATTTCGCACCAATGAAGTGCATCGTAATTCAGGTTTGCAAGAGTAGAAAAGTTCTCTCAGTAGAATGTGTAGAGCCGAGTGTTTTTGTATGCCTGTGCTATAGGCTAATAATAAGTGAAATGCCTTTGCATGCTTGCTGAGCGGTCTCAAAGTACTCATCCCCTTGTTCCATAGAGCATCATAAGGGTTGTGTTCCATGACAGACGGCTGCAGTATACCGAGCACCAGCAACTTGAAGGTTGGAAGTGGAATCGCCCGGGAGACAGACTTCTCGATCTAGGTACAGGCGGTGGTCAGAGGACCACGGAGATCGAGGGTGCCCAGCTTGCCCGCTTGTGTGCTGCTCACGTGTAATTGTGTGGAGGCTTTTGGTGGTAGTAGATCCTCCTGAGAGGGTGGCTTTGACTTCTATTGCAAAGTAGCTTTTTAGTGCTTAACTAGCCCGAATCAGGAATTTTATTATTTTGAAACTGTGCGCTCCTCCGTTGGCACCGTCCATCATATTCTTAGTAAGGTGAAATGTAGACCATGTCAGGAGAAGCTAGGAGTCTTGTCAGGCAGATTTAGATACTGAAGACAAGTTTCACCTCGGAGAAGACTGGAGGAAAACGCTCACCAGGGATGTATTTATTTCCTTTAACATAATACATTGAGTTTTAAGTTGTTTTTGTTTCTGTTGAGGGAGCCTCGCTACGTTGCCCAGGCTGGTCTTCAACCCCAGGCTCGAGCATTCCTCCTGCTTCAGCCTCCCCAGTAGCCAGGACTGCAGGCACATGCCACCACACCCAGCTCAAGTTGTACATTTAAAAGTATTTAAAGTGGATGCATTTTTATGTAACTTCTTTTTAAAAAACAGATATTCCAATGTCTGTGGGAATAATTGACACGAGGACAAATCCAAGCCAGTTAAACGCGGTGGAGTTTCTGTGGGACCCTGCCAAGCGCACGTCTGCTTTCATCCAGGTTTGGAGTGTTACATTATTTAGAAACATACTGCTCGACTGTTGGTCATAGTAAGAGTGAGTTTTTGACACCAGATACCAGTTTTTAAAAAATGCTTATTTGAACTATCATGTAGTGTCTTCTTATGCACAGTTAAAATGATTTACTCTACCAGTGTGTCATGTTTATAGATGTACATAGACTATGATAACGTGAAGCATTATTCAAATTGTTTTTGTCATCAGTCACAATAATCAAAATTTGAGAGTATTACTCTTGAACAAAAGCCACAGTTTAGAAAGATGATTGAAAAAAGTTTGAGGTTTTAAAATTCTTTTTACACATAAAAGTTTCAAATTCTCACAAATTCAGTAACAAATTTTCCATGTGCCCTTCGCCTGGCTTCAGCAGTTTTAGTAGTTCCCCTTTTGGTTATTGTTGGCACGCTTTAAAACAAATCCCAGGTATGGTTCATGTCAGTGTAATACCATGTATATCTAAGAGATAAATTTTAAAAGCAACATTATAGTATCTTTATATATTTTTAAAACAACAGTAATTCTAATACTTAGTATGTTCATATTTGTAAGTGGTGGAATTTCAACTACTTGAGTAGGTAATCTCCATATAAAAAAGGAAAACCATTACATTTCTGACCAGTCTAAGTAGCCCATGGTTTGCATCGACTGATAAAATCATTGGTTTTGTGCTCTTTAGTGGCCTATCAAACATTCCCATTGGTTGATAATCACTGGCACATGGTTATTTTTGTGTGCGTGTGTGGCATGGCGATTGAACCCAGAGCAGCTCTACCTCTGAGCTACACTCCCGGCCCCTGTTGTATTTTTATTTGCACATAGACTCTCGCTAGGTTGATGAGTCTCACTTGTTGGGACTGTCCTTTAACCTACAGTCTTCCTGTCTCAGCCCCCGATTGTTGGGATTGTAGGTGTGTACCACCACACCTGCTGACGTGCTTGAGTTTAGTTGAATATTTTCTCGTGCTGTTGGTGTGTTTGTCCAGTAGCATAACCAGTTATGTAGAGAATGAAGTGACCGCAAACCAGAACTTGAGGATCTCGGGCTGTGCGGAGGTCAATGTTCACGGGCAAGTTGTTTGAAGAGGGTATGTGTAGCCAGCAGAAACGCCGTTACTTGCTCTGTATGGTACCCGAAGGCTGTTTTCCCTGCTGGCATTCAGACAAGAGTGGAGGAGGTGTATTGATGAGTACAGGGTCCTGAGTAGACCCTGAAGGGCTGACCTGGAGAGTCTAGAATGGAGACAGGAAGGATAAGGTGGCTTTCTGGGTGGTAGAACTGCCCCAGGCACGCCGTCACGGGTCGATGTGTGCAGGGGCAATAGTAAGACAGTTGGCTGTCCAGAACGGGCACTGGCAGTAGAGGGCAGGCCACAGACTGCCCGGACCGAGCGAGGCTGCAGACCCGGCCCTGAGAGCCGGTGCTGTGCCTTCTACGCCACTGTACTGTTGTCCCCCGCTGGAGCAGGTGCTACATTAGAGGAGGGAGGCTGTAATGGAGATGAACTTGTTCTCAGCGAGTCCAGAATTACTAGATGGCCTTAAGACCTCAAGGAATTCATGAGAGATAATTTGGCTGCTTTGTGGGGTTCTTTGCAAGAATCTGAGTGTAGTGTGGAGTAGAAAGGCAGTCGGTGGGCAGGACCTCAGAGCACTTCAGCTGGAGTTGTTTTATAGGTGCACTGCATCAGCACAGAGTTCACTCCGCGGAAGCATGGAGGGGAGAAGGGGGTACCTTTTCGGATCCAGGTTGACACCTTTAAGCAGAATGAAAATGGGGAGTACACAGATCATCTTCACTCCGCTAGCTGCCAAATCAAAGTGTTCAAGGTAAGATGGAAACCAGGCTGACAGCTGTTGGGGTGCAGTGTGGCTTGCAAAGCTGTTTGCTGCCCGATGAATGAAATACTCTTGTTTTTCAGCCTAAGGGTGCAGATAGGAAACAAAAAACTGATCGAGAAAAGATGGAGAAAAGAACAGCTCATGAAAAAGAAAAGTATCAGCCGTCCTACGATACCACAGTCCTCACAGAGGTAATGTGACATGGTGCTTGGTTCTGGAAGAGAGCAGAGGTCTGCTTATTGGCGCTGCCTCTCAGATGATTCACAACGAAGGGGTGGGGAAGATTGGGTGGTAGCATGACATGATATTCTTTGAGGAATTTGTGGGGAAATAATTGCATTTGGGATTTTTTATGGATTAGTTGCCTGGGTGGGATCTTGAATGAAGATGCTGAAATCCCAATCAGGTCTCAGAAACAGACCTTAAACCTTGAAGTTGGCAAAGATTAAATGGGGCCTAGGATGTCCACTTGTCACTGCTGGGGTTTTGCATTTCCTTTAACTTTGAATCCTGTTAGTAATCCATTTGTTTAATTGGACTGCAGAGACATGCAGCAGGGTATGAGATCTTTCTCTGTATAATGAAAAGACATTGACCCCAATCTTTGGTGTTTGTCCAGATGAGGCTTGAGCCTATAATTGAAGATGCAGTTGAACATGAGCAGAAAAAGTCCAGCAAGCGGACTTTGCCAGCAGACTGCGGTGACTCTCTGGCAAAGCGAGGCAGTGTAAGGGCTTCTGCTTCTCTTTTCCTTGTGCAGTGTTAGATATAGGACCAGCTCCCACCGAAAAGTAAAGCCAAAACTGTTCTTGACGTCCATGTCTTGATTCGATTTGCTTTTGTTTAGACTTCCTGCTTTCTGTTTGTTCCTCACTGAGGAAAACTTCCTAAATCTAACACTTTAAAACAAAGCAAGGACGATGTTGACCATATGGGGTGGTTTTGGAGGGGAAAAGAAGACATTCAGAGATATGTGGTCCCCCCCTTCCTCCTTTGTCCTTCACACACACCTCCTTCAAGAGCACTGAATTTGGAAATTCCTTCTTTTTAAGTAGTAATCATTTTTATGTAATTAAAAAAGATGTTGCTTTCTCATGTGTATATCTGTTAAGAAAATTTTGTGTATACTTCAGTGATGGCAGCAAGCTTGATATTAACGTGTGCAGTACTCACATCCCTCTTCCTGCATGCAGCATAAGAATGTGCGTCTGTCTGTGCTCTTAAAAGCCCCTTGCAGCGCTGGTGAAGAAACACTGACTGCACTAGTGTCCCCCACTGGGCCCTGCCTTGTGACTTACTGCTCAGGTCAAAGTCGTGTTAACCCTGCGTCCCCCAGCGTGCAGTCGGGAGGGTGTGGTGGAGCTGAGCTTTATCACACGAAGTGTGACACATCTTTGTTTATGACATGACTCCTCATCTAGTAGTCCACAAAGGTACAGACTTAGATCAGCTGTGTACATGCAGTAAGTACAACACAGCCTCAGAGTTTACAGAGCCATTGAGTACAGTCTTCACTCTCACAGTGTTTGCCTTGCTAAGGTGCTAAGAACTGTCATTGCACTCCACACGTATTTGTGGTGAGTTGTAGTCCGACAGCCACTGTCACCGGCTCTATGCAGGAATTCCACCTCCAGTTTCAAGCGTGGACCAAAGCTCTGTTAAATGCTTCTTTATGTATTGATACTGATTTTAGTCTTTTTTTATTTTTAAAGTCAGGGTATACTTTTTTTATTACTAGGAATGGAACCCAGGGGCATTCTACTTCTGAGCTACACCCCTACCCCTATTTTTTAGTCTATTTATTTATTTATTTATTTATTTTGAAGCAGGATCTTACTGAGTTGCGAAGTGCCTCGCTTAAGTAGCTGAGGCTGTCTGCGCACTGCGATCCTCCAGTCTCCACTTCCCGAAAGCTGGGATTACAAGTGTGCACTACCACACCCAGCTAAACTGCTTTTTAAATTTTAAGTCAAACGCTTTTGGAACCACTGAATACTCTTTCTCCAATTGATACTCTTGTCCTCTTCTGATTCCCTGGCTGGAGACCCACAGATGTTCTTAGTCAATTTCTTTTGGGAGATCTGCGTAACACAAATCACTTTCGTCCCCCTGTTACGAACACTTTTAGGCAGTGTAAAGAAATAGTAATTCATAAATAAGTCTATTACAGCTCGGAGCTAATCTGAAGAGGAGAAAGTTGTTGGTAAATTCTTAATGATTCTTAACTCAAATCTAAAAGTGTGCAAAACGTCAGCAGTTCCCTGGCCTGGGATTTCGCATCTTCCTAGAGCGTTGCTTACTGCTCTGGCTGCGTTTGGTGTGGGTAAGGTGCTTCTACAGGTGGTGAGGGCTCATCTGGGAAAACTGTTTTTAAAAAGCAGAGTTCAGCTTAATCCATTAAAAAAAAAGTCTGCAGCACATTTTTAATATATTTGTTCAGATGCCTACAAAGGAAGGCCAGTATTTCTTAAAGCTGGCTTTGAGTCAGCTTTATGGAATGTGCAGACTTACGTGAAAGGGTGCTGAGGGCAGTGCTTCCACACTGAAGAGTTGCTGCGTGGTTCTCAGGAGATACTGCACAACAGAAACCGCAGTGTGTCTTGGTTTTTGATTGGCTCACACCAGGGCTGGCAGTTTTTGCAGACTGAAGTGGATCACCATTCTTTCATGTACATTCGCAGTGTACTGAAACTATAACCATAGGAACGCAGGCCTTTGTTAGAGCCTTTACATAGACTGTCTTGAGGAACACAGGCACCACACCACTGCTCAGCTTTGACAGCACTGCTGTGCTGGGGTGAGGCTCAGTGGCAGAGTACTTGCTTAGAATGTACGAGGCCCTGGGTTCTACCCACTGCACCACCAAAAGAAAACTACAGCACTCTCCACTGTTAAAGTCTAAAGTGTAAACATGGAGTGGGTGTGTGTATGGAGAGTGAGTCAGCTTGATCTCGCTCTTACTATGACGCTTCATTTTCTCAAGAAGCTGGCAGTAATGACCAAAGCAAATTTGGAGTTCAGTATTTTTTAATATTAAAATTGTTCATGATTTAGCTGGTTTGGTGATGTATGCCTATAATCCCAGTAGTTGAGGGGCGAAGGCAAGAGAGCCTAAGGTTTAGGGATTCAGACCCTGTTTCAAGATAAAAATACAAAGAAAGGGCTGGGGCGTAGCCTAGAGGCAGTGCTCTGGGTCCCACCACCCCACTTTTATGTGATCCAGACGTGTGTGCGGTGCTGTGGCATCTCGTGTTGGGTGAAGAGGATGGTGCTGCGGGAAGCCCTTCCAGTGTGAGTGTATGGCGCCCACAGGGACTGGACGTGCCGCCAGCTTGCGAGCTGTAACGCTGTGAGGTGACACTGAGGTGGGGAGGACAGCAAAGGCCCTTGTTCTAAAGGATGGGCATTGTGGTGTAAAATGATTTTTTTTTTTTTTTTTTTTGGCAGTACTGGAGATTGAACCCAGGCGCATTCTACCTCTGAACTACACCCCAGCCTTTTTCTTTTCTTTTCTTTTCTTTTCTTTTCTTTTCTTTTCTTTTCTTTTCTTTTCTTTTTGTTTTTTTTTGCGGGTCTGGGGGTGGAATCCAGGGGCATCCAACCTCCGAGCTACACGCCCTTTATTTTGAAACGGTCTCACTTAAGTTGTAGAGGGCCTCTCTAAATAGCTGAGTTTGTCCGCGAACCATGATCCTCCAGTCTCAGCCTCCCAAATGCTGGGATTAAAAGCGTGCGCCACCATGCCCGGCTCCCCAGCCCTATTTTTAACTCTTTATTTTGAAACAGGATCTCACTAAGTTGCAGAGGGCCTCACTAAGTAGCTGAGGCTGGCTGTATACCTGTGATCCTCCTGTCTCAGATCCCCAAGTGCTTGTATTACAAGCATGTGATAGATACCATGTCTGGCTCTGAAAGTTTGTGTGGTACCGGAGATGGAACCCAGGGGCATTGTACCTCTGAGCTACACCTCCAGCCCTAGTTTTTTTTTTTTTTTTTTTTAGTCTTTTTATTTATTTGTTTGTTTGTTTGTTTATTCATTTATTTATTTGTTTTTATGTGGATAATCTTTTTATTTTAAAACAGGGTCTCGCTGAGTTGCGAAGGACCTCGCTAAGTTGCTTAGGATGTTCCTGAACCTCGATTCTCCAGTCTCTGCCTACCAAATGCTGGACTTAAAAACGTGTGCCACCACGCCCGGCTTTCTGAAAGTCTTTTAATGATCACCCTAGTTAAAATTTAATTTTAAAAACTTCCTATTATCATAGATGTATGTGTGTGTGTATTCTTAGGGATGGAATCTCATGGCATTCTGCCTCTGAGCTCCACTCCCAGCCCAATTTTTTATTCTTTATTTTGAAACAGGGTCTCACTAAGTTACAGAGGGCCTCACAAGTTGTTGAGGCTTGCCGCAAACCTGCAATTCTCCTGTCTCAGCCTCCAAAATACTAGGATTATAAGCATGCTGCACCATACCCGCTGTCCCTTTTTTATTTTTATTTATATATTGTGATATAGGGAATTGAACCCTGTAGTGTTTTACCTCTAAGCTACATCCCCAGCCCTATTTTATTTTTTATTTTGAAACAGAATCTCACTAAGTTGTTGAGAGCCTCACTAAATTGCTGAGGATTGAACCTGGGATCCTCCTGTCTCAGCCTTCTAAGTACTGGGATTACAAGTGTGTGCCACCACACCCAGTTTACCACAGACTCTTGACTCAGGAATTTAAAACATATTATAGTAACAGTTTATGAAAAGACAAATCATACACATTCTGATACATAGTTATTTGTAATGATGGAAATACTTTGATAATTTTTCTTTTTTTAAGCAGTGTCTTTAAAAGACATGGCACTCTCTTGGAATCACCTGCCAAGAATCCCAGTGAAAAATCTTTTTGTATGGTCTAGATGGTTTTAGCACATGCCAGCTGACAATAGGTCCTCCTGAATTACTTTGAAAGCAAAGAATTGAAAACACCCTGAGTAGAGAAGAGCGTTCTTATCAGATCATGTGCTTTCTTTGTAACTACACTGGTGTCTTTGGATAGTCCTAAGACCCCAGAGCTGTGATTAGATATGATGCCTTTCTTTTGTAAAGTAGGGGAGGGGTGATAAAAGAGGAGCCTGAAACTGACAGCATCCTCAACAGATTGTAGCTGTAGAAAGGGTACTTGGGGAATTGGACTCCTCCCATCCTTCAGGGATGGAGACTTCTATTTGGGACTTCCTGGTCTGCTCAGCATGACTGGACTGGCTTTTCCAACTCTCCTAATTAGTGTGACCTGTGTCTTTGCTTTTATCTCTGGTCTGAGAAATGCAGAAATTCACTGTATCCCTTCCAGAAAGCATAACTAAATACACATGTGGGCAGATGGGGACGGCTGATGTCCTGTGATGTCTAAGTTGGGGATTATTGATGTTAGGGGAGCTGGTGCAGCTGCCTCTTGGCCAGAGCACGGCCCTGCCCAGGCCATCATGGGACATCAGAGCTTTCTCGGGAACCCTTTCTTGTCTCTGCTGCTGTCAGACCTTGCTAGGTGCCTGTTGGGGATTGACACAGGGTGCTGGTAAAAAGGGAGGTGAAAGCAAATTCTGCTGAAGTGTGTATCTAAAATGCCTTGTGAATGTTAGCTGCTGTCATCCGGCCTTCTCTAAGATTAGTCAGTGTCTAGACGCACGCAGCAGGTGAATTTGACTTGTCTGAGGGTACATGATGAGGGTCAGACGTCTTTCCTTTTATAATCTTATATTTGGTCAGACTAAAGAGTGAATTACAGAAGTGTTTCTTCCACCTACTTAAAAGGCATCTCATTAATTCATTTCTGCTTTTATCCTCAGTGCTCTCCATGGCCTGATACCCCCACCACCTATGCGAATACCAGCCCTTCACCCGCGCCCACGTTCACCTCCTCCCAGCAGAGCACGTGCAGTGTCCCAGACAGGTATCTGGTTTGTGTCATCATGTGCCTGCGCTCACCGTGCTCACGCTCCTTCAGGCCCCATCCTCTCCATTGTGACCACCGGGTACTCCGTGCGTCTGAAGTGTGCAGCGGCGGGGAGTAGCCTGTGCCCGTGGACGGCCGTCGCTTCCCGCTGACTGCCTGGCTGCAGCTAGCCCACGCCTCACGGCTGCACAGCTCTGCTGATCTAGGAAGGGGCAGTTTCAAGATATAGCCAAGATACTGTCTTTGCAAGATTAAAGGTGTAGTGGTAATGGGGTTCACAGGCACAGATAGGGTGAGTTGTTAAGATAAAGCTTTGACCTTAATATGTAAAGATTATAGCCAGGTGTGGTGGCACACGCTTATCATCCCAGTACTTGGGAGGCTGAGACAGGAGGATCACAGGTTCGAAGCCAGCCTCAGCAACTTAGGGAAACTATGTTTCAAAATAAAAAAATGACATCAGTGAGGGGGTGTGGCCCAGAGGTAGAAGGCCCCTGGGTTCCATCCAAAAAAGTGAGGATTATATTTATTACAGAGGACATTAGTCTTTAATGTTTGTTATATCAAATGGGTTAATTTCTGACCAATTTCTTTTCTCTCTCAACAGATACTATTTTTTATTGAACTTTAAATTAAAGGGCTTTCAGTTTCTAAAGATTTAGTTAAGCTGGACACACACTTGTAATCTCAGTGCTTGGGAGGCTGAAACGGGAGGTTCGTAGGTTCAAGACCAGGCGTGGCAACTTAGCAGGACCCTGTTTCAACATTAAAAAATGAAAAGTGGGTGTAGCTCAGAGGTAGAATGTCCCTGGGTTCAAATTCTAGTACCACAAAAACAAAAAACTGTGGTTTAGCCAGGTGTGGCGATGTATAATTTTAATCCCAGTTACTCAGGCTGAGGCAAGAGGATTGCTAGCTCAAGGCCATCTGGCAACTTAGTGAGACCCAGTCTCAGAATTTAAAAAGGGCTAGGCATATTCCTCATGGGCGGAGCCCTCTGGATGCAATCCCCAGTACGATCAAAAAAGAAAAATACTGTGGGTTTAGATTCTATTATTGGGCCTTTTTTTTCTTTAAAGGAGGTTTGGCCTAACATATGGATATAGATCTAGCTATTTTGTTTTATTGTTATTGATGTCCTGGGGATGGAACCCAGTGGTAATGCATGCTCAACAAGCACTCTACCATTAAGCTACATCCCAGCCCTTTTACATTTTTATTTTGAAGCTGGGCATTGTAATACATGCCTATAATTTTAATACTCGAAAGGCTAAGACAAGAGGGTCATCGGTTTGAGGATGGCCTCGACATGTAGTGAGACTCATCAACTTAGTGAAACCCTGCTTCGGATCAAAAAATGAAGATGGCTGGGGGTGTAGCTCTGAGGTAGACTCTTCTGACTCCCCTGGGGTCCCATCTCCAGTACTACTACGTGTGTGTGTGTGTGTGTGTGTGTGTGTGTGTGTATACACTTTTTTTTTTTTTTGTGGTACTGGGGTTCCTGGAAACCCTTCTACCTCCGGGTTATATTCCCAGACCTATTTTTTTTATATTTTTATTTCAAAACAGGGTCTCTTAAGCCAGCAAAGCTGGCTTCAAAACCTGCGTGATCCTCCTGTCTGCCTCCCAAGCGCGGGAATTACAAGCGTGCACCACCACTCCCAGCCAAAATATTTTTTTGGGGGGGAGAAAGGATCTCACTTAAGTTCCCAGGTTGGCTTCAAACATCCGCTCTTCCTGCCTCGGGTCCTTGAGTAACTGAGCTTCAGGCTGCGCTCTCCTTATTTCCTATCTTCCACTGGCAAATGAGACTCCTGGGTGGTGGGGCGGGAGCAGCCTCTTGGGTCTGATGCATCCTGACGGTTCAGAGGTGCCCTCGAAGGCCTCCCGTTCCTGGGGGTCTTTGCTGGAGAACGAATATGGAGTCGTTCTGAACTGAACATTTCCATTTTTGGGAAGTTTTTTACTGTGGAAGGAAAATTGAAAACTGTGACCTTAAGGGAAAAGGTTCTCTTGTTTTATACTCTGATCGTGCTGACCAAAAGAACAGACACAGCTGTGCTTTCCCCTGTGTAGATGCAGAAGCTGGGAAGGCAGCTTGTGCTCCTGTGGGTTACTGCGCTTTAAGAGGAAAGAGCGCTTGTGGGCTCAGAGAGGCTGGGAGGCCCGGGGGCAGCTGTGCTGTGGGAGAGGCTCTGTTGGTTCCTGGGCAGGCCAGCCAGAGCAGTCTAGAGGTTCTGTGACCTTGGAGACGGTTGTGAACTCGTGCACCTGCTGGTTGAGCTTCCTGGGTAGTTCTGAGAACCGCTGTGTCCCGGTGTGCCCAAGTGACCAGACAGACAGATCCCTGTCGGGAGTGGCGTGGGGTCAAGTGAGCGGAGAATGCTGCGATCAGTCGGCGTAATGAAGCTAGTGACTGAGGAGCCACGAGGCGTCCGTTGTCAGTGGAGAGGTTTGTCTGTTTCAACACAAGGATAGTGGTACAAGTTTGTTTACTCTCATTAATCATGGGTTCAAATTTTAGTTAAAGGAAGATAAATATTTTTGCTTAGGATCATTATACTCTTTCATATAGCTGATGTGTTTTGTGGGGGGTGGGTACTGGGAATTGAACCCAAGGTCGTTCTACCTCTAAGCTCCTCCCAGGCCAATTTTATTTTTTACTTTGAAACAGGGCATTGCTAAGTTGCTGAGGCTGGCCTCAAACCTGTGCTCCTCCATGGTGGTGTGGACCACCATGCCTGGCTTTATTTTTGGTTTTCCATACTTGGGATTGAACCCAGGGACTTTCTACCTCTGAGCCACACCTCCTGCCCTATTTTGATTTTTTATTTTGAAATAGGGTGTAAGTAGCGGAAGGCCTTGTTAAGTTGCCGAGGTTGGCCTCGAACCTGCAAATCTTCCTGTCTCAGCCTCCCACATGCTGGATTACAGACGTGTACCACTACACCCAGTTTACTATTTTCTTTTTTTTTTTCTTTTTTGCGGTTTGGGGATGGAACCCAGGGGTATTTGACCTCCGAGATGAGCTACACCCCCAGCCCCATTTTTTATTCTTTATTTCGAAACAGGGTCTCACTAAGTTGTGGAGGGCCTCACTAAGTAGCTGAGGCTGTTCGTGAACCGCGATCCTCCGGTCTTAGCCTCCCGAATGCTGGGATTTCAGGGTGCACCTCCACACCCGGCTTACCATTTTCTTACAATAACTTGTTTTGAAGCTATTTTTAGCTGTGTGTGTATGTGTGTGTGTGTGTGTGTGTGTGTGTGTGCACGTGTGTGTGCACATGTGTGCGCACGCGCTGGGGATTGAACCTAGGGGCCTTCCTTTGAGCTCCACTCCGCTATTTTATTTCTCAGTTTTTCAAAGTGTCTCACTAAGGCACAGAGGGCCTGGCTAAGTTGCTGAGGCTGGCCACAAACCTGCGATCCTCCTGTCTCAGCCTCCCAAGTTACCAGGATTACAGGCGTGCACCACCACGACCAGCTAGCTGTTTATGCTGATTTCTTGTTTTTCCTAACTAAAATGAATGTGTATCCTTCTTCATATTTCTGCACCCCTGTGTATAACTGGAGGGCCCTTTTTCACAGAACTTGAATTTCTCATGAAAGCAGAAGGGGAAGGCACAGACGAAGAGGGCTTCTGTGTCCTCATCTCACACTCACCATGGCCTGCTGCCTGCGCTCCGCTGCACACGCACAGCTCTCTCCAGTGTTGCCTTGAAGTCAGCTGGTTTAGTAGCCTTTTGTGTCTTGATTTTTGAAAAAAGTATAAATCATTTTTCCTTCCTTCTTCTTTCTTCCCAGCAATTCTTCTTCCCCAAATCACCAGGGAGACGGAGTTGTGCAGGTGTCTGGTGAAGTAAGTATCTTTTACCTAAAGCCATTAGATGTGTTCAGGGCCCTACTTTTACACATTTCTGACAGAGCTACGTCAGGTGGATTGCTGAGTAGTCAGACTCAGTGTTCTTGGGTATTGAAACTTTGAAGATCATACCAGTGACTTAGGTTATTTTTTTTGTTGGCTTGAATAATTTCATCTATTTATGTTCACTTTCTTTGTTAATAGCAAATTCAGCCTTCAGCTACAACCCAGGAAACACAGCAGTGGCTGCTCAAAAATAGATTCTCTTCCTACACAAGACTGTTTTCTAATTTTTCAGGTATGCTTCTGTGTGTGTGCACGCATGAGAGAATGTTTTGTTTGTTTCTGTGCCTCTATTAGCCATATATGAAGTTTGCAAAGAAATATATACATACACACACATACAGGGAAGTCCTGTGAATCTGTTCGTCACTCACTGCCTCCCAGGAGTATTTTGCACAGCTATTTTATATTGTAAAAGCCAGGAGATTAACATTGGTAAAATCTACCAAACTTGTCCACGCCCATTTGTGTGCATATGTATTTAGCTCTATATGATATTCTTTCACTTTAAGTTTATTTGGAAATAGTTTCTGCTTTCCAGGAAGCTACAAAGATAGTCCTGAGCTGACCTGGTGTCCCGTGAGGCTGCTCACATAGCCGTGGTGCAGTGTCAGAGCTGGGAGGCTCCCGGTCCTGCGTGGGGCCGACGAGTCCGCGCATGCCCATATCCGTGTGAGCCACTGCGGTGCAGACACGACTTCGGCTTCATCACATGCGCCTCCCTGTGCCGCACCTTATATCCCTTCCACGCCCCTTCCTCCAGCACTCAGCTTTTTCTTGTCTTTTTGGTTTTGCCATTTCAGGAATGTTATATAAATGAAATCATAATAGTATGTGACCCGAAATTGGCTTTTTTCCCTTCGGTCTCCTGATCTCAAGATCCCCCGAGTTGTGTTGTGTGTGTACAGTGTGGTCCTTCTTATCAGCGCAGTACTTGTGTGCATGCCCAGTGTGGGTTGTATGCTCTACTGTCAGTTCTCTTGCCTTGTAAGCTCAGGGAGTGCCTGGGTGGGATTTGGAGAAGGTGCGGGCAGTGCGCCTGGTGGTATGGTGGGGCCCAGGTAGAGAAGAGTAGGTGTACTGGGTTGGGCAGGGCGGCTCCTTCCACATATATTGGCCCAGTGACCCTTGCCCGTGGGAAACTTTCTAAGACATCTTGGCTAAATGTTCTTGGGAAACACTGGTTTACGGTGAAGTACAGCGAGCTTTCCTTTCGCCCTGGTGCTATGATGGTTGGAATGCCGCCTGGTTCCTACAGAACAGAACGCATGTGCGCTCAGCCTCACACAGAATGTGGTCTCCTCTCCACGTGCAGGGTTGTGTGCAGTGAGTACTCATCCCCGTGTGGTGCTGTCTCAGAAGCCCACGAGTCATTTGCTAGCCGGGATTCACACTTGTGTAGGGTTAAATAAAGCCTTTATGTGTGAAGCGCTAGACATTGTCAACCTCAGCGGGGCAGGAGTGGGGTCACCTTGAGCCCATGGGGCCAGGTGCCAGAAAGCAGCCTCAGAGAAGCTTCCAGCAGTGGGAAGGAGGCAGTCGGGCCAGCCGGGTCAGCCTTTGGAGGTCTAGGGGTAACGAGGCTCGGCCTCTGGCCTTTTCCCTCACCTGGGACACTCTGGAGGGAGGGAGGGGAGCTAGCCACTGGGCCATTGGTGCTGATGGCGAATGGCGAGGAGCGCACCCCCTGGGCACTCGCTTGAGGAAGGGCTGTGCTTGCGGCCATCTGTCCGTCTCTGTGTGCGCTGTGCATACACCTGTTGTCTCAGCTGAGCGCTGCTTCTGAGGTGTGGACTGCGGGCCACAGTGGAGAGAGGAGAGCCTGTTTCTTCACCTGACTCCATAAAATGACTCTATTAAGGCTCATGTCTCGTGGAAGTTATGCTTCTTTATTCATTTTTTGTACATACTAGAAATGTATTAGGCTTTGACATCTGGGCTTTTAGAAACAGGAAGATAACCCGTTACCTTGTTACCTTTGGAGGGAGACACTTGTCATAAGAGCTCTGCCTTCATCCCAGAAGCCATCTTGACCCCCAGGAAGTGCATCTTGACATTGGTAGAAGGGTAAAAAAATACTCTGGACACATTTAACATAGCAGAGAGGATATGATGAAGGGACCCCACTATAGCACCTCCAGCTTCAGAGCAGACCCACCTCTGTTGTCTTCTTTCCACTGCTCTCGCGTGTTTCTGTCATATTTTAAGGCAAATCCTTGATACCTTGGCATTTGTACCTACCGGGAATAACGTGCGCTTCCCTGCTGTTCAAGCTGCCCGCTGTGACCGCGTCCTTACGAAGCTTGGCACAACCGTGCATGTTGCATGTACAGGGGGCCTGGTCCTCGCTCTGCTCCCAGCTCACTGTGTGACTCAGGGAAAGTCCCACTTTCTCTTGTGAAATGAAAGACTGTTCTGGGTGATATCAAGACGCATCTTATCTGGGGTCAGAATCAAGTATAGTCACAGCCCCACCACTAGGTAAAGGACGCAATGAGAACCAGCACTGGGAACAGGGCTCTGTGGGGCCTGCACACTGGCGAGGCTTTCCAGGATATCGAAAAGCAGCTTTGTCTTTGAGGATGCGTGCGCGTGCAGGATGCTTGGCATTGACATTGTTTTGAAGGACATTTAACCATAAAGAGAGAGGACTGTTAAGCAGCAAGTTACACATGTTCTTTTTCATTTCTGGAAACTTTTTGCTGTTCTCCAGGTGCCGACTTATTAAAACTGACAAAGGAAGACTTAGTTCAAATCTGTGGTGCAGCCGATGGAATTCGGCTCTATAATTCACTGAAGTCAAGGTAAAATACTGTGGGCCGTCTTGTGTAAAATATGGCTGTGCCTCGCCTCGCGTGGGGGTTTGGGCAGAATGTGTTTCCATGCTAGGCTGGCGTGTGCCTGTGCGCACCGTCGAGCATCGGAGCGGCGTGCTCACCGGAAGACTGTTTTGTGTACACCTTCAGGCAGGCCCAGATATGATGCAGGCACTGATGAGGGCAGAGGTAGACTGTAAGACGGGTAGCAATGCACATGGGCAGTACTGAGTTCTTGAAGACGACTGGGTTTGTTGCCAAGAAAACAAAACTTCTAATTTAGGTGAGCTATACAGAATCTATGGTTTTCAAGGTCGTGACTGTTAAACAGTTATTAAAATTGTAAACTTATAATTGTGAATTAAAATGACAGAACTGTAAACTGTGCTACTTTTAAGATCCCCCTAGTACCGTTGCTATTACTAGACTTGTGGTGTAAGAATTCCATTAAAATTGACTCTTACTGCTTTTAAATTGCTTACTTACTCTTGAAACTTAAATTGACCAGCATCTGACTGACCATCTCAATGGTTTAGAGTCTGGATCATCATATTAGACCACCTGTGATAGCTGGTGTGAGGTGTGTGGTTTTACATTTTTATTAGTACATTATTTTGTATAATGAAATAACACCGTACAGTTCTCATAAGGAAATAGAACGTGCACACGTGTCAAGGCGGCTTTCTGTCCTCGCTCATCTCGGCATCTTCTGGTTACAGGTCAGTTAGGCCCCGGTTAACCATCTATGTCTGCCAGGAGCAGCCAAGTGGCGCGCCTGGGCAGGCACGGCGGCAGGCTGCAGGCGGCGGCGAGAGCGGTGGCACGCCCTACGGTGGGTACCAAGGGCGTCCAGCACTGCTCCTTGCGGGGCAGCGGCTCTAGGACTGAGGCTGGGAAGAGAGGAGAGCGCAGCCTTTCTCAGCTATTTCTGCCGTGCCCTGGGTCTCTTGTTATATGACCCTTTATGCCAGAAATACCTAACCACCGAAAGGCCAGCTTGCATGCTTTGAGGGTTTTGCCAGCCGTTTCCCCCATAACGCTCAGACTTATTGAAATGATGACGCTAACATTGGTGGTTTAACAAAAATAAAAGCCCCATAACCTCCATTTTACCAAATAGAGAAGGGACCCTTCCGTGTCCCACGCAATAGCCCTGCGCGTGCGGACTCGCCTCAGGCAGGGCCTGGCACCAGGCTCCGTGTGCTCCGTGCCAAGCGGCGGCTTCTCGTCCCTCCTCAGGGTCTGTCTGAATTCTACAGTACAGTGCTGGATTAAGGCAGAGATAAAAACATGGTCCTTCTTTCTTTGAATATAGCCTTTTAAAAAACAGCAAGCATTTTAATTCTAAACCATATGTTTTCTCATTTGTAAGGTGGGTATATGGTAATATTATTCTCACATTTTTAAACACAGTGAGGGGCATCATGCTCAGAATTTTAAAGAAACAATGTGTTAAAATAATTAAGAGGCAATTATTTGCCCTGATAATAGGTAGAGAGCTCTGAAAAATACCTAATGGTTAGAATTTTACTGAAAAATCAGAAAGACGGCAATAACAATTATGTACGTATCCGTTTAGTATGGTTTTTTACCCTCCAGAGGCATGAATACCAAGATTAAAGATACAGGTTCCTAATCTTAAAGGATCTCTGTGAATCACCAAGGTTCTGTACATAACTTGCATATCATCAATAGTGGTACATTTTGAAAAATTTCTGGCAGTGCTGGGGATTGAATCCAGGGCCTTGTGCATCCTTGGCAAGTGCTCTACCATGAGCTACACCCCACGCCTAAGAGTGATCTGTTTGGAAGGTGCACCGTGAGTTTTTATACAAGAGTGTATGCAAATAGTGGAGACCTTAACCCTAGGTCAAAGGTCAGCAAACTTTTTTCCATAAAAAGCTAAGTAATAAACATTTCCAGCTTTTCAGCCCTATACACATTCGACTCTGCCTCTAGACTACTCAACTAGCCAGTATGTAAATGATAGGTATGGCTATGTGCCAATAAATTTTATTTAGAAAATAAATGAAGGGCAGGAATTTGATCCATGCTGCTGTGGTTTGGTAACCTTGGCTCCGGGTCATCTCTACAGGTCCTAATTTTAGTTCTAAATTGTAAACTTTTCATAATGTATAGTTAGTAAAGGTTTCTATACCTAATTACTGCATACAATAAGGAGAACTCGGCTTGTTTGGGGAGACAGAATATTCCTGATTCACATCTGGCTTGAATCCAGTATTGAGTAGAACATCAGCAGTCGGGCTCACTATAAGTGTGCACTGTGCGGTCAGCACCTGCTGGTGGTTGCATGTACCAGAAATGCAGACCCTGGGACGGCTTGCCTTTCTGTAAAAGAGAGCCAGGCTTTCAGTGTCCATATCCTGAACTTTTAATAGAGTATAGTCTATGTTATTTTTAGTGGTATGTGTGGTGGGGATTGGTACAGAGAGCTTGTATTCCTTAGGATAAATTTCCAGTAGTAAGGTTACTGGAAAAACTGTTATCCTCCCAGGGTTCTTTTTACATATTGCCAGAAATACTTCTTTGTGTGTGTTGGGTGGGGGACACTGGGGCTTGAACCCAGAGGCAATCTACCCTCAGCCCTAGTTTATTTTTATTTGGAGACAGGGTCTCACTGGGTTGATGAGAGTCTCGCTACGTGCTGATGCTGTCCTCGAACCTGTAATTCTCCTTGTCTCAGCACTTATAAGTACTAGGATTACAAACGTGTCAACACACTCAGCTGAAATACCTATTTTTAATAACACCTTTCATAGGTGTAAGCTATGTATCATAAATTTTTTCCATTATAATATGTAATTCAGTGGTAATTCATAAATTTACAGAATTTTAGCCATTGTCACAGTCAAGTTTGAGTCCCATTACCCCACAAAAATCCCCCTGTGACTGTATGTAACCCATCCCTGTTTTAATTTTTGAACATAAGACATGTTCACTGCAGAAAAATATACATAAAAATTAAAACCTTTAACCTTTTCTTTCTTTTTTTTTTTTTTTTTTTTTTTTGGTGGTACTGGGGTTCCTGGAAGCCCTTCTACCTCCGGGCTACACTCCCAGACCTATTTTATATTTTTGAAACAGTGTCTTTTACACCAGCGCGACGGGGATTACAGGCGTGCGCCACCACGCCCAGCTTAACCTTTAACCTTTTTATACATAGATTACTGATGATGTTTATTAAGTCGCACATGTGAGCATAAATAATATATTCTTATATTTCAAGTGAGTAAGTTAAGTATTTTAAGGTGGTAAGGGTGGGAAAAACGTGTTAATTTGTTCTGACTTAGAAGTTTCAAATTTTATTTCTTTGGTTCTTTGAAACCTGTGTTCTACATACAGATATGTATAAAGCAGATCAAAGATTATTGGTAAAATACTGTGTTGTTTTTCTTTTTAAATTTCAGTTTACCATGCAATCTATTTGGAAGAAATGGCTGCCTCAGAAGTTGCTCGAAAACTTGCACTGGTGTTTAATATTCCTCTCCAGCAAATCAACCAGGTTTACAGACAGGGTCCCACTGGCATTCACATTCTCGTTAGTGATCAGGTAACGAGCAGGCCCCTCGTGTTTCCCGTTCATATCACTCTTTGCTTTTAGGTATATCTTTGTCAAACTGTAGAAGAATCCTGTGATCTCTTTTGCAAGTACTTAGAATCGTTTTCAAAGAATTGGGTGTCAAAATTTGATCACCAAGAGTTCCGGGCGTCCTGGTAATAAGGACGGCAAGTTGGGGAAGTGGCTTGGGCCCCCAGGAGTCCTCCGAGCTCAGTCACTTGGTGGGGGCTCAAAGGTCAGTGGCGGCTCTGTCCCTTGTTACAAGGCACAGACATGTCCTTCCCCCATCCATTTACATTTAAACACGTAAAGTTAGATGTACATCTCGCTTCTCACATGCATGTGCAGTAACAGGCAGACAGTAGTAGAATACTCTGCAGGTTTTTAACTGAGAGTTGCTCTTCCCGGGAGCTGGCAGGAAACGCTCCCCAGGGGTCACACAGCAACTGCTCTCAGGCCCCGGGGGTGGGGGCGGCAGGTGAACTTCTTTACCATCTCACCCTGCCTTCAGGAAGTGTGTTGGCCATTCGAAGCTGTCCTCATACCAGAAAAATAGGTAGACACCGATGTTTTCCTTTACAATTTTGAATCATTGCTAGTCAGTACAGAAGGACAGCTGGATCCTAATTACACTTAACACATCTTTGTTTTTCCAGATGGTTCAGAACTTTCAAGATGAGAGTTGTTTTTTATTCTCCACAGTCAAAGGTACTTTGTGTGCACGCGTGTCTTGAAAATGCTGGGGTCATACAGGACAGTGCGTGCCTGCAGTGAGGAGGTCTGGTGCTCGGTCTTGAAAACGCTGCCTTGGAGAAAGGCGGGAAATGAATCACAACGAGCCCAGGGCGTTCTACCTCTGAGCTGTTACTATTACTTTTAAACAGGGTCTTGCTAAATGGCTGAGGCTGATCTTGAATCCGCATCCTTCTGCCTCACCCTCCCTAGTCCTGGGTTATTCAGGTGTCACAGGGCCCAGCTAGCCACATTTTTAACAGGAGTCAGTCCTGAGCCAGCACTGGCTTGCCTTGTGTCAGACACCAAGCTCTTAGTCCAGGTGACACCTGCTCTGGTGGTCCCAGACAAAGTTCCCGATATTTTAAGTGCCGTGAAGTGGTAGGGAAGTGTGGGCAGGCTCACTTAGGGATCAGGGAGGGGCACCCGAGCTGTGCAGAGGCTTCTCCAGAGAGGAGACGCGGGCTATGGGGTAGCGTCCAGGGCAACGTGGGACGTGGCTCTGTGAAGTCCTGCAAGGGGGCCGCGCTGCTGCCAGGTAAATGGAGGCAGGCCCAGCACACGGGGCTGGAGAGGATGGTCACTGGGGGTTTATTTGAAGTGGATCAGGAATTCAGTGGCGGGGCTTCAGCCTAGGGTGATACGATTAGATTCCTTCCACTCTAACAACTCTGGAGACCTCTCCAGGCAGGGGACATGTCTTCCAGAGGCCTAGGCTCTGCGCTGTAGGCAGAGGAGCTGCCACTGCTGGTGCTGGCTGAGAGCCGCCGGGCAGGTGATTCTCGCCCTCAGCCTCCGGCTCTTGCTCCCCTCACCCGACAGAATCGGCCAGTGGCGTGGCACCGCCGAGACTCAGCCTGGCTCCCAGAGGCGGGTTGTCTAAACTGTGCACAGTGTCCTAAGGGAAGTCCAGCTGGTGCCAAGTAGTCAACTTTTTTCTCCAGAATTAGTTGGAGGAAATGTCTGAATTGGGGTAGGGGTTGCAGATTTCAGTTTCTGGTACTCTTGACTTTCTAAGCCTGGTTTTAAAAGTGCTCTCTTTTTCTGCAGCTGAAAATAATGATGGTATCCACATAATTTTGAAATGATGTCTTAAGTAGAGTGAACTCGATCCAGTACCAAATAAAGTCACACAAAGTGTGTGAAGACTGAATCCAAGGAGTCTTGGAATTGGATTTTACCCTATGATGTTTCATATTGAAAACACAAGTTGACCTTCCTCATGAGCGGTATGAGAGGCACCTCACCGTCAGGCACCGCCACTGCGCCTCCGCGAGCGGGGACGTGGGACGCAGGAGCGGCGTGGCTGCCGCCTCCAGCAGAGCCAGCGGACGCAGCTCCCAGACGAGCCTTCCCTGGCTTTTTACACTGTATGCGGTTTGGAAATGAATGTAAAACTTACCATGGGCATTTACCTTTCTGTGCCAGTTTGGCTTTTATTGCCTGGACCTTGTGCTGACCTGGGGAGGAGATGGGACAGTGCTGGCCAGACCGCTGCACGAATCTGTCTGGAGAGATGCCCTGTGCCGATGTGGCGGTGGCGGTCAGGTAAGAGGCTCAGCACCTTCTCGGAAGAGATCGTGTCTGAGGACGGAGGCCTGCTGTGATGGTGCCAGACCAGAGGACCCAAGCCAGGAAGAGGCTTGAAGCAGACTGCGTTATCAGGAGTACCTTGCTGGGAGGATCAGTGTAAATCCTGATAGGTACAAAGACTTTTGTGCTTTTGCTTTCTCAGATTTACTGAAAAACCTTTTTTGCTTCTGTTTCCAATTTTAGCATTTTAGTTTCTGGATTTCCGTTTTTGAAGCCTCCTTGCTTTTTAAAATCATGTGGTTTTCTTCCTCATGTTCCTCCCCTCTCCATCTCTACCCCATGCCCTCCTGTTTTACACATTTTTAAATCCCTGCCCCAACATTGGAAGCAGGGACGTAAGGCGAAGCAAAGCCTTGCTGTTGGCGCTCCCGGCACAGTGGGAGGGGTCTGTAGTGAAGGTGCAGTTGCTGGTGGAGCCGCGCGATGGCGCACACTGTAAACGCAGGGCTGGGGAGGCTGAGGCAGGAGGATGGGGTTGCCACCAGCTTCAGCTCCTTAGTGAGGCTCTGCAACTTAGTGAGACCCTGTTTCAAAGTAAAGAATAAACAATAGGTCCGGGAGAGTAGCTGGGAGGCAGAATGCCTCTGGGTTCAATCCCAAGCACCTCACACACACAAAAATAATAGTAATTGATGGACACACTAGATATCATAAATCTAACACTAAAATGTACCAAAAAGAAATCCTTATGTCTCCTCGAATAGTGAGCTTCAGTACAATCACGGATAGACACCCTGCTGGTTATGGGCTGCCTCTTCCGGCTCCTGTGACCTACCTGCCTGCCTGCCTCCCTCCCTCCCTCCCTCCACTTTCCCGCGCTCGGCTCGTCAGCTAGCGTCTTTGAGGCCTGAAGTTTTAAAATCTTCTCCTTCCTTTAATGAGAGCATCTCTACCCCTTTCTTTGCTCGACTGTTTTGGCCTTGAATGTACTACTTGATCTTCACCTTTGTTCAGGTGGGTGGAATGATTCATTTTAAGTTAGAAGTCTCTCCCAGAAGATAAACTTGAGTGGGTAAAGTCTTTGGCGTTTTATGTTTTATTCATAAGGGGGTGTTTGCTATGAGGAAGCCCGGCCTCACCGTCCGCCGGGGTGGGATGTGGGGCTCCCCTGGGCCTGCCCTTGGCCCCTGGCCACTTGCTGTCTGTGCCGGTCACCTGGGCAGGGGCGGGCTGCACTCCTGAGTATTTGATAGTTTGTCTCTTAGCATTCCTTCTGGGTCTCATGATTTATGGAACAATAAATGTCATTTAATGCTGTGTGCTATTTTGAATTCCTCATCAGGTTTTAGAAGTGGGGTAAAAATACAAGTCATTAAACTTGAAATTATACTGAGTGGCATTGAACAAATCATTTGTCCCAGTGAAACAGGTTAAATTATGGCACCAGCAAATTTGCTACTTTGTTTTTAATAGTGGGATGTACACATTCAGCATAATAAATGTTTTCCCGTTGTTTTGCAGACGTGTCTCATTTAAAGTCTCGGTCCTTGCTAGCTTCATGTCAAGGTAGTCAAGGGGCCGAGCGCTCAGACCTGGGCACGCCGCACACAGGCCGGGGAGGCTGGCTTCCGTGGCGGTGTGTTCCTGTACCTTCTCGTGAGGCGAGGGGCTGCGTCCCAGGACTGTTCTGTGCTTACGGAGGAGCCGGCCGCGTTTCTTATAGGAGATCCTCCTGTTTTTTGTAAATGAGGTCACTGAGCGTCAGCCCAGGAGTTGTGATAGATTATATCCTCGCTTAACAGATAATGTCTAGAAGACTGGCCGTTCATGGTTGGTTGTTTCTGGTGCTGAGGGTTTAACCCAGGCAAGCTCTACTACTGAGCTATACCTCCAGCCCTATTTTTTTTTTTTTTAACAGGGTCTCACTAAGTTGATGAGAGTCTCAATATTTGCCGAGGCTGCCCTCAAACCTGGATCCTCCAGTCTCAGCCTCCCAAGTACTAGGATTATAGGCATGCACCACCATGCCCAGCTTAGTTTTTAATAGAAGCTAATTCATAATTATTAAAGCGAGTTTGTTTTATGTGCATTTGTTAACAGCTTCCTGCATAAGTCATTTCCCCAAAAGGAGTGTAAATGAGTGTCTAAAGACACAAGGTTCAGCGTAGGGAATGCTGGGATGTATCAGAAGGCATTAAAACATCAGTACTTTAATTCTGCCCTGAACCGCGCTGACTGTTCCTGGGCACACACCCAACTTCTCTACCTAGAATACCACTGCGGCCCACGTTTGTGGAAAGGCCTGGCACTGTCCACAGTCGCAGCAGACATGTCACTTCTGCTGTTGGCATTTCTCCGGTTCTCAGCCCTTCACTTTGAGGGCTGACGGCAAGGAAGAGTCAGCTCCCATGAACACCCAGGTCGCAGTGAAGGTGGTGATGGGTTCTTGTTCTTCAGTAAGATCTTAACTGTGGGCGGCACAGGAAGCAGGACCGGCCACAGCAGGGAGTGGGGAGCAGTGGAAGGTTCGGCTTTGCAAAATGGTTTTGCTCAGATTCAGATCACAGCAATAAAACCCTTTGACCTAACTCTGTTATGCACTGCAACGGTTTATTATTCAATTCTTAGGAGTCTAAAAGGTGCCAACACTTTACTGAATTTAAGTGTGTAAAGTTTTTGAATAGTTCTGGTGTAACCTGATTTATAAAATTTTAAAATAAACTTCAACAAATATCACATCCATTCTACATGCATCCATTCATTATTTTTAATTGATTATATTATAGATAAGCTGTAATTCTGTTTAAGGTCTCAAGTTTGGTGAGAAATGTGGACATATTTAGCTTTTTTCCTTTAACAAAAATGTATTGTCTGTAGCGGATGCCAGGTCCTGTAATTTGCAGTCAGGCAACATAACTGAGTTGCCGAGTTTTGTTTTGGTGCCTGGAGATGGACGGGACAAGCTGACCAGAGCCCGCTCTGCCCACGTGAGGGTTCTCTTTCTTTGGTGTCTCATGGAAACCTATTAACATACCCTCCACGGAAGTTTCCACATAGAAAACTGTCAGGCGCTAGGAATGCGCAGTGCAGTCGCTTTGAAAGTCAGAAGTCCAGCTAATCAACATGGGACCGCTGTGAATTAAAGTAGGCCTCTGGCCTAGGAAACAAACAGGCTGTGCTTCTGCTCATCTTGTGCTAACACTGACGGTCTGTCTGAGGAACGCTGACAGAGCCAAGGGGAGGACCTGGACCCAGGTCGCACCGCCTCTAGGGCTGGGTCTTGTGCAGGGTCTTGGCTGCGCCGAGACCACTCTTGCCACAGGGTAACGGACACGAGGCTTTGATTTGACTGCATGACAGCAAAATAAAGCTGGAAAGCTACCGCCAGTTACTGCGATCCACTCTGAAGTCTTTTACCTGTACAGGCCTTGCCCCGTGGAGAATCGACAGCTGTGGGTGAGACGGAGCAGGCGGAAGGCCTCTGTCAGAGGATGACGCAGCACCGGCACAGCCGCGGGCCGCTCCCCGCCACCGCCGTGGGCGGGGTGACCGGGGCGAAGTAGGCATGGACCTTGACGTGTGGGAGCTGGGCCTGGAGTGGAGGGAGAGCAGAGCCGGCCTTACCCTGGCATAGCGCTTCCATCTGCTTAACATGGGGAAATGTTCACGCAGATGTATGCTTAGTCAGAGCTGCTCCTGGTACACCCTCCCCCAACAAAAGGCCCCAGCACCTTCTAAGACAAACGGAATGGTGATGTGTCTCTGCCCGGTGATGGTGACCAGCCCTGTGGTCAACTGAGTGAAGGGCTGTGGATAGGACTTTTCTGGGGGCAAGTCCAATCTTGCCTAAACTGAGTCGAGGCTCCGACACCTATAAACCGTGTGTGGAAACAGCCTCATTCTGCTCTGCCTCTACATTAGCTCTGTTCTGCCCCCTACCGACTGTGACCTTAACTGGAGGTTCTAGGGATCAAGCCCAGGAGAGACCACCCATGTCCAGGCCACACCCTAGCCCTTTGTTTCTTTTTCGTGTGTGTTTGTACACATACATACACACATACACACATACATACACACTGGGGCTTGAGCAGTCTGCCTCTGAGCTGCACCCCCAGCCCTTTTTGTTTGTTTGAAAAGAGGGTTTCTCTAGGCTGCTTAAAGCCTTACTACGTTGCTGAGGCTGTCCTTGAACCAATGAATCTACTGTCTCAGCCTCCCAAATACTGGGATTATAGGCATGCGCCCCTGCACCTGGCTCTGTAGCGCTGTCTTGTTTTTGCATGGGGGAGGAGTTGCTGGTACAGTGGATTCGACCTAGAGGCATTCACCTTGTGAGTTCACACCCTGGACCTTCTTTTTCCCCCTGTGGTACTGGGGATGGAACCCAAGGGCATTCTACCTCTGAGTGACACCCACAGCCCTAGTTTTTATTCTTTTTTTTCAAACAGATTCTCACTGAATTGCAAACTTAGCCTCACTAAGTGGTAGCTGAGGCTGTCCTTAAACTGTGATCCTCCTGTCTCAACCTTCCAAATGCTGGGATTACAAGCGTGCACCACCATGCCCGGCTTTTTTTTTTTTTTTTTTTTGGTGGTACTGGGGGTGGAACCGAGGGGCTTTCCACCTCCAGGTTATACTCCCAGACCTATTTTATATTTTGTTTGGAAATAAGGTCTCACTAAAGTAGCTGAGGCTGGCTTTGAACCTGTGCGATCCTCCTGTCTCAGCCTCCCAAGCGCGGGGATTACAAGTGTGCGCCACCACGCCCGGCTTCCAGCTTTTTTATTTTGAAACAGGTTCTCGCTAAGTTACTGAGGCTGGCCTCAAACCTGCTATCCTCCTGTCTCAGCCCCCCAATTACTGAGATTACAGGCATATACTATCATGCCTAGCGGAGATTTTTTTTTTTTTTTTTTTTTGCTGGTACTGGGGACTGAGCCCAGGGGCACTCAGCCACTGAGCTATTCCCCTAGCCTTTGTTACTTTTATTTATTACAGACAGGGCCCCTGGATTGCTCGGGCTCGCCTGGAGTCTGAGACCACTGCACACCTACCCGCATCCGCTTGATGCCGGCGCGCGTGACCTGCTGGCAGTCGTACAGCTCCAGCCGCTCCAGGCCGCGGCAGCTCTCCAGGTGCTCCAGCGCCGCGTCCGTGATGAGGAGGCAGTTGTCCAGCTCCAGCACCCGCAGCCTCTCGTGGCCACAGGTGCTGCTGCTCAGGTGCAAGATGCCGTCGTCCGTGATGAGCTCACAGTGGGACAGGCTCTGGGACGGGGAGGAGGGCACGTCATGGGCTCGCCCGGCAGCCACCTGCTGTGGTTATGGCCCCTAGGAAGCATGTGCTGGAAGTGTGAGCCTGCGGAGGCGTCTAGGTCGGGAGGGCTCCATCCACAGCCGGGGACCAGTGCTGACCGGAGGAGGACTCACTCGAAGCTGCAGGCCCTCCTATGTCCGCCCTGGCCCCTTGGCCCTTCTGCCCCGAGAGCGTGGCACAGAGCCCCTCGCCAGCTGCAGTCCAGGACTCAGCCAAAGCGGCACGAAGCGGGCCTGGCTGGGGAGGACCCAGCAAGCCTTGGTTGTGAGTTTCTGCACCTCGACAGTGGCCGCCCTCGTCTTTCTGACTCCAGCGATGGAAGCAGAGTTTTATGCGAGTTTGGTGCAGGTCTTCCACTTAAATGGAGCCCACTGAGAGCGGCCTGGACTCGAGTGACCTTGCTCAGCCGTAGCCCTGACTGCCGTGCCCAGGGCAGCTCTGCAGCAATGATTAGGTGACGGCTGCAGAGCTGGCTCAGATGTACAGAGCTACGTGGCCTCAACATCCCACTCTGCCCTGGATGCGCACGAGATGTAACGCTCACCCCGGCACAAGCGGGTGTGTGTGGGTGTGTGCACGCGCACACCGTGCTGAGTAAAAATGCACTTTTCTGCACTTGTGGAGACCGGACTGAGCTAAGGAATGAATGGGATTCACACCATTTAAATGACTGAGCCGAGGCACTGCCCTGAGCACAAGACAGTGGCATTTGACCCGGAGAGGCCCCAGCCCACCGCCGTGAGCCTCAGTCTCCCCTTGTCAATGGGCCCTCAGCAGCGCCGCCCCATGGGGCTGTCGCCCAGCAGGCAGGCGCGCCGGACCCCATGGTGCTCTAGGGCCCAGCAGCCCGATGTCTGTCGCTGGAGACTTACTGTGGGTCTTTTAAAAGGTCCAGAATCCAAATCCACAACTATTTTCTCATTCCTTTCCCCTCTGATGAACAGAGGGAAGGAGAAGGCTGGCCCCATCTTGCCTTGGATTATAATGTGTGCATCCGTCTCTCACTGGGGTGGAACCCAGGCTGTTCTGCCTCACAGCTGCACCTCCTGCCCTATTTTTATATTTTTAATTTTGAAAAAGATCCTCACTAAATTACAGAGGACCTCACTAAGTAGCTGAGGCTGGCCTCAAACCTGCAATCCTGTCTCAGCCTCCCAAGTGCTGGACTACAGGCCTGTGCTGTCATCCCCAGCTGGATTCTGACCTTTCAGCGTGCTAACTTTCCCTCTGCGTGACAAGACAGATGAGCGGTAGTGAAGAGATCAGGTTCACAGCCTCCAGCAAAAGTGATGGCAGCCAGGTGCCCTGCCTCTGGGTTGGCCCCAGCAGGAGAACTCGGGCAAGATGGCTGAAAGCTACAGAAAGGAGCCCGGCTGGGGAGGGGGCATATATGTCACAAAACACCCCTAAGACTCACCAGGGCTTGCAGCCTGGGGCAGTGGATGGAGAGCTGGATGAGTGTGTTGTCCGTTATCTGCAGAGAAACGCCGGGTCAGTGTGCTGCTACCAGAACACGATGCTTAAGCCTGGCCTCTCCGGAACCGAGGGTACAGAGGAGGTAAAGCTGTCCTCAGGCGCTGCTGGAGCTCCTGCCCCAGCCCCCGGCATCCTCTGGGGCCTGGCTTCATGCCCCCAAGGGGCAGGGGTGGGGAAGGAGTGGGCGCAAGGGCTAGGGTCCTTTGCTGGCCTGCAGCTTCCTTTTCTCCATGTTCTGTGAAAACCTGAAGGAGATCTTTGCTCTTTTGACAAAAGGTAGCACTATGTTGACGTTCTTTGCTGTGGTTGTGTCTGATGGCGGGGAATGGCCCAGGCGGGCGGCCGGCTCCACCCAGCTGGAGGCCTTGGGCCCACTCACCAGGACGCATTCCTCAAGGTCCATCTTCTCCAGCTCGTGGCAGTTCTGTAAGAGGCCACAGGACACGTCCCGCTGTGCGGGCCCACGGGCTGCTGGCTCGCCCTGTCCCTGAGTTCTGGCGGGGCCCTCTGTGTCAGGTGGGGCCGCCTTGGCTCCTGGACCTGGAGGGAGACACTCACAACCGAGCGAGCGGCTGAGAGGTCAGCAGGCCCATTTTAATCTTAGACCAGGTTCTGGGAGGGAGAGGGAGCAGGGTGCTCGGCCACTGTGGGGTCGAGGGGTGGGGCGGAAGAAGGGTTATCAGCAGGCCCCGGAGGCCACAGCAACCTCATGGTCAGGGTTTGCAGGCCGAGCAGCTGAGCTGAACAGGACCTGCATCTCCTGTGGGGAAGAAAGTCCTCCCAGGGTGGTCTCCAGCCAGGCCAGAGGGAGGCCGGGAGCCTTCCCAGAGTCCTGACAGGTGCCTCCTAGGTTTCTGGCTAACTGGGCAAAATGCAGAAACACCCTGGGGTCTCTGTTTGACTCCGCTCCTCTTTTCTGAAGCTACTTGTTTACACACTCTGAACTAGAGAGGCTAATTGGTTGTTCCTACAAATCCATGTCTTACCCGAGCTAAAAGCGTAAAACCTGCATCGGTCAAATGTGAGCATCGGGCAGCTTCCAAGATCCTGGGCCGGGGCATGTAGGGAGAGAAGAGTGCCGAACGGTTAACACGCAGGGGCACCAGGGAGCTCCCCGCTCCTCTGCACTCTGACAGAGGGTCGTGAACACTAGAGCCCTGCCGTGCTGCAGAGACTGACACGGGAGGACCACAGGTTCAGGACAGTATCAGCAAGGAGCAAGACTTCATCAGTCTGGGGTAGAGCTCAGGTAGAATGCCCTAGGGCTCAACCCCTAGTGACACGCACTCTATCTGGACAGTTTCTGAGCCTGAAGCTTAGGCACAAATGTGAAGGGCTCAGGCCCTACAGTCTCATCCCAAAATTAGAAGGTGAATCCAGGAATTCAACCCTTGGACTAGCACATTGTTGGTTTTTATATATTATTCCAATATTTGTTGATTTTTTAAAACATGATTAAAATGAATTTCTATGCCACAAAATTATCTTGAGATATATTACTAACTGAAATTTTCAGTTACCTTATAGAAATTTTTGTTGGTGGTGGTACTGGAGTTCCTGGAAACCCTTCTACCTCTGGGTTATACTCCCAGACCTATTTTTTAATATATTTTTTTAAAAATTGGAAACGGTTTCTTAAACCAGCAAGGCTGGCTTCGAACCAGCACAATCCTCCTGGCTCGGGCTCCCAAGCGCGGGGATTACGAGCATGCGCCACCAGGCCCGGCTCCTTATAGAAATGTTTTTAAAATTTGTAGGCAGTCGGGCATGGTGGCGCACACTTGTAATCCCCGCACTTGGGAGGCTGAGACAGGAGGATCGTGCAGGTTCGAAGCCAGCCTCAGCTATTTAGTGAGGCTCTCAGCAACTTAAGTGAGACCCTATTTCCAACTAAAATATAAAATGGTCTGGGAGTATAAGTATAGCCCAGAAGTAGAAAGCCTCTGGGTTCTACCTCCAGTACCACCAAAAAAAAAAAAAAAAATGTAGGCATGAAAAGAGCTAATTCTCCATCACTCATGCGTAATAGGAGTGGATGCAAGAAAAACATGTCTAGGCTAAAAAGCTAAACATCTCTGCAACACCACTAACTTTGTTCTTGCTTTTATCAGAAAATAAATGATTTGCTAAACCCCTCTCTTTTCTATTAGGAAGATGATAAAGCGGCAGGGCTCTTTCTCCTCAACCCGTCCACTTGGTGGTTCGTTTCCACTTGGTGGCATGCGAACACCAGGCTAGCTCTTCCGGATGTCAGATCTGTGTTCAACTGCTGGATGGAAAGCTAGGGGCCGAGTGCATAGGATTCACCCAGGAACTCAGTTGAGTCCCCTGGCGCCTGGCATCCCACATCCCCTGGTGCGCTGCGCTGGCTGAGCGCACACTCCCACCCGCGGCCGGGCAGAGCCGGGCACAGCTACTCACTGCAGTCGCGGGCAGTTCAGGCCCAGGGCTGTGAGGGACGCGTCCGTGAGGTTGACGCAGCCGGAGAGGCAGAGCGCCTGCAGCCGGTGGCAGCCACGGCATATCTGCACCACACCCTCGTCGGTGATTCGCTGGGGAAACAGCACCCAGGAGTGAGGAGTGAGGCAGGCCCGGCTGGGGCCTGGGCCGGGCTCCGCCGCAGCGGCCGGTTACTAGCACTTCCCAATAGCTTATGCACAGAAAATGCTGCTGCCGGGCGTGGTGGCGCACGCTTGTAATCCCGGCATTTGGGAGGCTGAGACAGGAGGATCGCGGTTCCCCGACAGCTGCAGCTACTTAGGCCCTTTGCAGCTCAGTGAGACCCTGTTTTTTGTTATGTTTTGTTTTTTGTTTTGGTACTGGTGTTCCTGGAAGCCCTTCTCCCTCCGGGCTATACTCCCAGACCTATTTTATATTTTTATATTTGGAAACAGGGTCTCTTAAGCCAGCAAGGCTGGCTCCAAACCAGCACGATCCTCCTGTCTCCGCCTCCCAAGCACGGGGATTACAGGCGTGCGCCACCATACCCGGCAGAGACCCTGTTTAAAAACAAAAAAAAGAATAAAAAATTGGGCTGGGAGTATAGCTCGGAGGTAGAATGCCCTGGGTTTTTGTTTTGTGTGTGTGTGTGTGTGTGTGTGTGTGTGTGTGTGCGCGCGTGCGTGTGCGTGTGTCTGTTGGTGGTGGTGGTTTTTGCTTTTTGCAGTACTGGGGATGGAACCCAGGGCATTCTACCTCCGTGCCATACCCCAGTCTTATTTTTTAGCCTTTATGTTTTTTGAAACAAGGTCTCACTGAGTTCTAAGGGCCTCACTAAGTAGCTGAGGCTGTCTCTAACCGTGATTCTGTGGTCTCAGCCTCTCGAATGCTGGGATTACAAGCCTGTGCCACCACACCAGGCCCGTTTAAAATTAAAAAATAAAAAATAAAGCCAGCTGCAGCTACACACACCTGTAACTTCAGTACTTGGGAGGCTGAGACAGGAGGATCACAGGTTCATAGCCAGCCTCAGCTACTTGTGAGCCCCTGTTTCAATATAAAAAATAAAATGGCTGGAGGTCAAGCCGGGCGTGGTGGCGCACACTTGTGATCCCCGCGCTTGGGAGGCTGAGACGAGGACCGCACAGGTTCGAAGCCAGCCTCAGCTACTGAGTGAGGCTCTCAGCAACTTAGACCCTGTTTCCAAATAAAGTATAAAATAGGTCTGGGAGTGTAGCTTGAAAGTAGGAAAGCCCCTGGGTTCCACCCCCAGGACCACAAAAAAAGGGGGGGTGGAGGTATAGCGCAGAGGCAGGACACCCTAGGTTTAATCCCTCCAGTACCAAAAACTAAACAAAAGCCCCCTGATTCGGGGGACGGCAGTGGCTTTGCAAGGGGGTGCGACACCAGGCTCGGTGAGGACCCAGGAGGAGAAGCAAGCTGCGCAGGGGAGGGGGCAGGGCCGCCACGTGGCCACTCACCGAGCAGGACTGCAGGTTGAGGCTCACGAGCTCGTGGCAGTAGCTCTGGATGTGCTTCAGGGCCTCGTCTTCTAACTGAACAGACAAGAACAGAGGGCGGGATGCGGGCGGGGCCGGCGGGGCGGGGGGCGGGGCGGCCCTACCTGCGTGCAGCCCCTCAGCAGCAGGGCCTTCAGGCCGCGGCAGCCGCGCACCAGCGCCTCCACGCCCTCCTTGGTGATCTGGTCGCACCAGGACAGGTTCAGGTACTCCAGGTTCCGGCAGCCCTCGCTGCAGAACGAGAGGCACCAGACCCTCAGCGGCGGCCGGGCGGGCGGCGGGCGGGCGGCGCCGGCTTCTGCTCTGGGGGCCGGGCTCCGATCCAGCACCTTCTCGGCACACACGACAGGCACCCTTACCTGATGCCCTTTAAGGAGCTGTTTGTAATAGACACGCAGGAGGTCAGATCCAGATGTTTCAGCTTGGAGCAGAATCTGCTAAGGCTGTAACAGGTGCTGGAAAAGAGCAGATGCGCTGAAGACATTCCCAACCACCTCTCGCCCCGCACTCTCCCGACGGCCCCTTTGTTCCTAACCGCACCCTCCTTACTGACCTGTCGGTGATTTTTGTGCACCCGTTGAGGTTTAGATGTTCAATGTTGCGGCAATTCTGTGCAAAGGTCCTAAAAGGAGAAAAAGTTGTAAAGCTTCTTGCAAGTTTCTGGGCAGCCCGCTAGAGGGCGCATGTCACCATTCACGCAGAACATGCGTCTCATCAGCTAAGGCCCTGGGCCCAGTAGACAGAGGATGGGCCCGGCCACCTGCTGTCCTAAGGAGCCCCCCAGGTGAGGCCCCTGCTGCTAGTCTGGAACCACAGATATTTATTTTATTGGCATAAAATAAGCTGCTGTGAGGCTGTCCTTGAACCTGCAATCCTCCTGTTTCTGCCTCCCAAGTACTTAGAGGTATATACCATCACACCCAGCTCAGACACACACTCTTAAAAGGCTAAGACCAGATGAACGCTGACAGCATCAGCAAATAGTGAGACTCGTCAACCTAGCAAGACCCTGTTTCAAAATAATAGTTAAAAAATAGTGTGTTCTTTGAGGTTTTCTGGAGACTAACATGACTAGAGCCATCCTGTCCTTATCCTGGTGACCTATTATATAGTATTGCTTCTAAGATCGGACACATTAGACCATGACCCTCCGGACCGTGGAGCAGCCCCAAGTGTGGCCACACCATATATCAGCTGCAGACTGAGAATGCTCTGAGTGGCACATCCGAAGCCGGGCGCGGTGGGCACGCGTGTCCTCCCAGCACTCGGGAGGCTGAGACAGAGGATCGCGGTTCGCGGACAGCCTCAGCCACTTAGTGAGGCCCTTTGCGACTCAGTGAGACCCTGTTTCAAAATAAAGAATAAAAAATAGGGCAGGGGGTGTAGCTCAGAGGTAGAATGTCCCTGGGTTCCATCCCCAGTACTGCAAAAATACATACATATATACATACATACATACATACATACATACAAATAAATGGCTAATTCATAGAGTAGCATATATGTAAATTCATACAGTATAAATAAAAAAAAGAATAGGGCTGGGGATGAATTCATTTAGCTGTATAAAATAGAATTTATAATTCAAATATCTCTGCTTGAGATATCAAGATGAGAGAGAGCCTTGCTACTTGCCAAGGCTGTCCTTGAAGCTGTGATCCTCCTGTGTCAGACTCCCAAGGACTGGGATCACAGGCGTGCACCAACATGCCTGACTAAACATGTTCTTAATTATCAATACGTGATAGCTATCCAGTAAGGGTGGGATGTGCCTTTAGTTGAATACATACATTGCCAACTCTAAGGACTGTGACAGTTATATCCCGTAGGTGGTGGTGGTGGTGTTGTTAGCACTGGAATTGAACGCAGGGGCCTTCTACCACTGAGCGACACCCCAGCCCTATTTTATTCTTTTATTTTGAAACAGGCTCTCGCTAGGTCACGGGGGCCTCATTAAATTGCTGAAGCCGGCTTCAAACCTGCGATCTTCCCGTCTCAGCCGCCCAAATACTGGGATCCCAAGTGTGCCCGGCTGTGCGTCCGGTCCTGAGTACGCAAGCTTTCGGCGCACACTAAGGCAGTCCTTGAAAAGACTCATCTGCGGTTGGTATAATTTCATAAGAAACTGAAGGGCTGAGGGCAAGGAGAACGCGCGTCCCGGCGCACACCGGACACCCACGCGTGACTTCACGGCTCGGTCCGCAACTCGGCCAGGGCCGCCTCGTCCGAAGCCTCGCTCGCTCGCCCTGGGCCCGCGCGGCCTGCGGTTCCGAGGCCGGTCTCCCTGCCTCCAAGGCCGGTCTCCCTGCCCGTCTCCCTGCCTCGAGGCCGGTCTCCCTGCCCAGTCTCCCTGGCCTTCAAGGCCGGTCTCCCTGCCCGTCTCCCTGCCTCCAAGGCCGGTCTCCCTGCCCGGTCTCCCTGCCCAGTCTCCCTGGCCTCCAAGGCCGGTCTCCCTGCCCGGTCTCCCTGCCCAGTCTCCCTGGCCTCCAAGGCCGGTCTCCCTGCCCGGTCTCCCTGCCCGTCTCCCTGGCCTCCAAGGCCGGTCTCCCTGCCCGGTCTCCCTGCCCGTCTCCCTGCCTCGAGGCCGGTCTCCCTGCCTCCACGGGCACTCACTTGAGGGCGGCGTCCCCCACGCCGATGCAGCCTCGCAGGCTGAGTTTCCGCAGGAACCCGCCGCATCGCTTCGAGATGTTTTCTACCACTCGACCCTGGAAAGGAAAAGTTGGGGGGGGAAAGGGGTAATTTTTTCATACTGTTGATCTAACAGCAAAAATCGGCTGAAATTTAAAAACTGAACCAATTTTTCCAAGTGTAACTGAACATACTTTGGAACGTTCCTCCAGCATTTGGGTTCGATCTCTGGTGCGTAAGGGGCATAAGCACTTAGAAACGGAGGTAGAGTCCTAGGGATTGAAGCCAGGGGCATCCTACCTCTAAGGCGGACCTCGGCCCTTTTTATTTTTTATTTTGAAACAGGGCCTCGCTAAGTTTCTGGGGAGACCATTAAATGGTGCAACGACATCTACAAGAGGCCACCTGGGACATTTCCCTCCAGTGCCAATCAGTAACATTTAAACAAACTTTCTATTCCTCCTTACTGGGGAACCAAAATTCTTCTACTGGAATAAAAGAAAATAACACACACTGTTATGCTCCGAATAAGAGGAAAAATAGAGTAAATCCTTTCCAAATACAATATTCCACATGGAATATCTCTTAAGACACTACAGTGTTTGTTTGTTTGTTTGTTTGTTTGTTTGTTGTTTCTGCAGTACTGGGGATAAAACCCAGGGGCAGTCTACCTCCAGCCCTATTTTTTCTATTTTTTTATTCTTTATCTTGAAACACAGTCTCACTAAGTTGTGGAGGGCCTAAGTGGCTGAGGCTGGCCTTGAACTCACGATCCTCCTGTCTCAGCCTCCTGAATGCTGGGATTACAAGCATGCGCCACCATGCCCGGCAGAAACATACATTTTTGAATATAGAGTTTTTTTGGGGAAAATAAGGCCTAAAAATGGGCCTAGAAGACCTGTGGGGTATTGACTCTTAGAATCCACAGTGGCCACCATTCGCAGCAGCCGCGCTCTCCTCCAGCAAGCGAGCATCCTTATAGGTTGGGCTTTGGTTCTTCAGTGGGCCCTGAAGGGATGACATGTATCGATATATGAAGTGCTTAGGACAATGCCTGGCCCTCGGGAGGAAGGATGAGTGCGCTTGTGATCCCTGGCGCCTTCTCTCTTCCCTCGACCTCCCCATGAATCAGTTTTCTTCACAAAGGGCATGTTTCTGAAGACACTTGTTTATCCAAAGAACAATTTCTAGGCTGAGCATTCAGACAGTCCTTTTTAAAGACTATGGGAAGAAAGATGGGCATGATGGTGCATGCCTGTAATTCCAGTATTTGGAAAGCTGAGACAGGAGGATTATGGGTTTGAGGACAGCCTCAACAATTTAGTGAGGCCCTCTGCAACCTAGTGAGACCGTTTCAAATTAAAAAAAAAAAAATAGGGCTGGGGGTAGAGCTGAGAGGTAGAACACCCCTGGGTTCAATCCTCAGTAACAGAGAGAGAGAGAGATGGAGGGAGGGAGGGAGGGAGGGAGGGAGGGAGAGCACGAGCTTGGGAAGCTCATAACTGGTTCGTAATTCAACCTGGAAGCTGAGCGTGGTGGCACACACTTGTAATCCCAGTACTTGGGAAGCCGAGACAGGAGGATCGCAGGTTCACGGCCAGCCTCAACTACTTAGGCCTTCTGCAACTTAGAGAGACCTTGTTTTAAAATAAAGGATAAAAAATAGGGCTAGGGTAGAATCCACGGTAGAAGGCACTTGGATTCATATAATATGTATATATATATATTTTTCTTCGGAAACAGGGTCTCCTAAGCCAGCGCGGCCGGCTTCGACCCTGCGCGATCCTCCTGTCTCGGCCTCCCGAGCGCGGGGATGACCAGCGTGCGCACCGCGCCCGGCTCTACCTTGATTCTTTGAATCTAAACGTCTCAAGAAGGGCAGAGGGGGGGGCCTCGCTTGCGTTCAAGCGTCGCGCCGGTGAAAGCGAACCCGCTCACCTCGACATCTGTTTGGAAGTTAAACAGGTCTATTCTTTGCCAGTTGCTTCCATCCAGGGCTAAGATGTTCCACGCCTGGGGGTGGGGTTCAAAAGGGGGAATGGAAGAAATACATTATTTGAAACCGCTCGAGAAAGCCTTGGCTCAGCCTTTCTACTCCCAATCTTAATTTTCTCCCTTTGTTTTTTAGCAATGGGAGAGAGGGCATTCGACCTCCACGCTGCACCTCCAGCCCATTTGTATTGTTTATTTTAAAACAGGGTCTTGCTACGTGGTTGAGGATCCCGCTAAGTTACTGAGGCTGGCCTCAAACCTCTAATCCTCCTGTCTCAGCCTCCCAAGTACTGGGATTACAGGCATATGCCACCATGCCTGGCTCCAAACTTTAATCCTTGATGTATGTCAAGTTAATAGTCAAGCGTAGAATTGTGATAATGTTGTAATATATAAAATACAAAAGATAATGACATTTTAATTTAATGGTTTGCTTGAACTAAAACTCATTTTTAGTCTAATAAAACTGATAGGGATTTAAAATCTAGTGAATACTCTACCTTGGAAATCTGTGCACATCGGCACAGAGTTACTATATCCAAGAAGGAGAATATTCTAGAAAGAAAGAGTAAGAACACAAAATGAGATGGCATTAGCATTTTTAGGACAATTAAAACTTAAAAGGTAAAATCTGAAGCATCTTCTGGATATGCAAGATTTTTTCAAGATTTCTCAATTTGCAATATACAAGTACACACGGTGAAACCCTACGTGTTTACATGTTCATAAGCTGCTGTAGACACAGGATAAATTGTCTTAAAACGGAATTCATTAAGCTTCGATTTCCCTGTTCTAAGAAATGAACCCAAGACAGTGCATTCTAACTACTTCTCCCTGAAGACCCGCTCTCCAGCCTCCCAGGCTCCGAGCCTGGGAGCACAGAGCCTTCTTTTGATGGTGGGTGCGCCAGACAGGCTCAGTTGCGGGGCCTCAAGTAACCTGGTGGAAGTTGATGGAGAGACCCTCTCGGTCTGATGTGATTGTTCGTCAGCAGGGAGACAAGCCCCGGGGCAGGAACAGTGTGGAAGCAGCCAGTTTTTCCTTGAGGCAAAGCCAAGAAACCACAGATGAGAAGGGGTGGGGAGCACCGAGGAGCGGAGCGGCTGCGTGGCCGCGGAGAGGGAGAGCGAGAGTGGTCCGGCAGGAGGAAGCTGCTGGCGGCAGAGGGGCGCGCGAGCCACGGCTGAGCGCCAGGAGCGGTGGACGGGGTAAGTCAGGGGCAATTCTGCGTCTGGATCTGGGTAGCCCCGGAGTTAGGTCAGAACCCATGCCTCTGCGTGTGGAGGAGAGGGAGAGATAACAAAGGCCGCCTGGAAGCTTCTCAAGCTCCTCCGTGGCAAGGATCTGCGGGAGTTAAAAATCCCTGGACTCGGGGATGGAGGGGGCCCGAGGCACCGGAGTCCCTACACGACGATAACGTGGACAGGGCCAGAGGTGGCCCCCGAGGTCACCCTGCGGGACCGGCTCAGGGAGAGAAATGCCCGCGGCTGGCGCAGGCTAGGCGTGCTTGCCGCACCGGTAAAGCGGATGGCGAGGTCTGTGCGGCCCAGGCTGCGCCTGCAGGAACGGTCCCGCGCCAGCTGCCAGGTGTCATGCCCTAGGCCTTCCCACAGCCAGCCACAACCGACTGTCGGTTCCCCAAACACCACCCACCTCACGTAGAAACTGGTCAGGTACAGACATCGCATGCTAGGTTGTTTTCCAGGGTTTAAGATGGACGTGAGAGGAGCCACCCGGGTCCCTGAACACCCCATTAAAATGTCGCCGGGTGTGAAGGAAGCAGTGAGACTTCACCAACCTAGTGAGGCCCTGTTTCCAATAAAAATAAAATAGGGCTGGGGGTGTGGCCGGGAGGCAGAATGCCCCTGGGTTCCATCCCCAGTACCACAAAAAGAACGCGGGCTGTGGATATAGACCCGTGGTAGAGTGTGTGGTCAAAGCCCCGGGTTCAGTACCCGGAGCTGCAAAAGAGAGGAAGACGCAGACATCGTGTGGCTCCTGATGCAAGAACGCTCGCCAAGTAAAGTCCACCACAGAGGAAGAACTCGTTTGCACGACTCTCCATCCACTGTCAGTTTCCAAGACGTGCCCACGGCAGAGGGAGTGTGCTGTGATGGTGCGTGAGGAGGGCATAACATCCAGACTGTGGGCGCTCCAGCAGGCCCCAGAGCCCACAGTCTTAGTTGAGGAAGCGTGTGGGATGGAGAGAGATGGGGAGGAGACCTCCAGATTAAGAGGAACTTGGGAGACGTGTGTGTGTGTGTGTGTGTGTGTGTGTGTGTTTCTGGAATTGAACCCAGGGGCATTCGACCTCTGAGCTCCGCCTCCAGCCCCATTTTTTATTCTTTATTTTGAAACAGGGTCTCACTGAGTTGCGGAGGGCCTCACTAAGTAGCTGAGTCTGTCCGCGAGCTGCGATCCTCCTGTCTCAGCCTCCCGAATGCTGGGATTACAGATGTGCACCAGCACTCCTGGCTTTTTGTTTTGCTTTTGTGGCTCTGGGGATGGAACCCAGGGGCATTCTACCTCTGAGCTACACCCCCAGCCAGATTTTTTTTATTCTTTATTTTGAGACAGGGTCTCACTAGGTTGCACAAGGCATCACTAAGTAGCTGAGGCTGTCTGCGAACCCATATCGTCCTGTCGCAGCCTCCCGAATGCTGGGATAACAAGTGTGTGTCACCATGTGTGGCTCCCTAAAGAGATATTTTACAAAACCAAATGTGTATATATGTATATATATTTATATCCGGGTGTGGTGGCGCATGCCTATAATTCCAGAGCTTGAAAGGCTGAGACAGGAGGATCGCAAATTTGAAGCCAGTTTTGGCAACTTAATAAGACCCTCCTCGATTTAGTAAGACCCTGTTTCAAAGTAAAAAGGGCTTGGAGTGTAACTCAGAATGCCCCTGGGTTCAGCCCCCAATAGCACACATGATGATGGAGGAGGAGGAGAAGGTTCAATTCCCAACCTTCTCCCACCATAAAAAAATGACTAAAGCCAAAAGATAGATCCTTGAAAAACATAAAATAGGCCCCACAGGATGGCTGTAGCCATTTATATTACCACCAAAACTATCTCCTACCTGCTTGTCAAAACCTGGCAATGGGTAGGTGCAGTGGTGCCTGCCTGGAATCCCAATACTGGGAGGCGGAGAGGGAGGGGAGAAGCACTGGGCTGTGGAGACTCTGAGGGGTCTGGGAGTGTAGCCTGGAGGTAGAAAGCCCCTGGGTTCCACCCCCAGTCCACCCCGCCAAAAAAGAAAAGAAAACAACAAAAACCCCGAGTGCCTTGCCAAAAAACATTCGTTACGCACTCAGGCATCCAAAACTGTTAATAACAATAAACGCTGGTCTTTGTTTACTTCTTATTGTCAGGTCCTCTAAGAGCTGGCAAGAATCCCATCACGTAAGAATTATTACTGCTCCGATCTATAAGATGGCGAAATGAAGACCCCGAATTAAGTCACTTAACTGAGATCACGGAATAATGCATGATAAAATCAGCCTCTCGCCCCAGAAAGTCCAGCTCCAAAGAGGATATAGACAGTAAGGATATGAGCAGATATATGTGAGGCTGACCCAGCTCACCGAGAGACACAGATAACACGTTCAACACGCCCGTCCTTACAAGCACTCTGCAGCTGACTCCTGAGGAGCCCGCCGTGCCATTAGTGCATGAAACAAAGCTGGGGAGAAAGATACAGTTATGAAAACTTAGCAACAAGCTAAACACAGGCGGCAGGAGGAACGTGTGAATTAGTACGGAGAATGTTCTTAAACTTAGGAATACGAAGAGTCGTGCTTGCTGAGGCCTGCACCTGCCGCGCTCAGCTCTGGACTGCCGGGGACGCGGAGGAGGAAAGGGGCGCGGCCAGAAGCTGCAGAAGAGCAAACGGCCGGCGCGAGTGCTAGGCCGCCCACCACGAGGGCAGAGCGTGCCCGTACTGAAATTGCTCCAGTATTGATGGCCAGTAAAATCTGGGAGGCAATTTTTCCAATGAAAGGCGGGCAGAGCCCGGTGCCGTGCAACGCTCGGGCAGGGAGAGGGGGCAGCTCCGCCGCGTACACTTCAGAGCTCCCCTCCTCTCTCTCTGCCCTTTGTCCTAATATTAACCACAGTAAGAACGTAATTAAAGGCTTAGAAGTACGTACAGGCAATTAGAAGCCCTGTCACAGTCACTCTGCCTGGCAACAGCAAGGGCCTCATGCCTTCTCTTAGAGATTACACACAGCTGCACTGGCTGTGATCTGTGACCCTGTTTCCCTCCTATTCTTTGGGGCCTGGCCTTGGTATGGGAAATGTACGCTCCCTGTGTTACTTCAAAGCACCCACAGTTGATGGGCGACCAATTCAGCCCAATACAATAGAGGTGAAAGCAAAATGGATTCTTGACCCCCGCACTTAGTAAGCGCACTGCCTGGAGACCAGGAGGCACCACCTGCCTAAGAAATAAGGTACCAGCCCATTGTCTTGGGAATGCTGCTAAGAACAGGCCAATAAGAAAACTGTATTTCAGGGCGGGGTCTGAGGTGGGAGGGGAGCTCCATTCCGGCTCGCCAGCATGTCTGCCCAGGCACATTGCCTTCTTCTCTTCCCTGTTTCCCACTGACTTTGTAATAGAGTCGTTGATGCTGCAACCGAGCTATTAGTTTTAATTTCCCAATTCAATTGATCCGTTTGAATTGAGAAAGAGTCCACCGCACTGTTATGTAACAAAGAATCCATGTCTCTCTTCTTTCTCTCTCTCTCTCTCTCTCTCTCTCTCTCTCTCTCTCTCTCTCTCTGGTACTAGAAATTAAACCCAGAGGCATTCTGCCTCTGAGCTACACCCCCAGCCCTATTTTTTTTTTTTTTTTTTTAGTGGTACCGGGGATTGAACCAGGAGCATTCTACACCCCTAGGCATAATTTTTTATTCTTTATTTTGAAACAGTCTCATTGAGTTGCAAAGGGCATCACTAAGTACCTGAAGCTGTCCTCAAACCATCATCCTCCGGTCTCAGCCTCCCAAATGCTGGGATTACAAGCGTGCCCCACCACGCCCAGCCCAGCCCTATTTTAATTTTTATCTTTCACTTAGGCTGATGAGTTTCACTGCTTGCTGCGGCTGTCCTTGAACCTGTGTTTCTTGTGTCTCAGCCTCCCAAGGACTGAGATAGATGGCAGGTATCCATGCCCGGCTTGAACCCATCTCTTGATGCAGTAAGACCAAAGGAGATGAGGAATTCAACAAGATTAGGAACGTTGATTTTCACTGTCTTAAAAAGTCTACAATACAAAGTAAACAGGCAAGCCCGGTGCACAAGTATGAAGACATCATTTAACTGCACACAAAGTAATGCAGATGAAGTCCATAAGCCAGGGACGTGGTTACACTCGCCGTTGAGGAATTGAGCAAAACTGGCAGCGTCGGTCACCTGTTCCAAGCCTTTCTTCTAAGTTTTCCTTCAAAAGGGTGGCAGGGAAAGGAAAGAGCTACCTGGGCTGGGCAAGGGAAGTTGTGATGATGACAGATGATTTAAGAGCCAGCCAAACACTGAAAAACTAAACGGCTGCGGCGAGCTAATTTTTGAGAATTCCACGTCAGGAAAGACTTGGGGCAGTACTTTGAAATTTAAATTTCTCTTACAGACTCAAGAATAAAGACAGAAGTGGAAAGGTAAACCCGTGAAGAGACAAGCGACACACAGCCGCTCTCAAGCGGCAGTTCTCTGTAAGAGACTCGAGGAGTGATTCAACAGTTACTACTGGTGATGACAATTTCTCAGATTTCTAACTACTTGGTCCATCATAAATTTTTGGGGGGATACTGGAGATTGAACCCAGAGGCATTCTACCTCTGAGCTATAACTCCAGATTTATTTACTTATTTATTTATTATTTTTGCAGTACTAGGGTTTGAACCCAGGAACATTCTACCTCTGAGCTATACCCCCAGCCCTGTTTTTAACTTTTTTATTTTGAAACAGGGTCTCACTAAGTTGTAAAGGGCCTCACTAAGTAGCTGAGGCTGGCCTCGAACTGCGATCCTCCTGTCTCAGCCTCTCAAGTATTGGGATTACAAGTGTGTGCCACCATGCCCGGCTTTACTTTTATTTTGAAACAGGGTTTCACCACATTGCTGAGGCTGTCCTCAAACCTGTGACCCTAGTATCTTAGCTCTCAAGTACTAGGATTACAGGGTGTGTGCTGCCACACACAGCTCTATCATAGATCTTTAAAAGAACTGAAATTTTAGGAAGTGTAACTCAGTGGTAGAGCAAGTACCCAGCACGCACTAGGCCTTGGATTCAATCCACAGTACAATAGAAAGAACTGAGATTTCTTTATTATTTATTTTATTTATTTATTTATTGCGGTACCAGGGAGTGAACCCAGGGGCATTCTACCTCTGAGCTACACCCCATTCTTTGTTCATTTCATTCATTATTTATTTCATTCTTTATTTTGAAATGGGTTCTCACTAAGTTGTAGAGGGCCTAAGTAGCTGAGGCTACTAGGCTGATAGGTTGGGTCCCCCCCTCCCCCTATGGGACTCTGCAGCGGGGACAGGAGGTGGAAGCCAGGAAGCCAGAAGCAGAGATATCATGAGACTCCAGAGGTCACAAGACTCCAGGTGTTCCGAGACTCCAGACATCGTGAGACTCCAGAAGTTGTGAGACTCCAGACATCACGGGGAAGACTCCAGGTGCTGGGAGACTCCAAATATCACAAGAGGACCAGCTTTCTTCCACCCGCTAGCCCCACCCCCAAGACCCTGCTACATAAATACCCTCGCCTCCTCTCTGTGGCGTGACTCTGCTGACCAGTCATTGGTCGGCAGACCTCACCCAAAGGTGCCAGTTAATTAAAGGGGCTTGGTCTCACACAAAAATGTGGCTGGTTTTTGCCTCCTTTGAAGCCCCCAACTCAATTCCAATATTACATCTAGTGCTGAAACCCGGAGGATTTATTTTTTTATTTCTCTCTCTCTCTCTCTCTCTCTCTCTCTCTCTCTCTCTCTCTCTCTCTCTCTCTCTCTCTTTTGTTGCTGTTGTTTTACCCCTCCCTGAGCCCCAGGCTCTCTGATCCTTAATTGGACCGAATGCTTCCGCTTCCGGATGGGGTAAGTTCCCTTCCCTTCCTCTGGTCAGAGGGACAGGCTTCTGGCCTCAGGCTTCTGGCCTCCGGCCCGTTTGTCCAAATGCGCAGCTGTGTCAGAGTTGCCTCCGGACGACCAGGCTGTCCTCCACCTTGAGAAGCGAGTGAGAATCCCCCCTGTCTTCTTGGTTCCTCCGGCCTGAGAAGGGCGTGGAGACATTCCTCACGTTCCCCTGGCCCCTGTTCCTGGACAATTGATCAGGAAAAATAGGGACGCCTATTTCCTGTTCTCATTCTCGCCCGCAGACCAGACACGTGAAGCCAAAAATCCAAAATAATGGGTCACTGTGGCCCGAAAAGGAAACTTTGGATTTTAATATCTTGACCAATCTCAGCAACTTTTGCAAGAGGTCTAGTAAATGCTGGAAGTCCTTTATATCCAGGCCTTCTCTTCCTGTGCCCCGTCCCTCCAACCCCTCTCCCCCGCCAGCCACCATTTTCTAATTCTGCTGAGTCACTGTCACCACCTTGTGACCTTGCTGAGTTACAGGTGCCACCGTCTGACTCCCCCCCTGACCCCCTGGATCTCTCCTCTCTGTCCTGACCACCACACTACCCTACAGTTAATCTCTCTTCACCACGGGAGTCCATCTCTGACCCCCAGTTCCCCATATCTACCCCTCCCTCTCAGTCTCAACCCGCCATCGGCGCCCCCTCCGATGGCCTCTCACCCTGACCCGCTCCTCTCCCCACCCGCCATCCTCCCTTAAGGAACCCTTGGACCCCTATTTGAGATTTGGTGAACATGGCATTTAAAGTTTTTAATAGCCAGGTGTGGTGGCACACGCTTGCAATCCCCGGGCTTGGGAGGCGGAGACAGGAGGATCGCACAGGTTCGAAGCCAGCCTCAGCTGGTTTAAGAGACCCTGTTTCCAAATAAAACATAAAATAGGTCTGGAAGTGTAGCCCAGAGGTAGAAGGCCCCTGGGATCCACCCCCAGTACCACCAAAAAAATAAAATAAAGTTTTTTAATTCCTGAGAGGAACAGTCTTAAATGGAACATACAATCTGACTCTGCCAAAAGGCAGAACTGCAAGCCCGTGCCTTGGCAGCCCTGTGGCCGGCGGTGGCAGCTCAGCCCTCTGGACAACAAGCACCACCACGGGGTGGAGGACAGCAACGACAGCTACCTCCAGGAGCTGCCCAGGTGCAGCAAGGCCCCACTCACCAACCAGACCATGCCTGGCGTGTGGCCAGGAGGGCCACTGGAGCAGTGCCCTTGGAAAAGCGATGAACCCCAGGTATATCAACACAGGGGGGCCAACCTTCCAACCAGGCCCTGCCGCTGGCCCTACTCGGCCTGGCTGAAGACTGATGGCTCCCAGACTCCTCAACCTCAATCAACCTTGCTGAGCCCAGGGTAACGCTCAAGGTAGCAGGTAAGCTAATCATGCCCTCTCACAAAAAGCTAAAATATATTCTTACCATGGTTGACAGACATCCCAACAGGTTGGGTAGATGTTTTCACCTCAAAGGATGAGACAGCCAGCACGGTGGCCAATGCTCTATGCGCAGACCTCATCCCTCGGTTTGGACTCCCCAGTTCCTTACAGTCTCTTAATGGACCAGCTTTTATTTCTAAGGTTACTCAACAGGTGACACAAGCCCTTGACAGTTCTTGGAAGCTCCACCTCCCATATTGGCCGCAGCCATCAGGAAAGCAGGCCCCGTTTATGTCTGGAAATTCACCACGCAGAAGACTTATTTGCCCACTCCACAAAATGTTGGACTGACCACAAGGTGGGATCAGCGCAGTGCCCTCCCTCTCTGGATGCCAGACAGCCGTGAGTACTGCACTCTCTGTAAAACCTGTTACTGATGCTCCTGACCCAATAGCGTGTTTTCCATTTGACCAGACTGACCCATATTTACGCACCGCTGAAAAGGGTGGTGTGTGTCTCTTTCTCAGGGAAAGATGCTGCTGTTACATGAATGAATCTGGTCTAGTGGAGGAAACTGTCTAAACTCTGACCAAGGTAAGCAAGAATCTAAAAGCACGATATCGACAGTCTACCTCATATCTGGAAGGATTCCTAGGAGCTGCCGGGCTCCTTCCCTTCCTGCGACCCATTCTCACCATTTGCCTTTTCTTTTTAATACCCCCTGGTCTGCTAGAGTCCATTCAAATGTGCATTACTGAGCTGTCCAGGGTCACCTTCAATCAACTCCTGCTGCAGCCATACTCCCAACTGCCCGCTTCCGAGCGACCTGACCTCTCCTGGCCAAGGGGCCCCTATAATGATGCCCCTCTGGCAGCAGGAAGTAGTTATTGACTTGGTCATTGTCCAATATCACCCAAAGGCCAGGATGATGGGTCGGGTCCCTCCCTTCCCCCACGGGACTCTGCAGAAGGGACAGGAGGTGGAACCCCAGGAGCCAGAAGTGGAGGCGTCGCGAGACTCCAGAGGTCACGAGACTCCAGGTGTCGCGAGATGGAGACATCACAAGACTCCAGAGGTCGCAAGACATTGCGGGCAGACTACAGATGCTGTGAGACTCCAAATATCGTAAGAGGACTGGCATTCTCTCACTCCGCTAGCCCCAACCCAAGACCCCGGCTACATAAATACCCTCACTACCTCTCTGTGGTGTGGGTCTGCTGACTGTGACTCTACTGTCCGGTCATCAGTCCCTTCCCCCACAGTCGGCAGACCTCCCTCAAAGGTACTGGTTAATTAAAGAGGCTTGGTCTCACACAAAATCTTGACTGGTTTTAGCCTCCTTTACAACTCTAGACTCAATTTCAATGTTACATGATCCTCCTGTCTCATTCCTGTGGAATTAAAAGTGTGAACCGGCTGGGTGTGGTGGTGCACCCTTGTAATCCCAGCATTTGGCAGGCTGAGACAGGAGGATCCAGGTTTGCAGCCAGCCTCAGCGACTTAGTGAGGCCTTTTACAACTCAGTGAGACCCTGTTTCAAAATAAAGAGTAGAAAATAGGGCTGGCCGATGTAGCTCGGAGGTAGAATGCCCCTGGGTTCCATCCCTGTACTGTAAGAAAAAAAAAAAGCATGATGCCTGGCTTCTTTATTTTTTGTGATAGTAAGGATTGAATCCAGGGGCACTCTACCTCCAAACTACACTCCCCAGCCCTATTTTATGTTTTATTTTCAAACAGGGTCTCCCTAAATTGCTGAAAGTCTCACTACTTGCTGAGGCTGTCCTCAAACCTGCAATTCTCCTGCTTAGCCTCCCAAGTACTACAATTACACAAGTGCGTACCACCATGCCCAACTAAGAACTGAAGTCTCACTAAGTTGCTGAGAGCCTCACTAACTAAGTAGCTGAGGCTGGCTTTGAATTTGTGCAAGCCTCCTGTCTCAGCCTCCCAAGCGCGGGGATTACAAGCGTGCGCCACCACGCCCATCTTATAATTCCTTATTTTGATTTGTTTACTTATTTATTTATTTTGGTATCAACAGGGAGAAACGGTTCCCTGGCTAGACAGAGTAGCAGAGGGAAAGCAACCTTTCAGAAGGGGAAGGAGCTCCCGTCAGCAGCCTGGAGCCCTCGACAGCACCGCGCTCCAGAGGAGGGAGGCCTGCTCAGGCGCTGCTGCTCAGTGACGCACTTGCCACCTGCCCGAGGCCCTAGGATTCCCAGACGCGGGACGCCACGTCCAGCCTGCTTGCTGTGCTAGACGGGGTCCATGCCAGCGCTGGGGGGCTGCACGCGTGAGGGACGGCACCCGGTCACAGGCTGGGTGGACAGTGTCCCCTGCGGCTGGACGGTGACAGTGTGCCCACATTTTCTTGGCCGTGCCAACTCCCAGGCTCACCGTGCTCCATCAAGGCTCTGTGGGTTTATGTGACAGTGACACACCTTCTTTGCACCACGTCTCAGTTTAAAATGGTCTACAGCCGGCGTGGTGGCCCGCGCCTGTAATCCCAGGACTCAGGAGGCGGAGATGGGAGGCTCACAGGTCTGAGGACAGCCTCAGCTACTTAGGGAGACCCAGTCGACTCAGTGAGACCTTGATTCAAATAAATAAAATAGGGCTGGGAGTGTAGCTCAGAGGTAGAATGCCCCTACATTCAATCCCCAGTAACAATAAATAAGTAAAGCGAAATGGTCTAAAACACCAAAAGTATTCTTACCCAAAGATTTATTTTATTGGAATGAAACATGACTGGTCATTTTCTTGGGGGGGGGGGTGTAGAATGCCCAGGGGCGTTCTACCTCTAAGCTACACCCCCGGCCCTTTTTACTTTGAAACAAGGTCTTACTCGATTGCTGAGGCCGGCCCCCAACCTGTGATCCTCCTGTCTCAGCCTCCCGAGTCCCAGGAGTACAGGAGTGCGCCACCACCTTGGGCTATCACTGCTCACTTTCACACAGTCCTTTCTCCTTTGTGTGTGAATGTATGTATGTGTGTATGTATGAGGGGTACTGGGGACTGAACTCATTCCTTTTAAACTATACCCAAGATATCTGTCTTTCTTTCTTTCGTCTTCTTTTTCTTTTTTTTGAGAAAGGGTCTCACTAGGTTGCTGAAAATCTTGCTACATTGCTGAGGTTGGCTCTGAACCCGCGATCCTCCTGTCTCAGCCTCCCAAGTGCTGGGATTACAGGCTTGGGCCCCATGCCTGGCTTCCATTTTCTTGTTTGTTTATGTGTGTGGTGCTAGAGACTGAATCCCGGGACATTCGACCTCTGAGCTAAATCTCAGCCTCATTTTTTATTTTTTTATTTTTTATTTTATTTTATTTTATTTTATTTTGGTGGTACTGGGGTTCCTGGAAGCCCTTCTACCTCCGGGCTACACTCCCAGACCTATTTTTACATTTTATTTGGAAACAGGGTCTCCTAAGCCAGCACGCACAGCTGGCTTTGAACCTGCGCAATCCTCCTGTCTCCGCCTCCCAAGCGCGGGGATTACAAGCGTGTGCCACCACGCCCGGCTCATTTTTTATTTTGAAACAGATTCTCACTACATTGTGGAGGGCCTTGCGAGGTTGCTGAGGCTGGCCTCAAACCTGCTGCAATCCTCCTGTCTCGGCCTCCCAAGTACTGGGATCACAGGGGTACGCCACTGTGCCAGGCTTCCGTTTCCTTTTGCTTTCACTGAGGAGCACGAGCTGTCCACAGCGGGGAGCTCCTGGTGACTGATGCGATGCACACAGAAGCCCACCCTGCGGTCAGCACCACAGAGATGCCAGGCCCTCGCCCTGCCTCTGACTCCAGACAAGGCTCTGCTGCTGACAGCAAAGGTGAGTCACTGGCAGTGGGAGAGGGTGACGCCGTGGTGACTCAGGAACAGGTAAAATAATGACTCATAATATGTACGTGTGTGGTGCTGGGGACAGAACCCGGCAGTCTACCTCTGGGCTACATTCTGGCCCTGGCTTTTTTTTTTTTTTAAACAGAATCTTACTAGGTTTATGAGAGTCTCACTACTTGCTGAGGCTGTCCTCCAATCTGTGACCCTCCTGCCTGAGCCTCCCAAGTACTGGGATTCCGGGGATGTACCACCAAGCCCAGCTACTCATAATGTTTAAAGAAAGTGCATAGTCATTCCCAGCTTGTTCAGTGAGACTCAGGCCGCTGGGGCGCGGAGTCATCCGTTCCGTTTCCGTCGTGTGCTAGCATTTCCTGAGAACCCCTCGCGCGCCATGAAGAGGGTCCCATGGTCACTATGTTTGAAAGGTCCCCGGCACCCGACCTGCAGCATCACCAGCACACCTCGGGCTCCGGGCCCGCGGTGAAGACGGTTTTGTTAGCCCGCAGTTTCCCACACTTGTCTGATCAGAGAGTTTGCTGTTTTGTGGACTCTCAGCCACAGGAGAAGCACTCTGGAAAATGCTACCCAAAGACGACCATGGATACGTAGGCTATTTGTACAGAACCTAAACGAGACCGCATCCAGAACTTAAATTTCTCTGATGGCTGCAAAATATTAAGGAAACCCACAGTGCTTCAGGGTCAACAATTGATTTATTTATTTGTTTGCTTTTGGCGCAGGGGCTGCTGGGCAAGCACTCTACCACGGAGTTACACCCCCAGCCTTTTATTTCATGGTGTGGTAATGGACACTGAACTCAGGGGCAGCCTGCCTCTGAGCTACTCCCCAGCTCTATTTTACTTTTAAAACAGGGTCTCAGTAAGTCGTCGAGGGATTCACTAAATTTGCTGGCCCCAAACCTGCGATCCTCTTGTCTCACCCTGCCAAATACTAGGATTACAGGTGTGCGCCACCACACCTGGCTCATCCCCAGCCCTCTTTTTTTTTTTTTTTTTGTGGTACTAGGGGTGGAACCCAGGGGCTTTCTACCTCCGGGCTATACTCCCAGACCTATTTTATATTTTATTTGCAAACAGAGTCTCACTAAGTTGCTGAGAGCCTCACTAAGTAGCTGAGGCTGGCTTCGAACCTGTGCGATCCTCCTGTCTCAGCCTCCCAAGCGCGGGGATTACAAGCGTGCGCCACCACGCCCGGCCCCCAGCCTTCTTTTTAAAATTTTATTTAGAGATGGGTTTCCCTAAATTGCCCAGGCTCAACTTGAACCTGCAGCCTCCCAAGCAGCTGGGATTACAGGCGCGTGCCTCTGCCCCCATGAACGTGAGTTGACAGCTTTACTTGGTAAAATGCCAACCAAAGTAAAATTTACTGTGTATTCAGTAATGACAGTAATAAAAAGACCCAAGGCACGTCTCATAGTGCTCGTGTCACCCAGAGCATGCTTCTCATCAAAGGGATAAACACATAGCAATATTTTTGACTGGTAGCATTTTAACTGCTTATGAGAACATATAGCCACGCTTCTTTGCACTTATTTTAAAACCCATTTATTAGAAAGCGTCTAAAACTCCCCGACTTCAGGAGCTCACAATTTTAGCAAAATTCTTTCCTGACATTACTGACTAAAGGATGGTGGTTACTCAGACCAAACCAGCGGCCCTTGCTGAGGATTATTACAATACTTACCACATTACCAAAAGAATCCAGACCAGTGCTCTGCACATACTTAGTACATTCTGGACTAGACCAAGTAAAATTTAACAAGCTGCACAGCATTCTATCAAACAACAACAAAAGGCAGTTAGGCTGCTTCTGTCTTTCCATGCTAAGGACGCGCGGTGAGAGAAGGTAGGCTTGGGACCGGGAGACGGAATCGAACCTCACCTCTTCAAAGTGTCCCGCACTCACCTTAAGAGAAGCTCTTTGGGCAGCTTTTTGTTAATAAGGCCTTCATCACTGTTTGAGAAAACCTGAAAGAAAATAAAAAGAGAGAAAAGAGACTAGTTGTAAAACTGCTCTTCAATCAATACAAAAAAAGTTACGGGTTTCCCCTACTAGATAAGAAGCGCCCCGATCACTCTCCTAGAGATAGGACGATACTAAGCGGGCGTGGTGGCACACACCTGTAACCCTGGTACTTAGAAGGCTGAGACTGGAGGCTGGCAGCTTCGAGGATAGCCTCAGCAATTTAGGGGGACTCTCAGCGACTTAGCAAGGTCCTGCTTCCAAATAAAATAGGGCTAAAGGTGTACCCGGGAGGTAGACTCTCTCTGCATTCGATTCCTAGTACTAACATATATAGAGAGAGAGAGAGAGAGAGGGAGGGAGGGAGGGAGGGAGAGGGAGGGAGAGGCGCGCGAGCCAGGTGGGGTGGCGCACACTTGTGATCCCAGGACTGGGGAGGCTGAGACGGATAATCACAGGTTTGCAGCCACCTCAGTAACTTAGTGAGGCCCTTTGCAACTTAAGAGAGACACTGTCTTAAAATTAAAAAAAAAAATAGGGCTGGGGCCGGGCGTGGTGGCGCACGCTTGTCATCCCTGCGCTTGGGAGGCGGAGACAGGAGGATCGCGCAGGTTCGAAGTCAGCCACGCTGGCTTAGGTGACCCTGTTTCCAAATAAAAATAAAATAGGTCTGGGAGTGTAGCCTGGAGGTATACAGGCTTCCAGGAACCCCAGTAGCACCAATAAATAAATAAATAAATAAATAAATAAAAAATAGGGCTGGGGAAGTAGCGCAGAGGTAGAATGCCCCTGGATTCAATCCTCAGTCACACACACACACACACACACACACACACAGATATACAGAGATAGAGATAAATACTATGATACTTATTTCACGAGGCCAGCATATTCCAATACTGAGGGATAAAAGGTGTTTATACTCTGTCACACGCTCACAAAAACGGCAACATACAGCCCAGCCCTTGTGTGCTAACTGTACTGGAGGTTCTGTCCAAGGCCATTAGACAAGAAAGAGAAACAGAGGCATACAGATGGGAAAGGAAAACAACCTCTATACAGAAAATTCTCAAATTTCACCAAAAAGGCAATTAGAACTAGTCAAGGAGTTCGTCAAGGTTGCAGGATGCAATACACAAATGATAACACACTGGTATGGAAATAAAACTGTCTCCACATAATAGTAATGAACAACCTGAAAATGAATTTTAAAAAATCTCAGCTGGCCAGACATAGTGGTGCACACTTTTAATCCCAGGATTTAGGAAGCTGAGACAGGAAAATCACAGGTTCAAAGCCAGCCTCGGCGACTTAGTGAGGCCTGGAAGTGTAGCTTGAAGATAGAATGCCCTGAGCTCAATGTTCAATCTGTTGTATGTGTCTGTCTGTCTGTCTGTCTCTCTCTCACACACACATACAATTTATTTTATTTTATTTTTTGTGGTACTGGGGATGGAACCCAGGGGCATTCTACCTCTGAGCTACACCCCTAGCCCTGTTTTTTATTTTTTATTTAAAAAAACAAATTTTAACCAGGGATATTTATTTATTTATTTATTTATTGGCACTAAGGGTGGAACCCAGGGACTTTCTACCTCCGGGCTATAATCCCAGACCTATTTTATATTTTATTTGGAAACAGGGTCTCACTAAGTTGCTGAGGCTGGCTTCGAACCCGTGCGATCCTCCTGTCTCAGCCTCCCAAGCACGGGGATTACAAGCGTGCGCCACCACGCCCGGCTTTATTCTTTATTTTGAAACAGGTTCTTACTGAGCTGCAAAGGGCCTCACTAAGTGGCTAAGGCTGGCCGCAAACCGCGATCCTCCTGTCTCAGCCTCCCAAATGCTGAGATTACAAATGTGTACCATCATGCCCTGCTCACATACCCTATTTATAATAGCACCAAAATGCATAAAATCCTTAGGAATAAATGTGACAAAAGTAATGTAAGACTTCATCCTGGAAAGTTACAAAGACATTGTGAGCTAGTCACAGCAGTGACTGTGACCCCAGCTACTTGGAAGACTGAGGCAGGAGGGGCCCAAGTTCAAGGTCTACACAATCAACTTAGTGAGACCTTGTCTCAAAATAAATATATAAGCCGGGCGTGGTGGCGCACGCTTGTAATCCCCGCGCTTGGGAGGCTGAGACGGGAGGATCGCACAGGTTCAAAGCCAGCCTCAGCTACTTAGTGAGGCTCTCAGCAACTGAGTGAGACCCTGTTTCCAAATAAAATAGAAAATAGGTCTGGGAGTATAGCCCGGAGGTAGAAAGCCTCTGGGTTCCACCCCCAGTACCACCAATAAATAAACAAACAAACAAACAAACAAACAAATATATAAAAGAAAAAACTTCAAACATTAACTTCATTTATTTGTACAATTTCATATACCAACACTAAAAAGACAAAATACTGAGGAAAATGCTTGGAACATATTAAATTGCCCAATGTTTGTACAAGAAATCTACATGTGAATTTGAAAAGCATGTTACTTTTTAAAAACTCCACAATTCAAACATACTTTCAAAGAGCAAATAGAAAATTGTGAGCAAAAACAAAAGGTAGTCTAAGAAAACTGAAATTATGAAGTACTTTCTTTTTTTTTTTTTTTTTTGCGGGTGTGGGGATGGAACCCAGGGGCATTGGACGTCTGAGTTACACCCGCAGCCCAATTTTTTATTCTTTATTTTGAAACCGGGTCTCACTGAGTTGCAGAGGGCCTCACTAAGTAGCTGAGGCTGTCCGCGAACCGCGATCCTCCAGTCTCAGCCTCCCGAATGCTGGGATTACAAGCGTGCGCCACCACGCCTGGCTAGTACGTACTTTTTTTTTTTTTTTACAAATAGATTGAGATTCTTAGCATACTTATTAACACATTGATTGTACAAATTAATAGGCTTCGCCGGGGCATTTCCATATACTTGCATCGTGCTTGGTCGTGCCCCCCACCCCCGGCCTTCTCCTGCCCCCCATCCTTGGCCCCTTTCCCAGTCCCTAAGTGTCCCTGCTGTTCTCTTCTATTACTGGGGGGGGGGGGGGCTGCTGCGGATTAAACCCAGGACCTGGAGTGTGTCAGACAAGAGCTCTTCTACTGAGCTATATCCCAGCACCTTATCTTTTTTTGAGGTACTAGGGATTGAATCCAGGTACATTCTACCTCTGAGCTACACCCTAGCTCTATTTTTAGGTTTTGAAACAGGGTCTGACTGAGTCCTTAAGGCTGGCCTCAAACCTTCGGTCCTCCTGTCTCAGCCTCCTACTTGGATTACAGGCATGTGCCACCGCACCTGGCTTCTCCCCTGACCCCCTTTTTAGCTTTTCGCATATGAGAGAAATCATGCGATCCTGTCTTTCTGTGCCTGGCTTATCTGGCTTAACATGATGTCTTCCAGCTCCGCCCGTTTTCCTGCAGATGACAGGGCTTCATCTTTCTTTAGGATGCACTGATACCCATTGTTCATCAGTACCCCATTTCCTTCATTCCTCTGTTGGCGGGCACCTGGGCCGATTCCGTGTCTTGGTCTTCTGAATGGTGCCACAGCAGGACCCGCATGTGGGTATCTTTGTTGTGCTCCATTTCCTTCAGGGGGATCACATGGCAGGCTCTACTTTTAGTGTTCTGGGGAATCTCCATACTCATTTCCAGAGGGGATATACTCATTAACATTCCCACCAACTGTGCGCAAGAGTTCTTCTCTACGACCTTGCAACATTTATGGAGGGGATGGTTTTTCATAATAGCTATTCTAAATATCAATGTAGTTTGATTTGCACTCCTCCGATGACAAGCGCTATTGAGTGTTTTATCATTGGCCATTTGTTTTCTCTCTCTCTCTCTCTCTCTCTCTCTCTCTCTCTTTCTCTCTCTGGTTTATTTTTGTTTGTTTTTTGCTGGTGTTTGAACCCATGGGCATCTTACCTCTGAGCTACAGTCCTAAACAGACCAATTTCTTAGGTTTTTTTTTTTTTTTAGAATGAGGGCCTCAATAAGATGCTGAGGCTGGCCTTGAACCTGCGGCCCTCCTATCCCAGCCTCCCAAGTACTGGGAGACTACAGGGGTGCACCTCCACACCCAGTTTATATTCCTTTTGGGAAATGCCTATTCACATTATTTGCCCACCCACTGACTGGACTGTTCATCTTTTACGTTAAGCTCTTTATGTGTGTTCTTTATATATCCTGTATACTAATCCTCGGTCAAATGAAGGGCCAGAAAAGGTCCCTCTGGCACTCCGCCTTGCGTCTTTACTCTGGTGATTGTTTCCCTGACTACACAGAATCTTCTTGAATTTGATGTCCCGTTTGTCAGTTCTTGGTTTCATCCCCTGAACTGCTGAAGACATTCCCTGTGCCAATATCTTAGAGTCCTAGATGTTCTCTTCTGACAGCTTCAAAGTTCCAGGTCTTCCATTATGCTCAGTGATAGATTTAGAACTGGTTTGGGGTATAGGGTGTGAAGTAGGGGCTGACTCTCAGTCTTCTAAATGTGGATATCCAGTGTTCATTTGTTGAAATGGCTGTACTTTCTCCAACCTATGTTTTTGGCACTTTTGTTGACAATTGGTTGGCTGAAGATGTGTGGACTGATTTCTGGGTGTAGCCCAGAGATAGAACACCTTGGGGTTCAATTCCCAAAGCCACAAAAAAAGTTACTAGGAAAAAGTTCAGAAAATACTTTTTTTGTTATTTTGTTTTATTTTTGGCTATCCTGGGGCTCCAACTCAGGTCCTCAAGCATGCTAGGCAGGTGCTCTACCAGTAAGCTACAAGTGAAAACCAGAGAATCAAGTTAAAAAACAACAACAACACTGTTTGAGCCAGGCATGGTGGCACCATAACCCCAGGACTTGAATCCCAGGTTCGCAGCCAGCCTCAGGTGCTTAGTGAGGCCCTCCACAACTTAGTGAGACCTGTTTTAAAATAAAGAATAAAAAATTGGGCTGGGGGAATAGCCCGGAGGTAGAATGTTCCTGGGTTCCATCCTCAGCAACACACACACACACTGTTTAAGTCCCCACATCTAAAAGGTTTTACATAAAACACTGTTCTGTGATTCATAAAAAGGAAATGCCAAATTCTGAACAGGAACTGGAGTGACAAGAGAAATTGTCATCGCTGTTAAAGCTCTGAGTACGCATGAACCCTGGGCTAGTCATCTGTATTCACTAATCCCTTTTCATTGCAATTTTGTGTGAAAGAGAGAAAGGACGAAGCAGAGAACACTAGTCGTGCCCACCCTGTTCTATAGCATATAGTCCAGGGCCAGAAATGACAGAATACACGTCGTTCCTAACTGCTCAAGATCTAAAGGTCCACGTAAGAAAGAAAACCAACATCCTAACGTAGATGGCACACATATATTAAAGAATATAACACGATATACTACCTGTTAGAGTGCAATTCAAAGATCACGTAAGCAGATTAGGAAACCGCTCGCTTTGGAGACTTGGCTCCGTTATCAGCCGGATGGCCTGGGCACTTCAGCATTTTCTTTGCCTATCAACAAGCCACACGTGGAGCTGTTTCTCCAGAGACGATCAGAGACACAGACTACCCATGTTCCCTTACCAATAGCCTCTGCTTGTTTATTGTTTGTTTGTTTGTTTGTTTTGTTTTTGTGGTACTGGGGTTCCTGGAAGCCCTTCTACCTCCGGGCTACACTCCCAGACCTATTTTTACATTTTTATTTGGAAACAGGGTCTCCTAAGCCAGCGCGGCTGGCTTCGAACCTGCGCGATCCTCCTGTCTCTGCCTCCCAAGCGCGGGGATCACAAGCGTGCGCCACCACGCCCGGCCTGCTTGTTTATTAAGAAAAAAAGCGATCGAGCGTAGTGGCCCACACTTGTAATCCCAGTACTTGGGAGGCTGAGACAGAAGGAGCTCAAGTTCCAGGGCAGTCTCAGCAAAGACTGAGATTCTCATCAGCCTATCAAGATCCTGTTTCAAAATAAAAACAAAATGGAGACCCCTGCAGAATCCCACCTTTGACTGGGCAATACTTTATCTATTCAAGCCAATACTTTAGGCAAGTGTGTGTGTGTGTGTGTGTGTGTGTGTGTGTGTGTGTGTTACTGGGGACTGAATCCAGGGCTCTTCTACTCTGAGCTACACCCCTAGTCCTATTTTATTTTCTGATTTTGAGACAAGGCCTCACAGTTGCTGAGGACCTCGTTACATTGTTGAGGCTGTCCTTGAACCTGAGATCCTACTGTCTCAGCCTCCCAAATCCTGGGTCTATACGTGTGCATCAACACACCAGGCTGGGACAAGACTTCAAGACTTGAGCTTGGTGGAGGCCGATGGTATCCCCATGACCTCTCCAACTTTTTTTTGTTTTGTTTTGTTGGGGGAAGGGGGGTTTACTGATGACTGAAGGGGGTGGGGGGGCGTTCTGTCTCTGAGCTATACGCCCAGCCCTATTTTCTTTTTTATTTTGAGTAAAGGTCTCCCTAGGTTGCTGAGACCCTCACTACATTGCTGAGGATGCCCTCTGACCTGTGATCCTCACGTCTCAACTTCCTCAAGTAACTAGGATTACAGGCGTGCGCCACCACACCCCGCCGGCCTCTCAAAATTATTGAACAAAGCTGATGACTTAAGACATTTCCAATGTGCTAACTATGGATTAACTGAATCCCTTAGTGAGGGAGCTATACTCAGGAGAGAAACACCAGCGTACACACACACACACACACACACACACACACACACACACACACACTGCATTTTTATAAAAAAGAAGGAAAGGGTATCTCGAGAACCAAACACTTAAATTTCCAGAAGCTAGAAAGCCTATCTGAACGATGGCTTTGAAAGCAATTCGTGTGTTATTTATATAACTGCATGAACCTAAGACTGGAAGCACACCGATTGAAATATAGTGGAAATACAGATGACATTCACATGGACTCTTTTTAAGCCACGCCCTCTCTGGGTGGCTCCCGGGCTAGCTCGGGCCACCCAGCGTCACGGTGTCCGGCGGCCCGCTGGGTGGGGGTCTCGGCTGCAACCCAGACACCCCCGGGCGGAGAGCAGGGCCTCGCGATCGCCCCGACAGGCAGGCCCAAGGGATCCCCGGGTGTCCCCTCCCGTCCGCCCTGCCCTGCCCTGCCCTCCGCAGGCCGCGGCCCGGCCTCTGCGCTCCCCCAGCGCCGCCCGCCCGCCCCCAGGGCCCGCCGCTCGAGGGTCGCGCCCCGCGGGGCAGGGCGAGGCTGTCGGGCGACGCGGGACCCAGACTCACCATGGCCGAAAGCCGCGAGCGCGCCCACAGCCCCGAGTCACACGGCGGCGGCGACGCCCGTTGTCCTGGTGACGCCAGCCCGGCGCCCCGCCCCGTCCTCAAGGTGGGCTCCGAGGCGCCCATTGGCTGCAGGATAGCACGTGACCCCAGGGGCGGTGCCCTTCGGACCGCCTACCTCTCGCCCCACGCGGCTCGTGGGCAGGGCCTCTTGGCCGGCTCGCTGGGTATCCCGAGCATCCTCAGCCTGGTCACCTTGACGCCCCTCACCTGACAGGTGAGCCAGCCGCAAACCGCCTTGCTGAAAGCCTTCACGAATTTTCTTAATTAAAAAAAAAAAGTTAGAAGACCCAGAAACAAGTCCACACACTTTCAGCCAATTGATTTTTGACAAAGGGGCCAAAAATATACACTGGAAAGAAGATAGCCTGTTCGACAAATGGTGTTGGCAAAACTGGTTAACCGTATGCAGAAAATTGGAAATTAATCCCACTTTCTCACCCTGTACAAAAGTCAATTCAAGATGGATCAAAGACTTGGAAATTAAACCAGAGACCTTGAAGCTCCTTGAAGAGGGCATAGGTCCAACACTGCACCACATAGGCACAGACAAACATTTCCTCAACAAGACCCCAAAGACACAACAAATTAAAAGGCAAATCAATACATGGGATTGCATGAAACTGAAGAGCTTCTGTTCAGCAAAGGAAACTGTCAAGAACCTCAATCGAGAGCCAACAGAATGGGAGAAGATTTTTGCCACCTACACCACTGATAGAGGACTAATATCTAGGATATACAGAGAACTCAAGAAACTCAACACTAAGAAAACAAAGCATCCAATAACAAAATGGGCAAATGAACTAAATAGACACTTCACCAAAGAAGAAATTCAAATGGCCAATAAATGCATGAAAAAATGCTCAACATCACTGGCAATCAGAGAGATGCAAATCAAAACTACCCTGAGATTTCACCTAACTCCAAATAGAATGGCCATCATTCAAAACACAAACAACAACAGATGCTGGCGAGGATGTGGAGAAGTGGGAACTCTAAGACATTGTTGGTGGGACTGTAAATTAGTGCAACCACTTTGGAAAACAGTATGGAGAATCCTCAGAAGAATGGGAACAAATCTATCATTGATCCAGCAATACCACTTCTGGGTATCTACCCAAAAGACAGGAAACCAAACTACCAAACTAATGCATGTGTATCTATGTTCATAGCTGCACAATTCACCATAGCCAAACTATGGAACCAGCCAAGATGTCCATCAACAGATGAATGGATTACAAAACTGTGGGATATGTACACAATGGAATTTTACTCAGCCATTAAAAAATCTCAATTACATCATTTTCAGGGAAATGGATGGAACTGGAGGACATTATGCTAAGTGAGATTAGTCAGTCACAAAAAATAAGAAAGCAGATGCTTTCCCTAATATGTGAGAGTTAGGGAGAAATGGGTCATAGGAGGAACTCTTGAAAAAGGAAATCCTATAGAGGAGCAAACAAGACAACCTAAAGGAGGAGAAAGGAGGGGGGAAGAGGAAAATCTCTAAAACACACAATGTACTTAAACATATGGAAGTCAATCACTAAGCCAAGCAAGGGAGGGAGGGACGGGGAGGGAATGGGGTGGGAATTGGGTAGGGGTTAAATCAGCGATGAGTACATGTATGTACACACAAGTTTTTTACCCCAATATGATGTATGAATACAGTGCACCAATAAAAAAAAGGTAATACATGATTGTTGGGGACATTTAAAATGACTCATAAGCCGGGCGTGGTGGCACACGCTTGTAATCCCCGCGCTTGGGAGGCTGAGACAGGAGGATCACGCTGGTTCGAAGCCAGCCTCAGCTACTTAGTGAGGCACTCAGCAACTTAGTGAGACCCTGTTTCCAAATAAAATATAAAATAGGTCTGGGAGTATAGCCTGGAGGTAGAAAGCCTCTGGGTTTCACCCCCAGTACCACAAAAAATAAAATAAAATAAAATAAAATAAAATAAAATAAAATAAAATAAAATAAAATAAAATGACCTATAAGAATTAAGAGTAAGACCCCGCTGAATCCCAGTACCTGAGGTGGACACCGTACATATCCCTGTCTACCTGTTTCTAGGCTTCCAGTAAAACTTATAATATGTTGATTTCTTAAAAAGTGGAGGCAAAAGCCAAGAGTAGTGGCGCACACTTTTAATCCCAGTGCTTGGGAGGCTGAGACAGGAAGATCTCAGGTTCGTAGCCAGCCTCTGCAACCTCGTGAGGCCCTCAGCAACTTAGTGAGACCTTGTTTCAAAATAAAAATAATAAGCTCGGATGCACGCTTGTACTCCCAGTGCTTGGGAGGCTGAGACAGGAGGATGGTAGGTTGATGGCCAGCCTCAGGTACTTAGGCCCTCCACAATTTACTGAGACTCTGTTTCAAAATAAAGAATAAAAAAATAGGTCTGGGGGTATAGCTGGGAGGAGAATGCCCCTGGGTTCAATCCCCAGTACCATAAAATAAATTATTAATAAAAATAAAAAGGGCTGGAGATGTAGCTCAGAGATAAAACACCTCTGGTTCCAATCCCCAGTACCACCAATAATAAATAAATAAATAAATAAATAAATAAATAAATAAATAAATAAAGCAAATCTGGGTGTGCTGGTACATGGCTTTTATCCCAGAACTGGAAGTCTGAGACAGGAGGATTGCAGGTTTGAGGACAGCCCCGGCCACTTACTGAGACCCTTTCTCAAACAAAAAAAAAAAAAAAAGGAAAAAAGGGCTGAAGGAACTTCTGGGTTCAACCCCCCACCCAGTATCACAAAAAGAGGCGTTTGGAGTAATAACAGAAGACCTTTGGGTCAGAGAGTCTCATTTTGCCAGGTAGCTTTTTAGCAGATGATGCTGATGCTGATGCTGATTTTGGTACCCAGATCAAACCCAGGAGCATTCTACCTCTGAGCTACACTCTCATCCTCTTTTTATTTTTATTTTTATTTATTTATTTATTTTTGCGGGTCTGGGGATGGAACCCAGGGGCATTCAACCTCCGAGCTACACCCTCTGCCCTATTTTTTATTTTGAAACCGGGTCTCACTGAGTTGCAGAGGGCCTCACTATGTAGCTGAGGCTGTCCGCGAACCGCGATCCTCCAGTCTCAGCCTCCCGAATGCTGAGATCACAAGCGTGCGCCACCACGCCCGGCTCTCTCATCCGCTTTTTTAAAAAAACAAGTTGCTGAGGGTCTGCTAAGTTCCTGAGGCTGGCCTTGAACTTATGATCCTTCTGTTTCGGCCTCCCAAGTACTGCGATTGCAGGTATGCACCACGCCAAGGCTGATTATTATTATTATTATATTTTTTTTTTTACAGTACTGGGGTTTGAAGGGACATTCTACTTTCAAGATACACCCCCAGCCCTTTTTTTGTTCTTTATTTTGAAACAGTGTCACTAAGTTGGGGAGGGACTCTCTAAGTAGCTGAGGCTGTCCTCAACCTGCGATCCTCCCTCTCAGCCTCCCAAGTACTGGGATTATAAGCGTGCGCCACCACGCCATCTTGATGATTACTTTTTTTTTTTTTTTGGGTGGTACTGGGGTTCCTGGAAGCCCTTCTACCTCCGGGCTACACTCCCAGACCTTTTTTTTTTTTTTTTTTTTTTTGGAAACAGGGTCTCCTAAGCCAGCGCGTGCGGCTGGCTTCGAACCTGCGCGATCCTCCTGTCTCTGCCTCTCAAGCGCGGGGATGATAAGCGTGCGCCACCGCGCCCGGCTGATGATTACTTTTAATGCACTATGATGAGTCACTTTCTCCCCTGAAGCATTTCAAATGATCCTACAGCTTCTCCAATTCCCCCAAAACTTTGGTCACTAGCACCACCTAACTGATGTACTCAATGCCCTCTGATTCTTAATAAAATACAGGATTCTTTCCCACTGAAAACCGAAGCATTTTTTCCACCCCCTCTTGCTTCTGGAGGCACACAGCGAGCATTTTTGTGGAACATGGAGACGCTGAAGTTAGAGTCTGTTTATTTTTTCATGTGAACAAAGATAAAGTTCCTTAAAAACCGAGTCCAAATAGCCACAAAGCAATTCTTTTATTTGCCAATTTACTCTCTCACAGACTCTTTGGCAGGATCCTCTTAAAAGTCAGTAGACAGGAAAATATGCTGTCTTAAAATATAATGTAATAAAAAAGACAGTAGGCTTCTAATCATACTCCCAAGGCTGTTCCTACCCTTTCTGATAAATCGGTGCGAGCTTGGCCACCTTTCGGTGGATGGCATAAAAAGTAAACAGGGACGGAGACGGCAGCCGACACACCCGGCCATCTGATAGGCAGTTAGTCCCAGGGCGGCGATGCTGTTCCGCAGGCTTCACTGCTGGGGTCCTCAGAGGCCCTGCTTCTGCAGCAGCTCCCCTCTGCGGCTCCTGGTGCCCCCTCTTGAGTCCAAACTAGCTTCAGCACTAGGCTTTGGCAGCCAACCTCCTCCAACTTGAATGTTCCTTGAGGCCTTCTCCGCTTCTTGTTTTTCTATTACTTGTTTACTGAACACATGAATGAATGAATGAATGAATGGGAGCTAAGTGCTTTGCTCACAGCCCCAGTGCTGCCCAACAGCTGGCAAACCCACTGTTTCTCTGATGAGCACTCTGCTACCCATTGTGAAGGGAAACACAGAATACATCTCTCCCCTTTCCCCCATTCACTCTCTGGGTCCAAGGCAGTTCTAGCTAATGACCTAGAAAATGGTCCTGTGTGCGTGTTTCCATAGGTACGTGCATTCTGTTGTTTATAGATCAACAACCTAATTGTAGCCCCAGGGCTTAGGAGGCTGAGACAGGAGGACCACACAGGTTCGAAGCCAGCCTCAGCTACTTAGTGAGGCTCTCTGCAATTTAGTGAGTCCCTGTTCCCAAATAAAATATAAAATAAGTCTGGGAGTATAAGCCCGGAGGTAGAAAGCCCCTGGTTTCCACCCCCAGTACCACACACACACGCAAAAAAAAATCAACCTAATTGTTGTTAACTTGTTCAGTGAGTGATTTTAGCTGCCAGTGCAGAATATTAAAAGGTAAAAATAAAGCCAGGCGTGACGATGCACGCCTGCAATCCCAGTACTTGGAAGGCTGAGACAGGAGGATTGCAGGTTTAAGGACAGCCTCAGCAACTTGGTGGGACCCTGTTCCCAAATAAAAAAATAAAATAGGGCAGGGAGTGTAACTCGGAAGTGGAATGCTCCTGGCTTCGATCCCCAGTGCCACACACCAAAATGGTGAAAACATTTTACCCAGTTTGATATATATAGTTAGACAGTCAACCGAGGTTCTAACTGAACACAAATGTTTAAAGCACATGAGTGGATATGTTGAACAATAGTGATAAGTGAATTATTATCAAAGAAGTTAATTTTTACCTCCAACTATTTCGTGTGTGTGAGTGTGTGTGTGTGTGTGTGTGTGTTACTGGGGATTGAACTCAGTACTTCCTCCAATCCACACCCTCCAGCCCTATTTTTTTTTTTTTTTTCAGTACTGGGGATAGAACCCAGGGGCATTCTACCTCCAAGCTACACCCTCAACCCTGTTTTTTATTCTTTATTTTGAAACAGGGTCTCACTGAGTTGCAGAGGGCCTCACTAAGTAGCTGAGGCTGTCCGCGAACCGCGATCCTCCTGTCTGAGCCTCCCAAATGCTGGGATTACAAGCGTGCGCCACCGTGTCCAGCAGATGCTGGAGTGAGAAATTACAGCAGAGGAATAATGAAATCAACTGTAAGTCGGCGGTAGACTAAGAGTAGATTTCACTTTTATGGCGGCCAGCATTGGGCCCTTCTACCACACCATTCCTCAAAGTAAGTTGCAAAACACCTGTGTCCACGCTGGAAGTATAGCTCAGTGGTAGAGCACTTGCCGAGCATGTGTGTTCAATTCCCAGCATCACAACACAAAAACAAAGAGAAAAGGAAACACCCATGCCTTTGCTAAACTTCAGTAAAAAGCCCAAGTCAGCTGAGCGTGATGGCGCAGAACTATAATCACGGTACCTGGGGGGCTGAGAACTGAGGATCACAGGTTATCTATGACAGTCTCAGCAAGTTAATGAGACCCTGTTTCAAAACAAAAAATAGAGCCGGGCGTGGTGGCACATGCTTGTAATTTCCAGTACTTGGGAGCCTGAGACAGGAGGATCGCGGTTCGTGGCCAGCCTCAGCTACTTAGGTGAGACCCTCTACAACTCAGTGAGACTCTGTTTCAAAATAAAAAATAAAAATAGACCTGGAGGGCATAGCTCGGAGGTAGGATGGCCCTGGGTTCCATCTCCAGTACTAAAAAAAATAAAAAATAAAAATTAGGTCTGAGGGTATAACTCAGAGATAGAATACCCCTGGGTTCAATCCCCACTACTAAAATAATAATAATTAATAAATAATAATAATAATAATAAAGAAGGAGGAGGAGGAAGAAGAGGAGGAGAAGGAGGAGGAGGCAGCTGGGGATGTAGCTTGGAGGTAAAATGCCTCTGGTTTCGGTGTCTAGTAACACACACACACATAACAAACAGCAAATAAATAAATAAAAATGACCACATAGGCTCAGATATGCGATTTTAACATGGTGCATTATTAGATTGGATTTTCCCAACATTGATACTAAAGAGCTGGGCCTGGTGGCACACGCTTGTAGTCCCAGCATTTGGGAGGCTGAGATAGGAGGATCACGGTTCGCAGCCAGCCAGCCAGCCTCAGCTACTTAGTGAGGCCCTTTGCAACTCAGTGAGACTCTGTTTTAAAATAAAGCATAAAAAAACTAGGGCTGGGGGTGTACCTTGAAGGTAGAATACCCCTGGGTTCCATCCCTAGTACCGCAAAATAAAAAACTAAATATATAAAAACAATAAAGAAAGCTGGGCATGGTGGCACACACCTGTAGTCCCAGTACTTGGGAGGCTGAGACAGGAGGATTGCAGGTTCGCAGTCAGACTCAACAATTTAGCAAGGTCTTCCGCAACTTGCTGAGGCCGTGTTTCAGAATAAAAGAATAAAATAGGGGTGGGGATATAACTCAGAGGTAGAATGCCTCTGGGCTTGATCCCTGGAACCACAAAAAGGAGTGCGAATAGAGGGTCTATTAATATAAAGATTGAGGGAGATTACAGGCCGAACGATCTGTAGAATAGTAGTAATTGTATTTAGGGGATCGGCTGGGAATTCAGCGGAGGTGGGCCTTTACCCACTCCACCGAGTTCAGGGGCGTTCCACCTCTGCGATATACCCCTGGCCCGCCCTATTTTATGTTTTTATTTTATTTATTTATTTATTTATTTTGTGGTACTGGGGGTGGAACCCAGGGGCTTTTCTACCTCTGGGCTATACTCCCAGACCTATTTTATATTTTATTTGGAAACAGGGTCTCACTAAGTTGCTGAAAGCCTCACTAAGTAGCTGAGGCTGGCTTCAAACCCGTGCGATCCTCCTGTCTCAGCCTCCCAAGCGCGGGGATTACAAACATGCGCTGGGATTACAAGCATGTGCTACCACACCTGGCTATGTTTTTATTTTTGAAACAGAGTCTCACTAAGTTGTTGAGACTGGCCTCAAATCTCTGATCCTCCAGTCTCAGCCGTCCAAGTACGGGGATTATGAGTATGTACCACTATACTTGGCTCAGAAGTAAGGATCTTGATGTTAGGTCTTGTAGAAAGTTGGACTATACTAATCCTTCCCGCTGCTGTAAATCAGCCTTGCCCAATCCACCCGTTTCTTATTAGGTACCTGGTCTGTCTGCATCATGTAATAAGCAAGTTGCTGTGGGTACAGGGCAAGATGGTCCTGGCCTTCAAAGACTTTACAGAGCAATGCAGCGTGCTAAGGTGCCACGCATGTAGAAATTGTTATTGCTAAACTGGGTGTGATGGCGCATGCCTGTAATCCCTGTACTTGGGAGGCTGAGACAAGAGGATCCCAGGTCTGAAGTTGGCCTCAGCAATTTAGCAAGGCTTTCAGCAACTTAGTGAGACCTTGTTTCCAAAAAGAAAATAAAATAGGCCTAGGGAATAGATTGGAGGTGGTGAAATGCTCCTGGGTCCAATCACACACACACACACACACACACACACACACACACACACACACACTATATATATATATATATATATATATATATATATATATATATATATATTTGATGACTTTAATCTGTAAAAATCATTTTTTGGTTTTGTTTCAATTTGCAGATTATTCTAGTCTCAAAACCCCTGGGTGGCTGGGCATGGTGGCGCAGCTCGTACTTGGGAGGCTGAGACAGGAGGATCGCACAGGTTCGAAGCCAGCCTCAGCTACTTAGTGAGGCTCTCAGCAACTTAGTGAGACCCTGTTTCCAAATAAAATAGAAAATAGGTCTGGGGGTATAGCCTGGAGGTAGAAAGCCCCTGGGTTTCACCCCCAGTACCACAAAAAACAACAACAACAAACAAACAAACCAACCCTGGGTGTTAGGTGGCATTATCTTTTTTTTTTATAGAGAAAACACCCGACGCCCAGAGATGCCAAGTGCTGCTCCCCTGTTTTTTAGAATTCAGCTGAGGGAGCCAGCATTAGACACGGCCCGTCTGACGCCTTTCCGGACTTCTCCATCTCTGTCTCTGTGCCAGTTGGGTTTCAGCAGACATCGGAGCGGCAGGATTCTCTCTGGGGACTGAGGAGGCGCTGGGGGGGGGGGTGTCCCAGGGCCCCTGAGACGCCAGCAGGGAGGACTCTGTGAACAGCACCCGCCTATCCACATGCTGAGCCAGTGGCTGCCCCGCTGCCTTCCTGCCGAGCCCGCAGCCCATCTTCCTTTGGGGCAGGGCTTCTAATCTGCTTTCTGGGGGCTCATTCCACCTCTTCAGTAGATTAGGTACAAACAGACTGAATAGACAACATTTTTTTTTTCTTTACCACTGGCAGCCTGCTGCCAACTGCTCCACCCAGGATGATTTTCTTTTAGCTGATTAGAAAAATGAAAAAAATAAAAAAGCAAGCTGAGGGTTGGGGGATCCATGGCAGGAACTTGGCTCCAACTGCAAACCAACTTCAGACCCCGGAGGGACCTACCGGGGCTGGCAGCGCCCACAATGGCGCTTCAGTGCAGCCGTGTTTACCCAGGACCAGCCCGCGAGCCGGAGCCTCAGAGGCAGGCTGCGTGTAAATGCCACATTGTTCGCTGGGTTTTTTCAGTTGCTCCAGTGGCTTCGGGCTGGTAGCAGATGATTTGTGACCCGACAGGTTTTAAAATTCGGCATTGCCTGGCACACGTGGCTTGCAGTCCTCCTTCTATTCGGCAAAGCGCAAGCCAATGCCTAGTCTGTAGGCGTCGTAGTAGCCACCGAGGATAGAGGAACTTGCAGGCCGTGGTGGCTGTCTTACGGAGAAGGTGCTGAGTCCCATGAGACCCCTTGGCAAGTTCCTTATTTTACCAAAAGCATTGTTCTGACCCTTGCTTTCTCCCTGGGTCCTTTAACCCATTCATTTATTTATTTTTGGTGATACTGGGGATTGAACCAGGGGTGTTCCATCTCTAAGCTCTACCCTTGTTCCTATTTTATTTTCATCCTCTCTCTCTCTCTCTCTCTCTCTCTCTTTCTATTTTATTGCTGGGGGTTGAAACCAAGGACATTCTACCTCTGAGTTATGTCCCCAGCCCGTTTTTAACTTTGTTTTACTTTCCATTCCCCCCCCACCCCGGAACTGGGGATTGAACCCCGGGGCATTCTACCTCCAAGCTACACTCCCAGCCCTTTTCTTTTTTTTTTTTTTTTTTCAGTACTAGGGATGGAACCCAGTGGGATTCTACCTCCAAGCAATATCCCCAGCCCTGTTTTTTATTCCTAATTTTGAAACAGGGTCTCACTGAGTTGCAAAGGGCCTCACTAAGTAGCTGAGGCTGTCTGTGAACCACAGTCCTCTTGTCTCAGCCTCCCAAATGCTGGGATTACAAGCGTGCGCCACCACGCCTGGCTTCCTGGTTTTTATTTTTTATTCTAAAACAGGATCTCACTGAGTTGTGGAGAGCCTCACTAAGCAGCTGAGGCTGGTTGCAAACCTGTGATCCTCCTGTCTCAGCTTCCCAAGTAATGGGATTACAAGTGTGCACCACTACACCTGACTTTTTATTTCATATTTAAAACAAGGCCTCAGCCAGGCGTGGTGGCCCACGCTTGTAATCCCTGCGCTTGGGAGGCTGAGACAGGAGGATCATGCAGGTTCGAAGCCAGCCTCAGCTGGCTTATGAGACCCTGTCTCCAAATAAAATATAAAATAGGTCTGAGAGTATAACCCAGAGGTAGAGGGCCCCTGGGTTCCATCCCCAGTACCACCAAAAAATAAAAAATAAATAAAAATAAAAAATAAAACAAGGCCTCACTAAGTCGCTGAGGCTGGCTACGAACCTTCCGTCCTCCTGGCTCAGCCTCCTAAGCACTGGGATTGCAGGTGTGCGCCACCACGCCCGGCTACGGGCAGTACAACAATGATGGGAAGGTAGGGGAATCAAGGGCCCAGGAAGGGGAAGAATTTGGGGATGGGAGAGAGAAGAGAGGGGGTGGACACGGAGCCACAATGAAGGAAGAGGGTCAGAGTGGGCCAAGGAGTCTTATGGTCAGGGACATCCCACACTCAGGTTAACTTGTTTACATTTATGTAAAGATAAGTAATGAAAACTTCCACCCCTTTTCTAAAATCTTTGATCAGGTGACATCAGAAGTAAAAGCTTTCAGTGAATAGGATATTGGATGAAAGGAAAGAAAAAGTATCCCAAAATAAATTTCACATTTGGGTTAAGGCCAGGGTGGAGAAAAAGGATAGCTACTTGCTGGGGAACTAGAAAACAGGTGCAATTAGAAACCAGAGGTGAGGCCGGGCATAGTGGTGCACGCTTGTAATCCCAGTACTTGAGAGGCTGAGACAGGAGGATCGCAGGTTCGCAGCCAACCTCAGCAGCTTGTGAGGCCCTCTGCAACTTAGTGAGACCTGTTTCAAAGTAAACAATAAAATAGGGCTGGGGGTATAGATCGGAGGTAGAATTCCCCTGGGTTCAATCCCCACAAAAGAAGAAAGAGAGAAAGAAAGAAAGAAAGGGAGGGAGGAAGGAAGAAAGAAAGAAAAGAATCCAGAGGTGATTCTGAGAACTTAAATGTCTCAGGAACCTTCGGACAGACTTTGGAGTTTGTGTAGGACTTGATGAATATTTGAGCTGATTCTATTTCAACCTTGTAAGACAGGAAGACTTTATCTGATAATATGCAAATAAATAAAACATGGGGATATTTCGAGGATGAGTGTCTTCACTTTTTTTTTTTTTTTTTGTCACTGCCACAACAAAAGAACACCGTAGAGGAGGAAAGGTTTATTTCGCTCATGGTTTTTGAGGTTCCATCCATGGTTGGCTGGCTCCAAGACAGAAGCATCCGGGCAAAAGGGGGATGTAAGATGCTCAGCTCATGGCAGCCAGAAGGGGGGTGAGAGAGAAAGGAAGAAGAGGAAGAAGAAAGGAAGAGGAGGAGGAGGAGGAGGAGGAGAGAAAGAAGAGACGGTCAGTCAGGAACAGATGCGGTCCTCAAAGCCGCAGCCCAGTGACCAAGTCCTCCTGCCACCCGGCACCTCTGGACCTTGCTGCATCGAGGACCATGCTTGTAGCATGTGAGTTTTGGAGGAGCTTCCAGACCCAAACCATAACAGCAGGATCTATTTATTATTTAATTCTTGTACTGGGAACTGGACCCAGTCGTTGTACCTCTGAGCTACACCTCCAGACCTTTTATTTTGAAACAGGACCTCATTAAGTTGTGGAGGGCCCGGCAGGAGAGTCATCGATGGCAGTGGTAGGTCCACTGATCTTAAATAAAACCCACCTAGGGCAGTGTTTTCCTATCACATAAGAAGATTACCTTACTGGCTGGGATGATGGATCCTGATGACCAAGGGGGTCAGAGGGCTGCTTTCCCATGATGAGGACTGGATGACTCTGCCCAAATCCCAGGACCCAGTAATTATGGTCTCTGAGAAACCATGGAAAATAATAAGTCAAAGTTCGGGTCCAGCCAGCTTTGGTGGCACATGCCTTTGATCCCAGTACTTGGGAGGCTGAGGCAGGAGGATCACAGGTTCAAGGCCAGCCTCAAGTTAGTGAGGCCCTCAGTAACTTAGCAAGTCTTTCTTTCTTTCCTTCCTTCCCCCTTTTCTCCCCCTCTTACTTTGTGCTGAGGATTGAACCCAAGGGCATTCTACTTTAAGCTATATTATCAGTACTTCTTTTTTTTCAACAAGGGCTCATTAAGTTGTGGAGGGCCTTGCTGAGTTGCTGAGGCTGGCCTCAGACCTGTGATTCTTCTTCCTGTCTCAGCCTCCCAGGTACTGGGATTACAGGTGTGTACAACTCACGCGGCTTAATTTTCCCCTCCTTGAACTTCATATGAAATGGAATCATGCATTAGAAACCCCTTTCACGTAGGTTTCTATCAGTACAGCATTGTTGAAATACACCCAGATTGTCAAATAATTAAGTAGTTTATTCCTTTTATTGCTGGCAACGTTTGCACCGTGTGAACATGATCGATTACGATGATTATTGTTGCTTTGTTTTTGGTAGCGAGGACTGAACCCAGGGGCGGCCCACCTCTGAGCTACACCCGCTTCTGTTTTTCTTTAACAGTATCTCAGATGGCTGAGCGTCTTGCTACACTGTTGGGCTTTGCACCTGCGACCCTCCTACCTCAGCCTCCAAGTGCCGGATCAGGTGCAGCAGCAGCTTGGCTGATGGTTGTCTTTTATTCATCCTCTGATGACAACTGAGTTACTTCCAGCTACTATTTGTTGTGGTTGTTGTTTTGTTTTGTTTGTGGGTTTGGGGATGGAACCCAGGGGCATTCTACCTCTGAGCTACACCTCTGGCCATATTTTTTCTTTTCTTTTCTTTTTTTTTTTTTTTTTTGGTGGTACTGGGGTTCCTGGAAGCCCTTCTACCTCGGGGCTCCACTCCCAGACCTATTTTTACATTTTTATTTGGAAACAGGGTCTCCTAAGCCAGCGTGCACGGCTGGCTTTGAACCTGCGCGATCCTCCTGTCTCTGCCTCCCAAGCGCGGGGATGACAAGCGTGCGCCACCACGCCCGGCTCTATTTTTTATTCTTTAATTTGAAACCGGGTCTCAGTAAGTTGCGGAGGGCCTAAGTAGCTGAGGCTGTCCGTGAACCCATGATCCTCCAGTCTCAGCCTTTGGAATTCTGGGATTACAAGCGTGCGCCACCATGCCCAACTGGCTCCCAGCCTTTTTTTTTTTTTTTTTTTTTTTTTTTTTGTGGTACTGGGGTTCCTGGAAACCCTTCTACCTCCGGGCTACATTCCCAGACCTTTTTATATTTTATTTGGAAACAGGGTCTCTTAAGTCAGCACAGCTGGCTTCGAACCGCAATTCTCCTGTCTCCACCTCCCAAGAGCAGGGATTACAAGCGTGCGCCACCACGCCCGGCTTTCCAGCCCTATTTTTTATTCTTTATTTTGAAACAGGGTCTCACTGAGTTGCAGAGGGCCTCACTAAGTAGCTGAGGCTGGCCACGAACCTCGATCCTCTGGTCTCAGCCCCCAAAATGCTGGGATTCCAAGCGTGCCCACCACTCCTGGCTTCTTTTTCTGTTTTGGATATACACCCAGGATGAGAAAGAAGATCTGGAGCATAAGGTGAGAACATGCTTAACTTTCTATGAGACAGCCGAAGGGTGTTCGCAAGCAGTTAATACCAATGATAACTTTAGAACACGCTACCTCCCCAAATCAGGACAGGTCAAGGCAGATCTGAAGAGAGATACTGCTTAAAATACCATCAGGATTGGTAGCACTATAGCGCTATCCAAAAGCCTGCGTGAAAACACTCCTGGCTCAGCTCCCGGCAGCCAGAGGGTGGCACCTTTAGGGCCTCCTAGCTCCTCCAATTCTCAGCAGTGTGTGTGTGTGTGTGTGTGTGTGTGTGTGTGTGTGTGTGTGTGTGAGACACAGGGATTGAACCCGGGGCATTCGACCTCTGAGCTACATCTCTACCTCTATTTCATTTCATTTCATTTATTTCTGTGGTACTGGGATTGGAACCCAGGGGCATTCTACCTCCGAGCTACACCCCCAGCCCTATTTTTTTTTATTCTTTATTTGGAAACAGGGTCTCACTGAGTTGCAGAGGGCCTCGCTAAGTAGCTGAGGCTGGCCGTGAACCGCGATCCTCCTGTCTCAGCCTCTGAAATGCTGGGATTAAAAGTGTGTGCCACCACGCCTGGCTCCTATTTTATTTTAAACAAGGTCTCACTAATTTCCTGAGGCTGTCCTCAAACCTCTGACCCTCCTGTCTCAGTCTCCCAAGTACTGGGATTACAAGAAGCCTTTGCCATCACACCCAAGCTTTTCTTTCTTTCTTTTTTTCTTTCTTTCCTTATTTTTCTTTTCCTTTTCCTTTTTCTTTCTTTCTTTTTTTCTTTGTACTCAGGGACATTCTACTTCTAAGCTATACATTCAGCCTTATTTTATTTACTTTTTACTTTTATTTTTTATTTATTTTTGGTGGTACTGGGGGTGGAACCCAGAGGCTTTCTACCTCCGAGCTATACTCCCAGACCTACTTTATACTTTATTTGGAAACAGGGTCTCACTAAATTGCCGAGAGCCTCACTAAGTAGCTGAGGCTGGCTTCGAACCTGTGTGACCCTCCTGTTTCAGCCTCCCAAGCCTTGGGATTACAAGCGTGCGCCACCATGCTCGGCTCTTTTATTTTTTATTTTGAAACAGGGTCTCACTAAGTTGTAGAGGCTGGTTTTAAACCTGTAATCCTCAATCTTCCCGTCTCAGCCTCCCAAGAACTGGGATTACAGACGTGTGCCACGCCTGGCTTTCAGCACTAAGCCTTAGAATGTCTCATCAAACTCCTTTGGTTTCCAGCTCACTGTTAGAAGGAGCATAGCTGGGTAAGTTCATCTACACTCACATGTGAATGACTGTCAAGCACTTGTGATCGACGCCCTAGAAGACCTGTGCTGTAAAAGCAAAACCTAGCCGGGTGTGGTGGCGCACACCTGTGATCCCAGTGCTTAGGAGGCTGAGACAGGAGGATCGCACAGGTTCAAAGCCAGCCTCGGCTACTTAGTGAGGCTCTCAGCAACTTAGTGAGACCCTTTTTTCAAATAAAATATAAAAAAAAGTCTGGGAGTATAGCCCCGAGGTAGAAGGTCCCTGGGTTCTATCCCCAGTACCCCCCACACACACACACAAAAGTAAAACCTAGCACTGTGTGGTGGTGCATGCCTGTAATCCCAGTACTTAGGAGGCTGAGATAGGAGGATCCCAGGTTCGAGAACAGCCTCAGCAAGTAGTGAGATTTTCATCAACCTAGCAAGACCCTGTTTCAAAATAAAAATGAAACAGGGCTGGGAGTGCAGCTCAGAAGGATACTATGCCCCTAGGCTTAATCCCCAGTACCACAGAAAAAGTTTAATTATGTAAAGGAATTAATCTCAAGTAGTAGCCTTGTCGTTGATTGGTAGAAACGAGGAGAGAGGAGGAGCTCCTCTCCGTGCACTTCTCAAGTTCTATGAGCTGAAATCTGGCGTTTGTAGTAAATCAGATGTGGGTTCAAATCCTAGTTCTTACTGTGAAAACACAGTAAGTCTTTTGATGTCTATGTCTCAGTTCACTAACTAGGAAGCATTATCTGTCCATCTTAGCACCAGACATTTGCTCCGTCTTTTATATTTGTCTTCTTTAAGCAGCAGTATTCTTGGGACAAATAAGGGCCTTCTTAGCTAGCACAGAAGCAGACACGTGCGTGTACGGCAGGGATCTGTACACTGTAGAGGCCTCTGGGCCCAGTTCCCATGGTGCTGGTGTGTGTGTTACTGGGGATTGAGCCCAGGGTTTTTTTATTTGTTTGGTTTTGGTGGTACTGGGGGTGGAACCCAGGGGCTTTTCTACCTCTGGGCTATACTCCCAGACCTATTTTTTTTAAAAATAGTTTATTTGGAAACAGGGTCTCACTAAGTTGCTGAGAGCCTCACTAAGTAGCTGAGGCTGGCTTCGAACCTGTGCGATCTTCCTGTCTCTGCCTCCCAAGCTCGGGGATTACAAGCGTGCGCCACCACGCCCAGCTTGAACCCAAGGTTTTTCTACCACTGAGTTACACCCCTAGCTCTATTAATTAATTAATTAATTTATTGTACTGGTGATTGAACTCAAGGGCATTCTCCCTCCAACCTGTCTCAGCCTCCCAAATGCTGAGATTATGAGCGTGCGCCACCATTCTTATTTTGAAATAGGGTCTCTCTAGACTGATGGGAGTCTTATCTCTTGCTGAGGCTGTCCTCGAACCTGCGATCCTCCCTTTTCAGCCTCCCAAGTACAGGTGTGTGCCACCTTACTGGGCTTCCCAGCCCTTTTTATTTTGAAAGGGATCTCAGCTAAATTACTTCCCTGCCCCTCCCCCGACCTCCAACCTGAGTTGCTCTTGTCTCAGCCTCCCAAGTACTAGGATTACAGGTGTGGGTATGGCCAGGCACTGACAGCACTGGTCTTTATTCCTCTGCCTATGAGAAACACCTTCCTCCCTCGACCAAGCACAGCTGATGCTGGAGAGGCAGCTCTGGGGATGTGCAGGAAGAAGAAATCCAGGGCTGGGGCCCGCCAGGGCAGCAGAATTCATTGAGACCTTGATGTCAGTGTAGACTTCCAGACTGAAACAAAAGCCTTCAACTGGCGGCCTTCCTGAGGTCCAGGAGCCCGAGTTGGGAGGTGGGCGAGATCTGCAACAACTGAACCAGGGCTCCCGGTGCCCTTTGAGCGATGCTGGGTTGCCTGGGAAGAGTCTTGAAGGAAGCACACCTGCAGATGCCCTCTCAAAGTGGGAAAAGGGTGCCAGCCCCACGTGGTGGCGCATGCTTGTAATCGCAGTACTCAGGAGGCTGAGACAGGAGGAGGGCAGGCTCTTGGCCAGCCTCAGCTATTTAGTGAGGGCATCTGCAACTAATTGAGATCCTGTTTCAAAATAAAGGAGCCAGGTGTGGTGCTGCACGCTTGTAATCTCAGCATTTGGGAGGCTGAGACAGGAGGACCACGGTTCGTGGTTAGCCTCAGCTACTTAGTGAGGCCCTTTGCAACTCACTGAGACCCTGTTTCAAAATAAAGAACAACAACAACAACAACAACAACAACAACAAAAAATAGAGCTGGGGGTGTAGCTCGGAGGTAGAATGCCCTGGGTTCCATCCCAGTACTGCAAAAAATAAATAAATAAAGGATAAAAAAAAAATAGAGCGGGGGTGTAGCTTGGAGGTAGAATGCCCCTGGGTTCAATCCCAGGTACCACAAAAAATTAATTAAAGAAAGGATAAAAATAGGGCCGGGGATATAGCTTGGAGGTAGAAATGCCCCTGGGTTCAATCCTCAGCACTGGAATTTAAAAAAAAAAAAAAAAAAAAAAAAAAAAAAGCCAGGTGTGTACTTGGGAGGTTGCGACAGGAGGATCGCAGGTTTGTGGCCAGCCTAGACAATTTAGCGAGGCCCTCAGTAATTTAGTGAGATTCTGTTTCCACATAATAAAATAAAATCGGGCTGGGGGTTTCGCTCAGAGGTAAAATGCCTCTGGGTCCAATCCCCGGGTGCCACACACACACATTGATGATGATGATGATGATGATGATGATAATAAACTATAATAAAAATGATAAAGTGGGCATGAAGCTTGGCTGTTCTTTGCGGGTCACTCTTTAGATGGAGGCTTGCAGATCAGCCTTCCTCTTTCATTAAAATAAATAAATACATAAATAAAACCTAAGTTCCTCGCCGTCAGAGGGTCGCCCAGCCCGCGGCTCCTGGAGGGCGGGCCGTCCTCTGGGCGCCTCCCCGTCTCGGGTCTCCCAGGCGGGCGGGGATGCTCCCGCCTCCGCCCGTCCGCGCCGTCCAGCGGCCTCCAGGTGCCCGGCGCGAAGGCGGCGCCACGGAGGAGACCCCGGGAGCCGCGCGGCTAAGACCCCAGACCCCAGACCCCCGACCCGGCCGCCGCCTGGACCATGAGCGCCCGGGGAGCCCGGCCGCGCGCCCCCGGGCTCTGGGCCGCCGCGCTGCTCCTGCTCGGGCTGCCGCGCCCGTGCCCGGCCGACGGTGAGTGCTCCCGGGCGGCGGGGCCGAGGCCAAGCGGGGGGCGGCCAGCCGGGAGGGAGGGGGCCCGCGGCCGCCCTGGTACCCGGGCTCCCTCCCCGGGCACCCCGACTCCCAGGCTCCCTCCCCGGGCACCCCGACTCCCAGGATCCCTCCCCGGGCACCCCGACTCCCAGGATCCCTCCCCGGGCACCCCGACTCCCAGGCTCCCTCCCCGGGCACCCCGACTCCCAGGATCCCTCCCCGGGCACCCCGACTCCCAGGATCCCTCCCCAGGCACCCCGACTCCCAGGCTCCCTCCCCGGGCACCCCGACTCCCAGGCTCCCTCCCCGGGCACCCCGACTCCCAGGATCCCTCCCCGGGCACCCCGACTCCCAGGATCCCTCCCCGGGCACCCCGACACTCAAGCTCTCTTCTCCGGGCATCCCAACTCCCAAGCTCCCTCCACGGGCACCCCGACTCCCAGGCTCCCTCCCCGGGCACCCCGACTCCCAGGCTCCCTCCCCGGGCACCCCGACTCCCAGATCCCTCCCTCCGTCGCCCAGACACCCAGGGTCCCTACCCCGACAGACACCCAGCGTCCCTCCTCAGGCACCCCCCCATCGTTCCTCTCCCCGGACATCCAGATTCCCAGCATCCCTCCCCTGGCACTCCGACTCCCAGCATCCTTCCCCGGGCCGCTCTGGTACTCAGCATCCCTTTCCCAGCCTAGCGTCCCTCCTCCGGACACCCCGGCACCCAGCGTCCCTTCCCCGGACACCCTGGCACCCAGTGTCCCTCTTCTGGCTGCCCTGATACCCAGCAGTCCCCTCCTCTGACACCCCAATTCCCAGCGTCCCTCTCCCCCAAACCCCACCACCCAGGGTCCTTCCCCCGGGCACCCCCGACACCCAGCATCCCTCCTCTGCCGCCCTGATACCCATTGTTCCTCTCTTGGACATCCTGACCCCCAGCATCCCTCTCCGGACCACACCAATACCTAAAATCCCCCTCCCAACCCACGACCCACGCCAATACCCAGCGTCCGTCCCCCGACCCCCCTGATACCCAGTGTCCAGCTCCCGGACACCCAGCGTCCCTTCTGGGGCCACACTGACACTCAGCATCCCCTTCCCCCTCTGGGACACCCCGGTACCCAGAATCCTGCTCTCAGCCACCTTGATACCCAGCGTCCCTCCCTGGGCACCTGGGCACCCAACATCCCTCTCCCGTCCCTAATGCCAGCCTGGGCTCCAGACCCTCCCTCCCTTGTTAACTGAGTGTGGGTCCTGTGATCCCGCCCGGGCTTTCCCAAGGTCTCCAGGAAAGTTCTTTAGAATGAAATCACGTCTAGGTGCCCGGGAACCTCTTCCCGCTGAGATCAGTTTTCCACCGACCCTCAGTTTCTCAGCGTCTGTGACATGTGTGCCAACGACCATGAGTGGTTAGAAACTAGCTGGGAGGCTTTGGCTCCCCAGAAGATCTGAAAGATGAGGGGGGAACCTGCTGAACCGCGGGAGAGGGAGCGTCCTGGGGAGAGGGAGAGCTCCCACGAAGCGTGTCTGAGTAGCCAGGAAGATGGTAAATGGTGATGGTGAAGCGAGCCTCTGGGGCTGGGGCCAGAGCCCAAGGCGGTGTCCAGACAGGAGACACAGGACAAATAGGTGGGGCCCGAAGACAGCAGATTCTCTAGAAAATGCACCCTCTTTGTTTTTTGAACCCGGATCCAGTTTGTAATACTTCCCCTAAGTTAGCAGGTTTGGAGCCCTGTATCAATTCCCATGTGAAAAGCTGATTCATCTGTGTTTTGATGTTAGAACAAACCCCCTGTGAACTTGAAGACCGATCTGAAGGAAGCCAGTGTAGAAGCCCGCAGTCCCCAATGCCGGGGGCGGGGGTGGGGGTGTGTGGTTGCTAGTAAGTCCACACAGCGGCCAGTCTGGATCCACAGAGAAAGGCCCTCCGTGGATTTAGGATGCCCTGTGTATTTTAAAAGGTCACTCTTACCTAGCAAGCCTTCATGGGTGAACCGAGAAGGCACTCGCAAAAAGCAACATGGTGGTTAAGGAAAAAATAAATACTGCAGGGGCTATCTGAAAATGTTTATGCTCTCTGTTGGAAGTGCAGGCTTGAGGAGTTCTTTCTCATTGAGAGTGGACGTCTTTATTTCTCCACGTCTTCAGAATTAGAGGCAAATCATTTTTAACTTTGAAGCTACTGGTGGCCGCTGATAACGTATTAAACTGAGATGTAAGCCACATAAAACTTACTACCAGACACATGTAGCTCAGTGGTAAAGGGCTTGCTTCCCCTTGTGGCTCTCCAATACCAAAATAAATAAATAAATATACAGTTCAATACTTTTATTTTTTTTAATTTATTTTTGATGGTACTAGGGGTGGAACCCAGAGGCTTTCTACCTCCGGGCTATACTCCCAGACCTATTTTCTATTTTATTTGGAAACAGGGTCTCACTAAGTTGCCGAGAGCCTCACTAAGTAGCTGAGGCTGGCTTCAAACCTGTGCGATCCTCCCGTCTCAGCCTCCCAAGCGCGGGGATTACAAGCGTGCGCCACCACGCCTGGCTAGTTCAATACTTTTAAACATAGTCATGTTGCATAAATCATGCTTGGGATCTAAGTCTAGAGTATTTCCATCACCCCTAAATGAAATCTCCTCCCACCTGTCAGCGGCCAGTCCACTGATGATCTTGTAGTACTTTGGGCCTTATGGAGACTTGGGGAAAACAAGCTGATTTTAAGGAATGCAATAGAGTGAGTCGGAGCCAGTATTGGCTTTTGGACAATGCAGACTTGTGTAGCAATTCTAATTCCTTTGAAAGAAATACCCATGAGCTTTTAGGGCTTCCCCTTAGCATGACAACTTCCATAGAATGCCACGTGGATAAGGATGGATTATTTTGCACCTGTCTGGTTGGAGGCGGGTCATAGGACATCCAAGGCAGATGTCCCTGGACCAGCGAGATGAGGACAGCCACCCAGGGTCGCCTCCTCACTACCTGCCACAAAGGTTTCCTCCCCCTTCTCCCTTTTCTGTCTCCATTTCCCCAATAGAGCATTATAAGTATACTTCCTTTCTAAAAATTCCGTGTGCTGGGCTCCAGCTTTTATAATAGAGCCATTGAAGTATTATAAAAGGATTCTTTACTAAATGCATGTTTAACTACCGCGATCTCCCACACCTGGTTACGTGTGTACATCGTGGCGGAAGGAGGAAAAATAATTGTTCAGCTGAGCTGTGGCACTGGGCAGATATTTGAAGAGATAGATTTGGCCAGAAAGGTGTTGTTGTTGATGTTGTAGTTGTTGTTTGGTACTGGGAATTGAACTTGGGGGCATTCTACCTCTGTGGCTCATGCCCTCTGGCTCTTTTTACTTTATCTTGAAACTGTCCTGCTAAGTTGCTGAGGCTGGCCTCGAGCCTTTGATCATTATACCCAGTTTGGACAGAAACTATTCCTTTTTTTTTTTTTTTTTTTTTTTTTTTTTTTTTTTTTGTGGGTCTGGGGATGGAACCCAGAGGCATTTGACATCCGAGCTACACCCCTGCCCTATTTTTTATTCTTTATTTTGAAACAGGGTCTCACTGAGTTGCAGAGGGCCTCACTAAGTAGCTGAGGCTGTCTGCAAACCGTGATCCTCCAGTCTCAGCCTCCCGAATGCTGGGATTACAAGCGCGCCACCACGCCCAGCTTGGAAACTATTTTTTAAAAAAATAAGTCAATAGCCGGGTGTGGTGGCACACGCTTATAATCCCCGCTTATAATCCCTGTGTTTGGGAGGCTGAGACAGGAGGATCATGAAGGTTCGAAGCCAGCCTCAGCTGGCTTAAGAGACCCTGTTTCCAAATAAAATATAAAATAGGTCTGGGAGTGTAGCCCGGAGGTAGAAGGCCCCTGGGTTCCATCCCCAGTACCACAAAAAAATAATAAGTCAATAAGAAACATTCAGTGCTGGTGTGGTGCCGCACGCTTGCAATCCCAGCATTCGGGAGGCTGAGACGGAAGGATTGTGGTTCACAAACAGCCTCAGCTACTACTTGAATGATAATATATTAAGCGAGTCCCACTGGCGCATAGAGACACGCGCAGATCCATAGCAGACATTATGGATGCCTTTATTCGTGGGAGATCGGCCTCCAGCCCGCGTGGGGGGCTGGTGGCGGGCGGGAGAGTGCCTCCCCCCCTCTCGGGCTCCTCTCTGAACTCTGCACTCTCTTCTTCCTGGTCCCCTCGCGGAATCGCAGAGCTCCACCTCCTAGCTTCCGGCCCTGCCCCTGCGGGCCAGGGGCGACTCAAACCTTTCACTACTTAGTGAGGCCCTTTGCAACTCAGTGAGACCCTGTTTCAAAATAAAGGGAAAAAAATTAGGACTGGGGGTGTAGCCCAGAGGTCGAATGCCCCTGGCTTCCATCCCCAGACCCACACACACAAAAGGAAACATTCAAATAAAAAGTGCTTAGTTTACCTTTGACTAATTAGACATATAGTAAAAAGACCAATTATGGTTCTTTTAATTACTTTCAAAATGGAAAAAAAATCTTAATGTTAATTAAATGCAAATGAACGGTTTGGGTAATGGTTATAGGGAGAGATTTATTAACGCCACAGATACTTCCTGAGAATCTACTCCATAGTGGGCGTTGTTGCTGCTGATGAAGACGGGATGATGGGGAACCGGGTCCTTTCTGCTGGGAGCTTTCAGATCCCAGGGGCGAGGGAATCACTTACTCAGATAATGGTGTGAATGAAATAGAAAACTGTAACGTGGGCAATTGATAGAATTCAAAGGCTGGAGGTGCTCTGAGAGCTTGTCCTGGGAGATTTCGACTTGGTGCAGGAGAATCAGAAAGAGAAGTAAGAATCAAGTAGGCAAAAGACGGTGCAGAAAGAATGTCCTGGGAGAATAGCATTCAAAGAAACTGGGCTGTGCGTGGGAAGAAAGTAGGACCTGTGACAATGGAAGGCGTGGCTGGAGCTGAGTCCACACAGGAGTGGCTGGAGGTGATGCTAGGGATACGGAGGGCTCCGCATCTTGGAACCTCAGAGGACCGGAGCGATCGAATGACTTCAAGTAGTAGAGCCACTGATCAGGCCATTCTACCTCCGAGCTACACCCCAGCCCTATTTTTTATTCTTTATTTTGAAACAGGGTCTCACTGAGTTGAAAAGGGCCTCGCTAAGTAGCTGAGGCTGTCTGCAAACTGCGATCCTCCAGTCTCAGCCTCCCGAATGCTGGGATTACAAGCATGCGCCACCACGCCCGGCTGCAGATTGCATTTTGAAAAGCTCACCCTCAGCCAGGTATGCAGGCACACGCCTGTAATCCCAATACTTGGGAGGCTGAGACAGGAGGATCGAAGGTTCGAAGACAGTCTCAGCAAGTAGTGAGACTTTCATCAACCTAGTGAGATCCTGTTTGCAAATAGAAATAAGAATAGGGCTGGGAATAGAGCTCGGAAGTAGAATGCCTCTGTACCAAAAATCTCCATACCAAAAAAAACAAAACAAAAAGAAAAAACCAAAAAAGGCTAATTCAACCAAAAAAGTAACTTTAAGAAAAAAGCTCATCCTTGCTATGGGGATGGAGAGTAGGTGTGGCTGAGGACACAATTGGATGCAGAGAGGCCAGATCATCTCAGTTATCCAAGCAAGAGACAGGAGCAGGGTGGGGGTGTACAAGGAGTTGGTACAGGAGTGGAAGCAGAAGGTCTGGACCAAAGACAAAAATGTATCATGGAACTGGATTTTTTTTTTTTTTTTTTTTTTTGGTACTGGGCATTGAACCCAGAGAAATTCTGCCTCCAAGCTATACCCCTAGACTGATTTTATTTCTTATTTGGAAATAGTCTCACTAAGTTGCTGAGAACCTCGCCAAATTACTGAGGTTGGCTTTGAATGTGTGATCCTCCTGTCTCAGCCTCCCAAGTGCTGGGATTACAGGTGCGTACCACCATGCCTGGGTCATCTTAAAAACCAAAAAACAAGCTGGGCGTGGCGGCACAGGCTTGTAATCTCAATATTTGGGAGGCAGAGACAAGAGGATTTCAAGTTTACTGCCAGACTCAGCTGCTTAGTGAGGCCCCCTGCAACTTACTGTGATCCTGTTTCAAAATAAGGAATAAAAAATAGGGCTTGGGTTGTAGCTCAAAGAGAGTGCCCTGGGTTCAATCCCCAGACCCGAAAAATAAAAAAAGCTTCAAATTTTGGCTTTATTTATTTCTCTATGTCTTCTTTTTCATTTTATTGATTTCTTTTTTTTCTTGGTACTGGGGTTCCTGGAAACCCTTCTATCTCCGGGTTACACTCCCAGACCTATTTTATATTTTATTTGGAAACAGGTTCTCTTAAGCCAGCACGGCTGGCTTCGAACTTGCGCGATCCTCCTGTCTCCGCCTCCCAAGCGCGGGGATTACAAGTGTGCGCCACCACGCCCAGCCATTTTATTGATTTCTGTTCTCTATTATTTCCTTTCTACTTCTTTAGACACTTTGATTTTTATGATTTCTTTTTAGGTTTTACAGAGAGAATCTTCGATTGTTGAGATTTCAGCTCTATGCTTTTGGAATCTGAGACTTGGAGGCCATACATTTCCCTTAAGTCTAGTTTCTTCACAAGTTTGTGTCCCTTAAGTTAAAATTGCAGTCGCTTCTTTGAGCCCCTGGCTCATTTAGAAAGATACGTTGTGATTTCCAGGCAGGAGGAAATTCTCGTCGTCGTCGTTGTCGTTGTTGTTGTTGTTGTTATTTTGGTGGTTCTGGGGTTCCTGGAAACCCTTCTACCTCCGGACTACACTCCCAGACCTATTTTATACTTTTTTTAAAATTTGGAAACAGGGTCTCTTAAGCCAGCAAGGCTGGCTTCGAACCTGCACGATCCTCCTGTCTCCGCCTCCCAAGTGTGAGGATTACAAGCGTGCGCCACCGCGCCTGGCCTCCTTGTTACTATTATTTTATCATTGAGAGATCACTGACAGGCTGAGCACCGGAGTACACACAAGCTGAGCTGGGAGGATGGAAATTTCAAGGCCAGCCTGAGCACCTTAGCAAGACTCTGTTTCCAAATTAAAAAAAAATAAATAAAAGGGTTGGGGCTGTAGCTCAGAGATAGAATAGAACAGACCTGGATTCAATCCCCAGTACCCCCTCATACACACAAATCAATGTATTATGAAAGTTTTGCGCTAAGCATGGTGGTACAAACTTGTAACCCAGTACTTGGGAGGCTGAGACAGGAGGATCGCAGGTTCATGGACAGCGTCAGCAAGTAGTGAGACTCTCATCAACCTAGTGAGACCCTGTTTCCAAATAAGATATAAAATCAGGCTGGGGGTGTAGCTTAGAGGTAGAATGCCCCTGGGTTCAATCTCCAGTACCAAAAATAATTGTTTTTTAAAAAGAAAGTTTTAGCCAGGTATGGTAGTGCACACTTGTAATCCCTGTGCTTGGGAGGCAGAGAGAGCCTGGCTGGTTTAAGAGACCCTGGTTCCAAATAAAAATAAAAAATAGGTCTGGGAGTGTAGCCTGGAGGTAGAAGGGTTCCATCCCCAGTACAAAAAAAAAAAAAAAAAAAAGAATGTTTTGCTAAGAGATGGGAGTAAAGTGTTCTGTTCTAACTGGGGTTTTTCTTCCTGGCCTTTACCTTAAACTCCCTAGGGCTGCCTGGAGCATTGCTTTTTCTCCCCAGGAGACTCCCAGGGACCACAGGGCTTCTCCTACACCATGGTGTCCTTGCCTGGAGCTCTCTGCCTGGGCTCACACCTCCGCCTGAATCACGCTCCCATCCCTACGTCCACATACCTTCTTCCAGGCTCCCACCTGCCATATTGATGAGGGGCGGGAAGCCAGGGCAGACATGGGCCTGCCGACCTGTCCAGGGGGAGAGAGACACGGCACGCACCAGGGAATCTGTTGCGGGAAGGGCCCCATGATGCCCTAAATCCAGGACAGAGTGAAGGGAGCCACGTGTTCTGTAGGGACCACTTAGGGCGGCAGAGGAGTGGAGCTGAGTCCTCACTCACCCTGGACACCAAGCGCCCCAGGTCAGGGAGCCCAGCTCAGGGAGCCCTCCACATGGTGTTTGCAAAATATCTTTTTATTTTTATTTTATTATGTGTGTGTGTGTGGGGGGTACTGGGGATGGAACCCAGGGGCCTTCTACCTCCAGGCTACACCCCCAGCCCTATTTTATATTTTATTTGGTAATAGGGTCTCACTAAGTTGCTGAGAGCCTCAGTAAGCTGCTGAGGCTGGCTTTGAACCTGCAATCCTCCTGTCTCAGCCTCCCATGTACTGGGATTATAAGCATGTGCCACCACACCCAGCTATAAAAATACCTTTTTTTTCTTTTTCTTTCTTTCTTTCTTTCTTTCTTTTTTTTTTTGTGGGTCTGGGGATGGAACCCAGGGGCATTCGACCTTCGAGCTACAGCCTCAGCCCTATTCTTTTTTATTCTTTATTTTGAAACAGGGTCTCACTAAGTTGCAGAGGGCCTCACTAAGTAGCTGAGGCTGTCTGCGAACCGCGATCCTCAGGTCTCAGCCTCCTGAATACTAGGATTACAAGCCTGCGCCACCATACCCGGCTATGTAAAATAGCTTTTTAAAAGTAAGATTTGACCTTTTTAAAAGAAAGATTTGAGCCGGAGGTGATGGCGCAGGCTTGTAATCCCAGCATTTGGGAGGCTGAGAAAGTAGCTCAGAAGTAGAATGCCCCTGGGTTTCATCCCCAGTACCACAAAAGGAAAAAAAATGTAGCACACACACACACACACACACACACACACACACACACACACAGAGAGAGGGAGGGAGGGAGGGAGGGAGGGAGAGAGAGAGAGAGAGAGAGAGAGAGAGAATGAGAATGAATACAAATTATATCAAGAATGAAAGAAACCATGCGTGGTGGCGCACACGTGTAATCCCAGCATTCGGGAGGCTGAGACTGGAGGATCGTTCACGGACAGCCTCAGCTACGTAGTGAGGCCTCTGCAGCTCAGTGAGACTCTTTCAAAATGAAGAATAAAAAGAAGTAGGTCTGGGGTTGTTGTAGCTCTGAGGTAGAACGCACCTGGGTTCCACCTCCAGTACTAAAAAAAAAAAAAAAAGATTTGAAAGGCTTAACCAGATAACATGCAGTCGGTTATTATTTATTTATTATTTATTTTTAAGAAGACAAGAGCAAGCCAGGTGCGGTGGTGCACACCTGTAATTCCAGCCCTTGGGCAGTTGAGACAGGAGGATTGCAGGTTCGAGGACAGCCTAAGGAGCTTAGTGACACACCCAGCAGCCAAGTGAAACCCTGTTTCAAAACAAAAAAAAGGGCCAGGTATACAGCTTGGAGGGCGAATGACCTGGGATTCAGTCTCCAGTATACAAAGGAGAAAAGAGGAGGAGGAAAGAAAGGTAAAGAGAAAGAAAATAAGAAAAGAACAAACCAGGAACATTGGCTCCTTTGAGCCCACAAGTTTAGGACCTGCCTAAATCCTAAATAGCAAGGCCCCATCTAGCTCGGGGGGGGGGGGGGGATGCCTGTAACCCCAGGTGCTGTGGAGGCTGAGGCAGAAGGATCGCAAGTTCAAGGCCAGCTCTGCAGTGGGCTTTGTAAAGAGGTTCTCGTGCGTGTGTGTGTGTGTGTGTGTGTGTGTGTGTGTGTGTGTGTGTGTTGTACTAGAGATGGAACCCAGGGGCATTCTACCTCCAGGCAACACCCCCAGCCCTATTTTTTATTCTTTATTTTTGAAACAGGGTCTCACTGAGTTGCAAAGGGCCTCATTAAATAGCTGAGTCTGTCTGCAAACGGTGATCCTCCTGTCTCAGCCTCCCAAATGCTGAATGTGCGCCACCACGCCCGGCTACATTTTTAAAAAGCACTAGTGTAAAGTTTGCATAGTGTGATGCCTGTAATCCCAGTACTTGGGAGGCTGAGACTGGAGGATCACAGGTTCCAGGCCAGCAACTTAAAAACACAAGAGTAAGCCATGCACAGTGTCCCACGTTTGTAGTCCCAAAACTTGGGAGGCTGGGACAGAGGATCGCAGGTTCATGGCCAGCTTCAGCAACCTAGTGAGATGCTTCTCAATTTAGTGAGACCCTTTTTCAAAATAAAAAGAAAAGAAAAGAAAAATAGGGCTGGGATGTAATTCAAAGGTAGAATGTCCCTGGGTCCCATCCCCAGTACCAAAAACAAAAAGCAAAAACAAACAACACTAAAACCTACCAGTGTCGTGGTCCTCAGCGTCCAAGGGCATTTGGGCTCGGTCCACTGCGGAGCTTCAGTGCTGGCCGGTGTCTGCAGTTTTCTGCAAATGATCCCCATAGATCAGAGTCCACCCGGTTTGTGCTTGTGCCCACACAGGGAAGCTCTTCGTGCTGGAGTCTCAGAACGGCTCACAGGGCCTGGACCTGCAGGCGGCTCCGCTGGCCTGCAAGAGCAGGGGCGCTCACCTGGCGTCCGCGGAGGAGCTGCGTAGAGTGGTCCAGGACTGCGCCTTCGCCGTGTGCACCACCGGCTGGCTGGCAGACGGCACCCTCGGGTAGGTCGGGGCAGCCGGGGGGCTCTGCTTTGTGGGTCACCCCAAGCATCCCGAGGACGCTCTACGGGGCTCAGTATCTGTTCTGCGAGGCTCTGGGACAGGTAAAGTGCCTCAGGCAGCGGATTCCAGAGTGCTCTTGTTTGAATTCTCACATAAAAGCATTTTTCTGGAGCAGTGTCAGTCTTTTTTCCTCTATTATTTTGAAATTTCCCTTTAAGTTCCAAAACGAGTACATTTTTGTTGTAAAAATGTCAAAAGATATACACATATATATAGTACACACACATATAGTACACACACACATATTGCTAGTAAGAAACGAGACTCTTTTCTTCCCTACCTTATTAGGTAATGTCTGTTAATCATTTAATATATATTCTTAGCCGGGCGTGGTGGCGCACACTTGTAATCCCCGGCTTGGGAGGCGGAGGAGACAGGAGGATCGCGCAGCTTCGAAGCCAGCTGCGCTGGCATAAGAGACCCTGTTTCAAAAATCTAAAATAGGTCTGGGAGTGTAGCCCAGAGGTAGAAGGGCTTCCAGGAACCCCAGTACCACCAAAAAAAAAATTATATATATATATATATATATATATATATATATATATTCTTTTTTCTTTTTTGGTGGTGCTGGGGATGGAACCTAGGGACAGTCTACCTCCGAGATACACCCTCAGCCTTATTTATTTATTTATTTAGTGGTACTGGGGGTGGAACCCAGGGGCTTTTCTACCTTGGGACTATATTCCCAGACCTATTTTATATTTTATTTGGAAACAGGGTCTCACTAAGTTGCTGAGAGCCTCACTAAGTAGCTGAGGCTGGCTTCAAACCTGCGCGATCCTCCTGTCTCAGCCTCCCAAGCGCGGGGATTATAAGCGTGCGCCACCACACCCGGCGTCCAGACATATTTTTTATTATTTTTTTTGTATATTTTATTTGGAAATAGGGTCTCACTAAGTAGCTGAGGCTGGCTTCAAACCTACGCGATCCTCCTGTCTCAGCCTCTCTCTCAAGTACTGGGATTACAAGTGTGTGCCACCACGCCAATTTATTCTTTATTTTGAAACAGGATCTCACTGAGTTGCAAAGGGCCTCACTAAGTAGTAGCTAAGGTTGTCCACGAACCACGAACCACGATCCTCCTGTCTCTGCCTCCCAATGCTGGGGTTACAGGTGTGCGCCACCACGCCCAGCTCATATATCTTAATCTCCTTTGCTCTGTGGATTTCCATCTGTACATATGTGCGTAGGAATTAACTAATGAGTGAATGAATGATGAATCTCTTTCTTTTTTTTTTGTGGTACTGGGATTCCTGGAAACCCTTCTACCTCCAGCTACACTCCCAGACCTATTTTATATTTTTATTTAGAAACAGGGTCTCTTACCAGAGAGGCTGGCTTTGAACCTGCACGATCCTCCTGTCTCCGCCTCCCAAGCGCAGGGATTACAAGCGTGCGCCACCACGCCCGGCTTATGAATTTATTTCTCTATTGTGGTACTGGGATTTGAACCCAGGGCATTCTACCTCTGAGCTACAACCCCCTGCCTATTTTATTTTTTTGAAACAGGTCTCACTAAATTGAGGAGGACCTCGCTAAATCACTGAGGCTGACCTCCTGTGATCCTCCTGAGCCTGTGATCCTCCTGTCTCAGCCTCCCAAGTTCAGGGATGACAGGTGTGTGCCACTGCCCCTGGCTGAGATGCTGTTTCTTCTATTTTTCTTTTTGTGGTACTGGGGATTGAGCCCAGGGATGTTCTACCCCTGAGCTACACCTCCAGCCCGATTTTATCTTTGTGTGTGTGTGTGGGTCTGGGGATGGAACTCAGAGGCATTTGACATCTGAGCTACACCCCCTGCCCTATTTCTTTTTTTTTTTTTTTTATATCTTTACTTTGAAACAGGGCCTCACTGAGTTGTGGAGGGCTTCACTAAGTAGCTGAGGCCATCCGCAAACTGCGATTCTCAGGTCTCAGCCTCCCAAATGCAGGGATTACGAGCGTGTGCCACCATACCCGGCTTCGATTTTATCATTTTATTTTTGAAATGGGGTCTCGCTAAGTTGCTGAGGGCCTTGCTGAGTTGTTGAGACTGGCCACAAATCTGTGATCCTCCTGTCTCAGTCTCCAAACTAAATGTTTGTGTTAAGCCAGGTACAGTGATGCATACCTGTAATCACAGTGCTTGGGAGGCTGAGATAGGAAGATCACAGGTTCAAGGACAGTCTCAGCAACTTAGCGAGGCCCTCAGCAACTTGGCTGAGACCTTGTTACAAAATAAAAAAATAAGAGATAGGGGGCCAGGCGTGGTGGTACACGCTTGTAATCCCAGCATTCAGGAGGCTGAGACAGGAGGATCACGGTTCGCAGCCAGCCTCAGCTACTTAGTGAGGCCCTTTGCAACTAAGAGGGACCCTGTTTCAAAAGAAAGAATAAAAAATATTGGAGGGGGTGTAGCTCAGAGGTAGAATTTCCCTGGGTTCCATCCCCAGTACCACAAAGAGAGAGAGAGAGAGAGAGAGAGAGAGAGAGAGAGAGAGAGGTGGAGGTGTATATCTTAGAGGTAGAGCGCCCCTGGGTTTAATCTCCAGCACCACACACACACACACACACACACACACACACACACACACACACACTAGAAGAGAAGAGATCAACAATGTTTTGCCTCTGACAGTGGAATGAATCCCTATGGCTCTAACTCAAGCACACCCCCCCCCCCCCCCGGTCTCCCTGCACGTAGGACTTTGCTTGGGGAGAATGTTTCCATATTGACGCTTTCAGCACAGATCATGAATCAGAAAGATCTCGGCTGCTTCAGAGCCCATAGCAAGAAAGAATTGTTCTTCCCCAGTTTTCTCAACCTAGAATAGTTCTCCTAACCCTGTGTCTGCTTCATCTGTTTCAGGACAACCGTGTGTAGCAAAGGGAGCGGTGAGCAGCAGACCATGAGGACTGTAGACGTGGAAATTGAGCGCAGCCCAGCGCCCGGTGGCATGCACAACGCCCTCTGTATTAAGGACGAAGGTCGGTGCCGCCATCTTTGTAACAGTCTGGAGGCTGTGATCTTGGTACTCACTGTCATAGGCTGGGCTGTCGGGCAAAAGGCCTTAAGGCGAGGATTCCCTGGGCATCCGTCACCAAGACGTCTTCCAATTGGGCGGGGAAAGCGGCCAAGCAGTGAAATGCTAAGCAAAGTTCACAGTGGTGGAGAGGAGGGGGTAGCGTTAGCCCAGTCTCCCGGGATCTCCGGGGATGGAGCACGTAACTGTGATTTCCCCCACCTGCCATGAGGGAGCTGGGGTATTTATACCCCTGCACCTGCTGGCTGGTGGAGACGGGCTGAACAACTGAAATGTGAAGGCCAAGGTTCTTCTGGTTCATTTTTGTTTGTTTGCAAAGGCCAAAGGCTCCTGTAGCCTGAGTGTTACCCTTCCGCAGAGAGGCTCATCTGGCCCAGGAGCCCCTGTGCATGGCCATGGTTTGGTCTGTGGGAACGAGGACGGATGTGGGCATCAGTAGCATCTGCTGCAGTTGCTAATGGTCCCTGCTTGGACATCAGTCTCTCTTCCTCGTGAACAGCATGCTTAAAAAAAAAAAAATCCCCAAAAGGACATTTATAGGATGTAGGAAACTGCTCTCAGGGAGGAAAAAATTCAACTTCCTTCTGGGAAATCAGCTGAATGGTGGAGAGTCAACCAGAAAGCAGTCTCCAGGGTAGCACTACACGGGCATCAAAGTGTATTCCTTCTTTATCAGAAAACACATCGCTGATGGGGACTGATGGGGCCTGTTCATGGGACCAGAGGAAGTCTAGCTTCCTGATTGATCATCAAATTAACACAGGTTCTGCTTGGCAGAAATTAACAGGTTCCGCCCGGCCTCATGTGGGAAGTATTTTCAAAAATACTAATGCCTGCCAGGCATGGTGGCGCACACTTGTTATCCCAGTGCTTGGGAGGCTGAGACAGGAGGATCGCAGGTTTGCAGGAAGTCTCTGCAACTTAGTGAGGCCCTGTTTCAAAATAAAGAATAAAATATAGGAGTAGAGGTATAGCTTGTAGGTAAAATACCCCTGGGTACCATCCCCAGTACCACAAAAATAAATAAATAAACAATAAATAAATAAACAAATAAATAAATAAAAATTGATGCCCGAAGCCGGGCGTGGTGGCACACACTTGTAATCCCCGTGCTTGGGAGGCTGAGACAGGAGGATCACACAGGTTCGAAGCCAGCCTCAGCTACTTAGTGAGGCTCTCGGCAATTTAGTGAGACCCTGTTTCCAAATAAAATATAAAATAGGTCTGGGAGTGTAGCCCGGAGGTAGAAAGCCCCTGGGTTCCACCCCCAGTACCACCAAAAAAAAAAAAAAAAAAAAAATTGATGCCTGAGTACCAGCCCTGGAAATTCTGATTTCCGTGTTCTGGACATTGAGGGTTTTTTGTTGTTATTGTTTTTGTTGTTTGTTTTCAAACCACCCTAGTGATTTTAATGTGTGGACTGTGTTGAGAACCACTTGTCTAATGCAGGGTTTCCCAGACTCTTCTGATCCTTAGCAACACCAGATGAGTTCATGAAAATCCACATCCTCGGGCTGCATCCCAGATGCACCAGGCCCTCGACTCCAGGCTGCTCAGAGGCCTTGGTTCGTGGCCCAGAGGCCTGATGCTCATCAGGCGTTTGCTAGGGACGGGCTTCGGGCAGTCGGCCGGTTCTTGGTGACGGTGAGGTGAACACCAAGCCCTGTGCTCTTCGTCATCCAGCAGGCGAGCCTGGCATTCCTGCTTCACGGGTGCACGCGCGCAGGCGTGGGCTCCTTTTACCCAGCATAGCCAGAGGCGGGCAGCATCCATCCATTCACGTCCTGTACTGCACAAAAAACAAAGCCCTGATAGGTGACTCCAAATTTGAGTCCTGGACAAATTTACAGGTTGTGCTTCCTAATGCGATGCAATCAGATGCTTACAGATTCAGTGTCCCCAAAATGTACAATTTGAACCTAAGCACGAGGAAGCCCCAACCAAACTCAGAATGAGGTGCATCCAATTTATTTTATTTTATTTTATTTTTTTGCGGGTCTGGGGATGAAACCCAGGGGCATTCTACCTCCAGACTACACACCCAGCTCTATTTTTTTATTGTTGGTTTTGAAACAGGGTCTCACTGAGTTGCAGAGGGCCTCACTAAGTAGCTGAGGCTGTCCGCGAACCACGATCCTCCTGTCTCAGCCTCCCGAAGGCTGGGATGATAAGCGTGCGCCACCACTCCCGGCGCATCCAACTCTTAAAAAGATGTTGAGGATGGAAAAGACAGAGAAGGGCTGGCAACTGTCCTAGATTAAAATAGAATAAAAAGACTTGACAAGGAAATGCAGTTTGTGATCCTGGATTATATCCGGGACCAGGAAAAAGAATAGCTATATTTGATGGCATTTGAATATGGATTATGCATTAAATGATAGGATGGCATCAATATTTAAAGTTCCTGATTTAGGTGACGCTACTGCAGTTATGTTAGCGTCTTTGTTCTTAGGAAATGCACACCAAGGTTTTTAGGGACAAGAGACACCATATCTATAACTTACTCTCAAATGGCTCAGAAAAGAATTATAAACCGGGCGTGGTGGCGCACGCTTGTCATCACAGCATTCGGGAGGCTGAGACTGGAGGATCGCGGTTCGCGGACAGCCTCAGCTACTTAGTGAGGCCCTTTACAACTCACTGAGACCCTATTTCAAAATAAAGAATGAAAAATGGGGCTGGGGGTGTAGGTCATAGGAGAATGCCCCTGGGCCCATCCCCAGTACCGCAAAAAAAAAAAAAAAGAAAGAAAAGAAAAGTAAAGAAAAGTATAAGATATGCCCACGGGGCCTGTGGAAGGTTCTGGAAGCTGCCTCCTGGGTCTCTTGACTGCAGTGAAGTCCCGTAGCCCGTCGACGTCGCTTGCTTTCCCTCCAGGATTTTCGTTTTGCCCACAGACTTTCCAGCCCTGTGGTGATCTCACTTACACTAATAAGTCGGGCTATTTTTAGGCAGCCGGATGCTGACGGCCTCCCCAGCGCCCTGGCTTTGCTTCTTGGCCCAGCTCCGCGGGGTTGGTGGCTTGAGGTCTGGAGGCTTCCGGCCTCCTCTTCGGCTGGGCCCCGCTCTGTGCTCCTGTCTCTCTCCACCGAGGCAGGGTGGGCTGTGCACCTCCCCACCAGCCCTGCTCGCCTTCCCAGGACTGACCCCTCCTCCCCTGCATACTTTAGGGGTGCCTGATTTCCCTCAAAATTAGAAACGGCCTGGGCGAGGTGGTGCATCCCTGTAACCCAAGTTCTTGGGAGGCTGAGACAGGAGGATCGCAATGCAAGGCCAGCCTCAACAATTTCTTAGCAATTGTGCAAGACCCTGTTTCTTTTTCTTTTCTTTCTTCCTTTTTTTTTTTTTTTTTTTTTTTGTGGTACTGGAGGTGGAACCCAGGAGCCTTTGACCTTCAGGCTATACCCTCAGACCTATTTTGTTTTTATTTTTGTTTTTATTTTATATAGTGCTGGGGATGGAACTCAGGGGTCTCTACCTCCGGGCTACACTCCCAGGCCTATTTTATATTTTATTTGGAAACAGGGTCTCACTAAGTAGCTGAGGCTGGCTGTGAACCTGCGGTCCTCCTGTCTCAGCCTCCCAAGTGCTGGGATTACAGATGTGCGCCACTCCACCTGGTTGAGACCCTGTTTCAAAATAAAAAACAAAGTAGGGCTGTGGATGTGGATAGGAGGTAGTTCGCCCTTGGGGTCAATCCCTAGTACCCTATGTAGGCTCAGAGAGACGAGATGCCCAAAGCCAGCCAGCAGGTGACTAGGATGCGGACGTTCTCGCTCCGGAGCCAGGCTTTCTGCCCCTTACTTGCATCCCCTGGGAGCCAGCTGCTCTCTGGGCCTGGTGGGCATAAGCCCCTAAGTAGCTGCAGGGCTCCCCCAGAAGCAGGTGCCTCGCATTTGCTGGGGCCTCTGGTTTCCAGCTGCTCTTGTGTCCATGCATGATAAGGCCAGTCTTCTAACCCCTCCCGTCTCATCTCTCCTTGGCGAAGAGGAGCTGAGAGAAGCATCAGGGGTGCGGGAGGAAGCCCAGTGCCGAAGGGGACAATACACGGCAGGCTAGGGAGATGGGCTGGGCCTCTCACGGTGATGGGCAGAATGCCCCCGCCTGTGATGCGGGGTCCTCACCCAGGTCCGCGCCTCCTTGGGGGCCCGCGATCAAAGCTACCAGGGCTTCTGACACAGAGCCAGCTCGGCATGGTGGTGCACGCTTGTAACCCCAGCCTTTGGGAGGCTGAAACAGGAGGATCGTTGTTCATGGCCAGCCTTAGCTACTTGGTGAGGCCCTTTGCAACTTAGTGAGACCCTGTTCAAAGTAAAAAAATAAAAAAATAGGGCTGGGAGTGTAGCCTGGAGGTAGAATGCCCTGGGTTCTATCCCCATTGCCCCTCCCCCCAAAATAACAAGATACAGAGCTGCCTTCTTCCCTGTGTCTTCTGGGCATGTCCCCAGGTCCGTTGAGACCTGGCCTGCCTCAGTTTCAGTAGTAAGGTCACCTAAAGCCCGGTTTTCCAGCTATGGGGACTCAAGTCTACAGCTACGTCTCCTAGGCGCCTGGCATCCATCCGACCGCAGAACACGTTTGGACTCTTCCTCCAAACATTTCCTTTGGATAGGGCACAGGGGATGTTCTTCGCAGTGAAGGCTGAGAGCTGCAGGCCTACTTTACAGATAAAAAATGTTTAATGGAGCCTGGCGTGGTGGTGCATGCCTATAATCCCAGTATTTGGGAGGCTGAGGCAAGAGGATCACGGGTTCAAGGACAGCCTCAGCAAGTAGTGAGACTCTCATCAACCTGCAAGACCCTGTTTAAAAATAAAAATAAAAATAGGGCTGGGGGTGTAGCTTGGAGGTAGGGTGCCCCTGGGTTCAATCCCTAGGACCAAAAGAAGGGAGGAAGGGAGGAAGGAAGGAAGGAAGGAAGGAAGGAAGGAAGGAAGAAAAAACAAAAGAAAGAAAGAAAGGAGGGAGGGAGGGAAGGAAGGAAGGAATGTTTAACAGAAGAAGCAACACTCAACCACAACTTGAGACTGAGGAAGGCCTGGTTTGGTACATTTGAGGCAATTCCAACCACACTCCTCTCCCTCCGGTTGTGGAATTTATTAGTGTGACTGATTCCACCAACCATGGAGAAATCGCTGGTGGAGGGGATGCTGGGAAGTCCTGGAGATGGCCTGATTTATGAACTTCAGGAGCCTTTCCTGGGAAGGAGCAATGGGTAGAATGCACCCAAATAATGTTGTTATAAGTCATTTGATCATTCTTGTCGAGGACGTCAGCCACTGATTGCCGGTACCACAGCCCATCTGGAACTCACCTGGCTGCTGGGAGGAGTCTGTAGTGTTGGCATTGGGGAGTGAAGTGTCTGCGGGAGGGGGTGGGGAGCCAGAGGCAGTACAGACCATCAGGGGCAAGCTCTATCCCCAGGCCTGTTTTGTTCTTATTTTGAAACAGGGTCTTACTAGATTGATGAAAGTCTCACTATTTGCTGAGGCTGTCTTCGAACCTGCAAGCCTCCTGCCTCAGCCTCCCAAGTACTAGGATTACAGGCATGCACGGCCATATCTGGCTCTATTTTATTTTTTATTTCAAAACAAGGTCTTACTAAATTGCAGAGGGTCTTGCTAAATTTTTGAGGCTGGCTGCGAACCTGTGATCCTCCTGTTTCAGTCTCCCAAGCTGGGATCATGACCACCACGCCTGGCTCAGAAGTTCCTCTTTAAGCTTTCAGAACAGTTGCCCTGCATCTGGACTTTCCTTCCAAAGAACCGGTGCTGTGTTGTGTAGATAGAGCTGGCTGAGGCTGAAAGCATGTGTCGGTCCTTTGATAGAGCGGGAGAAGACAGTGGGCACTCAAGAAAGTCCTTGGTAGCTGAGGATGGCTAAGGGAAAGGTCAAGCCTTTGTCCCTGAGATACCAGCTAGAATTCAGCTGGCCTGACTTGTTGATGCTAATGGTTTAGGTCATTCTTCCCAGACAGGATGCCCCACCCGCCACACCCTTAAGAGTGTCTGTAGATTTGTGGCCTATGTTTTGGGGTGTGTGAGTGTGTGTGTCACTGGAGATTGGACCCAAGAGCATTCTACCTCCAAACTGTACCCCCAGCCTTATTTTTAATTTTTTATCTATTTGTTTGTTTGTTTATTTATTTATTTATTTATTTATTTTGTGGTACTGGGGGTATGGAACCCAGGCACATTCTACCTTCTAACTATACCCCCAGCCCTACTTTATATTCTTTTTTTTTTTTTTCTAATTTTTTCTTCTTTTTTTTTTTTTTTTGCGGGTCTAGGGATGGAACCCAGGGGCATTCGATCTCCAAGCAACACCCCCTGCCCTATTTTTTATTCTTTATTTTGAAACTGGGTCTCACTGAGTTGCAGAGGGCCTCACTAAGTAGCTCAGGCTGTCCGTGAACTGCGATCCTCTGGTCTCAGCCTCCCGAATGCTGGGATTACAAGCGTGTACCACCACACCCGGCTTTTATTCTTTATTTTGAAACAGGGTCTCACTGAGTTGCAAAGGCCCTCACTAAGTAGCTGAGGCTGGCCACGAAACGCACTCCTCCTGTCTCAGCCTCCCAAATGCTGGAATTACAAGCCTGCGCCACCAAGCCCAGCTTCTATTTCTTTTTTTTAATTTTTGAAACAGGGTCTCCCTAGGTTGATGAGAGCCCCGCTAAGTTGCCAAGACTAGCTTTGAACCTGCGATCCTCCTGTCTCAGCCTCCCAAGTACTGGGATGACAGGCATGGGCCACCACGCCTGGCTTGTGGCGGCTTCTGCGTGGCTTTTGTTCCTGCTGATTACATAAGTGAAATATAATCAAGGTGGCTTGGGACAAAATAAAGAAGTCATTCTGTCCTATATTCCTGGTGTGTGTGTGTGTGTGTGTGTGTGTGTGTGTGTGTGTGTGTGTGTGTGATGTATAGCCCACATATTTTTATATATGAATATATACATATATATTCCACATTTTTTAATGCGAAAATCTCTCTTGTGTTAACGTGCATAAGAATGAGCGTCTCTGAGAAAGTTCCGCCAAACCGACAGGCTGTCAGAGTACTCAGGGCGGCTTAAAGCACAAGTTGTATTTTCTCTTTTCTATTTTCATCTATTCTCAGCATTTCTCCTTTTAAGTTCTGTGCTTCCTGGGTACTTTTTGACTGCATAAGAACTAAAGGAAAGTAGCATGTAAAATTAGAAGAAGAAATCTGAATTAAAATTTGTTTCCAGCTGGGCATGATGGTACACGCCTGGAATCCCAGTACTTGGGAGGCTGAGATAGGAGGATCTCAGGTTAGCCTCAGCTACTTAGTGAGGCCCTCTGCAACTTAGTGAGACCCTGTTTCAAATATAAAGAATAGCCGGGCGTGGTGGCGCACACTTGTAATCCCCGCGCTTGGGAGGCTGAGACAGGAGGATCACATAGTTTTGAAGCCAGCCTCAACTACTTAGTGAGGCTCTCAGCAACTTAGTGAGACCTCATTTCCAAATAAAGCATAAAATATGTTTGGGAGGATAGCCCAGAGGTAGAAAAGCCCCTGGGTTCTACTCCTAGTACCAAAAATAAAAAATAAAAATAAAGAATAAAAAAATATAGGGCCTCTGAATGGAGGTAGAAAGCCCCTGGCTTCAATCCCAATATCACACACACTGAAAGAGCCCCCTGAAGCCAGGCGTGATCCCACACGCCTGCAATCCCAGCATTTGGGAGGCAGAGACCGGAGGATCGCGGTTCACGAACAACTTCAGCTACTTAGTGAGGCCCTCCGCAACTCAGTGAGACCTTGTTTCAAAAAGTAAAAAAAAAAAAAAAAAAAAAAAAAAAAAAAAAAGACTAAAAATAGGGCTGGAGGTGTAGCTCAGAGGTACAATGCCCCTGGGTTCCATATCCAGTTTCACAAAAATAAAAATAAGTAAGTAAGTAAGTAAATAAATAAAGAGCCCCCTGTGAGGTGAGCTGTGGACACTGGTGATGAGGTGTGTGTAGAGTCATCAGTTGTGAGTGACATCCCCGTGGGGTAGGGGATGGGGAGTTTGGGGAGACCTATGGGGAGGGGAGGGGGTATATGGCATCTCTTTGCTTTCAACTTTGCTGCAAACTTAAAACTTTTCTAAAAACTAGTTTATGAGGGTGTATTCATTTCGGGTCACCCCCCCCCCGTGCCATTTTGGCATGGGGCTGTATTTCTATTTTCTGTATTTCTATCTCTCTAATAAACTTTAAATCTTAAAAACAATAGTTTATGAGGAGGTAGAATATCCCTGGATTTAATTCACAGTGAGAGAGAGAGAAAGAGAGAGGGAGAGAGAGAGAGAGAGAGGGAAAACAACTTCACCAACAAAAGAATATTAACTAACAATTTAAAAACATGTATTACACGCTGGGCGTGGTGGAGCACGCTTGTAATCCCAGTACTTGGGAGACTGAGACAAGCAGATCACAGGTTCGCGGCCAGCCTCGGCAATTTAGTGAGGCTCTTAACAACTTAGTGAGACCCTGTTTCAAAACAAAAAAATAAAATAGGGCTGAGGGTGTAGCTTGGAAGTACAATCCCCCTGGGTTCAATCCCCAGTACCACAAAAAATAAATAAACAAAATAAATACATGTATGGCTCAGTCATACCCAGGATGTAATCACAGTTTTTCCTTTTTTTTTTTTTTTTTGGTGGTACTGGGGTTCCTGGAAGCCCTTCTACCTCGGGGCTACACTCCCAGACCTATTTTTACATTTTTTTATTTGGAAACAGGGTCTCCTAAGCCAGCGCGCGCAGCTGGCTTCGAACCTGCGCGATCCTCCTGTCTCTGCCTCCCAAGCGCGGGGATGACAAGTGTGCGCCACCACGCCTGGCATATTTTTCCTTTTGTATAGTCATCCTGGCAGTCATGTCACTATTGGCCTTGAGGCTGAGGGAGGGGACCTGTTCCTTCCCTATCACCTGCGACATTTTAGCGTTTGACAGCTTTGCCTAATCACGGACGTAAATAAGGCAGAGAGGAACCCTGCGAGGCGGCGGCCCTGGGTCCTTCTCTCAGAGACCTCAGAAGGTGGCTTCACCTGGTGCTTTTGAAGTACAAAGATGTAGCACTTCCTGCTGCAGGATTCTGCCAAGCCCTGGGCCCATGGGGTGAACAAGAAACAGACCTTGTGATCCCCATTCAGGGTACAGCTGGTAACCACAGGGCTGGGTTTGAGGGGAGTGTGTGGGGGGGGTGTTTGTGTGTGTCCCCTAGTGGAATGAACCCAGGGACATCTACCTCTGAGCTACACGCCCAGCCCTATTTGTGTGTGTGTGTAGTGCTGGAGATTGAAACCAGGGGGCATTCTACCTCCATTCTACCTGCAAGCTACACTCCTAGCCTCATTTTTTTTTTTTTTTTGGTGGTACTGGGGGTGGAACCCAGGGGCTTTTCTACCTCCGGGCTATACTCCCAGACCTATTTTATATTTTACTTGGAAACAGGGTCTCACTAAGTTGCTGAGAGCCTCACTAAGTAGCTGAGGCTGGCTTCGAACCTGCGCGATCCTCCTGTCTCAGCCTCCCAAGCGCAGGGATTACAAGCGTGCGCCACCACGCCCGGCTTAGCCTGATATTTTATTCTTTATCTTGAAACAGGGTCTCACTAAGTAGCCGAGGCTGGCTGCAAACCATGATCTTCCTGCCTCAGCCTTCCAAATACTGGGATTACAAGCGTGCACCACCATGCCCGGCTTCTTTTTAATTTGGAAACATTATCTTACAAAGATGCTGAAGGGGTCACTAAGTTTCTGAGGCTGGGCCTTGAACCTGTGATCCTCCTGTCTCAACCGCCCAAGTACTAGGATTACAGACCCGCACCACCATGCCTGATTTCAGAATGGACGCTTTTTTTGTTTTAACCTTGCATTACCAGGCTGGAAAAGTTCCACCCAGTCTGAGAAAGCTGACTGATTTCTTTTCCACAGAGAAGCCATGTGGAGACCCGCCTTCATTCCCTCACACCGTCCTGCAGGGCCGCACCGGCTTGGAGATGGGGGACGAATTGCTGTACGTGTGCGCCCCAGGGCCGGGGGCCGGCCATCGGGACACCGCCTTCACCCTGCTGTGTAACAGCTGCGGGGAGTGGTATGGCCTGGTGCAGGCCTGCGGGAAAGGTAAGCAGGGCCAGGCCCCTCCACGGCCCTTCTCCACCAAGGTGCCTTTCATAGGCTTCCAGACCATTCAGAGTTCTCAGTATGGCAACATCTCTGCCTGGGAGGCCCCGCAGCATTTCAGGGTAGTGTATCAGCCCTCTCTTCATCTCTAAGGATAAACTGACTGTGAGTTCACTTTCTTATGTCCCTGAAAAACCAGTCAAGGTAGTACTGTGTTAATCAGCTTTTCATCGCTGTGACTAAATACCTGATGTACACAACTTAGAGGAAGAAATGTTTAGTGGGGCTTAGGTTTCAGAGGTTCCGTCCAGGGTGGGCTGGCTCCATTGCTCTGGACCTGAGGCGAGGTAGAATATCATGGCAGAAGGCCGTGGTGGAGGAGAGATGCTCCGCTCATGGCAGCCAAGGAAAGAGGGGGGGAGAGGGAGGAAGGGGCCGAAGAGTAGATAAAGCCTGCTCCTCCAAGTAGGCTTCACCTCCCAGTAGCCCATTCAGCCATCAGTGGACTGAGGATGTAAAAAGCCTTCCCATTCCAGTCCCCTCACAAAAGCCCCACCCCTGAACACATGAGACTTTGGGGGACATTCCAGATTCAAACCATAACTGGCATCCCAAGTAACACCACTTTTGACAAAAGTGACCCTCGAGGAGTAAAGTGCACTGGGAGGAGTGGAATTAATACACAAAAGAAGCTCACTGCTGGACCTCCCTGGTGCACAATTCTTGTGTCTGGGCATGAGCCTCGTGGGGACCCCAAGAGCTACACGGTGGATCGCTGTAGGAGATATCAGCCAGGCGTGGTGGTGCATGCCTGCAATCCTAGTTCTTGGGAGCCTGAGATAGGAGGATCATAGGTTTGAGGGAAGCTTTAGCATCTACCTGAGACCCTCAGCAACTTAGCTAGATCTGTTTCAAAACAAAAAAAATTAAGAGAGCTGGAAGTATAACTCAGAGGCAGAGTGCTCCTGGGTTTGATATCTAGTACCAAAACAAACAAACAAACAACTTCATGTAAAATGTCTCTCTTTTGCCCATTTTTTCTAATTGATCTGAATTTATTTTCTATCTACAATAGAAGGTTTTTATATAAAATGTTCATAACTAATGTGCTACAACTATTTCTTCCCACCCAGCACTTATTCCTCCTTATTCTTGGAGTCTCTTTTTTAAGTGCTTTTAGTGGTGCACGACAGCCTCACATCATAATTGGAGTATCTTTTAGTGATAGTTCTTGTTGTTATTATTATTTATTCCACTTTATCCCTGTTGTTCTTTAGTGGCTGGTTTAGTTGGATTGTTTTGTTTTTGTACTGGTGGTTGGACCTAGGGGCGATTTAGCTCTGAACTATTCCCTCAGCCACTTATTTTTTATTTTTGAAATAAGGCTTCACTAAGTTGAGAGCCTCCTGTCTCAGCCTCCTGAGTCCTGAGATTGCAGGCATGCGTCACCACACCCACATCTGTCTGAAGACTTTTAAACTCTATGTATTACAACTGAGCGTTACAATTTTTTCTAGTCGTCGATAAAATACTTTAGTAAAATGCACTAAAAATGAAGCACCATAAAAACAAAAATCAATTCCAAATATAAACACAATTTAAAAACAAAGTAAATGGACATAAAATTCTCCTTGTCAGCTTTGTTACAAAAATCTCCTAGGCACAATAGTAGTGTATCTACTTGCCTTCTCCCCCACCCCTAGTGGGGAAGGAACCCAGCTGCATTCTACCTCCAAGCTACACCCCCAGACCTATTTCTTATTCTTTATTTTGAAACCGGGTCTCACTGAGTAGCTGAGGGCCTCACTAAGTAGCTGAGGCTGTCCGCGAACCTCGATCCTCCTGCCTCAGCCTCCCGAGTGCTGGGATTACAGCGTGCGCCACCACGCCTGGCCTCTACTTGCCTTCTTGCATACTGGTAACAGAGAGTCACGGGCTGGGGCAGGTCGTGAGCCATCCTCCAGCACCGGGCCCACCCGGGGTCCTCCATGGAGGCTTCCAGGTCACACCAGCCCAGGAGCCACACCCGGCAGCCACGTGGTTGCGGACTGGTCCCAGCGGAGTGAGAACTAAATGGAGGTCTGTGCGCTCTAACGGGTGTTTATTTTCTCACTGTGGTGCAGAGTTCTTAGCACTTTTAGCTGCTGGGCAGGAATTCTGGCTTCTCCACTTGGCTGGCTGCACAGCCCAGCCCAGCGCTCATTACCCTGGAGATGGAACACTTGAAGTATCTGCGTCATTATAAGAGGTCTCTATGTGAGTGCTATAGGAGTGTCTTCACCAAGTATTTTACAAATTTATTTTTTTCAGTGAGCATCAATTTATTTATATTTTATTTATTTATTTATTTATATATTTTTGTTTAGGGAACTGCTTGAATTTGAAGAAGCTACGTGTGGTAGCACACACTTGGAATCCCAGAACTTGGGAGGCTAAGACAGGAGAATCGCAGGTTCGAGGCCAGCTTTAGCAACTTAGACTTTCTTTCTTTCTTTCTTCCTTTCTTTCTTTCTTTCTTTCTCTCTTTCTTTCTTTGCGGTACTAGGGATTGAACCCAAGGCATTCTACCTCCGAGCTATACCTCTAGCCCTATTTTTTTATTCTTTATTTTGAAACAGGGACTCACTAAACTGCAGAAAGCCTAAGTAGCTGAGCCTGGCCTTGAACCGGCGATCCTCCTGTCTCAGCCTCCCCAGTACTGGGATTACAAGCGTGCGCCACCATGCCTGGCTTCCCTTTTATTTTTTATTTTCAGACAGAGTCTGGCTAAGTTGGCCAGACTGGCCTCAAAATTGTGATCGCCCTACCTCAGCCTTTGGAGTACCTTGAGATTAGAGATGGGGCGACCACGCCGGGATATTTGCTTTACCTTTTCTTAGTACCTGACTGGAGGATATGTCTTGTTTCCATTGCTGAACCAGACAAGGGAGGGGAAAAAGAAAGGCTGTATGTTTGTAATGGCCTTGGAGGTGGTGGTGCTGGTGATATTGTATTTTATTTATTTATTATCCATTTATTTATCTATTTATTTACTTTTGGTGGTACTGGGGTTCCTGAAAACCCTTCTATCTCAGGGCTACACCCCCAGACCTATTTTATACTTTATATATATATATATATATATATATATATATATATATATTTTTTTTTTTTTTTTTTTTTTTTTTGGTGGTACTGGGGTTCCTGGAAGCCCTTCTACCTCCGGGCTACACTCCCAGACCCATTCTTACATTTTTTCTATTTGGAAACAGGGTCTCCTAAGCCAGCGCACGTGGCTGGCTTCGAACCTGCGCGATCCTCCTGTCTCCGCCTCCCAAGTACTGGGATTGCAGACGTGTGCCGCCTTCCTGGCTTACTTTTGTTGATTTATTTTTAAGAGACTTGAGCTTCTTTGAATGATGATGGAAAGAAGTGGAAGAGGAGGGGAGACTGAACAATTTTCCTGCCCTTCCTGAACCCTAACCTGCTCTTAGGAGAAAACCAGTATTGTTGACACATAGAGTTACTCTGCGGGGTTCCTATACCTTTAACCATTAATCTTATTTGGTGAAGGTGTGTGTGTGTGTGAGAGACAAGAGACTGAACCCAGGGGCATTTTACCTCCTCTGAGCTACACTCTCAACCCTTTTTTTTTTTTTTTTTAAATTCCAAAACAAGGTCTCACTAGGGTACCAAAGTCTCCCTAAATTGCTGAGGCTAGTCTCAAACCCACGATCCTCCCATCTCAGCCTCCCAAGTACTGGGATTACAGGTGTGCACCACTGCACCTTGCATGAGGACTTATTTTGCCTGCCATTTTCTCCCCTCTTGGTATTTCTCTGGCTTCTAGAATCCTGGTCTGGTCGGGCCATTTAGTCTTCCATCCTCCCATCCATAGCCACACTTCTTCTCGGTTTCCACGCCCAGCTTGGCAGCAGGAAATGCCTGGCATACTTCTCGATGTATTCAGTATCTAGCTAAAATCGCCGAGGGCTGCCCTCATTACAGAAAAGCCCTGGTACTTTGTGCCGTAAGTTTATAGAACGCAGACTTTCATGCTAGATCCGGTTTCCTTCTAATCCAGTGGCACATCCCATGTCCCTCCTCAAACCTGTGTTTTCTCCTTGGCCACTAGGACCCTAAGAACCGGCTCTGTCCCTGGCCACACGACCTAAGGCGCCTTCCTGGTTCCCCAGGTCTGCTCGCCCTGCTTCCAGGCCTCACCCACCGCCCCTCGCTCTCTCCTCTCTGCAGTACCGGGGGCTGTGTCCTCCACCCTGGCCCCGGGTGAGGCCAGGTATCCTGTCTTTGTGGTTGGAGTGGGAGCGAACAGGGCTGGCCAGGCGAGTAGAAGACAGCCAGCCGGGCTGGGACGGAGCGCGGTGGTAGAGTGCTTCCCTAGCTGGTGTGAGCCGTGGGCAAAAGAAGAGGAAGGAGGAGGAAGAGGAGGAGACCTCTAACCTTGTGTGGGAAATGTGGACCGACCGTAGAAACAAATTCAGCGGGGGCTCAGCAAGACAAACTTACTTTTTGCAAAAGTGTGTGCCACCCACAAAAGTCCGCTAGAGCCGGGCGTGCTGATGCACTCTTGGAATCCCAGCACTTGAGAGGCTGAGACCAGAGGATCGCAGGTTCGCGGCCAGCCTCAGCAACTTAGTAAGACTCTCCGCAACTTAGTGAGATCCTGTTTCAAAATAAAGAATAAAAAAATAGGGCTTGGGGTGTAGCTCGGAGGTAGAATGCCCCGGGGTCCTACCCCCAGTACCACAAAAAAATGAAAAGTATAGATAAATAAATAAATAAATGGGCTAGGATGTTGTTCAGTAATAGAGTACCCCCAGATTCAATTCCAATAATGATAATAGTAAAAGTAATAATAATAATAATACAAGAAGTAGGGCTAGTAATAATAATAATAATAATAATAATAATAATAATAAACAAGAAGTAGGGCTGGTAATAGTAATAGTAATAATAATAATAATAATAATAATAAACAAGAAGTAGGGCTGGTGATGTAGCTCAGAGGTAGAATGCCCCTGGATTCTATCCACAGAATAATAATAATAAATAGCATTACATGTAATCCCAGTACTAGGAGACTAAACAGGAGGGTTACTGGTTTGTGGGCCAGCCTCAGCAATTAGTGAGATCCTGCTTCAAAATAAAATAAAATAAAATGGGGCTGGGGCTGTAGCTGAGCGGTAGAATGCCCTCAACTTCAAGTACCAACAAGTGCTGGTTCCATGTTGCGGGAGCAAGAGCTTCTCTCCTGGGAACTGTTCTTAATGTTGTTGTTGTCTTCAAACCTTTGCTTAAAGTTCCATTTTATACGCTAACCTATATCCTCTAAGGCATAAAATGATCTGAGCTATCACAAGTGTACACACCCACAAAATCACCTCCACAACCAAGGCACAGGGCATTTGCACCATCCCCAGCCTCCGGTGTCCTCCTTCCCTCCCTCCCTTCCTTCTTTTTCTCTTCCTTCTCCTCCTCCTCCTCCTCCTTTTCTTTCTTTCTTTCTTTCTTTCTTCCTTTCTTCTTCCTTTCTTTCTTTTTTGGTACTGAAGGTTAAACCCAGGGGAATTCTACCTTGAAGCTACACTACCAGCTTGGTTTTATTTCTTTTATTTTATTTCTTTTATTATTATTATTATTATTATTATTATTATTATTATTATTATTATTTTTGGTGGTACTGGGGATAGAACCCAGGGGCCTTCTACCTCCGGGCTACACTCCCAGACCTATTTTATATTTTATTTGGAAACAGGGTCTCTTAAGCCAGCTAAGGCTGGCTTCGAACCTGCGCGATCCTCCCGTCTCAGCCTCCCAAGCGCGGGGATTACAAGCGTGCGCCACCACGCCCGGCTATTTCTTTTATTTCAAAACAGGGTCTCAGTAAGTTACGGAGGGCTCACTCCGTAGCTGAGGTTGGCCGCGATCCTGCGATCCTCCTATCTCAGCCTCCCGAGTCCTGGGATTCCACACATAGTGGGGTTTAAACTTGACAGGTCTCATGCCAGTGTCATGGGCGTGCTTCCTCTGGGGACCTCAAAACTCCCAGGACAGCAAGGCTTGGAGCCGCTCGCTTTCAAGCGAGGTGTCCTCTCAGTGAGTTCCTCCGCCCTCTCGTTTCTTTTCTTTTCTTTTTATTTACTTTTTTCTTTTTTTGGTGCTAGGAATTAAACCCATGGGCATTCTACCTCTGAGCTACACCCTCATCCCTTCTTTAATATTTTATTTTATTTTATAACAGGGTCCTGCTAGCCTGCTGAAAGTCAGGCTAAGTAGCTGAGGCTGGCCTTGAACCTGCGCTCCTCCTGTCTCAGCCTCCCAGGTACTAGAGGCCTGCTCCTCCATTCTGAAAGTCTTCCTTTATTTTCTTAAATTAACCTTAGTTTCTATTTTGCTCCTTCTTTTGGAACTTCATTTTCTTCATAGAACCAAACATGAGCCTAAACCTGAATTTAGAATTTCCTTGTCAATATTACCATATTTGTTCAGAGCTTCATTGAACCACTGGTTATTTCTGGCATGTCTGGTTGTCTTTTTTAAAATTACTATTTTTAAAAGCCGGCTAGCCAAAACCAGAGGAAAAAAGAAGGTATGTGTGGGCTTCCCGAAACGCAACAACAGAGAAGAGATGGCCAGCCGGGCGTGGTGGTGCACGCTTGTAACCCCGGCGCTTGGGAGGCCGAGACAGGAGGACTGGGTTTGCGGCCAGCCTCAGCTACTTAGTGGAGGCCCTTGATAACTCAGTGAGACCCTGTTTCTAAATAAACACTAAAAAGTAGGGCTGAGGGTGTATATGGAAGGTCGAATGTCCCTGGGTTCCATCCCCAGTACCAGAAAAATAAATAAATAAAAATAAAAAAAATAAATAAAATTACTATTTTTAAAAGCCAGGTAGCCACAAACAGGGGGAAAAAAAGAAGATATATATGGGCTTCCCGAAATGCAACAGCAGAGAAAAGATGGCAAGAGGAAGCAGTAGGGGGACCCCCGGGTTCCGAACTCTGGCTTAACCCCCGATCCTGCCGCACGCCAGTAAGAACTGCAGACAGAGAGCAAAACGGGGCCTGTGAGAAGTGGAAGGCAGGTGAGAAAGTAGGTCAGAGGACACAAAATGGCAGACATCTAGGCTGATGGGTCTAGAGATTTTAATTTGCTTCTTGGTTTGTTTTGAGACAGAGGCACACACTATGTTGACCAGGCTGGCCTCAAACTCCTGGCTCCTGGGCCCTTCCTGCCTCAGCCTCCCTGGTAGCAGGGGCACACCGCCCTGCACCCAAGGCTACAGATTCTGTCCTGGTAACTCGAAGTAATATGATTATATCCTATATTCACGCAAAGTAAATAAATTGTAGCTGCTCTCGCTGCAAAACAACAGAAAAATGGGTAACTATGTAAGGGGTTGAAAATGTTAATTTGCTTTACCAAGTAAACTTTTGACTATCTCTATGTATATCATGTTGTATGCTTTACATATACACAGAAAAATTTACTTTTATTTTTTTGGTACCGGGAATGCAACTCAGGAGCATTCTACCTCTGAGCTATGCCCCCAGCACTATTTTTTATTCCTAGTTTTGAAACAGGGTCTCATTCAGTTGTAGAGGCCTCACTAAGTAGCTGAGGCTGGCTTAGAACCTGTGTGATCCTCCTGTCTCAGCCTCCCAAGTACTGGGGTTATAAGCGTGCGCCACCATGCATGGTTTCAATTTTTTAATTTTTTATTTTGAAACAAGGTCTCACTGAGTTGCAGAGGGCCTCGATATTTTTTTATTTTGAAACAGGGCCTCACTAAGTTGCTGAGGCTGGCCACGAACTGCGATCTTCCTGTCTCAGCATCCTAAGTACTGGGATTACAAACATCTGCCATTATGCTCGGCTAAAACTTACTTTAAGAAAAAAAATTTGGGAGCTGGGCGTGGTGGCGCGCACTTGTAATCCCAGCATTTGGGAGGCTGAGACAAGAGGATCGTGGTTCGCAGACAGCCTCAGCTACTTAGTGAAGCCCTTTGCAACTGAAAGAGACCCTGTTTCACTTTTTTTTTTTTTTTTTTTTTTTTTGGTGGTACTGGGGTTCCTGGAAGCCCTTCTACCACTGGGCTACACTCCCAGACCTATTTTATAATTTGGAAACAGGGTCTCTTAAGCCAGAGAGGCTGTCTTCGAACCAGCGCAATCCTACTGTCTCCGCCTCCCAAGCGCAAGGATTACAAGCGTGCGCCACCACACCCAGCTGAGACCCTGTTTTAAAATAAAGAATAAAACATAGGGCTGGGGGTGTAGCTCAGAGATAGAATACTCCTGGATTCCAGCCTCAGTATTGCAAAAAAAAAAAAAAAAAAAAAGGTATTTGGGGTAGTGGCCCATGCCTTTGATCCCAGTACTTGTCATGCCAAGACAAGAGGATCGCAGGTTCAAGAACAGCCTCAGCAACTTAGTGAGGCTCTCAGCAACCTAGCCAGACCCTGTTTCAAACAAAAGATAAAAAGGGTTGTGGGTATAGTTTGGAGGTAGAACATCCCTGGGTTCAATCTCCAGTATCACAAAATAAATAGATTTTTTTAAAAAGTTAAAAACAAAACCAGGTGTAGTGGCTCACGCTTATGAGCCCAGCATTCGGGAGGCTGAGGCAGAAGGATCGTGGTTCGAAGTCAGCCTCAGCTACTTAGTGAGGTCCTTTGCAACTCTGTGAGACCCTGTTTCAAAATAAAGAATAAAAAGCCGGGCGTGGTGGCACTTGCTTGTAATCCCAGTACTTGGGAGGCTGAGACAGGAGGATCACACAGGTTCAAAACTAGCCTCAGCAACTTAGTGAGACCCTGTTTCCAAATAAAATATAAAATAGGTCTGAGAGTGTAGCCCAGAGGTAGAAAGCCTCTGGGTTCCATCCCCAGTACCACAAAACAAACAAACAAACAAACAAACAAACAAACAAATAATTAAATAAATAATAGGGCTGGGGAGTGTCGCTCAGAGGCAGAATATCTCTGGGTTCCATCCCCGGTATCACAAAAAGAAAAGAACAGAAACAGGATCTCACTAAGTTGCTGAGGGCCTTGTTAAGTTGACAAGAGTCCTGCAAAATTTGCTGAGGCTGAGTCGCATGTGGTGGTGCACACTTGTGATAGCTGCACTTGGGAGGCTGAGACAGGAGGATCGCGCAGGTTCGAAGCCAGCCTCAGCTACTTAGTGAGGCTCTCAGCAACTTAGTGAGACCCTGTTTCCAAATAAAATATAAAATAGGCCTGGGAGTATAGCCTGGAGGTAGAAAAGCCCCTGGGATCTGCCAGCAGTACCACAAAATAATAATAATAATAATAATAATAATAATAATAATATTTTAATAATAATAATTATTTATTATTATTATTATTATATAGATGAAAGCTGGGTGTGGTGGCGCACGCTTGTAATCCTTGGTTCAAGGACAGCCTCAGCTACTTAGGCCCTCTGCAACTTAGTGAGACCCTGCTTCAAAATAAAGAATAAAAAATAGGGCTGGGGTGTAGCTCGGAGGTCGAATGCCCCTGGGTTCCATCCCCAGTACTGCAAAAAAAAAAAAAAAAAAAAAAAAAAAAGCTGAGGCTGTACTTCTGTGATTTTCCTGTCTCAGCCTCCCAAGTTCTGGGTTTACAGACATGCACCGCCGCCATGCCTGGCTCAAAGCACAACGTTGATGTGTTGCATTTGCCCCTCAAAGACATTGTTCTTTTCTCTCCTGCCACTGGACTTGCTGAGAAGAAACCCAAGCAAAGCCGGTTCCGTTCCCATATTCCTCTGCGAATGGCCTTTGCTGCCTGGGTATCGGTTGAATGATTTCTCGAAACCTGGTATTCAGTGGCCAAATTCTGCACCAGTTTTTCTTGGAACACGGTGCATGCTTGTGATTGTTTATTTAAGTTGCTATTTAAGGGTAACATAAACAGGGACTGTTTCAAAACATCAACGGATACAGATCCAATCGTAAAATTGTCACCCAGGTTAAAACGCAGAACGTGACCAGCGATCCAAGGACATTCCCCCCAGCACGATGCCTCCTGGAGAATAACCACTTTCCACACTTTTTTTTTTTGGTGGTCCTGGGGTTCCTGGAAACCCTTCTACACTCCCAGACCTATTTTATATTTTTATTTGGAAACAGGGTCTCTTAAGGCAGTGAGGCTGGCTTCGAACCTGCACGATCCTCCTGTCTCCGCCTCCCAAGCGCGGGGATTACAAGTGTGCGCCACCACGCCCGGCTCCACACTTCTAAAACTATAAATTATATTCTCTGCTTGAACTTCAAGCGGAAGCCTACAGTGCACACTCGCACACGGCTTCTTTTGCCCAATATTGTGTCTGTGAGGCGTATCCATGTTCCACAAAGCAGTAATCATTCTTTTTCTTTGCTATGACATATTTCATTCTTCTCTTGGTAGCCTTCTCTGGTTGTTGTTCAGTGTAGGGGATTGAGCTCCAGTGGTACTCTGTCTACCCTTGAGCTCATCCCCAGCCCTTTTAATTTTTTATTTTGAGAAAGTATCTCAGCTAGACATGGTGGCGCACGCTTGTAATCCCAGCATTCGGGAGGCTGAGACAGGAGGATCGCGGTTCGCAGACAGCCTCAGCTACTTAGTGAGGCCCTTTGCAACTCAGTGAGACCCTGTTTCAAAATAAAAAATAAAAATAGGGCTGGGGGTGAAGCTCTAAGGTAGAATGCCCCTGGGTTCCATTGCCAGTACTACAAAAAAATTTTTTTTAAAGAAAAAAAGGATCTCACTAAGCTACCCAGGCTGGCCTCAAACTTGCTAGCCTCCTGCTTTAGCCTCCCTAGTAGCTAGGATCATAGGCGTATGCTGCAGCACCTGGCAGTGACCCTCTTCATGGATTCAGGTTTGGGGTTATCACGAGAATATTCTTGTACAATCTTTTATTGCTCATGTACGTGCATGCCTCTAGAATTGTGTTTACACACTTAGGTGCTACATTGCTGGATTATAGGGTATGTTTATGCTCGATTTCATAGATAATACACAACCAGTTTTCAAGATGGTTGTACAAATACACTTCCACCAGCAATGCACAGAGTTCCAGGAGCCTTACATCTCCAACGATTGGTCTTACAAACTTTTTTCTTAGGTTTATACTTAGGCACTGGATTATTTTATACTATTATAAATGGCATCCATTGAATTTTTGGGTTTTTTTTTTGCTTATTGCTAGTAATAGACATAGAATTGATATAGAATTGACATAGAATTGATGTGGTTTTTGTTTGTTTGTTTAGTTGGTACTAGGGATTGAACCCAGGGGTATTCTACTTTCGATCTATATTCTTAGCCCTTTTCATTTTTCTTTACTTTTGAAATAGGGTCTTACTACAACGATGAGAGTCTCTCTAAGTTGCTGAGGCTCAAACCAAAAACCTTCTATCACAGTTTCCCAAGTACTGGGATTATAAACATGTGCCACCACATCTGACTTAATTGATGTTTTAGATTTAACATAGACCCCCATGTCCTTGATAAACTCCCATATTAATTGCAATGGGTTTTTATTTTTCATTTTCTGCAGTGCTGGGGATTGAACCCAGGGGCATTCTACCTCCAAGCTACACCCACAGCCCTATTTTTATTTTTGTTTTGAAACAGGGTCTCACTAGGTTGGTGAGAGTCTCACTACTCGCTGAGGCTGTCCTCAAACCTGCGATCCGCTGCTCTCACAATACTGGGATTACAGGTGCACGCCACCACACCCAGCTTAATTGCGGTGGCTTACAGGCAGACCCCTGGGGTTGTCTGTGACTCACAGTCGCATCCCCGTGAGCGATGTCAGTATTACTCTCTTCCGTCCACGTGCTTCTCGTTGGCTGGTGTTCCGCGCTGACTGTGTGTCTTGGGGCGTCATGAGCTCTTTCCCTCTCTCTTTCCAGAGGATGCTGAGGCACATATCGACTATGAAGATAATTTCCCCGATGACCGATCTGTGTCATTCAAAGAACTCACAGAAGATTCCCGGACAGAGGCAGAAGATGAGGGAGAAACCGCCAAGGATGAACCAAAGCAAGACCGTCCACTCTCCCCTTCCACGGGGAGAGCCCACACGGCCCAGGACGAGGGCTTTGTGCCAACCACAGGCCCGCAGGGCACGGGACACAGCATCCCCACAGCCGTGCCAGGATCCCGAATCCCACAGAAGCACTCCTTCTGGCTTCCTGCGGAGACTTTCCACAAACCCGACTTGGAGAAAGAGACAGACGATGATACCAAAAAGCGGTTTCCTGCTGGGGACAACCACAGCGGGGCCAAATGGGTCCCCAAGGAACCAGAAGCCAGGGGGACGTACGGCAGCACCGACAGTCCCCCGGAGCCGTTTGTGGACAGGAACGACAGCCGGGCGGGGGACCCCGTGGTGAGCAGCAGCGACGACTCCTGGTTAGACGGGTACCCTGTGACCGACGGGGCCTGGAGGAAGGTGGAGGCGGACGAGGGGGATGAGGACAAGGGGGACGGGTCAGTAGGGCTGGATGAAAGTGTCCCGGTGACCCCTGAGCAGCCCATCTTCATGGAGGCTCAGAGGCCCAGGAGTACCCCCACCACGCCCAGTGAGGACACAGCCCGGACGTCAGGTCTCCCATCCCAAGCGCTAGACATGAAGACTTTGGCTTTCAGACCCATGAATGTGTCTGAGCCCGACGGTCCTCGCTATGAGGCTGGCGACTTGACCGAGTCCCTGTCAACCGTGCCTTGGAGATTTGCCACCGAGAAGTCCCCTGCGGCCACCCGGCCCGACCAAGTCATCCGCACCACCCTGGAAACTGTACCAACGACCGCTGTCCAGCAGATGCCAAACCATCCCCCCTCAACCAGCATGGCGGCCACCCGGCTTCCAAAGGAAACCAGCACTCCCGGGGGCCAGGAGAGCTTCCCGTACCTGCTGTCTGAGGACTTCTTGGGACAAGAGGGCCCCGGGCCAGGTGTGGGCGAGGAGCAGCTGCTCCCAACCTCAGAGTCCTGTCCGGGGGGTGAGTGTCCCAACCTCGGCAAAGGCCCTGTGATCGCCACCGTTGTCACGGTCTTGTGTCTGCTGCTGCTCCTGGCCAGCGTGGGGGCCGTGTGGGGGTACCGCAGGTGCCAGCACAAGAGCTCCGTGTACAAGCTGAACGTTGGCCAGCGGCAGGCGCGGCACTACCACCAGCACATCGAGATGGAGAAGGTCTAGCCCCCGTCGGAAGGGCGCCACCCAGAGGAAATTAACAGTGACACGTCACAGAGAAACACCGATCATTCACAGACGCGTAGGTGCAACAGGACTTGTCTTTGTCCCCTCAGGTCTTTGGTCCGTAGGCTGAGAAGTATCTCAGGCAGGGCAGGATCGGATCCTATGTCGACGGCTCCTCACCCACCTGCCCTGAAATCGCACTAACTACACTAATCCCAGGCCTGTGACCCCAATTCCAACACGAGGTCAAACATCCTCTTGCAAGCTGGGCATGGTGGTACACGCCTGTAATCTCAGTACTTGGGAGGCTGAGATAGGAGGATCTTGGGTTCGAGGACAACCTCAGCAAGTAGTGAGATTTTCATCAACCCAGTGAGACCCTGTTCCAAAAAAGAAATAAAATCAGAAGCTGGGTATGGTGGCACATGCTTATAATCCTAATACTTGGGAGGCTGAGACAGGAGGATCACAGGTTTGCAGGTTTGTGGCCAGCCTTGGCTACTTAGTGAGCCTCTCTCTGTAATTTAGTGAGACCCTGTTTCAAAATAAGGAATAAAAAATAGGTCTGGGGGTGTTGATTGGAGGTAGAATGTCCCTGGGTTCAATCTCCAGTACCATGAAAGAAAGAAAGAAAGGAAAGAAAGAAAGAAAGAAGGGAGGGAGGGAAGGAAGGAAGGAAAGAAAGAAAGAAGTAGAGATATATAGTTTGAAGGTAGAATGCCTCTGGGTTCAATCCCCAGTACCACACACACACAGAAAGAAAATGTCTTTCTTCATCAAACCGTTGTCTTCCTTTTTTTATTTAGAAAGAAAATCACTGACTCCATATTAAAAATAAGCACTAGACCAAGAATTTGAAGCCAGTGTCACTTAAGACACAGATGTCCGAGGGCCAAGAGTGGGCCGGGAACAGTAATGGGGTGTTTCCTCTTAACGTTGTAATGTGGCTGGGGGCAAATGAGCCGAGAACCAGGACGCGGGCCAGAAAGTTCCAGGTTGCACGCACGGAGAGAGTTGAAGGCTGACGTTTTGCTGCGGGGCGGGGTGAGGCGTGAAGAGCCAGGCGTCCGCCTCCGTCCACTCATTTTGGGGCGGCGGCCCCTGGTTTTCTAAAGACAAGGCGAGCTTTGTACCAGTAAGGACTCTTCCTTCCAGGTGTCCTTGACCGGTCTGTGCCCAGGAACATCTTGGAATTTTTTGCCAGGACTCACACAACTCCATCCTTAGTTTCTTCTCTCAGGAATAACCATTTTTCTGGACCCCAGGTCCAGAAAATTAAGAGACAAATGATTTGCAGGAGGCCAGAGGCCAGGATATGCCCGATGAGAACTTCCTTGAGGGAGAAGAAGAGGAATTCAAGAGGGAGATGGAGTTATCTGTGCTGACCTGTCCCACACTTACGGGAGCGCCCATCTGGCTACTGAGGGGCCCACTTCATAGCTCCTAGAACATCTTGGGGAGGGTTAGAGGTGCTACTGCGGATTGAACTGAGGGGTGTCCTACCTCTCAGCCATACCCCCAGCCCTATTTTACTTTATACTTCGAAACAGGGTCTCCCTAAGTTGTTAAGGGCCTCGCGAAGTTGCTGGCTGCCAACCTGTGATCCTCCTGTCTCAGCCTACCGAGTGCTGGAATTATAGCTGTGAGCCACAGCGATCGGCTCTAATCTTACGGCGCCTCAGCAAGCATTGATTAGGACGGCGCTTCTCAGAGGCTGGTCCGCAGACCCGAAGCACCAGCGTTTCTTGGAAAGCGGTTGGGGATGCCAGTCCTCTGGCCCCATCCCCGGATTCAGGAAACAGAAACCCTGAGGAGCTGGGCCTAGCTCTCTGAGGTTCAGGAGTCACGGGTGACTCTGGTCTGCGTGCACGTTTAAGACCCATGGATTTATTTCATAAAATGTGAACTTTGTCAGGGCGTGGTGGCACGCCACGTGGTGGCTGAGACAGAAGGATCACAGGTTTGAGAACAGCCTTAGCAACTTAGTGAGACCCTGTTTCAAATTTTTAAAAAATAAAAATAAAAAGGGCTAGGGATGTAGCTCAGAGATATAATGCCCCTGGGTTTGATCCCCAGTACTAAAAATAAATAACTGTGAGCCTGAAGGTCAGTGAAGTCCAGAGGGACAGGAGATGAACACCCATGGTCCCTCTTGCACTGAAGCCAGGCACCGCCATTTGCACGGGAAGCAGTGTTTCAAGCTGCCAGAATGCCACCTGCTGCCGGGTATGGTGGCACACACTTGTAACCCCAGTATTTGGGAGGCCAAGACAAGAGGGTCGTGGGTTCAAAGCCAGCCTCAGCAATTTAGCTAGACTCTCGGCAATTTAGCAAGACTCTGTTTCCAAATAAAAAATAAAATAGGGCAGGGGGTGTAGCTTGGAGGTAGAGAACCCCTGGCTTTAATCCCCAGCACCCAAAAAAAGTTTTTAAAAGCTATCTCAGCCAGGCGTGGTGGCGCACGCTTGAAATCCCCGCGCTTGGGAGGCTGAGACAGGAGGATCATACAGGTTTGAAGCCAGCCTCCACTGGCTTTAGAGACCCTGTTTCCAAATAAAAAATATAAAATAGGTCTGGGAGTGTAGCCCGGAGGTAGAAGGCCCCTGGGTTCCATCCCCAGTACCACAAAAAAAAAAAAAAAAAAAAAAAAAAAAAAAGCCATCTCCACCAGTCTCTGCATGCTGGACAAAAACTAAAGGCATCATATTTCTCTAAAATTAATCACCAGCTTGGAAATAGTTTTCAATGGCAAAAAGTGACAAAGGTGATGCATCCCTTTTGAAAAGCCATGGGAGTCTACTTTTGTGTGGCAGGAGGGAGATCCTAACTTTTCTTTTGAGCAATCGAAAAACCAGTGGTGGGATTTCCTCTAAGGGGGAAAAATCGCAGAACCTGTTCTCCACTCTGCCACCTCTTTTTAGCACAAGCTTTGCAGAATTAACAGGCCACGTAGCTACAAGACAGCACAGCACAATCGAAGATCCTAACCCTCATACCTGGGTGAAATGAAGGCCTTAGTTACCAACTGGAAAACCTATGCGTCCGCTGAATCTAGAACCAGAGGCGTGAAACGCTTGGGCACGCTGCCAAAGCAGAACACGGCGTAAAACCCTGAGGCTGTACGTATGTTTAGAGTCTGATTCTACGGCAAGATAACACTTCCATTTTTAACTCTATAAAATAACCCCCGTCTCAGTCCTTGGACCGTCTTAGTAACTACTGTTATGTAATAACCCAGAATCTCACCTTTACGGCCACACCCAAGTAGGTATCATTAATACGAATGTATTCATAAATTTATCACATGTTATTAATACATCTAAGTGTGTTACTGTGTCGACATGGACTGGGAAGCACATGCAATGTATCGATACTTAAGTTTTTACTGATTTGATGTCACTGAAATTAATTTTATAGGAGCTAAAATGCCTATCAGAAAACACTGGCAAATTCAATGTGTGTCCTATGTATGATGTGAGGCTGGCAAATGGTTGGGAAGAGCGGGGGGTCATTAACATAGAGCTTCCGATATATTTAAAATAAATAATTATTTCCCCAAACTGCTGCTGAGTGTATTTTATTTCTAGGTTACTGTTACCATTTCTAGGTTACTGTTATCATTTCTAGGTTACTGTTGTTTGTTTGTTTTTTGCAGTACTGCTCCAGGAGCACAGATATCCCTACAAGCTTGTAAGTAACAGAATCCCCGGGTACAGTGGCAGGAATTTAAGAGACCAGCACCAACCACCCCCTCTCTCAGCTGATCGGACACTCAAAGAAATAATGAAAGAGATGTAGGGGAAGGGACCACGCCCAAAGACATGATGGGAAGCCCGTAGGCAGCCCAACCGGGGCTTCAGCAACAGGAGACATCGCATGACAGACACGCCGCGGGCTTCCAGGAGGATGCAGCCGTCCACCTGCAGCCGGAAGAAGGCAGGCCTTTTGATCTCCAGCAGCCGGGTCCCATTGGCAAAAGCCAGAGGGTGAGGGAGCTGGGCGGAGAGGCCACAGGGGCGTAGAAGGGTGGAAAAGAGTTCTGGGGAAACACAAGTAAATTCCAGCTGAGAGTCCTCAGCACCAGTCAGCACCAATCCCAAAGCCGTCTGTCCCTTTATGCCTCTGAGGCCACCGCGTTACCCTCCTGCAGCTGCTGTATCTGCCGCTAAGAGGCTCCTAAGCGTGGAACTGAAGTGAGCGCCTTGGGTCCAGGGGTGCCAAAGGCAGCCTCTTCATCTTGAGAGGGAATTCGGGCTCCGGGGCTCTCAGGAGGTCAGGATGAAGCTGGTCCAACTGCGAACACACCATGGCTAGCTCCTTCCTGCTTCCCTCCCCCTGCCCTTGAGCACTCTCCCTGACATACGGCTTTGTTTCTGGGGATCCAGGCGTGGACAGCCGCAGACACTCAGACTCCGATTCTCTCCACCCCTCCATCCATACTCTCACCATACCCACTGGAACTCCGGAGCTAATAACACCAACACATTCCCGTGTTCTCCGGGTCTTCTTCCAGAGCTGATGCTTGCACTCTCCACGAAGCGGCTTCTGTGCGCTTGGTTTGGGTTTTGTTTGGGGCTTGTACTAGGGATTGAACCCAGGGGCATTCTACCTCCAGACGGCACCCACCAGCCCACGTTTATTTTGAAACAGGGTGTCGCTAGGTTGTCAAGGGACTCACCAAATTGCTGAGGCCACCCTTGGATCTGTGATCCTCCTGTCTCAGCCTCCAAGTACTGGGATTACAGGCATGCGTCACCACATCTGGTGACCGTGTTTCTCTGCTGGTTTCTCGACCCTTCTACCTGACCCTTCTTCTCTTTTTTTGTACTCTTCTTGGTGCATTAGCCTCACATCATAATGAGGTTGGTTCAGACAGTGATACACACGCACACAGCACTGGGCGGGCTCGCCCAGCTCCCTCCCATCCCCCCCACGCCGTCCCCGCGTGGGACATTAAGATCGACACAGGTGTTCTCATGTATGTGCATGTCAGTGGAAGTGATTTCTCTATCGAGCCTCTCTCTTCCCACCCCCTTCCCCTAGACCACCTCCTGGGCTCCACTGGAGTTTCTCCTCCATTATCTGAGGTCCCTCTGGTCTCCCGCTTACCCCCTCGCTTCCACCTATGAGAGAAAATGCCTGGCTCTTCCCTTTCTGTGACTGGCTAATCCCGCTGAACACAATTCTCCAGGTCCATCCACTTTCCTGCAGATGACATCATGTGGTTCTTTATTGCTGAGTAGAATTCCATTGTGTGCATATCCCATAATTTTATAATCCATTCATTAGTTGAGGAGACCTAGGTTGGTGCCATAATTTGACTCTTGTGATTTGTGCCACTATAAACATGGATGTGCAGATATTACTATAGTAGTCTGATTTCAGGCCCTTTGGAAAGATGTCCAGGAGGGTTCTAGCTGGGCCTTTCTCTTTTCTTTTTCTTTGGTAACATACGTGGAGAGGTTGTTCTTGGCAGTCATGCCTGAAGATGCTCTCCTCATTAGAAATAAGATGCTTTCCTAGTGGGACCGCAGGCCATCTCTGAAAGAAAACTTCCAGATAGAGTGATGAGTCTCTACTCTTGCCAGACTCCAGCCAGCTCATGGCTACCAAGAACGGCCTCCACTTCTGGACACCCAGGAGTCCTTGGTCTAAGCGTTCTGCTTTCTTAGGTGAATGTCAGAAATCTCATAGACCCAAGAAAATCCACTCCTTACAACATGTGCCCTGAAACAATTGGGTGTGGCTAAAAATTTCCCCAGCCAGTGGGTAGAAAACAGCAGGAAGAAGCAAAATAAAATATTTCAAGTGATTTTTTTCCCCAAAGTTTCTGTGTTTAGCTATTTTCCAAGTTCTAATTTGAGTGAGACTGTAGGTACCACCCTAACTCAGAGAGGGGAGGTGGAAAAAGACACCAGCTGCCAGGTGTGGTGGTGCGCACCTGTAATCCTAGAACTTGGGAGGTTGAGACAGGAGGGTCACGAGTTCGGGGCCTGCCTCAGCAACCTGTGAGGACTTCTTGATTTAGTGAGACCCTGTTTCTGAGTAAAACATAAAACAGGGCTGAGGGTGTAGCTCGGAGGTAGATGTCCCTGTTGCAATTCCCAGTATGGATGGATGGATGGATGGATGGACGGACTCTATTAGCCATATTGCTTAATTCCTTCTTATTCTTTTTCAGGGGGATGGTGGAGTACTGGAGATTAAATCCAGGGGCATTCTACAACTGAGTGACATCTCAGCCCTTTTTATTTTGAAATAGGGTCTCACTAAGTTGATGAGTTTCTTGCTAAGTAGCTGAGGCTGGCTTCAAGCCTGTGCTCCTCCTGTCTCAGCCTCTTAAGCACTGGGATCGCAGGCACGTGCAATCATGCCCAGCCTTCCTATTCTTTTCTTGTAAAATAAAGCAGAAGCATCTTACCTACCAGCTCTAAGAAGATGCTGGAGCAGATCATTTATTCAACAAGTAACCAAAGCCAGTTATTTGCGAAGGTCTAGTATTAAGTGCTGAGAGATGGTGTTAAGTGCTAGCACACGCCTGCTCACGTGCGTACCTCACAAGAAAAGCATTCTACCTATGACCATCCCTTCTCCCGACATTTCTGGGCAGCAGTGGGTCAGTCAAGACAAAACTGGGCTGCTGTGGTGTCTTCTCTTGCAGGGAGATGCCACGGGGACCGGCGTGGGGACCGATCTTGCCCCGGGCTATAGACGCAGGAAGAACAGCACAGACAACCTTTGCCTGAGGCGCCATAAATCTCCCCTCCTCCCCGCGCCCACCCCTTGGACACGGTCTAAGCGCTCCACACTGGGTCATTCAAGCCTGGAGTCCCCAGAAAAAAAGAAGTCACTGTCTGGAGGATGGCAGATGATCAAGAGCTCAGACAGCTGCGATGAAGGGTTAGTTGTGGGTTTGCTCAGAGCCTCCCTACCAAGTGTGGTGCAGTCCCATGTTCAAACACTATTAAATGAGAATGTTTTCTCTGGCGCCGGTCCACCTCTTCCCCACAGTTTAGGTATTGAATTTTTTTTTTTAACTGAAGTAGCTTCGATGGACGGCTCACATTTAAAACTTGAAAACGTTATTTCCATAACTGTTGGCAGAAACCGGCCGCTGTTTATAACACCGGCAGTCATAATAAAGCCTTCCCCGCTGACAACCTCACAAATCATTTTCTGTTTGCCACGGAGCTGGGCTCACTAAAATTTTTGTGCTCTTGAAATTCCCCTAATAAAAACTCCGACGAGCACGCGTTTTCTTCCTAAGGCCGCCTTTGTGCACGGCAGGTAAGCGACGGTTAGCAGAACACCTCGGAACTCAGAAAGGTACTTGTATGTCAAATGTGATGATTCATTTCTGTTGGTTAGTCACTTTGGGGGGGGTATTGGGAATTGAATCCAGGGCTTTCTACTTCCAAGCTACATCCTCAGCCTGACTTTATATTTCATTTTGAAACAAGGTCACCAGGTTGATGAGGCAGGCCTCCAACTTGCAACCCTCCTGTCTCAGCCTCCCAAGTACTGGATTACAAGCGTGAGCCACCATGACCATCTCTACTTTTATTATTACTGTTTTATGATACTGGGGATTGAACCCAGGGGCATTCTACCTCCAAACTACACCTTCAGCTCTATTGTGTGTGTGTGGGTGTGTGGGGGGGGGGTTACCGGGGATGGAATCCAAGGGGCATTGTACCTCCAAGCTACACCTCCGCCTTATTTTTTAGTCTTTTTATTTTGAAATAGGGTCTCACTGAGTTGTGAAGGGCCTCACTAAATAGCCAAGGCTGTCTGCTAACCCCGATCCTCCAGCCTCAGCCTCCTGAATGCTGGGATTACAAGTGTGTGCCACCAAGCCCGGGCTCCTTTTATTTATTTTTTATTTTTTTAATTTTTTTTTTTTTTTTTTGGTGGTACTGGGGATGGAACCCTTCTACCTCTGGGCTACACTCCCAGACCTATTTTTATATTTTTTTTATTTGGAAACAAATTCTCTTAAGCCAGCAAGACTGGCTTCGAACCAGCGCAATCCTCCTGTCTCTGCCTCCCAACTGTGGGGATTACAAGCGTGTGCCACCACGCCTGGCTTTATTCTTTATTTTGAAACAGGGTCTCACTGAGTTGCAGAGGGCCTCACTAAGTAGCTGAGGCTATTTGCAAACCATGATTCTCCGGTCTCAGCCTCCCAAATCCTGGGATTATAATTGTGTGCCACCATGCCCGGCCTCATTGGTCACTTTTATTTTATTTTATTTATTTATTTTTTCTGGTGGTACTGGGGTTCCTGGAAGCCCTTCTACTTCTGGGCCACACTCCCAGACCTATTTTATACTTTTTTTTTTTTTTTTTTTTTGGAAACAGGGTCTCTTAAGCCAGCGCACCTGGCTTTGAACCTATGCAATCCTCCTGTCTCTGCCTCCCAAGCGCGGGGATTACAAGCGTGCGCCACCACGCCTGGCCACTGGTCACTTTTAAATACATGTATACACAGACTCCCTGGGCCTTTCCCTTCCCCAGAAGTGATGTATGAATGTTAGCAGTCACCATGGCAGTGGCCATGACCTTCCCAGTGGCGCCTCCTGCCAGCACTTCCCCGGGTGGCAGCCAGGCTGCACAGACGCCCCATCGCCCCATCCTGGTGGTTAGGAGGAACTGGCCTACTTTTTTTTCCCCTTTATTTAGGTTGGTTTGGTTTCCTTTGTAATTAAAAAGAGAAAGAAACAAAGAGGGAGAAAGAAAGAAATAGAGAAGTAGAGAAAGAGGGAGAGAGGGAGAGAGAGAGCGCGCGAGAGCGAGCCAGGTATGGTGGCCCATACATGCCTGTTACCCCAGAACTTGTCCCCCCAAACCCCTGCCCATCGCCCATCTCTCTCAGAGGACAATCCCAAGCAGCCAAGGAGGGAATCAGTTTGAGTAAAGACACTCGGCTCCCAGAGGCCCCCAGTCCCCCGGTTTCCCTGACCTCAGAGGTCGGCCCCTCTCAGCCTCGCTGGCTGCGCCCTCATTCTCCGGGGCTCCCCTCAAGCCTCAGTACAGACACAGGCTCTAGGGCGTGCCTGCCGCCCCTGGCTCCCGGTGCCATGGATACAAGGATACGTCAGTCAACAGCCGCCCCTGGACTGTGCTGGCTACCTGAGGACCTTGGCTGAAGTGCTGGCCCTCAAAGGCTCTCTCGCCCCCAGGGCACTTCCCACCACCTCCTCCAGAGAGCACCCCCAAATAAACCACGTGCGCCCACCTCCCCGCAGGAGTACTCATGCTCTGCGGGGTACCTGGCTTCAAGAGACTGTGCATCCAGGGGCAGCCTGAGCCTCCTCCCAACCTCGGCCCGTCAGCTCGGCACCCAGGTCCCTCGTCCCCATCTCGGGACATGGCGACTCTGTCCTTCCAGCCACACAGGCCCAAACCCTGAGGTCCTCCTCAGCTCGCCTTCTGCTTACCCACCACCTCTAACCTGTTAGCCAGTCCTGCTGCTTTGCTTCTAAAATATGTCAGAACTGCGAATGGTAACACATACTTGTCCTCCCAGGACTTGGGAGGCAGAGACAGGAGGATCGCAGGTTCGGGGCCTTAGGGAGGCCCTCTTCTGCAACTCAGTGAGACCCTGTTTCAAAATTTATAAAAATAGCCAGGCACGGTGGCACACACTTGTAATCCCCACACTTGGGAGGCTGAGACAGGAGGATGGTGCAGGTTCAAAGCCAGCCTCAGCTACTTAGTGAGGCTCTCAGCAACTTAGACCCTGTTTCCAAATAAAGTATAAAAAATAGGGCTGAAAATATAGCCCGGAGGTAAAAAGCCTCTGGGTTCCACCCCCAGTACCACACACACACAAATTTTTTTATAAAGAATAAAATAGGGCTGCGGGTGGGGCTTGGAGTTGGAACACCCCTGGGTTCCATCCCTAGTATTGAAAAAAAATACACACACACACACACACACACACACACACACACACACACACACACACATCTAGCCGGGCGTGGTGGCGCACGCTTGTCATCCCCGCGCTTGGGAGGCAGAGACAGGAGGATCGCGCAGGTTCGAAGCCAGCTGCGCTGGCTTAAGAGACCCTGTTTCCAAATAAAAACTGTAAAATAGGCCTGGGAGTGTAGCCTGGATGTAGAAGGGTTCCATCCCCGGTACCACCAAAAGTAAGTAAGTAAGTAAGTAAGTAAGTAAATAAATAAATAAATAAATAAATAAGGCAGCTGCCCTCCACTGCTAGTGTTGTGACCCCAGGTCCAGCGGCCCTGGACCTTCCCAGTGGTCCCTCCTGCCGGCACTCCCGGGACCCTGCAGGGCCTCTTCACAAGCCCCGTTTCCACCCGCTCACCCTCAGGTTTTCCACAGCACAGCAGCGGCGTTGACACTGGGGGTCAGACGGCGCGTTCCTCGGCTGGACTTTGCCACGAAGCCTGCTCGCCCAGTCCGAGCCCAAGGCCTTCCATGGCCGTCGAGGCCTCCCACCCACACGCAGGCCGGCGGTGCTTCCCCCCTGTCTGCTCTCTGCCTGGCCGCCCTGCGGGTCCCCGGCACCCCTGCCTGGAAGGCGTCACCGGAGACCTGCTCCAAATTCACCATCTCCGAGAGCCACCCAGAACCCACCGCGGCCTGGTCCCAGGACCCGGCACGCCCCTGCCCAAGGTGCCTGCAAGCAGCGATCAGTGTGGCGCCTGCTGCCTATTCCTTCGGGTTAGTGCCTTGTCTTTCTCGGCCTGTAGGCGGGTGGCCCGCGAGAGCAGGGCTTTCTTTCTCTTTCTTCCTACCTTCCTTTCTTCCTTCTTTCCTTTTTCTCTTTTTCCTTTTCTTTCTGTTATTCTGTGCAGTGTCACTAGTGCCCAGGTCAACGCCTAGCAACCCATGGAGCCAGGCGTGGTGCTGCACGCCCCTGATCCCAGTACTCGGGAGGCTGAGACAGGAGGCCCCGCAGCTTGAAGGCCAGCAAGTAGGGAGATTCTCCTCAACGGGGCAAGATCTTGTTTCAAAATAAATATATTGCCGGGCGTGGTGGTACACGCTTGTAATCCCCGCGCTTGGGAGGCGGAGACAGGAAGATCGCGCTATTTCGAAGCCAGCCACGCTGGCTTAAGAGACCATGTTTCCAAATAAAAATAAAATAGGTCTGGGAGTGTAGCCCGGAGGTAGAAGGGCTTCCAGGAAACCCAGTACCACCAAAGAAAATAAATAAATAAATAAATAAATAAATAGGGCTGGGGGTGTAGCTCAGAGGGAGTATGCCCCTGGGTTCAATCCCTAGTACCACAAAACAAACAAAAAACGATATTCATTGAAAGACTGAATTAAACCAGACTTCTTCTAGGACTTCCATCTCAGACTCTGAGACTTCAAATGAGATTGGCTAATCCACATCCCCAGCTCTTTATTTATTCTTATTATTGTTATTATTATTGTTATTTATTACTTCAAACTTTGCGATAGGGTCTCCCTAAGTTACCCAGGGTAGCCTCAAAATTGTGATCCTACTACTTTAGCCTCCCAAGTTGCTGGGATTATAGTGTGTACCACCACACCTGGCTAACGTGTGTGTGTGTGTGTGTGTGTGTGTGTGTGTGTGTGTGTGTTGCTCCAAGCTACCGCCAAGCTACACTCCCAGCCTATTTTAATTCTTATTTTGAAACAGGGTCTTGCTAAGTTGCTTCAAACCTCGCTGAGTTGCTGAAGCTGGACTCAAACCTGAGACCCTCCTGTCTCAGCCTCCCATGTATTGGGATTGCAGGCCTGCTCCCATGCTCAGCATTCTAACTTGTTTGTCAAAGGGCATAAGAGATGATCCAGGTCAGAGCAAGGGAAGACCACCGTGAGGCTTGCAGAAGCTCAGGCTTTATCTCCCCCATCCGTCCCTGGTGGGAGAAAAGGGCCTGTCATGCAGAAGAGCAGAGAATCAAAGGAAGTTTTCACACTTCTCTTTTAGGAGTATATTTTTTTCTTATTTAAAAAATAATACTGATTTTATTTTTAGGGGGAAGAGGGAAAACAATCCATGGAAAAGTGACTTTCCAACCAAAATGGTGAGGAAGGCATGCATGGATATGGGAAAGACAGGCGCAAACATATGGAAGACAGGTGTGAACAGAGAAGACAGGTGTGAACAGAGAAGACAGGTGTGAACAGAGAAGACAGGTGTGAACAGGGAAGGCAGGTGTGTAGATGGGAAGACAGGTGTATAGATGGGAAGACAGGGGTGGACAGGGATGACAGGTGTGAACAGGGAAGACCGGTGTGTAGATGGGAAGACAGGGTGGACAGGGATGACTGACAGGTGTGAACACAGGAAGGCAGGTGTGACTGGTGTAGAGATGGGGAGATGGGGGACAGGTGTGAACACGGGGACAGCTGGACCTTAGTGAAGGTAGGCTTACCCCTGGCCACATGTAGTGAGAGATGGGGCTTCCCTTTCGCTTTATAGAGTAAAGGGAAGGCTTTGAGGTATCGAAAATCTGGGCTTTGGGGAAAAGGAGGACCAAGAATGTTTCCTAAACGTCGAGGGGAAGTCTCCTTGGCCGCCGCAGTCTAGCTGGCCTCCTCCAGATCCAACAGGTCGTCCACGTATTCCACGACCTCCCCCTGTAAGAGACAACAGGATGCCTGGTGAGGTGGTGAGCTGACTTTCAAGGTGCGGTGGGCAGAGGCCTGCTGGCCAGACGTCTGCCTGGACCAAAGCAGGTTTCCTCCACTGCCTGGGGCCCAGAGGACCGGGTTTCCTCTCTCCCTGCAGAAGAGAACTCAGTGCCCACTCCATGTGGACTCCGTGCCGAGTGCCCTGCCACCCCATAGATGGCCTGTGTGAGCACACAGCCCAACACCCTCTGACGGCCCACCTAGCGCCTGTCCCTCCTCCCTCTCATTGGCCATTCCCCCACGGGGCACGGCCCATCACGTCCTCTCTACCTGCACCACACTATTGAAACGCAGCAGCCAACCTGTCGCCATCCAGTAGCGTGCCGGCCTCTGGGGACTGGCCACGGCACCCGCCATCCTGTCTGGCTTTGCTTTAAGGAGACCTGGCCCGAGACACGGGCCCGAGCATTGCTTCCTAGCTTGTAAGGTGCACACGAGCACGGCTGGGAAGCTGATGTTATAGTCTCAATCTCTCTTTTCTTGTATTTATTTTTGTTTTTTGTTTTTTGCAATACCGGGGATTGAACCCAAGGCGCTCTACCACTGAGCTATACCCCCAGCCCATTTTATGTCTTTATTTTCAGACAGGGTCTTGCCAAGTTGCTGAGACTGGCCTCAGACTTGTAATCCTCCTGTCTCAGCCTCCCAAGTACTGAGATTACAGGTGTACCCTGCCAGGCCTGGATTTTTTCCTGTTTCATAGATAAAGAACTGGGGCTTGGTTCCTTACTGCCAACAACTCTGTCCCTTGGGAATGTGTACGCAGAAACAGTTCCAACAATGGCGTATTCAGAGGAGCCTCACCTGAGACCAGCACCGTGGGAAAACCAGTCCTGAGGCTGAGGTCTCCTCAGACGGCCCAGCAGCCCACAGCACTCTGCCCCCAGGCTTCCCGTCCGGGACACGAAGGGTCAGAACAGAACACGCCCACGGGGCTCTAGCAGCCCCAACGTGGCACAGCTCCAGGTCCTTCCAGAAGGATCCTTTTGGTTTGTTCCAAACACCTCTCTACGCAACACCCTAATGACAGCTTTGCTATGGCTCAGCCGCTCCTCCACAAAAAGACAACTTCATAACCAGCTGAGAGCAGAGTGGAGCGATGCGCGCTTGTAAGCCCAGTACTTGGGAGGCGGAGACAGGAGGATCCCAGGCTCGAGGATAGCCTCAGCAAGTAGTGAGACCCTCATCAAACTAGAGTGACCCTGTTTCAAAGTAAAAATAAAAAACAGGCCTGGGAGCCGGGCGTGGTGGCGCACGCTTGTAATCCCCGCGCTTGGGAGGCAGAGACAGGAGGATCGCGCAGGTTCGAAGCCAGCCGCACTGGCTTAAGAGACCCTGTTTCCAAATAAATAAAATATAAAAAATAGGTCTGGGAGTGTAGCCCGGAGGTAGAAGGGCTTCCAGGAACCCCAGTACCACCAAAAAAAAAAAAAAAAAAAAAATAGAGTTGTCCAGGAGAGACTTAATCTGGAATTTCAAGGAAGTCCAGAGAACAAAAAAAAATGCATATAGCAGTATGTAATTTACAAATAAATAAATATAATAGTCCTTTTTTTTTTTTTTTTTGGTGGTACTGGGGTTCCTGGAAACCCTTCTACCTCCGGGCTACACTCCCAGACCTATTTTTACATTTTTATTTGGAAACAGGGTCTCCTAAGCCAGCACACGCGGCTGGCTTCGAACCTGCACGATCCTCCTGTCTCAGCCTCCCAAGCGCGGGGATTGCAAGCGTGCGCCACCACGCCCGGCTAATAGTCTGGTTAAAAAAAAAAGTAGGCTGGGCGTGGTGGAGCACGCTTGCAATCCCAGCGCTTGGGAGGCTGAGACAGGAGGATTGCACAGGTTCGAAGCCAGCCTCAGCTACTTAGTGAGGCTCTCAGCAACTTAGTGAGACCCTGTTTCCAAATAAAGTAAAAAATATGTCTGGGAGTATAGCCCGGAGGTAGAAAAGCCCCTGGGTTCCACCCCCAGTATCACCAAAAATAAATAAATAAATAAAAATAAAATAAATAAAGTCAAATACTGAAGCCAGGCATGGTGGTGCACACTTGTAATCCCAGTACTGGGGTAACTGAAACAAGAGAGTCACAGGTTCACGGCCAGCCTCAGCAACTCAGTGAGACCCTGCTTCAAAATAAAGAATAAAAGTAGGGCTGGGGTGTGGCTAGGAGGTAGAATGCTCCTGGGTTTTATCCCTAGTACCACACACACACATGCACGCACGCACGTACGCACACACGCACACACCCACGCATGCACGCACACACGATGGCTGATTATAGTGGATTCCTCCAGCATCTCCCCAAATATACTTCACCATGAGGAAATAAGGCGCCACAGCCCGGGCTCTGACTCTCATGAAACCACCGCGCAACCATCTGCCTCCAGGTCCCTCCTGATTCTTTGTGTGTGTGTGTGTGTGTGTGTGTGTGTGTGTGTGTGTGTGTGTGGTACTAGGGGTGGAACCCAGAGGCTTTCTACCTCCGGGCTACACTCCCAGACCTGTTTTATATTTTATTTGGAAACAGGGTCTCACTAAGTAGCTGAGGCTGGCTTCGAGCCTGCGCGATCCTCCTGTCTCAGCCTCCAAAGTATGGGGATTACAAGCGTGTGCCACCACGCCCGGCATAGTTCCCTCCTGATTCTTATTCCAGGGACAATTCCCCCCTTCTCCCGCACCTTCAGCTAAGACGCGAGTAGTATTTTCTCTCCACCAAAGGTGTACTGAGCACACTTACCTCGTCGTCGTCCATGACGTGTTCCTTAGCAAAGTCATACAGCTCTTTCTGGAGTGTGGTCACATTGAAGAACTGAACGGCTTCCTGTCGGACACCAACAGGGAACAGCTAAGATGACTGGGCTTTTTTTTTTTTTTTTTTTGCAGGTCTAGCGATGGAACCCAGGGGCATATGACCTCCGAGCCACACCCCCAGCCCTATTTTTTATCCTTTATTTTGAAACAGGGTCTCATTAAGTTACGGAGGGCCTCGCTAAGTAGCTCGGGCTGTCCAGAAACTGTAATCCTCCTGTCTCAGCCTCCCAAATGCTGGGATTACAAGTGTGTGCCACCACACCCGATTTATGACTGAGCTTTTGATGTCAGAATTGGGAAGGGGTAACAGGGAATGGTATTTCTCTCTGGGGTGATGAAAATTAATTAATTTATTTATTTATTTAGGTACTGGGAAATTGAATTCGGGGGCATTCTACCTCCAGGCTACAACCCCAGCTTTATTTTATTTTTTATTTTATTTTTTGTGGTACTGGGGATGGAATCCTGGGGCATTCTACCTCCAAGCTATACTTTCAGCCCTATTTTTTATTTTTTATTTTGAAACAGGGTCTCACTGAGCTGCAGAGGGCCTCACTAAGTAGCTGAGACTGTCCGTGAACTATGATCCCAATCCTCCTGTCTCAGCCTCCCAAATGCTGGGATGACGAGCGTGTGCCACCAGCCACCACAACCTGCTCTTATTTTTATTTTTGAAACATTGTCTCGCTAGGTTGCTAAGAGTCTCACTGTTTGGTGAAGCTGTCCTCAAACCTTCTCCTATCTCAAGGGCTCAAATTCTGGGATTATGAACGTGCGTCTCCATGCCTAGCTTATAGAAATGTTTAAAAGTAGATAGTGGCAATGGTGGCACGATGCTATGAACGTACAGCCACTGAGTTATATAGTTTAAGATGGTGAATTCCAGTGGGGCCCAGTGGTACACGCCTATAATTCTAGTATTCGGGAGGCTGAGACAGGAGGATCACAGTTCGCGGCCAGCCTCAGCTACTTAGTGAGGCCCTCTATAACTTAGTAAGACCCTGTTTCAAAATAAAGAATAAAAGCCGGGCGTGGTGGTACACGCTTGTAATCCCAGCATTTGGAAAGAGGCTGAGATCGAAGGATCGCAGTTCGTGGACAGCCTCAGCTACTTAGTGAGGCCCTTTGCAACTCAGTGAGACCCTGTTTCAAAATAAAGAATCAAAAATAGGGCTGGGGGTGTAGCTCAGAGGTTGAATGTCCCTGGGTTCCATCCCCAGTACTGAAAAAAAAAAAATAATAAAAAAAAGATAGAGGGCTGGGGGTGTAGCTTAGAGGTAGAATGCCTTTCGGTTCAATCCCCAGTATTGTAAAAAAAAAAAAGAAAGAAAGAAAGAAAAATATCATAAAGTAGGTATAGGAGTGCGGAACGGAGAAATCTTTCTGGGGTTGTTAGAAAGACTACACGAGTTGCATAAAGCTGCCAGACATGTGTGAAGTATGGCTTTGCTTTTGTAGAAATGAGCAAGTACAGGCTGTCTCTGTGCTTAAGGTTATAAAGCGAGGGATAAAGAGAAGGCATGACATAATGGGGAAATTTCACTTTCCAAGGAAAATATTTTTGCAGTGTTTGACATTTGCAGTGTTCATGGTTTTCGGAAACCAGAATAAAGCAGCAAAATGTCAAAACAAAAACAATGAAAACCAATGAGATTCCTTCGTTTTTGAACCCTCCCTCCCCCTCTGTCTCTGTTTCTCTTTTTTCTCTCTTCCTCTCTCTCTCTCCCTCTCTCTCTCTCTCTCTGTCAGTACTTGGACTTGAATCTAGGGGCATTCTTTTTCTTTTTTTTTTCAGTACTGGGAATAGAATCCAGGGACCTTCTACCTCCAAGCTACACCCCCAGCCCTATTTCTTATTCTTAATTTATTTTATTTATTTTATTTTTATTTTTTGTGGTACTGGGGGTGGAACCCAAAGGCTTTCTACCTCCAGGCTATACTCCCAGACCTATTTTATATTTTATTTGGAAACAGGGTCTCACTAAGTTGCTGAGAGCCTCACTAAGTAGCTGAGGCTGGCTTCGAACCTGCGCGATTCTCCTGTCTCAGCCTCCCAAGCGTGGGGATCACAAGTGTGCGCCACCACGCCCGGCTCTTATTCTTTATTTTGATACAGGGTCTCACTAAGTTGCAAAGGGCCTCACAAAGTAGCTGAGGCTGTCTGTGAACCATGATCCTCCTGTCTCAGCCTCCCAAATGCTGGGATTACAAACATGTGCCACCACGCTCGGGTAAGGGGCATTCTACTTCCAAGCTATACCCCAGCTTTTTTTTTTTTTTTTTTTTTTTTTTTTGCGAGTCTGGGGATGGAACCCAGGGACACTTGACCTGTGAGCTACACCCCCTGCCCTATTTTTTATTCTTTATTTTGAAACCGGGTCTCACTGAGTTGCAGAGAGCCTTACTAAGTAGCTGAGGCTGTCCGTGAACCGCGATCCTCCGGTCTCAGCCTCCCGAATGCTGGGATTACAAGCGTGCGCCACCACGCCCGGCTGCCTTTTGTATTTTTAAATTTAATTAAATTAATTAATTAATTTATTTATTTATTTATTTTTTGGTGGTACTGGGGTTCCTGGAAGCCCTTCTACCTCCGGGCTACACTCCCAGACCTATTTTTACATTTTTATTTGGAAACAGGGTCTCCTAAGCCAGCGCGTGTGGCTGACTTCAAACCTGCGCGATCCTCCTGTCTCTGCCTCCCAAGCGCGGGGATTACAAGCGTGCACCACCACGCCTGGCGTGTAGTTTTTAATTTTAAAACAGAGGGCCTAGCCAGGCGTGGTGGCGCATGCTTGTAATCCCCTCGCTTGGGAGGCGGAGACAGGAGGATCACATAGGTTTGAGGCCAGCTGCACTGGCTTAAGAGACCCTGTTTCCAAATAAAAATATAAAATAGGTCTGGGAGTATAGCCCAGCAGTAGAAGGGCTTCTAGGAACCCCAGTACCACCAAAAAAATATAAAAAAACAAATAAAAACAAATAAAACAGAGGGCCTCACTAAGTTGCTGAGGCTGTCCTTGAGCCTGCAATCCTCCTGTCTCGGCCTCCCAAATACTGGGATTACAGGCATGTGCCGTCATACCCGGCAGTACCTTGGGAGCCATGAAAGAGAGTTTTGCTAAGTTACTGAGGCTGACCACAAACCTGCCATCCTCCTGTCTCGGCTTCCCAAGCCCTGGGATGGCAGGTGTGAGCCCTCCTGCCCTTTCCCCTAAGAGGCCAGGTAGTCTCCAAACAGTAAAGAAAAGAAGGGGAAAGAAGAGCGGGGCTCGGGGCCTGGAACTCACAGGCCTGGGCTGGAAGTGCTCGTCCGAGAGGCCCCACTTGTCCCTGTGGAACTGATAGTACACCAGGTTCTGCCGCATGACTTTGTCGTCCGGGTCGAAGAGCAGGTAGCTGACCGCACAGGGGGCCGCGTTCTGCAGGTCGCTCACTGGGTGCGGGAGAGAAGAGGACAGACAGGCACGTGAGCCAGCCGTGCCCGCAAGCCCTGAAGCCCAGCTTCCTGGAGAACACCGTCCTGGAGGAGCCCCGTCTCTGCAGCCCTCCCCCAGAACTCCGGTCATCAGTCGGAATCAGAGTGGCAGCCCCGAGGCCAGATTTGAAACACAGAGGTTCCCTGTTGGAAAGATGCCTTAGCAAGCCAGGCGTGGCGGTGCACGCTCGTCATCCCAGCATGTAGGAGGCTGAGACAGGAGGACCGCGGTTCGCGGACAGCCTCAGCTACTTAGGCCCTCTACAACTCAGTGAGACCCATTTTCAAAATAAAGAATAAAAAGTAGGGCAGGGGGAGTAGCTTGGAGGTCAAATACCCCCTGGGTTCCATCCCCAGACCCGCAAAAAAAAAAAAAAAAAAAAAAAAAAAAAGGACAGCAACCTAGAAAGACCCCGTTTCAAAAATAAATAAATAAAACAAAAGCCAGGTGTGGTGGTGCACGCTTGTAATCCCAGTACTTGGAAGGCTGAGACAGGAAGATCACAGGTTCTCGGCCAGCCTCAGCTATTTAGTGAGGCCCTCCACAACTTAGTGAGACCTTGTTTCAAAATAAAGAATTAAAAAAAGTAGGTCTGGGGGTGTAGTTCGGAGGTAGAATGCTCCTGGGTTCCATCCCCAGACCCGCAAAAAAAACAACAACAACAACAACAAAAAACAAGCAGGCTTCCCATTTGGAGCCTGTAATTCCTGGGTCCCATCCAGATGGGACCAATTTCTCCAGACAGATAGCCATCTACAACTAAACCAGTCTTGGAAGACATAAAGGACGGTGGGCCCTCGGGGGAGGCAGAGACGGGAAGCCACCCAGACCTCTAGCTTCCTCCTTAGGATGGACCCACCTCCATCACAGCCATCTGCAGGGCTTGGGGTTTGTCTTGGGGACAAGAGGAATGTGGCAAAGAGTTGGAGACGATGATGAGACTGGAGCCCTTAGGTACTGATTCCGGCACATTCCACTTTGACTTAATAAGGAAGAACCTTTATGCCCAAGCTCTGGTTGGCAGGAGTCACCGGGGCTCTCACGTGAGTAAATTGTGCCCTCTAGTGACTACCTCCTGTAATGACGCTTAAAAACCCAAACTAGCTGGGAATGGTGGCTCACCCTTGTAATCCCAGCATTTGGGAGGCTGAGACGCGAGGATTGCTGTTCATGGACAGCCCCAGCTACTTAATAAGGCCCCCCGCAACTTACTGAGATCCTGTTTCCAAATAAAAAGTAAAAATAGGGCTGGAGGTATAGCTCGGAGGCAGAATGTCCCTGGGTTCCATCCCCAGTACCGCAAAAAAGGGAGGAAGGAAGGAAGGGAGAGAGGGAGGGAGGGAGGGAGGAAGGCAGGCAGGCAGGCCGGGCTCCCAGACACCAGCCATCCCCACTAGAGGCTGCTGCCTCTGCCCACGATGACCCTCCTGAGAGGAGCCTGAGCAGCGCCGCTCCCTCTGAGCTAGGCTCTCCCACTGGCCTCCCGGGTTCACCAGTGTGTCGTACACACGCTCCGGGTTGGGGCAGAGCGAGGAGCAGCTGGAAGGAGGCTCTTGCGGTCTGAAAGGTGAGCTGAAGATGGGGAGGGAGAGACGCTGATCATGAAAACCAGCCCTGGTGCGTACGGGCTGCCAGGGGCCAATGCGTGGCTATTATCCTGTCTCAGATCCAGTAGCTCCTTTATTCCTCGGGACGACCCCAAGAGGGAGCGACGATCTCTCCTTCCCAGAGGAGGAAACTCAAACGTAGGGAAGTCAGAGAGCGACACCCTGCGTTCAGCCCGCTCAGGCTCCAGGCTGCCTCTGAGCCCCAGGCCAGGCGCCGGTACTGCTCACGGGCTGTCAAGGGGACCCTGGGCTCTCAGCAACCGCAGGTGTGGGTTCCTACCTGAGTCTTTGGGGGATGAAACGCCTCGCCCCAGACCCCACCGATTACTTACACTTATAATAAGCAAACTGCAAGTAGTGGTACATGGTGGCGACGAATTTCTCCACGGGATAGCCGCCGATGACCGGGGTGAGGTTCTCTTCACACTGCAGTTTGCATTCTAGAACTTCTATATAATGATCTGAAACACACACACACACACGGACAAAAGTTTTCAGAATAGCACGTCCATTACTTTCTTTTTTTTTTTTTCTTTTTCTTTTGTGGTATTGGGGTTTGAATCCAGGGGCATTCTAACCTCTAAAGGACACCCCAGCCCTATTTTTATTTTTATTTTGAAACAGGGTCTTGCTAATTTATTTTTCTTAATTTTATTTTATTTATTTATTTATTTATTTATTTTGCAGGTCTGCGGATGGAACCCAAGGGCATTCGACCTCCGAGCTACACCCCCTGCCCTATTTTTTATTCTTTATTTTGACACAGGGTGTCACTAAGTTGCGGAGGGACTCACTAAGTAGCTGAGGCTGTCCGTGAACCCATGATCCTCCAGTTTCAGCCTCCCGAATGCTGGGATTACAAGGCTGTTCCACCACGCCCTGCCTTGGGTCATTCTTGTGTTTTCTACACTTCCTAGAGAAAGTATACATTGTTTTATAATAAGAAAAGGAAATTTTAAAATGTTACCTTAGTAATGATCACTCAAGGCCCACTAAAATTCTCTATATGCGAGATCTCTGTAATAGGAGCTACAAAGTTGCCTTTGTTCGTTGGCTGGTTGGTTGGTTTTCTTTTTCTTTTTTTGTGGTGCTGGGGATTGAACCTGGAGGCATTCTACCTCAGAGTTACCAGCCCAATTTTTTTTTATATTTTTTATTTTTTTATTTATTTATTTATTTATTTATTTATTTATTTATTTATTTATTGCTGTATTGGGAATGGATCCCAGGGGCATATCCTGCCTCCGAGCTACACCCCCAGCCCTATTTTTTATTCTTTATTTTGAAACAGGGTGTAACTGAATTGCAAAGGTCCTCACTAAGTAGCTGAGGCTGGCTGCAAAGCTGATCCTCCTGTTTCAGCCTCCCGACTACTGGTCTTAGAAGCATGCGCCACCATGCCTGGCCAGGTTTTATTTTTCCAGTAGCCTTGGTGCAACGTGACGGAGCAGGGCTGACCAGGAGGCCCCTCAGCAAGTGTGTGCTAGAATGTTCTATCAGCTTTTCCAAAGGCACCTGGGAAGTGTGGGCGACGCGTGGTTACTCATCCGTATGAAGGCACACAAGGTGCTCAGAGGCCACTCAGCCCCTGGAAGGCTCAGGCCCACCCAGAGTGGCATGAGGGGTGCCGCCCACTCCAGCACACCGCCGGCACCCACCTGCTATGGACAGGTAGAAGTCCTTGAAGTCTCTGATCTCCCTGGAGCCCTCGCAGGCGGCCAGGCACTCATAAAAGGCTTTGAAGAAGTCGGGCAGGGCCAGCTCCATGTCGGTGATGGAGGTCCTCCAGTTCTCGCCATTGTAGGCTCGCACTGCGCGGACGAACAGGCTCTGAAAGGCAAAGAGAAGCCCTGACGGCCCCTTCCCCAGGGCGGAGGGAGAGGGGACGGGTGCCTGCAGAAGGAACCGAGACCATCCCCACGTTCTGCTTCTGCGTGCGTGCGGGGGTGTGTGATTGAACCCAGGAGCAGTCTACCTCTGAGCTACACCCCCTGCCCTTTTAATTTTTACTTACTTACTTTATATATATATATATATTTTTTTTTTTAATTTTAATTAATTAATTTATTTATTTATTTTGCATGTCTGGGGATGAAAGCCAGGGGCATTCAACCTCCAAGCTACAGCCCCTGCCCTGTTTTTTATTCTGTATGTGTGTGTGTGTGTGTGTGTGTGTGTGTGTGTGTGTGTGATACTGGGGATGGAACCCAGGGGCCTTCAACCTCTGGGCTATACCCCAGACTTATTTTATATTTTATTTGGAAACAAGGTCTCACTAAGTTGCTGAGAGTGTCACTAAGCTGCTGAGGCTGACTTCGAACCTGCGTAATCCTCCTGTCTCAGCCTTCTAAGATGGGATTACAAGCATGCACCACCATGCCCAGCTCTTAATTTTTATTCTTTATTTTGAAACAGGGTCTCACTGAGTTGTAAAGGGCCTCACTTAGTAGCTGAGGCTGTCAGCGAACTGCAATCCTCCTGTCTCAGCCTCCCAAACGCTGGAATTACAAGCGTGTGCCACCACGCCTGGCTAATTTTTATTCTTGAAGCAGGGTCTCATTAGATTAATGAGAGTCTCACTACATTGCTGAGGCTGGCCTTGAACCTTCAATCCCACTGTCTCAGTCTCCTAAATACTGGGATTACAGGCATGTGCCACCCCACCTGGCTTCTCCCTAAACTTAATGAAGCCACCCTGACTCTTAGCCTGTTTTGCATATCATCCCAGAGGTGAAACACCTATAAAGACTTAAATATAGTAATAGAATATATAATTATGTAATATGTAATTGAAAAATTGGAAAAAAAATAAAGGGAAGGTAGTTTTAAAATCATCATGTAAGCCGGGCATGGTGGCACACACTTGTAATCCCCACACTTGGGAGGCTGAGACAGGAGGATCACTCAGGTTCGAAGCCAGCCTCAGCTACTTAGTGAGGCTCTCAGCAACTTAGTGAGACCCTGTTTCCAAACAAAATATAAAATAGGTCTGGGAGTATAGCCCGGAGGTAGAAAGCCTCTGGGTTCCACCCCCAGTACCACCAAAAATAAATAAATAAATAAAAATCATCATGTAATATAAAAACTCTGGTTTTTTTTTTTTTTTTTTTTTTTTTTTTTTTTTTTGCGGTACTGGGGATGAAGCCAGAGGCATTTGACCTCCCAGCTATACCCCCTGCCCTATTTTTATTCTTTATTTGGAAGCAGGGTCTCACTGAGTTGCAAAGGGCCTCACTAAGAGGCTGAGGCTGGCTGGGAACCCAGATCCTCCCGTCTCAGCCTCCCGAATGCTGAGGTTACAGGCGTGCGCCACCACGCCCGGCTCCTGAAAACTTCATCTGTGCTAGAAGCACAGCATTGTATGATTGCAATGTTCATTACACATTGTCCCCAGAATCACTAGAGGTCTTTTTTTTTTTTTTTTTGCAGGTCTGGGGATGGAACCCAGGGGCATTTGACCTCCGAGCTATACCCCCGGCCCAATTTTTTATTCTTAATTTTGAAACAGGGTCTCACTGAGTTGCAGAGGCTCTCACTAAGTAGCTGAGGCTGGTTTGAACCTGCGACCCTCCTGTCTCAGCCTCCCAAGTGCCGGGATTACAGGCCGGCACCACCACGCCCCGCTGAGCTCCTGGAACATTGCATCCTGTGGATCCGCTGCGGACGTCCAGACGCACCTCATAAGACTTGGTTTCCAGGTCTCTGATGTGGTCCTCGGCGCCGGGCAGGCTCTGGTAGTACGCCATATTCCTCTTCATCATGTCATCGTTGGGATGCTTCAGTAGAAAGGTGTGGGCAGCCGCAATGGCCTTGGGGAGGTTGTTGGCCTAAGGGCAAAGAAAAAGATGGCCACCACTCAGCTGGCTGCTGAGCACTGAGTTCTGCAAAACCAGACTTCTTTTCTTTTTTTTTTTTTTTTTTTTGCATTGTACTGGAGATGGAACCCAGGGGCATTCTATCTCTGAGCTATACTTGCAGCCCTATTTTTTATTCTTTATTTTGAAACAGGGTCTCACTGAGTTGCAAAGGGCCTCACTAAGTAGCTGAGGCTGTCCACAAAGCATGATCCTCCAGTCTCAGCCTCCCAAATTCTGGAATTACAAGCGTGCGCCACTATGCCTGGCTGAATAATAAAAATTAAAAAAAAAATGTTTAGGCCAACCGTGGTGGCACACACTTGTAATCCCAGTACTTGGGAGGTTGAGACAGGAAGATCCCAGGTTCGAGAACAGCCTTCACAGTAGTGAGACTCTCATCAACCTAGTGAGATCCTATTTCAAAATAAAAATAAAAAATAAGGCTTGGGATGCAGCTCAGAGGTAGAATGCCCCTGGGTTCTAGCCCCAGCACCTCCCTGACACACACACAACAACAAGTTTACCCCTTGATTGTGTGTCTTAATCTTGGTATAAACTTTACAAGCTACACAAAACAGTTAGACAAGTCTTTTCTAGCTTGAAAAACAGTGTTTGTGGCCAGTTGCATGGCACTTGCCTGTAATCCCAGTATTTGGGAGGCTGAGACAGGATTGCAGTTTGGAGGCCAGCCTCCGCAACCTCGTGAGGCCCTCCACAACTTAGTAAGGCCGGGCGTGGTGGCGCATGCTTGTAATCCCAGCATTTGGGAGGCTGAGACAAGAGGATCGCGGTTAGCAAACAGCCTCAGCTACTTAGACCCTGTTTCAAAATAAAGAATAAAAATTAGGGTTGGGGGTAGAGCTCGGGGGTAGAATGCCCCGGCACCACAAAAAATAAAATAAAATAAAAACAGGGCTGGGACAGGTCAGAGGGAGAATGCCTCTGAGTTCAATCCCCAGTAACACACACACACACACACACACACACACACACACACACACGGAATGGTGGAGGGAGAGAGAAATAGCACTTATATAAGCCACCTGTTATTTTCCATATTCTAGAATATTATTATCATCATCCCCAAGTTCTATTCTGAAATTGTTTCTTTATTACTGTCTGAACAAACTTCCACAAAACTGATACTTTATATAAAACTGTAAGCATAGAACTCCCCCAGCTTTTCTTGGGAAAGGGATGTATTATTTTTTTTTTACTCAGATGAACCAACACACAGACCTGTGGCTCTGCTGTCTCAGCGGAAATATGAAAAACAGAATTTATGATCCACAAAGACAAAGTTGAAAAACAAAGCCCAAAGCACTTCTACCTCCAGAATGTGGGATATGCCAAGAATCTGTTTCTGTGGTCATCAGAATAAATGCAATAGAGTCCCTGAGAAATCGTTTTCAACCAGAGAAAGCAGGGACTGGGCTGTGCAAGGGGCCCTCGGGGCCAAACCCCAGAGACCCGCCAAGCCAGAGCGTGTGTCCCGCGACAGGGACTTCAGCCCGTTCTTAAAACTTGATGGGTGCGTAGCAGCAAGGCCGCCAAGGACAGAGAGCTGCAATTTGGGGCTATTTTTATTTTTAGCCTGCAATCACAGAACTGAAGCAGCCCTGAAAAGGAGGCGGTGAACTGTGTTAAATTCTACATGAGAACACAGGAGGCTGAGAGGGTCAATCCTGACGAGCCCCGGCCCAAGATGCAGACACGGGCCCTCACACAATCCCTGGCCCCCCGGGGCCCAGATGTCGTCCTCTAAGACGAACTTGCTGGCTCTATTAAAGCGAGTCTAACTCAAAAGGCAAGTCTTTTCCTTTTTGAGGGTGCTAGCGACTGAGCACAGGGGCCTTTCACCTCTGCTCTACACCTTCAGTTCTTTTTATTTTTGTTTGGAAACAGGGTTTCGCCAGACTGTTGAGAGTCTAAGTTTCTGAGGCTAGCCTCGAATCTGATCCTCCTGTTTGGGGCTCCAAAGTACTAATATTACAGCTCTGCACCACTGCCGGCCGGCTCAAAAGGCGATTTTCAAGGTAGGTACAGAAAAGAGAGATCTGGGCTCAAATAACAGGTAACCAGTTTGGTAGGTGCCAGACACCACCCTGTGTTTTATGTACCTAGTTTCTATCTTAGAAAAACTCTTCCAGAACACTTCTTTTTTGTGTGTGTGTGGTACTGAGGATGGAACCCAGGGGTCTTCTACCTCCGGGCTACACTCCCAGACCTACTTTATATTTTATTCGGAAACAGGGTCTCTTAAGCCAGTTGAGGCTGGCTTTGAACCTGCGCGATCCTCCTGACTCAGCCTCCCAAGCGCCGGGATTACAAGCGTGCGGCGCCTACGTCCAACCTACATACACCCTCACACCCCCAGCCCATTTTTATTTCTTGTTTTGAAACAGGGGCTCGCTATGCCGCCGAGAGTCTCGCTAGATTACAGAAATTGTCCTTACACCTGTCTCAGCCTCCCTGACTACTGGATTAATGGCGTACTGCACCAAACCCGGCTTCCTTTCTTCTTCTTTTTCTATTGCGGTACTGGGGATGGAACCCAGGGGCATTCTACTTCAGAGCTCCACCCCCAGCCCTATTTTTTTATTCTTTATTTGGAAACAGGGTCTCACTGAGTTCCAAAGGGCCTCACTAAGTAGCCGAAGCTGTCCACGAACCGCGATCCTCCGGTCCCAGCCTCCCAAATGCTGGGATTACAGGCGAGAGCCACCAGGCCCTGTTCCCTTTCATCTTTTGAGATGAAGGAGGGGCAGGATTTGGAGGTGACCCGCGGCAGCGCCACGTGGCGGAGGAGCGGGGCGAGAAAGGTTGGTGGCCCCAGGGAGAGAGGCGGGGCCTATGGGATCTGGTCCCGGACCAGCCTGGGGTGTGCCCTGGGTTCCGGGGCGGGGCCTGGGGATTTGGGCGGGGACTGAGCGTGACCTCGGCACCCTGGGGCAGAACCTGGGCGTGGCCTGTGAGTGTTGAGGGCGTGGTCTAGTATGGGGCGTGGCCCAGCGCGGCGGGGTTCTGAGTGGATGGGCGTGGCCAGGAATCCCGGGGCGTGGTCTAGGAAGGCGAGGGGCGTGGCCCGGGCTCGGGGGCGGGGCCGACTTGCCTTGAAGTAGGCGAACTGCAGGAACTTGTAGGGCTCGCGGCGCTGGAATTCGGCCAGCACCTCGCGGCTGGGCTGCGACTGGCGGAAGGCGGGCAGGCCCTGCTTGCAGCGCTTGAGGCAGTGCGCGCGGCGCAGCAGGGCCCCGAAGAGGCGCAGCTCGGCGAGGCGGGCCGGGCCGGCGGCGGGCGCGGGCGCCGCGCTGCAGTTGCGGTGGCAGAAGGCCTCGCTGTCGCGCAGCAGGCGGTGCAGCCGCAGGCTGATCTCCAGGTAGCCCGCGCTCTCGGCCCAGCGCTCGCCGCTGTACTGGTCCAGCGCGTGGCGGTAGGCCGACTCGAGCGGCATCAGCTCGTCCCGCGGGAAGCTGCGGAAGCTGTAGTGCTCGTACTGCGCCCGCGCGCAGCCCAGGCTCAGCAGCGCCAGCAGCGCGGCCGCCCGGCCCGGCTCCATCGCGGCGGAAGGAGGGGCCGAGGAGGAGGGGAGGAGGAGGGGGGTGGGGAGGAGGAGGGAAGGAGGAGGGTGGGGAGGAGGAGGGGAGGAGGAGGAGGGGCCGAGGAGGAGGGGAGGAGGAGGAGGGTGGGGAGGAGTAGGAGGAGGAGGGGAGGAGGAGGAGGGGCCGAGGAGGAGGGGCCGAGGAGGAGGAGGGGAGGAGGAGGAGGGTGGGGAGGAGGAGGAGGAGGGAAGGAGGAGGGTGGGGAGGAGGAGGAGGAGGAGGGGCCGAGGAGGAGGGGAGGAGGAGGAGGAGGCGGACCCCGGCTCCGGGCCGCCCCGCCCAGCGCGGATGGAGGCGGCGTCGGCGCCCGGGCCAGGCTCCCCGAGGGTGCTTCTGCACGCTATTTACTATTCATCACTTGAACGCTTGAGCTCGCGAATTCCTGGGTCCCGCCCTGGGAGGGGACTGAGGATTTGCACTTCCAAGAAGCACCCCGCTGAGGCTGGTGCTGCAGGTTTAGAGGTTAGCCTTTTTTCTTTTCTTTTTTCTTTTTTTCTTTTTTTTTGCATTTTTGCAGTGGGGGGCACGTGATGGACCACTGAGCTACATCTCCAGCCCTAGAGGCCACACTTTTTTTTTTTTTTGGTGGTGGTGCTGGCGGTGGAACCCAGAGGCTTTCTACCTCCGGGCTATACTCCCAGACCTATTTTATATTTTATTTGGAAACAGGGTCTCACTAAGTGGCTGAGGCTGGCTTCGAACCCGTGCCATCCTCCTGTCTCAGCCTCCCAAGAGCAGGGATTACAAGCGTGCGCCACCACGCCCGGCTAGAGGCCACACTTCTAATAGTGCGGCCAAAGATAGTCGGTTTTTAGAGAAAGAAGGAATCGATAAAATTGACCCGGGCGACGTGGCACCTTGAAAACCGTGTAAAGAACCAAGGTGCAGATGCACACGTCTTCCCAGGACTGTGACTCCACGTTTGAGGATTTGTGGCACAACTTGCGGGTGTGCTCGAAAAATATGAATGGAATGTTAAAAAGCAGCACTTTTGGGGGAAAATTTTTTAAAACTGCTGGGGGCGGTGGCGCATGCCTGTAACCCCAGCAACTCTGGCGGCTGATGCAGGGAGATCACAACTCCAGGGCCAAGCTCTGCGGTTTAGAGGCTACGGTTTAGTAGTAGCACCCTCTGGGTTCAATCCCCAATGCTGGAAAAAAAAAAAAGTAATAAACTAAATTTGAAATAATTCACAGTAAGGCTAGAAAATTTTTTTTTTACATGTCCTTAGTAAGATTCACAAACCACTGACATTTTTCTTTCTCTGTCTCTGGAATTGAACCCAGGGGTGTTCTACTCCCGAGCTACACCCCAGTTCTATTTTAGTTTTTATTTAGAAACAGAGTCTCCCTAAGGTACTGAGGGTTTTGCCCAATTGCTGAGACTGGCCTCAAATTTGCAACCCTCCTGTCTATTTTGAACCCTCCTATTTTTTTTTTTTTTAAACAGGTCTCCCTGGGTTGATGAGTCTTCCTACTTGCTGAGGCTGTCCTGGAGCCTGTGATCCTCCTGTCTCAGCCTCCCAAGTACTGAGATTACAATCATGTGCCCAAACATGGGGACTCTGTTTCAAAATTTAAAAAAATAAAATAAAATAGGGCTGGGATGTAGCTTGGAGGGAGAATGTCCCTGGTTAATCCCCAGTAACAAAACAAACAAACAAACAAAAAACTGAAAGAACAGGTTCTATTGAGATAAAACCTGGGGACAAGGTCTCCAGGGATGGAGCTTGTTTCTGTTTACAGGCTGAGAGTTGATATAGGTTAGTCAGGAGGGAAATTCAATTTCTGGTGGGTCTTCTCAAGGCAGGAAAGCAGGAGTTCTTGAAACAGGCAAAGAATTGCCTAAAGGTTCCTTGTGGTGTATGCCAAACAAGATATGGGGAAGTGCCAGTAAACAAAAAGTGGGGACTTTTCCAGTACATGGAAAGCCTTTATAAAGTGGAGCTTCTTCTTCTTCTCTGGCCCGCCATCTAAAAGAGACTACACAGATGATCAAGTTGGATCGTGAACATTTGAACATAATCCAATGTTCAGGAACCAGAACATGTACAGTACAGAAGATTTTAACATATGTTCCTGTAATGTTGACATTGAGGCAAGGGTTGCAAAAGAGGCCAAAACCAGCCAAGTTTTTGTGTGAGACAAAGCCTCTTTAATTAAACTGGCACCTTTGGGCAAGGTCTGCCAACCGTAGGGAAGGAACCAATGACCAGGCAGCAGAGTCACGGTCAGCAGGGTCACACTGCAGAGAAGTGAGGGTGTTTACGTAGCTGGGGTTAGGGAGGGGCTAGCGGCGTGGGAATGCCAGTCCTCTCGTGACATCTGGAGTCTGATGGCATCTGGAGTGCGCCCTGCACCATCTGGAGTCTCAGGACACCTAGAGTCTCATGACCTCTGGAGTCTTGTGACCTCTGGAATCTCACAGCACCTGGAGTCTGCCCAGCGATGTCTGGCGTCTCGTGACATCTCCACTCTGGCTTCCGAGGTTCTGCTTCCCATCCTGTGAGAGGAGGGAGAGGGACCCGGCCTATCAGTTCCCTATTCTAGTCTTGTCTAGACTGTCCTGCAATATCTTTTCTAGCACTTTTTTTTTTTAATCAACACTATCCTTACTGGCACTTTTTCCCAGTGAAATCTTTTCTAGCATTTTTTCCCTTGGGCTGGCTGGATGCAGTTCAGTCTCGCTGTGATATCTAATTGTCACCTTTCTTCCATTACATTCTGTAATTTACACTGGTTCCTCAAGGTGTCTTGTTGTGCTGTTGCCTTTTTTTTTTTTTTTAAGAAAAAAGGGAAAGAAACAGAAATGAGATACCACTACCCATCTGTTAGAATAGCCAAAATCCAAAATGCTGATATTATTGAGTGCTGGCAAGGATGTGGAGGAACAGAAACGCTTGTTTGTTGCTGGTAAGAATGTGGATGTCAGTCTAGAAGCTTCTTAAAAAGTGAGACCTATACCGGGCGTGGTGGCGCATGCTTGTAATCCCGGCATTCGGGAAGCTGAGGCCAGAGGACAGCCTCAGTTACTTAGTGAGGCCCTCTGCAACTCAGTGAGACCTGGTTTCAAAATAAAGAATAAAAAATAGGGCAGGGGGTGTAGCTCAGAGGTAGAATGCCCTTGAGTTCAATCCCCAGAACTGAACACAAAATAATAATAAGTTTTAAAAATACAATAGGGCTGAGGGTGTAGCTCAGAGGTAGAATGTCCCAGGGTTCAATCCCTAGTACCACCGGAAAAAAAAAAAAAAAAAAAAAAAAAGTACAGGCCAGTTATTTAAAAAAAAAAAACTTCCTCATTTAAGATTTTTCCAGTTTCCTTGTGACTAGTAAGACCATGTTTCAAAGAAATAAGATATATTTAGCCAGCCTCTGCAACTTAGCAAGGCTTTCTACAACTTAGTGAGACCCTGTTTCCAAATAATAAATAAAATTGGGCTGGGGATATAGCTTGGAAGTAGAATGCCCCTGAATTCAATCTCCAGAACCAAAAAATACACACACACACACACACACACACACACACACACACACACACACACATATATATATATATATATATATATATATATACACATATATATACAAATTTTTTTTTCTTTTTGGGTGGTACTGGGGATGGAACCCAGGGGCAGGAGGCAGTGTTTTCTCCAGTGACTTTAGTGACAAAGTCTCTCTCTCTCTCCCTCTCTCTCTCTCTCTCTCTCTGTACTGGGGATTGAACCCAGAACATTCTACCTCCGAGCTACAGGCCCAGTCCTATTGAGGAGTTAGAAAGGAGATAGGCAGATAGGGAAAAGGCCTAGAAAAAAGTTTTTTCCATAGAAAAAAGTTAATTTCCTGAGTTTCCTGAGGGGCGACAAATACCTGAAATTCCAAAGGCTCAGGGATAATGACCAGAGCTTCACAAAAGCCATCTTGTTTACTAATCAACAAACCCACCTAACAAGTCTGGCACTGCTGAAAGGAAATTCTTCAAGGACTTGCAAATACCCTATGCAAATCCTGAAAGCTGCTTCCCAGAATTCCCAAAGTTACCCTAACCAAAAGAGGTCGCAAACGGTCAGGCCTTTGCCTTAGTCGGATGGCAAATGGGGCTTTTCCCTCTCGGGACCCCCTCCCCTTTTGGGGAGCTGTTTTCTCTCTAGCAGGTCGTGTTGGCCCTGAGAGAAGGCAGAGTGCATCTGAGGGCACGTGGCTAGGGCTACTCTCGAGTAGTGACCTGAAGGCCTCTGCTGGACATCATGGCTGACCAGGCCCCTAGGAGTGACCTGCTCCTCTTTTCTGGCAGATTGTGTGGACTCTGGGAGAAAGTAGTTTGCAACTGACGGCACTTGGCTTGGGCGACACTCGGGTAGCGACCTGAAGACAACTACTGGACACCAGGAGACCCGACAGCCCCTTTAGGGTGTTCGGCCTCTTTTCCTATTCCCTTCTGGCAGATCGTGTGGACGCTGGAAGAAAGCAGCCTGCAACTAAAGGCAATTCGGCTTGGGCCACTCTCAAGTATTGTCCTGAAGGCAGCTGCTGGACCAGAGTTCCAGCCCCTTTGGGGGTGTTCGGCCCCCCTTCCCCATTCCCTGCTGCTTCCAATAAACCTTTTACTTCCCTTCCTGAGGTCTGCGGTGTCATTCTTCGCTCACCGTAGACAAGAACCCTGTACGGAGATAATGAGTTTCTTCTAAGAAAGTCCGTTTCTTCTATGATGAAACTCCAGGTTTCTTCTCAGGAAACCCCCCTTTTCATCTGGGGGGGGGAGGCTCAGAAGAAACCCCCGTTTCATTATTTTATTTTATTTTTATTTTGAAACAAGGTCTCCTTAGGTTGACGAGAGTTTCACTACTTGTTGAGGCTGTCCTTGAACCTGCAATCCTCCTGTCTCAGCCTCCCAAGCATGGGGATTACAAGCGTGCGCCACCACGCCCAGCTACTATTTTATTTTGAAACAATGTCAAGCTAGGCATGATGGGCCCTGCCTATAATCTCAGTACTTGGGAGGTTGAGACAGGAAAGTCACAGGTTTGAGGCCAGCCTCAGTAACTTAGTAAGACCCTCAAGAACAAAGCAAGACCCCGTTTCAATTTTTAAAAAAGGAGCTAGCTGGGGCATGGTGGTGCACACTTGAAATCCCAGTGGTTGGGAGGCTGAGACTGGAGGATCACAGGTTCAAGGCCAGCCTCAGAGACTTAGGGTGACTGTCAGCAACCTAAGGAGACCCTGTTCAAAAATTAAAATAGAGCCGGGCGCACGCCTGTCATCCCCGCATTCAGAGGCTGAGGCCGGAGGATCCGGGTTCGCGGCCAGCCTCAGCTACTCAGCGAGGCCCTCTGCAACCCAGTGAGACCCGGTTTCAAAATAAGGAATAAAAAATAGGGCAGGGGGTGGAGCTGGGAGGGTAGAATGCCCCTGGGCTCCATCCCCAGTGCCGCAAAAAAATAAAAAATAAATTAAAAAATTAAAATAGGGTTGGGGGTGTAGCTCAGAAGTAGAATGCTCCTAGGTTCCATCCCCAGTACCAAAAAACCAACCAACCAAACAAACAAACAAACAAAAAACTGGAATCCATTTGTCTAAACCCATGACTGCCAAATGGCACGGTCCAGTTCCTGGTGCACAGCTGTAACTTTTATGAGGACCTGGGGACCGACTGTTTGGCAGTTTCACAGTTTTAACTTTGATCATGTTTTAGAGTGCATACCTGTCAGCTGATTGCCCAACTGAGCCCCAAGACATGGGGCTCAAGACTGCACCAGGAAGTTGAGGACCTGCAGCGAGGTAGGGGCCGAGCACAGCTTACGGGTACAGGGCTTTCCTCTCTGGAGATCCTGGATTTTATTTTTTACACTTTACAAACACTTTTTTCCTTTTCTTTTCTTTTGGTAGTACTGGGGATGGAACCCAGGGACATTCTGCCTCTGAGCTACACCCTCAGTCCTTTTGATTTTTTGTTTTGAAACAGAATCTTGTTAGGTTGATGAGAGTCTAAGTTGCTGAGGGGTGTGTGTGTGTGTGTGTGTGTGTGTGTGTGTGTGTGTGTGAGTGAAAACTGGGGATAGAAACCAGGGGCATTCTCCCATCTGCGCTATGCGCCTACCCTATTTTATTTTTATTTGGAAACGGGGTCTCAGTAAGTTGCTGAGAGCCTCACTAAGCCACTGAGGCTGACTTTGAACCTACGATCCTCCCGTTTTAGCCTCCCAAGTACTAGGATTACAACTATGAGCCACCACCCCTGATTTTAATTTTGATATAAGAATTCTTATATGCCCTTCACCCATTTCATCAATTGTTAACATTCTGCCTATTTACTGTGTATGTGTGGAGGGGGTAGTGGGGATTGAAGCCAAGGGCATTCTACCTCAGAGCTATACCCTCAGCCTTCTTTATTTTATTTATTTTTTGCAGTACTGGGGATGGAACCTAGGGGCATTCTACCTCTGAGCTACACCCCAGCCTTATTTTTTATTATTTATTTTGAAACAGGGTCTCACTTAAGTTTTGGAGGACCTCACTAAGTACCTGAGGCTGTCCACAAATCTGCGATCCTCCTGTCTCAGCCTCCCAAGTACTGTTATTACCAGCGTGCGCCACCACGCCCGCCTCTCCCAACCCTCATAGTCATTGTCTCTACTAATTCTCCCTCGTTACTCAGTTAATTTGATATTATTATATCAGTTTTACCAATGCAGAACCTAAGACTCCCAGAAATTGTGTGGCGACTTGCCCAAGAGTAAGTGGTGAAGCGAGAATTCCAATTCACAACTGTCTGCCTCTTTTTTATTTTTTAAATTTTATTATTATTATTTTATTTATTTATTTATTTATTTATTTATTTATTTATTTTGGTGGTACTGGGGGTGGAACCCAGAGGCCTTCTACCTCCGGGCTATACTCCCAGACCTATTTTATATTTTATTTGGAAACAGGGTCTCACTAAGTAGCTGAGAGCCTCACTAAGTAGCTGAGGCTGGCTTCAAACCTACGAGATCCTCCTGTCTCCGCCTCCCAAGCGCGGGGATTACAAGCGTGCCCCACCACACCCGGCTCTTTTTTATTTTTTAACTGGGGCTTGAATCCAGGGGCATTCTACCTTTGAGCCACACCCACAGCCATTTTATTTTATTTTATTTGAAATGGGATCTCGCTAAATTGTGAAGGTTCTCATTAAGTTGTTGAGGCTGTCCTCAAATCTGCAATCCTGTCTCAGGCTCCAGGTATTGGGATTACAGGTGTGCACCACCACCCCTGCGGGAGCCCTTGCAGTCAGTACTGGACTTTATCAGGAAACAGAAGAGAAGCCAGCGAAGATGCTTTCTGGGACCCTCAATGAGGAGTCCTGTGGGACTTGAGTTACTTTCTTATACAATGTAAAAAGGTTTGTGATAAGTAAAATAAAAAATTAAATGCGAGTAAAATAAAAATAATGTGCGTACGGCGGAGTGTGAAAAACACGAGAGAGGTCCGGTACACATGGCATGTAAAGTTTTAATGGCACGGCTCTCCCGGGGATCAGGGCGAGGCACCGTGGGGCCCGCGCGCCTGTCCGAAGCTAGAGGACGCGGGCTCTCCTTTTAAAGGCATGCATCTCGCGAGATGGGGGTTTTACTCGTGGGAACGCCCAATTCTCGCGGGGGGGTTTCAGCCCCTCCCTTGCCCTGCAGAGGTCATGTGACACAAAGTCACATGAGTGCAGGACCCAACTTAACATTCCGGCCTTTTGATGGTAGGGATAATGGATGACGATTGGACCCTCTAGCTTCTTCCTGCTGTCAAGGGGCGTCGTCAGGGGCCCCAGGCCGGGAGGAGTAGGGAGTTCAGTCCCCCAGAAGGGGGTGCAGGTGGGTGCATAGCTGCAGTGCGAATTGGAGGTTACCCTGGACAGCTTAGTGATGTGCGCTTGAGGAGGCTTGAACAGGCAAGGGCTATTAAAGAAAAAAACAAATCATGAGATTGAGCAGGCGACCAAAAAGGAGACTGGTTTACTCAGTACCTGGAGAGCTACCCTGAGCTGGCAAAGAGGATGGAGGTTGAGGGATCCAGGAGCCATCAGTCTTCAGCCAGGCTGAGTAGGGCCAGCGGCGGGGCCTGGTCTGGAAAGGTGCTCCCCCTGTGTTGAGGCACCTGGGGCTCACCCTTTTCCAAGGGCACTGTTCCAGTGGCCCTCCTGGCCACACGCCGAGCAGTCTGATTGGTAGGCGTGGCTTTGCCCCACTTGAGGCAGGCTCCTGGAGGTAGTTGTTGTTGCAGTCCTCCACACCTAGGTGGCGCTCCAGGGGGCTGAGCCGCCACCGCCAGCCAAAGGGCAGCTACCAGGGATCTGCTTTTTGGCAAAGTCGGAGTGTATGCTCCATTTCCGCCTGTTTCTCTCTGGAATTAAAACTTAGATGCTATGTTAAGGTTCTGTCAGCTATGACGGACCTATACTCACAAAGAGCGCGTCCCGGGGCTGGTGTCCGGCAAGAATGGCAACGCAGACTCCTCACGGGCAGAGGGTGTCGCCCCAGCCCCGGCGTTTCCCACAGCACCTAGGGCGCGCCCACGCGGGCCGCCCAGCAAAATTGCAGTCTGGCGCGGGCCAAGATGGCGACTGTGACATCACCAGGCAGTGACTACGCGCCATCACAAAATGGCAGCTGGCGGGAAAATAAATGGAAGCTGATGGGGGAGAGCATTTGGAAGGATACCAGACCGCTTATAAAAGTTCCTAACTATTCCTGGGCCACCGCAACCTATTTCCCAACTCGTATCAAGGCAGACAGGCTCTCAGGGCATCTGCTAGTATAAAGGTTCGACTCCCCATAATTGGTTCGCGGGCGGAAACGAAGAACAGGAAATGGGCGTCCCCGATTTCCCTGCTCAATCGTTCGGAAACAGAGGTTAAGAGATAGGGAAGAACGTCTTCATTCCTTCTCAAAACCGGAGGATGACCTGGTCATCCGCAGCGTGGTCCCAGTGGACCGGGGGACAATGGGTCACCAAGCGCTTGGATTTTTAGGTCCCAGTGGACCGGAAGACCCAAGTCCGGAACCCGCTAACCAAGGGAAGGAGGCAGTTTACCGGAGTATAGTGATGTCGGCCAGCGCTGGCTGTGACAGAAGCGCTGAGAAGCTGCTGGGGGCGCAGTGGAGCCAGGGCGCGCGGATGCCGGTGGCTGGTGTGGACGGCACTGGCGGCTGGTGGGATCAGTGGGGGCGCGCAGGCGGCATGGCTTGCCGGGCCCGCGGCGTGGAGACAAAATGGCTTCCAGGCACGCGCCAGACGCTGAGGCTGGGCCCCGAGGAGCACTGCCAGTGAGCCTGGCTCGGGGCGGGTGGGGCAAACCGGCCAGAGGTCCCGGCGGTGACCGGAGAACCAAGCTGGAATGGTGCTTTAGGAGGTCCAAGCGGCAAGCAGAGGTCCTGGCCCGCGCAGGCAGTTGGCAGGCAGAGCAAGTGCCAAGCTGCCTGGCTCGGGCCGGAAAGATGGCCGCCGACTCCTAGGATTGGTTAGGAGTGGAAAGTGGGAGGGATTAAAGATTGTGAGGCCTCCAGTGAGGCCATGAGGTGGGAGGGGTTAAGGATGGCGAGGCCTCCAGTGAGGCCATGAGGTGGGAGGGGTTAAGGATGGCGAGGCCTCCAGTGAGGCCATGAGGTGGGAGGGGTTAAGGATGGCGAGGCCTCCAGTGAGGCCATGAGGTGGGAGGGGTTAAGGATGGCGAGGCCTCCAGTGAGGCCATGAGGTGGGAGGGGTTAAGGATGGGGGCCTCCAGTGAGGCCATGAGGTGGGAGGGGTTAAGGATGGCGAGGCCTCCAGTGAGGCCATGAGGTGGGAGGGGTTAAGGATGGGGGCCTCCAGTGAGGCCATGAGGTGGGAGGGGTTAAGGATGGCGAGGCCTCCAGTGAGGCCACGAGGTGGGAGGGGTTAAGGATGGCGAGGCCTCCAGTGAGGCCATGAGGTGGGAGGGGTTAAAGATGGTGGGGCCAAGATGGCGGCCCCCCAGTGATTCCACGTGTCCAAGATGGCGGGCCAAAGCTGGCGACCCCCCCCCAGTAATTCCATGTGGCTGCTTACCGGAATGGCCAGGCCCAGGCAGCAGGGGTGGGCAGGCACAGGGTGAAGGGCGCCAGGGCGCGAGTCCGAGTGGAGGAACCAGCTGGAGCGCGGGCTGGACTTGGCGGGCTGGGGGCTGTTTAGCAGAGTGGCGGCCACCTAGATGGAGGAGGCAGGCGGCCTCGGCAGGCGGGTCTAAGCAACGCCAGGCGCGGAGAAGACATAGGCGCGCAGTGTGGCGCAGTCCGTGGGCGGCATGGTCCCATTCCAGCGGCGGGCGGCGTGGGCAGGCGGGAACGGCGGTTTTAGGAGGTCCAAGCAGCAGGCAGAGGTCCTGGCCCATGCAGGAGGTCAGCAAGTAGAACAGGTGCCAGCATCACCCAAGGAGCCTGGCTCCGGGCGGGTGGAACTAGCAGCCTGGCGGCCGGTGGAGCCTGCACGCCCCGGCGGTGGTGGCCGCGGAAGATGGCCGCCGGCGCTCCGGAAGAGAGCACATGGGCGGGAAAAGATGGCCACCGGCTCTCAGCAGAGCTTGGGGCCGAAAAGATGGCCGTGAGCTCTCAGCAGAGCTCGTGGCTGGAAAGATGGCCGCGAGCTCTCAGCAGAGCTCGTGGCTGGAAAGATGGCCGCGAGCTCTCAGCAGAGCCCGGGGCGGGAAGAAGGCCGCCAGCTCTCCCGGAGAGCGCGGGGCCAGAAAGACGGCCTTGAGCTCTCAGCAGAGCGCGGGGCTGAAAAGATGGCCTACGGTCCGGGCAGGCACGGGGCAGCAGCGGCGGCAGTGGTGGGAGCAACGCCTGCAAGCGGAGCGCTGGTGTGGGACCTCACAGTCGAGCTGCTGGCGGGTCGGAGAGTCCGGGGCTCAAAAAGAGAGTAAAAATAAAAAGAGAAAACAAAGAAAAAAAAAAGGAAAAAAAAATGGGGAGGGACCCAAGAGTTCTCCCGGTTCGGCACCAAATGATAAGTAAAATAAAAAATTAAATGCGAGTAAAATAAAAATAATGTGCGTACAGCGGAGTGTGAAAAACACGAGAGAGGTCCGGTACACATGGCATGTAAAGTTTTAATGGCACGGCTCTCCCGGGGATCAGGGCGAGGCACCGTGGGGCCCGCGCGCCTGTCCGAAGCTAGAGGACGCGGGCTCTCCTTTTAAAGGCATGCATCTCGCGAGATGGGGGTTTTACTCGTGGGAACGCCCAATTCTCGCGGGGGGTTTCAGCCCCTCCCTTGCCCTGCAGAGGTCATGTGACACAAAGTCACATGAGTGCAGGACCCAACTTAACAGTTTGTTAGAGCCAACCAGTCATGGTGGCACCCTTGTAATCCCAGCATTCGGGAGGCTGAGAGGAGGATCGCCAACAGCTTCAGCTACTTAGTGAGGCCCTCTGCAACTCAGGGAGACGCAGTTTCAAAATAAAGAATAAAAAATAGGGCAGAGGGTGCCCCTGGGTTCCATCCCCAGTACCACACACACACAAAAAAAAGTTTGTTAGAAGCTGGGTGGGCTTATTTTTAAAAACTCAGATACAAAATGTAACATAAACAAATGGCTTCATGAGTTACATTGTGGCAAACACCCTTGTAACCACTTTTCCTGAGCCCGAACAACCTCTTCTTGAGGGGGCCGCTCCTAATGATGTCTACACCCCCGTAAGTAACTGCTCTGGTGTGTGTGTGTGTGTGTGTGTGTGTGTGTGTGTGTGTTGTTGTTGGGAATTGAACCCAGGGGTATTCTACCTCTGAGCTACACCCCAGCCCTATTTTTTATTCTTTATTCTATTCTATTTATTTATTTATTTTGTAGTACTGGGGGTCCTGGAAACCCATCTACTCCAGGCTACACTCCCAGACCTATTTTTATATTTTTATTTGGAAACAGGGTCTCTTAAGACAGCACGGCTGGCTTGGAACCAGCGCGATCCTCCTGTCTCCGCCTCCCAAGCGCGGGGATTACAGGCGTGCGCCACCACGCCCGGCTTTATTCTTCATTTTGAAACAGGGTCTCACTGAGTTGCAAAGGGCCTCACGAAGTAGAGACCGTCCACAACCACGATCCTCCTGCCTCGGCCTCCCACATGCTGGGATTAGGAGCGTGCGCCACGACGCCGGGCTTTAAGAATTTGCGTTCTAATGAGTTGCAGGTGCTGTGGATCGGGCCTGATGTCCACGCTGGGTGCATCTCTGCCTGAGTCTTAGGAGACCAGGGCGGGGGAGTCTAGCTATCGCACGTCGCATTTGAGTTTAGCAGCTCTCAGCTCCGGGCATCCAGGGAACCGGGAGATCCTCGTCCGCGTCCAGGCCTCGGCCGTCGCCAGCCGCCGACAGCTGGGCCTCCCGGGGCTTTGCCTAAGGGCCCTCGCTCCTCCAGGGAGCGCAGACAAAAGCCAGATAAGGCGGCCAGCCATCACCAGGGCCTGGCTCCCCGCCCTCGGGGCGGAGCCGGCGGAGGCCGGGAGGGGCGGCGTGCGCTCCGCAGAGCCGGGCCCATCGCGCAGCGCACCGGCTGGAGCGCCGCCATGCCCCGGGTCCTGGCTCCCCGCCTCCCCCTGCTGCTGCCGCTGCTGCTGGCGCCGCTGGGGTCTGCGCATTGCTGGCAGGTAGGTTCCCCGGGCGCGCTGCGGGCCAGGCCGAGCCCGGGCGGCCCAGGCGGGCTGCGCAGCGCGGGGTCCGGTGGCCCCAGGCCCTTGGCGCAGGCGGTGGCCCGGCCTCCGTCGGGGGCGGGCAGGGCTGGGCGCGTCCTTCCCGGCAGCCGGGTCGCGGTGAGTTCCGCCCCGGCCGCTCCTTCCTGGGGACCTGCTTCCCGGTTCGTGCACGGAGGTGGGGAGACCAGGTGCGCGAATCTGTCCAGCTTCGGTTTTGCGGAAACCTGGGGGGGTCCAGGGTGCGCGGGGGACCAGAGGACGCCCTCCTTTGCTTAGTTCTGCGCTCCACCGAGATCCGGAGGAGAAAAATAGGCGTCAGGAGAGCCCCCCCCCGTAAAGGGAACATTGGGGTGATCGTCTGTTTTTTTTTTTTTGGCACTGGGGATTGAACTCGGGCATTCTACCTCTGAGCTACACCCCCTCCCAGCCCTACTTTATTTTTTTATTTTTTATTTTTGGTGGTACTGGGGTTCCTGGAAGCCCTTCTACCTCCGGGCTTCACTCCCAGACCTATTTTTAATATCTTCTTTATTTGGAAATAGGGTGTCTTAAGCCAGCGAGATCCTCCTGTCTCTGCCTCCCAAGTGCGGGGATTACAAGCGTGCGCCACCACACCCGGCCCTCCCAGCCCTATTTTATTTATTTTTAATTTTGAAACAGTCTCTCTAGGTTGATGAGTCTCAGCACTTGCCGAGGCTGTCCTCGAACCCGCGATCCTCCCATCTCAGCCTTCCAAGTACTAGGGGGGTGGGATTATAAGCGTGCCCCAGCACACCTGGCTTGATTGTCATTTTCCAAACTCTCAATCCCAACAGGCCAGAGTCTCCGCCACCTGCTTTTTGGGGGTTGGGATTTTCCTCGCTTTCTTGTGGGGCCCTTTTCCTTGGGGGCTCCGCATCTGGGCTGGGGGTGGGCCCAGCCTGGATGGAGCTTGGGTGGTGGGGCGCCCCCTGGGGAGGCCGGCTGTGCAGGTGACAGGGTTTAACCCCCCTGCATCAGCTTAGCTGGCTCCAGAGTGCAGGGGAGTTGTCAACTTCAAGGCTGGCCGAACCCATTGATTTAAAAGTTCCTGCGTTCCGGTAACAGGCTACAGCTGTGTGCCACAGACAGGGAAAAATTATATCCTTTTAAAACCCAAATTGGGCTGGGCGTGGTGGCGCACGCCTGTAATCCCTGCACTTGGGAGGCAGAGACAGGAGGATCGCGCTGGTTCGGAGCCAGCCTCGCTGGCTTAAGAGACCCTGTTTCCAAATAAAAATATAAAATAGGTCTGGGAGTGTAGCCCGGAGGTAGAGGGGCTTCCAGGAACCCCAGTACCACAAAAAAAAAAAAAAAAAAAAAAAAAAAGCCAGGGTGGGCTTGTAATCCCAGCATTCGGGAGGCTGAGACCTGGAGGATTGCGATTCGCGGACAGCCTCAGCTACTTAGTGAGGCCCTCTGCAACTCACTCAGTGAGACCCGGTTTCAAAATAAAGAATAAAAAATAGGGCAGGGGGTGTAGCTCGGAGGTCACATGTCCCTGGGTTCCATCTCCAGACCCGCTAACAAAAATAAATAAATAAATAAATAAATAAATAAATAAAACCGAAATTGGAAACATCAAGTATTTGAAAAACAGCTACTGTTCAAATGTTTGCATCTTGGGGAAAGGCCCTCTCCACCTGTCTGTAGTTACTTCTCCCTCCCTTTCTTATTTTGTTTTATTGTGGTACTTGGGGGTTGAATATAGAGGCATTTTACCTCCACGCTACACCGCCAGCCCGATTTGATTTCTTGTTTGGAAACAGGGTCTCACTAGGTTGCTGAGCGCCTCGCTAAGTTGCCTATGCTGGCTTTGAACCCGTGATCCTCCTGTCTCAGCCTCCCAAGAACTGGGATTACAAGTCTGTGCCGCCTCAACCCACTCCACTTGTCATTTATTTATTTATTTATTTATTTATTTATTTGGGGGCACTGGGGATGGAACCAGGGGCATTCCTCCTATCTTAGCCTCTGAGTGCTGGGATTATAGCCATGTGCCATCACGCCCGGCCTGAGAAGGGAGATCGTCACCAGTATCTAAAAGTGTGGGGTGAGAGATAAAGATTTATAGGCTCCTCTGGGTGAAAGGTCACAGTCTTGTGCCCCATGACTCTGGGGTGCATGTGCCACCGTGTCTGAGACCCACACAGGAGGCTGGCACTCGCCCCCAGAATTCCTAGGTGTGTAGTATCTTCCTACGCTCGTGTACCTTGGCTTTCAGAAAAACCTCTGGAGGCTAGCTTCTTGTCATTTCTTGGTTTGCGTTTGTTTAGAACAGTGGTTCTTCTGTTTTTTGTTTGTTTGTTGTGGTACTAGAGGTTGAACCCAGAGGCTTCAAGCTCTACCCCAGCCCGACTTTATTTATTTGGGAACAGGGCCTCACTAAGTTGATGAGCGTCACTCCTTGCTGAAGCTGTCCTCGAACCTGCGATCCTCCTGCCTTAGCGTCCCAGGTTATAGGGATTACAGGTGTGTGCCACCACACCCAGCTAGAACAGTAGTTCTACAGCTTTAAATGTCCTAGACAATATTTTAAGATCATTGTTATTTTTTAGCCAAGCTCAGTGTCACATGTCTGTAATTTCAAAACTTGGGAGCATGAGAGGAGAATCACGGGTTCAAGGCCAGACTCAGCAACTTAGCAAGAGCCTATACAACTTAGACCCTCTTTCTTTCTTTCTTTCTTTCTTTCTTTCTTTCTTTCTTCCTTCCTTCCTTCCTTCCTTCCTTCCTTCCTTCCTTGCAGGTCTGGGAATGGAACCCAGTGGCATTCGACCTCTGAGCTACACCCCCAGCCCTATTTTTTTTTTTCTTTAGTTTAAAAAAAGGTCTCACTAAGTTACAGAGGGCCTCACTAAGTAGCTGAGGCTGGCCTCGAACCGCAATCCTTTGGTCTCAGCCTCCCAAATACTGGGATTACAAGCGTGCACCATCACGCTCGGCAACCCTGTTTCAAAATAAAAGAGTAAAATAGACCCAGGGGTGTAGCTCAGAGGTAGAATGTGCTTTGCTCCAATCCCCAGGACCAAGTAAAAGGAGGATCGCTGAAGTATAGCTTGAAGGTGGACTGACTCTTGATTCAATCCCCAGTATTGCCAAAGGGGGCAGGGGGAGTTAATTTCCTTCAGGAGTAACAAATCTATTACATGTTAATGAGAAAGATCTTTTTATGGTAACCAATATTTTCATGATAACCAGAATTTCTCCCACAATTTTAGGGTACAGTCACATGTTCTACATTCTGCGCCTGTCTTAATAGTAGACAGATTTCTATTTGTTTTTAAATATACTTTGGTAGCCGGACGTGGTGGCGCATGCTTATAAGCTCAGCATTCGGGAGGCTGAGGCAGGAGGATGGCAGTTTGCGGACAGCCTCAGCTACTTAGTGAGGCCCTTGGCAACTCAGTGAGACTTCGTTTCAAAATAAAGAATTAAAAAAAAAAATAGGGCTGACGGTGTCACTTGGAAGTAGAATGTTCCTGGGTTCCATACCCAGTGCTGCAAAAAAATACATTTAGTTGAGCGTGGTGGCGCACGCTTGTAATCCCCGCGCTTGGGAGGCGGAGACAGGAGGATCGCGCAGGTTCGAAGCCAGCCTCGCTGGCTTAAGAGACCCTGTTTCCAAATTTTAAAAAAATATAAAATAGGTCTGGGAGTGTAGCCCAGAGGTAGAAGTGTTTCTAGGAACCCTAGTACTACCCAAAAAAATTATATATATATATATATATATATATATATATATATATATATATATACACACACACACACACACACACACACACACACGTATTATGTGGGTGTGTACTGGAGATTGAACTTGTGAAACTTCTACCTCTGAGCCACCCTCCCAGCCCTATTTTTATTTATTTTAAAACAGTTGCTAAGTTGATGACAGGTTGTCAAACCTGTAATCCTCTTATCTCAGCCTCCCAATTGGGATTACAGGCATGTCACCTGACCCAGCACAGGAGACAGCTTTTATATCTACTTCTGTGTTCCATTTGTTGCGGGATCACATGATATGTAGTGTCTGGAAACACCATACACTCACGATGGAGTAAGAGTGGAAAAGACGGTGACAACTTAGTATTATTATGAAAATAGCTGTGACTCAATAGACCCTCTGAGAGTGTCCCTGTACCACATTTTGAGACTATTTATTTACTTATTTATTTATTGCAGTAGTGGGGATGCAGGGCCATTCTACCTCTGAACTACACCCCAGCCCTAGTTTTTATTCTTTGTTTTGAAACAGGGTCTCATGAGTTGCAGAGGGCCTCACTAAGTAGTTGAGGCTGTCCCTGAACCGCGATCCTCCTGCCTCAGCCTCCCAAATGCTGGGATTACAAGCGTGCGCCACCACGCCCGGCTGAGAACGAATGTTTTTCTTGTTATGAAAGCAGTGCAAGCTGGTTGTGGAGACCTACAGAACACTCTATCAGTGAAAACTGCCCGTCTGTGTGGTATCAGATTGAATCTATGGGCGTGCTACCACCGAGCTACACCTCCAGCCCTTTATTTTTATTTTTTATTTTGAGACAGGGTCTCGCTGACTTGCTGAGGCTGGCCTTGAACCTGCGATTCTCCTGCCTCTGCTTCCCAAGCACTACGATCACGGGCTTGCGCCACCGCGTCCGGCTTCCGTGTGTTTGTATTTTGATAATAAAGTGTGGCACCTGCCTCTATTATTCGAGTGGCTTGAAGTCCAGGTGGGTCGGGCAGACTGAAGCGGCCTTCGGGTTTTGGAATGGGGACAAGGACGCTCTTTCTATCCCACAAAGCTGATGCCGGTTCCTGGTTGCAGGCGGAGCTGGAAACCTGGAAGCCTCTCGTTGGCCACTGTCCTTTCTATGAAACTCGCCTTCCATAGCGCACCTGCACAGGACCGGCAGGGACTCTCATAGGAACCGAGGAAATGGTACTCTGCAGGCAGCTGTCCCTGGGCTCCAAAGCCGCCCTGGCCGCTCTCACTGTCTTCGTGTCCATGATAGTGTCCCGCTCCTGTCTGGCCGGGAGCCTGGAAATCGGGGCCTGGCGGTGGCTCTTCCGCCTGCAACTCGCCCTCTTTGTCAACTCGCTAATGCTCATTGGCTCCCTCTACATCTGGCGGAGCCTTGTGAGCAGCCCGGGCCACTCCACGGGCCCAGAGTCCCCCTGTTTCCGCCTCTGGAAGCTGGTGGTCCTGGTGTTTCTAGCCTTGGCCCATGCCAGCTTCTTTACGATGCTCTTTCTGGTGGCCGAGGAGCCCTACCTCTTCTCCCTGGCCGCCTACGCCTGCCTGGGCGCCTATGTCATCATGCTTTTCTTTTTGTGCACCCTGAGCGCCGTGGAGCAGGCCCTGCAGCTCGTGGCCTGGCGTGGTGGCCGGGTGGCCGGCGGCCTGGACAAGATGCGGAAGCCGGTGCTCAGGCCCATGCTGGCCGTGGCGGTGACCGCCGTCCTCAGCGTGGTGGGGCTCCTCAATGCCGCCCAGCCGCCGGCTGTGAAAACCGTGGAGGTGCCGGTGCACCAGCTGCCCCCCTCCATGAACCGCCTCAAGATCGTGCTGCTGTCGGACATTCACCTGGGGCCCACGGTGGGCAGGACCAAGATGGAGACGTTTGTCAGGATGGTGAACGCGCTGGAGCCGGATGTCACCGTCATCGTGGGGGACCTCTCCGACTCGGAAGCCTCGGTCCTGCGGACGGCCGTCGCACCTCTGGGCCAGCTGCGTTCTCGCCTGGGCACCTACTTCGTCACGGGCAATCACGAGTACTACACTTCGGACGTGAGCAACTGGTTCGCCCTGCTGGAATCCCTGCGCGTCCGGCCGCTCCACAATGAGAACGTGAAGATTTCTGCCACGGGGGCCCAGCCTGAGGGCGCCGGCCGAGACGGAGACTGGATCTGCCTAGCCGGGGTGGACGACATCGAAGCCGACATCCTGCACTATGCCGGCCACGGCATGGATCTTGGCAAGGCCCTGGCGGGCTGCAGCCCGGACCACACCACCATCTTGCTCGCTCACCAGCCCCTGGCTGCCAAGAGAGCGCTCCAGGAACGGCCAGATATCAACCTGATCCTTTCTGGGCACACGCACGCTGGGCAAATCTTCCCCTTGAATGTGGCGGCGTATCTCCTGAACCCTTTCTTTGCTGGTCTCTACCAAGTGGCCCCCACCACATTTGTCTATGTGAGCCCGGGCACGGCCTACTATGGGATCCCCATGAGACTGGGGAGCAGGGCGGAGATCACAGAGCTCATTCTGCAGCGGGCTCCCTGACGGCCCACCCCTGGGCGCCCGGCCTTCACCCTCTGCCCTGCTCATGGAACACATAACCCGCCTGCTTTGCCCTGACACTCCCTCGCCTGGCCCGCAGCCGCCGACACTCCCTTGACTGCTGCCTGCCATAAATGGTGATTTCCGGTGGAGCTGCCTGGCAAGTCCAGGCCAATTTAACTTGTTCATGGCCAGTTACCTTTTTAATGTGCGCTTGGGAAGCCACAAAGGTAACACACAGCACAGATCTCTCTTTCAGATGCGCGTAAGGGAGGCGAGACTGTGACCCAGGGTTCCTGGGAAGGGACACCTTTAAAGTACAGAGTCAGGGGAGGGGGCAGGAGCCCCACTTGGGGTTTGGGTGGTTTCTAGAATTGCTATTTTATTCTAGAATATAAATTCCCAAAGTCTGTGCTGGAACCATGGGTGGTGGGAGGCGGTAGTAGCCTCAGGTTCTATGGGGGGGGCATCGAATAAGAATAAAAGGTCAGTGGAAGGCTCCACGGGGGTGTTGAGTAATTTTTTTTTTCCATGAAAAGGGGGCCAATAAATTTGGGAATCTATGGCTGTAGATTCTAGACAGGCTTTAGATTCTAGAGCCTGTCTGGCCAAGAGGTGGTATCACAGAGAGGACAGGCCAGGTCGGAAGCCGGGTGATTGCTGGAGGAGTTTTCTTTCCGGATTCTGTTGGATTCCCCTTTATGGAGGGAATCTGCAAAAACCTCTGGAACCCGGGGCCTCCCCTGTTCAAGCTTTGAGTGATTTTATCTGTGTCCCAGGGCTCCGGGAAGTGGGGGAAATAATGCTGGGACAGCTGAGGGTGACGCTGCTGCTTAGGAACTCGGGGTAGTTTTGCCAAGCTCCCTTGCGAGGTGTTTAGGGAGGGTAGCTTCCCTGTATAGAGATGAGGCAGGCAGGGAGGACCGTAAGTTATGTCCGGAGGGCTGGGGACGTTGAGCACTTGACCCGGGATCGATCCCCAGCATTGCGAAACCCGAAACTTGGGGCTGGAAGCCAGTTCTGCCTCCCACTGAAAAGTCTTCCCATGGGTGATGGTTAAGTAGCTTTGGTGGTGGCAAGTGAGTACGGTAGAACCCCACCTCCCTTCAGGGTTGTTTGTTTCAGTCTGACTTAGAGCAACAGGGAGCGGAGCCTCTGGGCGAGTCGCTAGTCTTACTGTAGGCTGCCTGATAACTGAAATAAGGAAAGGAGCCCTCGCCCAGGCTCAGGTCTGACTCACCGTGGAAAACTGAGGTTCACTGTGTGGAAGGGAAGCTTGGATGGGGCGGGGCAGGGCTCTGATGACTTCCCCATGCTGGGCTTTGGAAAGTACCTTTGCTGGGCAGATTCCAATCCACCTGACTCACCCTTTACTAGCTGCCCCCAGACTTTGGCCCCAGCACAAAAGGGTCACCCCTTGCTGCCCCCATGGAAAAACTGTCAGGGGTGACTGCTCAGGACTTGGCCCAGCCCCTGTGGGGGGCAAGAGAGCCTTAGACCTTCAACAGCAATAAACACTCCTCTTTCAAAGGGCCTCCCAGAGCCGGGCGTGGTGGCGCACGCTTGTCATCCCCGCGCTTGGGAGGCGGAGACAGGAGGATCGTGCAGGTTTAAGTCGCGCTGGCTTAAGAGACCCTGTTTCCAAAATTAAAAAATATAAAATAAGTCTGGGAGTGTAGCCCAGAGGTAGAAGGGCTCCCAGGAACCCCAGTACCACCACACCACCACCAACAACAACAACAATAAAATTATATATATATATATATATATATATATATATATATATATATAAAATATTGTAGTTATAAACTTTAATAAAGTACAAGATGTTAGAGGCATACACACACATCACTTTATGCTGGAATATATTAAGGCAAACCTTGGGAAACATGACTTTACCCCCCAAATACTTCCATATGAACCCTTTCCTTAAAAAGCATGACCAGCCGGGAGTGGTGGGCACGCTTGTCATCCCTGCGCTTGGGAGGCAGAGACAGGATCGCGCAGGTTCGAAGCCAGCCGCACGTGCTGGCTTAGGAGACCCTGTTTCCGAATAAAAATGTACAAGTAGGTCTGGGAGTGTAGCCCAGAGGTAGAAGGGCTTTCAGGAACCCCAGTACAACCAAAAAAAAAAAAAAAAAAAAAAAAAGCATGACCAGATGTCATTATAATATCCAGTAAAATTAACTGATTCTTAATGGCACTTAATACCTAGTTAGGAGACTTGGAGCAGAAGCCAATCTTCTTCCTCCAGTAAAAGTGGTGGTGGCAGCGGCACATGACTGTAATCTGAGTGCTTGAGAGGCTGAGACAAGAGGATTGCAGGCTTAAGGCCAGCCTCTCAGCAGCTTAGACCCTGTTTCAAAATAAAATAGGGCCGGGCGTGGTGGCGCACGCTTGTAATCCCCGCGCTTGGGAGGCGGAGACAGGAGGATCGCGCAGGTTCCAAGCCAGCCGCGCTGGCTTAGGAGACCCTGTTTCCAAATAAAAATGTAAAAATAGGTCTAGGAGTGTAGCCCGGAGATAGACGGGCTTCCAGGAACCCCAGTACCACCAAAAAAAAACAAAAAACAAAAAACAAAAAACAAAAAAAACCAAACTTAGTCTAAGTGAGCCTGTGCTGGCCTTGAACCCGTGATCCTTCTGTCTCACTCAGCCTAAGCACTCGTACAGGCATGTGCTACCATGCCCGGTGGATCTTTAGCCCACTTTAATTTTCTTCATTTTTATTTTTGTGGACCTCACACACGCTAAGCAAGTGCCATTCCACTAAGCTACGCCTCCGGCCCTCTTTGAATTAATTTTTTGCCTATGATGTAAAATTAGGGTCCAACTTGACCCGTTTACCTCCGGATACCCAGCTCTCACAGCAGCCTGTGTTTAAGAGGCTGTCCTTTCTTAAGAAGGCACCTTAGTTGAAATTGATGTGACCATGTCCACGAAGGTTTATTTTGGGCTGTCCGGCCTCTTTTTGATCTATCCACTGTTACCACACTGTTTGGGTTCCTGTAGCTTTGGAATATGTTTTGAAATCAGGAACTATGAATATTCTGGCTTCTTTTCAATATATACAGATATTATTTTGAATCAGGGTCTCCCTGAGTTGCAGAGGGCCTCACTAAGTAGCTGAGGCTGGCCGCGAACCGCGATCCTCATGCCCAGCCTCAATATTAATTTGACTATTCCGGTTCTTTGAGATTCCTTATGAATTTTAGGATGAGTTTTTCTACTTCTGCAAACTTTGAGACCTAACAGAGACTGGGCTGATTCTGTAGATCACTTTGGGTGGTGTAGATGTCTTAACAGTGTTAAGTCTCCTGAACTATGAAGACTGGAGTATAGTGTGTGTATGTGCTTGTGTTTCTACTGGGGAATGAACCCAAGGGGATTCTATCTCCAGTCTATACCCCCAGCCCTATTTTATTTTTCTATTTTGAGACAGGGTCTTGCTAGGTTGATGAAAGTCTCACCACTTGCTGAGGCTGTCCTCAAACCTGCCATCCTCCTATCTCAGCCTCCCAAGTACTGGGATTACAAGGGTGCACCACCATGCCCGGCTTTAACAGCTTTTTTTGGTGGAATCTTTAGGGTTTTCTGCAGATAAGACTGGGCCACCTGCAAACAGCAACTTTTATTTCTTCCTTCCAAGTTTGGATGTGTTTCATTTCTGTCTTGTCCCGGTTCTCTGATAGAACTTCCAGTATTGGGTTGAGTAGAAATGGCAAAAGGGGTCCTTGCCTGGATCCTGAACTTAGAGAAGACTGCAGTCTCTCAGCATGAGCGTGTATTAGCCACGGGGATTTTATACATGACCAGCATTCCGTCCAGGTAGTTTTTTTCTATTCCAAGTCTGTTATTTTTTAATCTCGAAAGGGCATTGGATCTTCGTCCAGCGCTTCTTCCGCATTGGTGGAGAGATATTTGGGTTTTACCCTCTGTCCTGTTAACGTGGTTGTGTTACATTGTTTTATTTTATGTTATGTTATTTTATTTATTTATTTGCGGGTCTGGGATGAAACCCAGGGGCATTTGACCTCTGAGTTACACCCCCTGCCCTTTTTTTTTTTATTCTTTTATTTTGAAACAGGGTCTCACTGAGTTGCAGAGAGCCTCACTAAGTAGCGGAGGCTGTCTGCGAACCGCCATCCTCCTGTCTCAGCCTCCCGAATCCTGGGATTACAAGTGTGCACCACCACGCCTGGCTTAATTTTATTTTTTTCTATATTGAGCTATTTTTGAATTCCAGGAATAAGCCACACTTGACCATAATGTCTAATCCTTTTTTTTTTTTTTTTTTGGCAGTACTGGGATGGAACCCAGGGGCATTTTACCTCTGACCTACCCTCCCAGACCTAATTTTTATTCTTTATTTTTGAAGCAAGGTCTCACTGGGTTGCAAAGGGCCTCACTAAGTAGCTGAGGCTGTCCTCAAACCATGATCCTCCTGTTTTAGCCTCCCAAATGCTGGGATTACAAGAGTGCGCCACCACACCTGACTTTTAATGTTGTTGAGTTCAGCTTGCTGGTATTTGTTGACCGTTGTTTAATGCTTTTAACCTGTTGTCCAGTTTGGTTACTGGTGTTTGGTTGATCGTGGCACATAATCCTTTTCATATGTTGTCAAGTTCGGTTTACTAGTATTTTGTTGAGGATTTGTCTTAGTACTCCCTGGGGAGATTTTCTTGTAGTGTCTTTTTCTGATCTTAAGTGTTAGGATAAAATTAACCCCACAGAATAAAGCTTAGACATGTTCCCTCCTATAGGAATTTTCTTTTGAAGAGTATCAGAAAGATTGGGATTGTTTCTTTAAATGTTTGCTGGATGCCGGGCGTGGTGGCGCACGCTTGTAATCCCTGCGCTTGGGAGGCTGACACAGGAGGATCGCACAGGTTCGAAGCCAGCCTCAGCTACTTAGTGAGGCGCTCAGCAACTTAGTGAGACCCTGTTTCCAATTAAATATAAAAAAGGTCTGGGAGTATAGCCCGGAGGTAGAAAGCCCCTGGGTTCCACCCCCAGTAGCACCAATAAATAAATAAATAAATAAATAAATAAATAAATAAATGTATGTTTGCTGGAATTCCCCCAGTGAAATCATCTGGCCCTGGGTTTTCTTGAAGGTGTCTCATTAGTCAGTCTCCTTACTAATTATTGGTCTCTTCGGGTTTTTTGTTTCTTCATGACTCAGTCTTGGTTTTCTAGAAATCACTTCATCTCTTCTCGGTTACCCAGTATGTTGGCAGAGAGTTGTTCGTGATATTCTTGTGTGACCTTTTAATTTCTTTGACACCATTTGTAATGTCCCCTTTCTCAGTTCTGGAGTCATTTGAGTATTTTCTTGTTTTTCTTCATCTAGCTGAAGGGTTGTTAATTTTCTTGATTTTTTTTAAGTCCATTTCCTCATCCTGTTCTTTGTTTGTTTGAGGTACTGGGGATTGAACCCAGGGGCATTCTTCCCCCGAGATACACCCCTATCCTGATTTTATTTTCTGTTTTGAAGGGTCTTACTCAGTTGCGGAGGGCCTCCCAAGTTGCTGAGGCTGGCCGCCAGCCTGCGATCCTCCTGTCTCAGCCTCCCCAGTACTGGGATTACGAGGGTGCACCGCCAGCCCAGCTCTCACCCTGTTTTGTCTTTCCTGTTTAATTATACCTCTGCTCTAGGCTTTTATGCCCTGCCTTCTGCTAGCTTTGGGGCTGGTTCTTTGTCTAATTCTTGAGAAACGACAGTATTTTTATAGTTTGTTTGTTTGACTCAGTATCTAAAAACAAGTTCCTTTTCCTGTGTGCGGTCTATTTCTTAAGCGTCTTTAAGCCTGTAACACGCGTCTCTCCTTGTACAGTATGTCTTCGTCCAAGCCATCTGGGTTGTGTCCGAGAATCTCCTCCACCTTGGGCTTGCGGTGGTGTTTAAGGTGTTCCCTCGTGCTGTCGGGAGACCAGCAGAGCTAGCCTTCTGTAAAGCTTAGAGCTAGAGGCTAGGTACATTCAGGTTCATCTTGTCCCTTATTTGGGGCGGGAAGGAATCATGGGCTCAGTGATGCTTAGATTGACCTGTGGCCCACGTGTCCTCAGCTTGGCCTCTCCGCCAGACAATGCCACATCTTTTTTTTTTTTTTTTTTTTTTTTCGTGGCACTGGGGATGAACTCAGGGGCATTCCACCTTCAAGCTACACCCCTAGCCCTATTTTTTTCCTTTCTTCCCTTTCCTTCCTTCCTTCCTTCCTTCCTTCCTTCCTTCCTTCCTTCCTTTCTTTTTGTGGTACTGAGGATGGAACCCAGGGCCATTGTACTTTCGAGCTATACCCCCAGCCCTATTTTTAGTCTTTTTAATTTTCTTTTTTTGCGTGTGTGGTCCTGAGGGTGGAACCCAGGGATATTCTAACTCCAAGCTACACTCCAGCCCTATTTTTTAATTTTATTTTTATTTTTTGTGGCTCTGAGGATGGAACCCAGGGGCATTTGGCCTCCAAGCTACCCCCCCCCCCCGCACTATTTTTTATTCTTTAATTTAAAACAGGGTCTCACTAAATTTTGGAGGGCCTCACTAAGTAGCTGAGGCTGTCCATGAACCGTGATCCTCCTGTCTCAACATTCCCTTCCGGAATGCTAGGATGACAAGCATGTGCCCGTGCCAGGCTCTTATTCTTTATTTTGAAACAGTGTCTCACTGAGTTGCAAAGAGCCTCACTAAGTAGCTGAGGCTGTCCAGGAACCAGACAACAGTCCTCTTGTCTCAGCCTCCCGAACGCTGGGATCACAAGCAGCGCCACCACACCCAGCTTTCTACAGCATCTTTTCAACTACTGTTTATCCGTTGTTGGTGATGGTTGCCTAAAGCCGTTATTTCACCAGAGATCATCACAAAATGCTGTCTTTTGAATTCTGTCATTTATTGTACATTTCCTAACTATGGTTCTTCTATCAAGAATTCCCTTCATTAGTTGGTTACTCTGGAAAAAGTCCAGAGCAAAGGTGGGATGGATACTAGATTATTTCACCTTTTTGTTGTTGTTGTTTGGTGGTACTGGGGTTTCTGGAAACCCTTCTACCTCCAGGCTACATTCCCAGACCTATTTTATTTTTACTTTTTTATTTATTTGGAAACAGGGTCTGTTAAGCTAGCATGGCTGGCTTCGAACCTGTGCGATCCTCCTGTCTCGGCCTCCCAAGCATGGGGGTTACAAGTGTACGCCACCACACCCGGCTCACCTTAATTATTAGTTGTTAGAATTATGAGCTGATATCCCAGAAGCCTTTTAGGATGACCAATAAGCTTTGTTTGGGGTGGGTGGGACTATTAGGAATTTGAGTATTTTCGTATATATGATTTTTTTATTCACTGAAGTAATAACTCTTTTGATGTACAAAATATCCCACCTTTGGCCAGTTAAAACTTCTTCAAGTTGACTTCTATGTTATTTTGATGTGACCATAATTTTTTTTACATGGTTCTGGGCTTATTTTGTTCTGTCACCGTCTTAGATTAAGTTTGTGAAGAAGCAGCCCTGGTTTCTTATAGTGAGAAATATTTAGAGGCCATAGTTTAGGTGCTGTCTGAGCATGAAGGTCCAATGGTGCTGGGTTAGATCGCTTAGATTAGATCGTGCCACCTCGTACTGTTTCTAGCTCTTACAGCAGGTGTTGCTAGGAATGAGACACTTCTTAAGAGGCAGGAAAAAGCCAGTGTTAGGTGTACACTAGTATTTCTAACTCAAATGGAAAATTACTAACTTTTTTTTTTTTTTTGGTGGTACTGAGGGTGGAATACAGAGGTTTTCTACCTCCGGGCTATACTCCCAGACCTATTTTATACTTTATTTGGAAACAGGGTCTCACTAAGTTGCTGAGAGCCTCATTAAGTAGCTGAGGCTGGCTTCGAACTTGTGCAGTTCTCCTATCTCAGCCTCCCAAGCGCTGGGATTACAAGCGTGTGCCACTAACGGGTTTTTTGTTGTTATTTTGTTTTGGTTTTGTTTGTAGTACTGGGGATTGAACCCAGAGGCATTCTACCACCCTAACCTTTTTAATTTTTTTTTTTTTTTTAAAAAGGGTCTGCAAGTTTGCTGAGAGTTTCGCTAAATTGTTGAGGCACATTTCAAACCTGTGACCCTCCTCTCTTGGGGTTACAAACTTCTGTGCAAGTGGTTTGTTTTGTTTTTTGCTTCTGGTTGTTGGCTGTTTGTGTGTGTGTGTGTGTGTGTGTGTGTGTGTGTGTGTGTGTGTGTTACTGGCAATGGAACCCAAGGATATTGTCTCCAAGCCACACCCTCCGCAGCCCTACTTTTCGTTCTTTATTTTGAAACAGGGTCTCACTGAGCTGCAAAGGGCCTCCGTAAGCAGCTGAGGCTGTCCGCGAACCACGATCCTCCTGTCTCAGCCTCCCGAGTGCTGGGATGACGAGCGTGGTCAGAACTTGTTTTATCATCCCTGCAATATTGTTCTTCCTCTTCAGCCCGTAAACAGAGGTCTGAGAAGCCCATGGAGTGCAAAACCCTCTGGCCCTTGTCCTCCACCTCAGTCCTCTCCCCTTAGCCGTCAGGCGGTGGCAGAGAAAGGGGACTGGCCACCCTGGAGCCAAACGGCTTATGCCAGCGATTCCCAGACTCTTGGGTTTCTGGGGTGCCTGGGGGCCAGGAACGGAGGTCTACCTAATAGATGCGTACCAGGTACCCCGAGGTATATGAACCCGCATGACCCGTGACCCACGACTGCACTGAGCTGCCGTCCACTTACAAGGGAAAGTGCACACAGAATACCATGTGGTTACTTTTAATCCTGAAGATTAGGCAGCTTGGGGGGGTATTCACATTCTCTGATGATATGAATTCTATATTGTTTAATGCTTTTTTTTTTAAAAAAAAATGTTCATTTGCCACTGAAATAAATAACTTTAAAGATAAGCTTGGTCAGCCTTGGTCCCTGGCGTGTGTTGGGCCCCAGGGCATTCGCGTGGATGGCCGTTTTCACTCCTCGGGCATCAGACGTCGTGTGCGTCTGCAGCGGCGCGGTGCCGGCTCCGCGAGGCCGCCTTTTGCTTTGCTCTGGAATCGCTTTTTCGTTTGTACGTTTTCTGTGGCCTTGTCCACCGTAAGTACTGCTACTGTCCCGCCCTGCAAGTGTGAAATAAAAGCGTATCTCTTCCGTATTCCGTTGTGGTGACAGTTCATTTGGAACGGGCAGGATTTGCACATGGGGAACATTTTGGGTTACTGTGGGAGGAAGAAACTCTAAATCACTTTCCGTCCTCCTTTCCTTCTCTTTTCTTTTTTCCCCTTCCTTCCTTTCTATTACTGGCGATTAAACCCGGGGCATTCTCCCTCTGCCCTACATCCCCAGTTCTATTTTTTGTTTTGTTTTTACCGTACTGGGGATTGAAACTCCAAGCTACATAATCCATTCCTATTTCTTATTCTTTATTTTGAAACAGGGTCGCTAAGTTGCTAAACCTGGCTGTGAACCTGCGATCCTCCTGTCTCCACCTCCCAAGTACTGGGACCACAAGCATGTGCCATCACGCCTGGCTTAATTTCTTAATTTTGAAACACGGTCTCAACTAAGTTGCTGAGGCTGGTCTCAAACCTGCAGCCCTCCTGTCCAGCCTCCCAAGTACTTTAGTAGAGGGATGGCGACACACCCACTTTGGTATCAGCATCGGCTCAGACTGTCCAGCAGCCCACAAAAGGCCCTGGGGCACCTCTTTCCTTAGGACACAGGTGCCCAAAGTCCCACTAGGGAAGGATTGGGGGAATGTTTCTCACGTGTACTTGCGGGTATCCTAGGGTCCTTTCCCAGGAGATCCATCCAACTCGCCCTCGGCCAGCTGGCTGTGTCAAAACCAGCACAAATCAGGAACCTGAACAAAGTCATCATGAGACTCCATCACTCGGCTGACGAGTCCTTGACTTATTTTTTTAAACACATTATGCAGTGCCCTCACCCCATGGGAGGGCGGTGGTCCAGGACCCCACTGAGGTCGCCTCGCTGCGCCGTGGTCTTTGGGTCACTATGGCAACTGTGGCCACCACCTCCTGGTGGCTCTGGTGGCCCCACCCTGATGGCGCCAGGATCTCCTCACCCTGCTGCATGTGGAGCCTGGGACCACGGCAGCATCTCTGGCTACTTGGCCGGCTGAGGACGGCGCCCCAGGCTTCTCTAGGGCAAGGGGCGCTCCGTGCTGGTGGGCGCCTCACCCAGGATGCTCTCTGGGGAACATAGTCTAATGGTGGGTTTGCTGGTGGCCATTTTTACATCTCCATATCTCCCTCCCTCCCTCTCTCTCTCTCTCTCTCTCTCTCTCTCTCTCTCTCTCTCTCTCTCTCCTCTCTCTCTCTCTCGGTGCTGGGAATGGAACCCAGGGGCATTCTACCTCTGAGCTATACCACCAGCCGGATATTTTTATTCTTTATTTTGAAACAGGGTCTCACTGAGTTGCAAAGGGCCTCACTAAGTAGCTGAGGCTGTCCACGAACCGCAATCCTCCTGTCTCAGCCTCCCAAATGCTGGGATTACAAGCGTGCGCTAACACACGGTTACTTACTACACACTATTTTGTTTTTGTGGTACTAGGGGTTGGCCCTGGTGCTCCCCTCTCTAGCCCTGACCTTACCACCCCCAAGACCTCTAAGTGCTGGCCCTCGGGTTTCCACCAGGCCAGACGGAAGCTGGTTGGAGTGTGGCCGTGTCTGGGGTTCCCCACTGTGGCTGCCTGCCCACAGGCGCTCGGCAGTGTTGATAAGCGGGTGTGGGGCAGTATTGGGGCTGCACTGTGAGGTCACCGGAAGGCAGGGACGGTGATGTGTGGCACAGAGCCCGCCCCCTGAGCCCTCCCTAGACACCTGGCCTCCAGCTGCCCCTCTCCCTGCCAGGCCTGAACCTGCTCTGTTCCTTTTCTTCCTGCCCAAACTGGTTCCCGGGCCAGCGTCTGCCTTCAACCTCGTGGGACTTGCGGAAAACCCTTACCTGGCCCTTAGTCACGCACACTTTAACAATGCTTTTGAAACCACCTATAAGGAATAATTTTTATGTTGATGTGAGTTTCCTTTCATGTTCATTTTTCATTTTGATTTTTCAGTCTTACAGATTGAACCCAGGAACAGTCTACCTCTGAGCTACACCCCAAGCCCTTTTTTTTGGGGGGGGGTGGTACTGGGATAGAACCCTTCTACCTCCGGCCTATACTCCCAGACCTATTTTATATATTTTTTAATTTGGAAACAGGGTCTCTTAAGACAGAGAAGTAGGCTTTGAACCAGCACGATCCTCCTGTCTCCGCTTCCCAAGCGCGGGGATTACAAGCGTGCGCCACCACGCCCAGCCACCCCTAGGGCTTTTTATATCTTACTTTAAATCAGGTCTGGGACTGGCTTCAACCTGCAATCTATGCTGGGTGTAGAGGCACGTGCTTGTAATCTCAGTATCTGGGAAACTGAGACAGGAGGATCACAGGTTCATGGCCAGCCTTAGCAACTTAGTGAGACCCTGTTTCAAAACAAAATAACAAACCGGGCATGGTGGTGCACGCTTGTAATCCCAGCACTTGGGAGGCTGAGACAGGAGGATTGCACAGGTTCGAAGCCAGCCTCAGCTACTTAGGCTCTCAGGAATTTAGTGAGACCCTGTTTCCAAATAAGGTATAAAATAGGTCTGGGAGTATAGCCCGGAGGTAGAAAAGCCTCTGGGTTCTACCCCTACTATCATACACACACACAAAAGCTTGGTATAGGTGTAATCCCAGTACTTGGGGGGCTGAGACTGGAGGATCACAGGTTCATGGTCAGCCTTAGCTACTTAGTGAGGCCCTCTACAACTTAGTGAGACCCTGTTTCAAAAATAAAGAACAAAAAATGGGTTTGGGGTGTAGCTCACAGGTAGAATAACCCTGCAAAAAAAAAAAAAAAAAATGTAGTAAGGCCTTTTGCAACTTATAGGGCTGGGGGTGTAGCTCGGAGATAGAATGCCCTGGGTTCAATCCCCAGTACCACACACACACACACACACACACACAACTGTGATCCTCCGCTCTGCTCCCCAAGTAGTAAGATTACAGGCATGTGCTGCCACACCTGGCTTTTTGTGGGCTTCCTTAGCCTTTGAACGGAAGTCAGTACCTTATTTGCTAAGAGAATAGTGGTAATAAATTAATACTTAAACCAGGTGTGGTTATACATGACTGTAATCCCAGTACTTTTTTTTTTTTTTTCGTGGTACTTGGGGTGGAACCCAGAGGCTTTCTACCTCCAGGCTATACTCCCAGACCTTTTTTTTAATATTTTATTTGGAAACAGGGTCTCACTAAGTTGTTGAAAGCCTCACTAAGTAGCTGAGGCTGGCTTCGAACCCGTGCGATCCTCCTGTCTCAGCCTCCCAAGCGCAGGGATTACAAGCGTGCGCCACCACGCCTGGTGTAATCCCAGTACTTGGGAGGCTGAAATAGGATTGCAAGTGTGAGGACAGCCTCAATAAGTAGTAAGACTCTCATCAACCCAGTGAGACCTTGTTTTTGTTTTTTGTTTTTTAAAGGAGGGCTAGGGGTGTATCTAAAAGGTAGAATGTTCCTGGGTTCAGTCTTCAGTACTGTAAACTAAAAAAAAATGAATAGATACCATTTTTGTGCTTTTATTGGTGCGTGACAGTCTCACATCATGATGTAAACCGTATTGACAGTAACATACATGCACAGGGCTCTTGGTACCCCCCCCCCCCGCCTCCCCATTTTCCTCCCTCCCAATACAGGGTACCCAGATTGGTGCTGGTATAGATAGACAGGTATACACGTAATCCATGTTAGTGTTTCCATTAATGAACCTCAGTCTTCCTCCTCCCCTACCTTTAGACCTCCTCCCCGGCTCCCCGGAGGTCTCCCCTCTTTTATCTGGAGTCTCGTTTCCCAGTCACTCCCTGTCCTGTATGTATTAAAGAAAACGTATGGCCTCCACCCTCTGTGACTGGCTGACCTCACCTAACATAATGTTCTCCGAGTCTTCCATTTTTTTCCAAATGACATTATTTTTCTTTATTGCTGAGTAGAACTCCATTGTGTGGGTTTCCCATGGCTTTGTAATCCCTTCGTCTGTTGATGGACACCTAGGTTGGTTCCATGGTTTGGCTGTTGGGAATTGGCTGCTATGAACACGGGTAGTTACCGTAGTTCTCGGGTTTCAGCGTTTTTGGAAAAATACCCAGTAGTTGTATGGCTGGATCATATGGTGGATACACTCCCAGTTTTCTTTTTTCTTTATTTTATTCTTTCTTTCTTTTTTTCTTTTCTTTCTTTCTCTCTCTCTTTCTTTCTTTCTTTCTTTCTTTCTTTCTTTTTCTTTCTGGTACTGGGGATGGAACCCAGGGGCATTCTACCTCCGAGCTCCACCCCAGCCCTATTTTCTGTTCTTTATTTGGAAACAGGGTGTCACTAAACTGCAAAGAGCCTCAACAAATAGCTGAGGCTGTCCTCAGCCTCCTGTCTCAGCCTCCCAAATGCTGGGATTACAAGCGTGCGCCACCACACCCGGCTTCGTTCCCAGTTTTCTAAGGACTCTGCACTCATCTCCAGAGTGGCTGAACTAGTTTGCAATCCCACCAACAACGTAGAAGAGTTCCTATTTCCCCACAGCCTTGCCGACATTTATTGTTATTTTACCTTTTTTGTTTGTTCTTAGCTTATTTATTTATTTTTGTCTTTTTGGAACCGGGGATCGAACCCAGAACGCCACACCCGCAAAGCAGGCACTTTGCCACTGAGCTACACCCCAGCCCCTATTTTACTTCTTTTTAATTGCCACTCTGATTGGGGTTAGATGGGATCCCAGTGTGGTTTTGATTTGCATTTGCCTAGGTACCTTTAAAAAATGAGTTCGTTTCTTATAACCCTCTTCTGTGGCACCTGTTGCCTGTTGTTGCTTTTTCCGTCCACCAGGGTGCGCTGTTCACTCTGCCTCACAGTCAGGCCCCATCTTTGAGCCCTTTTCTGTCCAATCCTAGCACTTGAAATAACCCCAAACGGCATTTCTCAAAATTCTATTCATCACCAGAAGTGAATCTTGTTGCGACCCAGTGGTGACACACATACTTGTATGCAACTCTGCATCACACCTGTGTAACTGCATCTGCACATAGAATAAAAGTTACAGGAGAGCTGGGCGTGGTGGCGCACACTTGCAATCCCAGCACTGGGGAGGCTGAGACAGGAGGGTCACAGGTTCGGGGAGAGCCTCAACTTCTTAGGCCTTCTGCAACTAAGGTCCTATTTCAAAATAAACAATAAAAAATAGGGCTGGAGGGTGTAGCTTGGAGGTAGAATGCCCCTGGGTTCCATTCCCAGCCACACATACACACACAAATGTACATGCACACTCACTCACTCACTCTATATATAGTACAGGGGAATGACCTAAGATGTTTTTTCTTCTCCTTTGTGTTGGACACTGGATATATTAATTATTACCTACTGGAAGCTTTTATATGAAAGAAAAAAAAAAAAAAAACCTCCAATAACTTCTCCATCAGGGTGTTATGTGAACCTAAGTACCATGTTGACGTGGTACCGAGGGTTTTTTTTTTTTGGTGGTACTGGGGTTCCCGGAAGCCCTTCTACCTCCGGGCTACACTCCCAGACCTATTTTTACATTTTTATTTGGAAACAGGGTCTCCTAAGCGAGTGCGCGCGGCTGGCTTCGAACCTGCGCGATCCTCCTGTCTCTGCCTCCCAAGCGCGGGGATGACAGGCGTGCACCACCACGCCTGGCTGTACCGAGGGTTTGACTGAAGGCAGATACACTGATGAAGTGGTCGCGTGGCCTGGGGAGAAGGTCTAATAATTAGTAGGGCTGGTTGTGATCAGAGTGTGTGACGGTGAACTTTGAATCTGGACTTTTTTTCTTGGTACTGAGGGTTGAGCCCAGGAGCATTCTCCCTTTCAGCTGCACTACCCCATTTTTAGTTTTTGTGTTTTAACACTGGGGATTGAACTCAGGGGAGGGGTATTGTACCTCCAAACCACACCCCACATTTATATTTATTTATTTATTTATTTATTTATTTATTTATTTATGGTGCTGGGGATTGAACCCAGGGACATTCCCACGATCCTCCTATCTCAGCCTTTATTTTTTTATTTTGCTAAATTGCTGAGGTAGCTGGGCATAGTAATCCCAGCACTTGGGAGGCTGAGACAGGAGGATCGCACAGGTTCGAAGCCAGCCTCAGTTACTTAGTGAGGCGCTCAGCAACTTAGTGAGACCCTGTCTCCAAATAAAGTATAAAATAGGTCTGAGAGTATAGCCCGGAGGTAGAAAGCCCCTGGGTTCCATCCCCCATACTCCCCCAAAAATAAAAATAAAAAAGAATAAAAGCCAGGTGTGGTGGCTTGCGCTTTTAATCCCAGGATTCACGAGGCTGAGACAGGAGGATCACAGGTTCAAGGCCAGCCTCAGCTACTTAGGGAGGTCCTCTGCAACTTAGTGAAACCCTGTTTCCAAATAAAGAATAAAATATAGGACTGGGTGTGTAGCTTGGAGGTAGAATGCCCCAGAGTTCCATTCCCAGTACCACAAAAAAAATAAACTGCTGAGGCTGGGCTCAGACCCACGATCCTCCCATCTCGGCCTCCCAGGTACTGACACGACAGGAGTGGGCCCCCATGGCGGCTCTGAACGTGGACTTGGAATGCCCACCACGCTTGTTCCGCCCCTCGCAGCTGCTTCCTACCCATCCCCCTTTCTCCTCTCCTACCTCATGCGCCCCTTTCCTTCCTCTGCAGAATGCCACCCGGAGGACATTTGAGATCGACTACAAGCAGAACTGTTTCCTCAAGGATGGCCAGCCGTTCCGCTACATCTCGGGGAGCATCCATTACTTCCGCGTGCCTCGCTTCTACTGGATGGACCGGCTGCTAAAGATGAAGATGGCTGGGCTGAACGCCATCCAGACGTGAGGAGGGGCCCGGCGCCGCCCGGGCCGCGCCCGTGCCGGGAGAGGGGACAGCCGCCTTTCCCAGGTGGCCAAGGAGCCAGTGTGGCGGGGAGGGCTTGTCACGGGCTGGCAGGCCCCTATTGCAGATAACTAGCCACCTCTTCCAACTGTGAACCTTGTCACCAGCAATCACAAAATAAATATCAGCTTAAAAAGACTAAAGTTAAATCCCAGCATTCGGGAGGCTGAGACAGGAGGATCATGGTTCACACACAGCCTCAGCTACTTAGTGAGGCCCTTTGCAACTCAGTGAGACCCGGTTTCAAAATAAAGAATAAAAAATGGGGCCGGGGGTGTAACTCCGAGGTAGAATGCCCCTGGGTTACATCTCCAGTACTGCAAAAAAAAAAGAAAAGAAAAGAAAAGCTGGGTGTGGTGGCGCACGCTTGTAATCCCAGCATTCGGAAGTGGTTCGTGGACAGCCTCAGCTACTTAGTGAGGCCCTCTGCAACTCGGTGAGACCTGGTTTCAAAATAAAGAATAAAAAATAGGGCAGAGGGTGTAGCTCAGAGGTCAAATGCCCCGGGTTCCATCCCTAGACCCGCCAAAAAAAAAAGGACAAAGGTAATCCAGGTGTGGCAGCCCACACCTGTAATCTCAGTACTTGGGTGGCTGATTTGGAAGGATGGCAGGTTTGAGGACAGCATCCGCAATTTAGTGAGGTCCTCTGCAGCTTAGAGAGACGCTTTTACAAAATAAATATAAAATAAGCCGGGCGTGGTGGGTCACGCCTGTAATCCCAGCATTCGGGAGGCTGAGACCTGGAGGATCGCGGTTCGCGGACAGCCTCAGCTACTTAGTGAGACCCTCTGCAACCCATTGAGACCCGGTTTCAAAATAAAGAATAAAAAAAAAAATAGGGCAGGGGGTGTAGCTCGGAGGTAGAATGCCCCTGGGTTCCATCCCCAGACCTGCAAAAATTTTTAATTAATTAATTAATTAATTAAAATAAGGCTGGGGTGTAGCTCAGAGTTAGAATGCTTCTGAGTTCAATCCCCAGTAGAAACCATAAAAATGAATACATAAATAAACTGGGCATGGCAGCGCTCGCCAGTAATCCCAGTACTTGGGAGGCTGAACTAGGAGAAACGCAGGTTCGAGGACAGCCTCAGCAACTTTTACCATGTTTCAGAAAATAAATAAAAAGGATTTAGGGTGTAGCTCAAAAGTAGAATGCCCCTGGGTTCATTCCCCAGAACCCTCTCCCCCCTACATACACACACACACACACACACACACACGGATGAGCACTTTGCAGGTGCAGGCCACTTTATATTTATTTATTTATTTATTTATTTATTTATTTATTTATTTATTTATTTATTTAGGTGGTACTGGGGTTCCTGGAAACCCTTCTACCTCCAGGCTACACTCCAGACCTATTTTATACTTTTTATTTGGAAACAGGGTCTCTTAAGCCAGCGCGGCTGGCTTCGAACCTGCGCGATCCTCCTGTCTCCACAGGAGTGGGGATTACAGGCGTGCGCCACCACCGGCTAGGTGCAGTCCATTTTGTACAAGTGATTCCAGGTCTCCAAGGTTGACTTTACCATTCTCATTTACACTGCTGGAGCTGAAGTGTGTGTGTGTGTGTGTGTGTGTGTGTGTGTGTGTGTGTGTGGTACTGGGGGTTGAACCCAGGGGCATTCTATCTCTGAGCTACACCCTCTGCCCTAATTTTTCATTCTTTATTTTGAGACAGGGTCTCACTAAGTTGCGGAGAGCCTCACTAAGTAGCCAAGGCTGGCCGTGAACCTGCGATCCTCCTGTCTCAGCCTCCCGAGTACTGGGATTATAAGCGTGCACCACCGTGCCTGGCTTGGAACGGAAAACTGACCAAGGCCACATCTGTAGCTAAAAGTCCAGAGAGGGCCTGAGCACAGGCGTGTTTGTAGGCAGCCTCTGCTCCTCTCGGCGCTTAGGGGAATACGCCTGTGTTTAGATAGATTCCCGAAGCCCTGCTGGTGTTTGTTCTCCCCCAGTACTTCTAGGAGCCCAGGCTGTAGAAAATTACCTTTATCTATTCCTCATCTGCTGACTATAGGGGAAGAAGGTGGCAGAGGCTGGCCACTCTGGTTTTTGCAGCGCTGATGTGGATTGCTGATAACTTTTCAGTGACTTTAGATAGCTTGGTAAATGAGTCCCGCTCATTATTCTGGGTCTAAGGCCACTGACGGCAACCCCAGGTTCATCTGACCCCAAGTTCATCTGTTAGTAGTTTCTTTTTTAAAATTTTTTAAATTTTTTATTATTTATTTATTTATTTATTTGCAGGTCTGGGGATGGAACCCAGGGGCATTTGACCTCCAAGTTGCACCTCCGGCCCTATTTTTTATTCTTTATTTTGAAACCGGGTCTCACTGAGTTGCAGAGGAACTCACTAAGTAGCTGAGGCTGTCCACGAACCGCGATCCTCCAGGTCTCAGTCTCCCAAATGCTGGGATTACAAGCGTGCGTCACCACGCCCGGCTGTTAGTAGTTTCTGAAGGACAGAAGCCAGGGTCACCAGAGAGGCCTTTGCGATGGGCACGGGTGGCTTCAGATCTAAAATTGGGACCAGTGTGGTGGCACATGCTTGTAATCTCAGCTTGGGAGGCTGAGACGGGAGGATTGCAGGCTCCAGGACAGCCTCAGCAAAGTAGTGAGACTCAGCAAGCTAGAGAGACCTGTTTCCAGATAAATTAGGTCTGGGGACATAACTTGGAGGTAGAATGCCCCTGGGCTCAATCCCTAGTACCAACAAAACAAAACAAAAACAAAAACAAAACTCATGACTAAGAAAACGAACCAGATGATAAAATAAAATCCAAGGAAATTTTGAGGAAGAGTATTTTATCCAGTCATTCAACAAGCCCCTGCTGAGATAAATTTGTATTTAGAGATAAAATTGGTTAATCCCAGCTGAGCATGGTGACACACACCTGTAATCCCAGGACTTTGGAGGCTGAAACAGGAGAATCACAGAACAGCCTCAGCAAGTAGTGGGACTCATCAACCTAGTGAAACCTTATTTCACAAATAAAATAGGGCTGGGGAAGGGGGTAGGTTAGAGGAAGAATGTGTCTGGATTCAGTCCCCAGTGAGAGAGAGAGAGAAACATACACACACACACACACACACACACCTATTAATACCATAAAAAGCAATGAAATGCATTCTACCTCCGAGCTACACCCCGTATTTTTTATACTTTATTTTGAAACAGGTTCTCACTAAGTTGCAGAGGGCCACAGTAAGGCTGTCCTTGAACCTTTGATCCTCCTGTCTCAGCCTCCCAATTTCTGGGTTGCAGGCGTGTGTCACCATGCCTGGCATGGGATAATTTTTCTCATCACTCTTCCCACTGTCTCTTGTTCGTGTCTTAGCAGTAGTTTCGGGGCACCCCTTCGCCCCACCCTCCCTCTTCTTGGCTCTTTGAGCTGTGTGTCTTTGGCAGGTATATACCCTGGAACTTTCACGAGCCCCGGCCAGGACAATATCAGTTTTCTGGGGACCACGATGTGGAGTATTTCCTTCGGCTGGCCCACAAGCTGGGACTGCTGGTCATCCTGAGGCCTGGACCCTACATCTGTGCAGAGTGGGACATGGTGAGTAGCTAGACGGGCTCTGCATGCAGGGGCGGGGTGGCGGGCAGGTAGCAGGCCTGGGCCAAAGTGGCCTAAAGCCCTTAGGACGGTAATCCCGCTTGCCGTGGGGCCTGTGACGATGCCCAGCACAGGTGTCTGGCCCCATGGGAAGGCCCAGGTGGAAGGCGCAGGCCAGGTCAAAGCCCGGCCGTCGGTGACCGCTCAACACGGTCTTACTTTTTCTACCTTGCAAGTTCCAATTTCCCTGAAAATCACAAGCCAAAAAGTTCGACTCAGATACTTCTCCCTGAAGACTGTTCCTCCTTCCATCCATCCTTCCTTCCTTCCCTCCTTCCTTTTAATTTTCTATCTCTTCTAAATTCCTTTTATTAAATAGATATGATCGTGGCTTCCTCTTCTTTTTTTCTTTCTGCTTTTAAAAGCAGCTAACAGTACCCGTTGGGTTGACTTTGTGGGGAAGCTGTGAAACGCAGTGGAATTATCTCTACAGAAAGGCCTCCAGGCCAGGCATGGCAGCACACGCCTGTAATCCCAGGACTCATGGCAGCACACGCCTGTAATCCCAGGACTCATGGCAGCACACGCCTGTAATCCCAGGACTTAGGAGGCTGGGACAGGAGGATTACATGTTTGAGGACCCGTCTCAGCAACTTAGTGAGACCCTGTTTCAAAGTAAAAAGGGCTGACGGTGTAGCTCAGAGATAGAGTGCCCCTGGGTTCAGTCTCCAGTACCAGTGAAGGAGGGGCTTGATTCTCAAAACATGGCATTAATACAAAATTTGTCGCGCGCAGTGACGACTCTTACACGATCTTCCTCAAGCAGTTTTATTACCCCAGGTTCTTGTACAGTTCCCGCAAATCTTCTTCCCATAAATCTTCTCTTCTCTCTCTCTTTTCCCCCCAGAAATCTTCCCCTTATATAGAGCCCAACAGCCAATCAGCAGACTGTTCACGTGCACAACTCATGGCAACAGCCAGTCCATTGGCTGTTGCCCTATGGCATGCGGTGTTCCCGTGTATCTCATGCTCTTGTCGTCACTTCCTGAAAGCTGTTTACCACCTAAGTGCTCTGGGGAAGATTTCCGCTCAGCGCCATCTTAGCTCTCGGACTTACTGGCTGATGGGCGGGGCCCGTCACAGTTCCCCCTTTTTTGTTTTTTCAGACAGGAGAGGACAGAGGACTCAACCCCTGTATGTTTGGAAGGGGCTTCTAGGCCCACCACCTTTTGCCAGGGACGGGACAAGAATCAGTGGCAACCCGTATGCAGTTGAGCATGCCCTCCTCGGGATGCACCCTCCCGGGGTCCCGAGTGCAGTCCTAGCTGGCATCCTGTCATTAAGACTTTCCCATCGCCGCAAGCCATATTTGAGGGGATTGTCCCAACTCCATGGCTGCAAATGCCTGAGCTATGAGCACTTGATCTGTAGCGCGCTGACGGATTAGTTTTCTAAGACAGTAGAGACATAAGATACACAGTAAGACCAGACAAAGACCAAGAGCACCCAGTCCAGCCCACTCTTTTAAATGACGAGCTGCTTGTTGGATCCAGGACATCAAGGTGCGGGCCATCACCGGGTCAACTTGAGTAGTATTGGTTTTGATGATCTCCAACCGCAACCGTCTTGTCAAATTGTCAAATTTCGATGACCGGTTATCTGTAGGATATGCAGAAAGCTCGCAAGAAAGATTAGCGGCAATAAACGCATTATCATTAATCATGACAAGGGGAGCTAAATCCGTGCAACTGCCATTTATCCCACAAAGAAGCCACAGATCAAATAGGTTAGAATGAAAGGCCATGGTCAGGCTCTAATAAGTAAAATTATAACCTGCAAAAGTAGAATTTGCTCCTGTGCCAATTTTAAGGGGAAAAGGTAAAAGGATTAAGCGGGGAAGAACTTGAGCAGAATGACTCAAAGGCAATAGAAAAGAAAAAGCAGTCAAAAGCCCCCATTGTGGATCACTTCCTATCCTTGGAATTCCACAGTATCATGGTCCCCAAAAGAATCAGTCGATGGCTCATCATCCTTTTGTTTCACCAGACGAGTCAGCCGCTCTGGAACCCAGACAGGATCGGCGCCGTTCTGTGGAAACACACAAACAGAGCCTCTGGCCCATGTGAGCACTGGGTCAGGTCCCCTCCATTGCCCTGTGAGGGCATCCTTCCAACGCACGAAACCCTGGCTCGTACCCGAGGGGGCAAAATGACGATCGGCAGCAGTCTTGCCATTGACATCTAATTGCAAAAAATTCAAAGTAAAAAGGGCTAAGGATAGGCGCTGCTTCGGTTTCATATTGGTTCCAATTCCCTCTTTTTGTTTTATCAAGCATTCTTTAAGAGTACGATGGGCGCGTTCCACAATACCCTGTCCCTGAGGGTTGTACGGAAGGCCATGCTTTAGAGTTATTCCCATCTGTGAACAAAAGGATGTGAATTTTTGGGAAGTATAAGCCGGGCCATTATCAGTTTTTATTTCTTTAGGCATATTCCATGCTGCCCAGGCCTCAAGGCAATGATTGACGACGTCATGTGCCTTTTCCCCGGCATGAGCAGATGCATGAATAATTCCAGAGACAGTATCTATGGAAACATGGATATATTTCAATTTTCCAAATTCAGATATGTGAGTTACATCCATTTGCCAGAGATGTAGAGGGAGCAAGCCTCGTGGGCAAATGCCCACATGTGGGGGGTGTAAAAAAGGGGCACAGGCATTACAGGTTTTTACAATTTCCCGAGCCTGATGTCGAGGGATTTTAAATCGCTGTTGTAATGTTTTAGAATTTACATGATATTGACGGTGAAATGCCTGTGCCTGTTGCATTTGAGTAAGAGAAAAAATCATATGTATCTTGGTGAGTTTATCTACTAGATCATTTCCATATGTAATAGGGCCAGGTAATCCAGTATGTGCCCTAACGTGCTGGATAAAGAATGGTGTCTTTCTTAAATGTATATAAATCTGGATTTGGCTAGCCATAGAATGAATAGGAGTATGTAAAGAGAGTTGACCCGCGCATTCAAGCGATCTAACCAGATTAACCACATATTGTGAATCTGATAATAAATTGAAAGGAGAAGAAACTCTCTTAAAAATTTCTAAAACAATATTTAATTCAACCAGTTGTGGAGAGGTATGTGAATATTGGATGATAACAGGATCGCTTCCCTCTATTAGGTAGGCCCCCACACCAGTTTTGGATCCATCAGTAAAAATGTTAATTGCATTAGCTACAGGTTTGTTTTTAGTGACCAATGGGAAAATGAGAGGATGTTCCAGAACAAAATGTAACAATGGATCTTTGGGAAGATGATTGTCTATTTCACCACTGAAAGAGCACATAAGTATAGCCCAATCATCAATAGTGGCTACCAGCGTTTGTACTTGCAGAGCAGTGTACGGTACCACCAGCTTATCGGGCGTTCTGCCAAAGTGTTGGATGCACTGCTGAATGGCTTTAAGGGCAAGGCTTGCTACACTGGTGGGATAATATTCAACTACCTTTTGAGGGGAGACTTTGGGGTGAATCCAAAGAAGGGGTCCTTGTTGCCAAAGAACACTAGTAGGCTGTTTTTCAGTGGCCAGGATACAAGCCCATAATGGCTGTCCAGGGGTCACTCGACGGAGAGACGCTTTCGTAAGTGCTTGTTCTACTAATTGTAACGCATGGCGGGCCTCATCGGTAAGGACGCGAGGAGAATCTAATTGAGGATTGCCTACGAGCAGATTATATAAAGGTTTCAAGGCATGGTTAGGAATTTGTAAAAAGGGTCGAACCCAATTAATGTCTCCCAACAGTTTTTGGAAATCATTGAGGGTTTTTAATTGATCAGTGCGGATGATTAATTTTTGAGGCAGGACTGCATGGGGGAGAACAATGTTGCCAAGAAAGTGTATATTTTCTCCTCTTTGTACCTTTTCTGAGGCGATGAATAATTGATGAGTTTCCAAAATCTTTACAAGGTGACAATAAGCCTCCTCAAGTATGGAGGGATTTTTTGTGGTTAACAAAATGTCATCCATGTAATGAATACACCGAATTTCTGGAAATTTGGTTTTTACGGGCTCAAGAGCACTATTTACATGTAATTGACAGAGGGTAGGGCTATTGGCCATTCCTTGTGGGAGGACCACCCATTCATATCTACTGTCAATTTCCTCTTGATTAATAGAGGGAACAGTAAAAGCAAAACGAGGAGTATCCGCAGGATTTAAAGGGATGGAGAAAAAACAATCTTTTATATCTATGCTGATAAGTGGCCACTCCTTCGGAATAGCAGAGAGGAGTGGAAGCCCTCGTTGGACTGGCCCCATAATCTGCATTTGGCTATTTATGGCTCGGAGGTCGTGTAATAACCTCCATTTTCCAGATTTTTTCTTTATCACAAAAATCGGGGTATTCCAAGGAGAGGTGGATGGCCGGATATGGCCTAACTGTAATTGCTCTTGTACTAATTTCCTTGTTACTTCAAGCTTTTCACGGGAGAGAGGCCACTGAGGAACCCATACTGGATCTCCCGTCTTCCAGGTAATGGGAATTGCCTCCTCAGTGGCTACTGCACAAAACCCAGTTCCTCGCGACCACTCTTTTCTTTAGTAGGAATTGGGCTTTTACGTCCCTGGAGGTGTTTTCCCAGCCCGTAGGAAGGGTGGTAGCCCTGGCGAAGGAGAATATTATGGGCTTGGGGGAAATAAGATGTATTTTGTAAGGAATATCCCATGTCCACTAATAAATCTCTTCCCCAGAGGGAAACTGGCAGCTCCAGCACATAGGGTTCAAACTGCCCCTTATGTCCCTCCTGATCTTTCCAATGTAAAGCCCTAGCACTGAGGTCAGGGGTTTTAGCATAACCCAAACCTCTAAGTTCTCCGGTAGCCTTTTGAGTGGGCCATGAAGATGACCAATCTTTACAGGCGATGACACTTTTATCTGCCCCAGTATCTAAAAGTCCTAGGATTTGCTTGCCTTCCACGTCCAAGGTTATCAAGGGACGAGTTCCCATATCAAAGGCAAGAGATATTAACTCATTTCCTGAAGAACCGAACCCACCAATACCGCGTCGTCCCTCTGCTGAAGGAAACATACCATGTAGACTGGGAAGCAAAAGTAACTGTGCCACTCTATCCCCAGGGGAAATGGCAACGATACCCCGGGGCGCTGAAACCATCACTTTGATAATACCGGTATAATCCTCATCTATAACCCCCGGATGGACTACAAGTCCTTTCACGGTAGAGGAAGACCTTCCAAAAAGTAAGCCAACAGAATTAGGTGGCAGAGGACCTTGAAAATCTGTTTCAATAATTTGAACCCCCATTTGTGGCGTTAATACCAGCCTGGAGGTGGCACAGAGGTCCAATCCTGCCGAACCTGGAGTGGCTCGCCGGACTGTTCCGGAGGCTGTAAATTGGGCCACTGAGGTGGCTGTGTCTCCATGGCCCCATACACCTGAGGGTTCCCATATTTTTGTGGGCCCTGGGAACGAGGGCCCGCCCTCCCGTTTTTTGTCTGAGTATTTGATGATTGCTTTCCAGTATAGGGCAAGGGGTTGCCATCGATATCTTTAACCGAACGGCACTCAAAAGTAGGATGCCTTCCTTTTCTACATCGACGACAATACTCAGGAGGAGAAGGATAAGATTGGGACGCCCTACACTTAGGACAATCTCGTTTTAAGTGTCCTGTCGCTCCACAGGAAAAACAATTGCCATTTTTGGTACTATTCTTACTTTGTTGTCCGGAGGCCTGTATAATGGCTGCAGCAAGTCCTGAATTGGTTAAGGGTCCTCCGAGTTCCCTGCACACCTTCATCCACACCTCTAGGCCTTTATGTTTGTAAGGAGTGATGGCCTGTCTGCATTCTTTAGTGCATTGCTCATAGACCAATTGTTTAATGAGCGGCATGGCCGCGTCAGAATCCCCAAAAATTCTTCCCGCAGCCTCTACTAGACGGGCAACGAAGTCTGAAAAGGGTTCAGTCAATCCTTGAGTAATCTTTGTAAGGTTACCAGATACCTCTCCTTTGTTAGGGAGGGCCTTCCAGGCCTGGGTAGCGAGTCTGTTGATTTGTTCATACACCTGTTGTGGATACCCAAGCTGTTGATTAGCAAATCGTCCTTGGCCCATCAGCATGTCTATATCCCAGGCTGAATTTCCTGCTGCTCGATTACGTGCAGCTTGTTCAGTGGCATATTCTATATAATAAGCTTTCCAATCCAAATATTGGCCAGGATTTAAGGTGGCCCTAACCAAATTTTGCCAGTCTCCTGGGGTCATGGCATAGCGATGTAAACTCTCTATTATTGCTATAGTGAAAGCAGCTGACGACCCATATGTGCGAACTGACTCTGCGAGATGCTTAACTATTTTAAAGTCCAAAGGCTCATGATAACGATTTCCCCCCTCCTGCAGCTGGAAAACTGGGAAAGCTTGATTTGCTAAAAAAATTCCCGCATCTCTCCACATCTGACTACTAAAAGAGACACCTTCTCCTGCTCTGGGCGCAGAAGGGTTATACGGAGGAGGCGAAATTTCCTCTTTAATCAGTTCAAAAGCTTTCACTTGTTTACAAATGGCCTCTAATTCCTCCTCAGATTCATCCTCCCCCTCTGACTCTGAATCCTCCTCACTGGCCACTTTAGAGGAAGTTGAACGTTCCTCTTTTACACCGTCTAAAGCTGCCTGGCCCTCCTGCACAAATTTTCTAAAGCGCCTTTCTTCCAAACAGGCACGAATCAGCCGACAAAGCGGCCGAGTCCCTCCTGTGACAATACCTTGTTCTTCGGCGCGTTCTACGTCTCTTCCCAATTTATCCCAGCTTGCTAAAGAAAGATTCCCTGATACTGTAAACCATGGCGCTACCCTATCTATTTGTTCGAGAAAATCTTGTATTGTCTTGTCCCTAAGCTTTAGGCCTCTACTTTTCAACAAAGCTTTCAATGCTTTATGCAATGGGTGAGATGGACTATTTCCCATCTTGTCGAATCAGGACCAGCCCGATTCTCTAACTTACTTACACTAAAAAATATCCTCCTTAATGGAGCCCCCTTTGATCGGGGAAAATACAGCGCTGTTCCTCGCTTTTCCGCGAGCCTCGCTTATCCGCGAGCCTTATTTACTAAATATCCTCCTTAATGGAGCCCCCTTTGATCGGGGAAAATAACCCTCCGTAAACGGAGCCTCCTCCTCCCTTTTCGGAGTCAAGGAGTACTTACCAGCCGGCTGCCCTGGACTGCCGAGGTTCTGATCAAAGCGAAGGTCCCCGTACGGGCCAACCACTTGTCGCGCGCAGTGACGACTCTTACACGATCTTCCTCAAGCAGTTTTATTACCCCAGGTTCTTGTACAGTTCCCGCAAATCTTCTTCCCATAAATCTTCTCTTCTCTCTCTCTTTTCCCCCCAGAAATCTTCCCCTTATATAGAGCCCAACAGCCAATCAGCAGACTGTTCACGTGCACAACTCATGGCAACAGCCAGTCCATTGGCTGTTGCCCTATGGCATGCGGTGTTCCCGTGTATCTCATGCTCTTGTCGTCACTTCCTGAAAGCTGTTTACCACCTAAGTGCTCTGGGGAAGATTTCCGCTCAGCGCCATCTTAGCTCTCGGACTTACTGGCTGATGGGCGGGGCCCGTCACAAAAATTATCTTAATTTTACTTAAATTTACTTAATTTAGCCGGGCGTGGTGGTGCACACTTGTAATCCCCGCGCTTGGGAGGTGGAGACAGGAGGATTGTGCAGATTTGAAGCCAGACTTGCTGACTTATAAGAGACCCTGTTTCCAAATAAAAAGTATAAAATGGGTCTGGGAGTTTAGCCCCAAGGTAGAAGGGTTCCATCCCCAGTATTACAAAAAAAACTTAATTCAAATTTCCAATTTCCCTGAAAAATCACAAACCAAAAAGTTCAACTCACTTTTTTTTTTTTTTTTTAGTACTAAGGACCAAGCTACATCCCCCAGCCCTATTTTTATTCTTTTTTTTTTTTTTTCTTGGTGGTACTGGGATTCCTGGAAACCCTTCTATCTCTGGACTACACTACCAGACCTATCTTATACTTTTTTTTTTTTTTTTTTTTTTTGGTGGTACTGGGGTTCCTGGAAGCCCTTCTACCTCCAGTATACATTCCCACGGGCTACACTCCCAGACCTATTTTTTAACATTTTTATGTGGAAACAGAGTCTCTTAAGCCAGCGAGGTTGGCTCTGAACCAGCGCGATCCTCCTGTCTCCGCCTCCCAAGCGCGGGGATTACAAGCGTGCGCCACCACGCCCGGCGACCTATCTTATACTTTTTATTTGGAAACAGGGTCTCCTAAACCAGCGCGATCTGCCTGTCTCCGCCTCCCAAACACGGGGATTACAAGCATGTGTCACCACGCCCGGCTCCTATTTTTATTCTTTATTTGGAAACAGGGTCTCACTAAGTAGCTGAAGCTGGCTGCGAACTTGCAATCTTTCTGTCTCAGCCTCCCAAGGACTGGGATTATAAGAGTGCGCCACCACGCCCAGCTCTCTGAATTCCTTTTATGAAATAGGCTAATGGCTTTTCTGTTTTTCTTTCTCCTGTCCTAGGGGGGATTACCTGCTTGGCTGTTAGAGAAAGAACACATTATTCTTCGTTCCTCTGACCCAGGTAAGCATCTCTAAGATGCTCTGGAGGGAAAGATGAGACAGCTTGTATCAGAAAGGCCAGGTATTTTTTAGCTCTCTGCACACACCCTTGTGAAAGTTTAGTGAAAGTCTGTGTGAATTACCATTCACTGTTGAAGGTAGTTCAAGGCTTCTTGACCAGATCTTGCTGATAAACTGGTACCGCCCTGAACTGGCATCGAGCCCTGCTTGCGGTTGACCAAGTGACTTCGAAGCTCTCCTCTCTTCCTGAGTGCTGAGTCTGTTACACAGCCGCCATCCCACCTCACTAAGCAATTTGGCGGGAGTTGTTTCTGGGATGGGGTCCCTGGCAGCTGAGTTGTCTTCTATTTTTTGTTTTGTTTTGTTTTGTTTATTTTTTTCTTTCTGGAGCTGGGGATTGAACCAAAGGCATTCTACCTCTGAGCTATACCCCTAGTCTTTCTTCTTCTTCTTCTTTTTTTCTACCTTCAGGCTACACTCCCAGACCTATTTTATATTTTATCTGGAAACAGTCTCACTAAGTTGCTAAGAGTCTCACTAAGTGGCTGAGGCTGGCAGCAAACCTGCGATCCTCCTGTCTCAGCCTCCCAAGTGCTGGGATTACAAGGGTCTGCCCTCACACCCAGCTTCTTTTACTTTTACAGAGTGATTTGTGAATGACGACTTTTTTTTTTTGTCTATTTAACACATGCAAAATTATTTCAGCTCTATCCCTAACAATCAGAAGATCCCATTTAGCTGGATTTCTGTTTTCTGAAGATTTCAATTTCTCTTGGGGATGATGGAGGTGGTATCATTTATGGAGCCTGTTACTTAAAAAGCTACCATTAAGTCTCAAGTATAAAAGCCAAGCTGGGAGTGGTCCACATGCCTGTATTCCCACCACTTGGGAGACTGAGATCAGATTGCAGGTTTGAGGACAGCTTCAGCCAATAGTGAGACTCTCATCAACCTAGCAAGACCCTGTTTCAAGCCAGGCATGGTGGCGCACGCTTGTAATCCCAGCATTTGGGAGGCTGAGACCTGGAGGATCGTGGTTCGCGGACAGCCTCAGCTACTTAGTGAGGCCCTCTGCAACTCAGTGAGACCCGGTTTCAAAATAAAGAATAAAAAATAGGGCACGGGGTGTAGCTCGGAGGTCAAATGCCCCTGGGTTCCATCCCCAGACCCGCAAAAAAAAAAAAAAAAAAAAAAAAAAGACCCTTTTTAAAAAAAAAAGTAGTCTTGCAAAGTAGCCTCAACTACTTAGGCCATTCACAACTCAGTGAGACCCTATTTCAAAATAAAGAATAAAAAATAGGGCTCGGGTGGCCCTTCTCTTCAGTAGGCGAATGTCGCCTAATGCCTGCTGGACCCCTGGCCAGGACAGAGTCCAGGCGTGCTGAGCCTTATTCATGGTTAGCTCACTGAGGAGGCCCTAGCTTTCAGACAGTGTTTGCCAGAATTTCCTAGTGTATAGCTAGGAATTCAATTCCCAATTTAGAGAGAGGTGTTGATTTTTTTTTTTGGTGGGGGTACTGGGGATTAAACCCAGGGCTAGTCTACCTCTGAGCTACACGCCCAGCCCCATTTTATTTTTTATTTTGAAACAGGGTCTCACTAAGTTGTGTAGGGCTTCACTAAGTAGTTGAGGCTGGCCACAAACCTGCAATCCTCCTGTCTCAGCCTCCCCAATACTGGGATTACAAGTGTGCGCCACCATGCCTGGCTGGCGTTCTACTTATGAGCTCTACTCCCAACCCTATTTTATGTTTTTGTTGTTGTTGTTGTTTGTTTGTTTGTTTGTTTTATGGTACTGGGGTTCCTGGAAGCCCTTCTACCTCCGGGCTACACTCCCAGACCTATTTTATACTTTTTTATTTTTGGAAACAGGGTCTCTTAAGCCAACACAGCTGGCTTCAAACCTGTGCAATCCTCCTGTCTCCGCCTCCCAAGAGCGGGATTACAAGCGTGCACCACCATGCCCGGCTTTATGTTTTATTTTTGAAATAGGGTTTCACTAAGTTCAGAGGGCCTCGCTAAGTTGCTGAGGCTGTCCTTGAACCTGCGATCCTTGTCTCAGCCTCCCAAGTCCTGGGATTGCAGGCGTGCGCTGAGTCTTGGTGCCTCCTGGGCTTCGCCGCCAGCTTCCATATAAGGAGGCTCTGTACCACACAGCGCGTGATGGCGTTAAACCCGTCTTGTTTTTCAGACTACATCAAGGCTGTGGATAAATGGTTGGGAGTCCTTCTGCCCAAGATGAGACCGCTCCTATACCAGAAAGGGGGACCGATTATAACAGTGCAGGTAACCACCGGGTGGTGTGAGGGTGGGTGGTGGGGAAGGTCTCCATCCCTGTGCATTACCTACAAGATGGCGTTGGTGTAGACATGCGTCTCCTCAGTCTGTTCCTTTAAGGGGTGATGCCACAGGTGGTGTCTACTTAAATTGCACTTGAAGAAGCCATTACAATTTCTCTTTCCTTTCTTTCTCTTTTTCCTTTTTCAAAAGAGTCTAGCTATTGTAAAAAATACGTTTCCAAACCCGGTGTGGTGGTGCGCACATGTAATCCCAGCACTTGGCAGGCTGAGACAGGAGGATCACAGGTTCCCCGCCAGCCTCAGCTCCTTATGAGGCCCTCCGCAACTTAGTGAGACCCTGTTTCAAAATAAAGAATAACAAGCTGGGCGTGGTGGCATACGCTTGTAATCCCAGCATTCGGGAGGCTGAGACCTGGAGGATCGCGGTTCGCGGACAGCCTCAGCTACTTAGTGAGGCCCTCTGCAACTCAGTGAGACCCTGTTTCAAAATAAAGAATAAAAAACAGGGCAGGGGGTGTAGCTCGGAGATAGAATGCCCCTGGATTCCATCCCTAGACCCGCAAAATAAAATAAAATAAAATAAAGAATAACAAGTGGAGCAGGGGGTGTAGCTCGGCAGTCGAATGCCTTTGTTTCTTTTTCCTTCTTTTTACAGAGTTGATAGTGAGTGAGAAATTTCCTGGGTGGCTTTCCCACTTCATTCCTGTGTCAGAGGCGTCACTTGATGTCCGCAGACATCGTGTAGCCTCTCACAGTCGCCCTACTCGTATCTCGAGGCTCACGGCAGTGTATCTGGCTTCATCCCTGGCCCGTCGTCTCCAGGCTCCTCAGCTGTGCAGGCAACAGGCTGGCAGCCACAAGGCCAGGGTGTGTGTGTGTGTGTGTGTGTGTGTGTGTGTGTGTGTCACACATCCACCACATGGTTCTGGAATTGAACAGAGGGGAATGAGCTGGAGAACACTGGTCTTGAGGATTAGGAGACAGTGTCTGTGTGCAAAGGTTTCTATGAAAGCTGGTTTCCTTCCGCTGCCATTACTGCTCCTCCTCCTCCTCCTCCTCCTCCTCTTTCTCCTCCTCTTCCTACTCCTTCTCTTCCCTTCCTTCTCTTCTTCCTTCTCTTCTTCCTCCTCCTCTTCCTCTCTTCCTCTTCTTGTTCCCCTCTCTCTCTCTTTTCTTTCTCTCCCTCTCCCCTTCCCGTCCTCCCTCTCTCCCCCTCTCCATATTAGGGATCGAACCCAGGGACGTTCTACCTCTGAACTACACCGCAGCCCTATTTTCCTTTCATCATACTGTGAAACAGGGTCTGGCTAAGTTCCTGGGCGCTGGCCTCCATCCTCCTGTCTCAGCCTCCCAAGCACTGGGATGACAGCGTCGCCGCCACGCTGCGCCCGCTGCCTTCCTGCATCCCCATGACCCACAGCTCTGTGGACTCCTCTTCTGGAGGGCTTAGCCTCACTAGTGCCATCTGTGGGGGTCTGCACGTGTGACTGTGTGTCGCCATTTGTACCTCAGGTATGTAAAGCCACAAAGACCTGTCGGTAATATCAGAGGTGCAAAATAATTAGGAGTTCCACCCGCTCCCTCTCTTCATCCAATCAATGAGGCATTCACCGTGGGCCTCATGGTATGTTTCAGAAGCCAACAGCTTTAGAAGTTTCCACGTGTAAGGAGCTTCCTGAGTGGCATAATTATTCCAGAACATAGATGCCCCAAATCTCTGGTGGGATGCTAGACCCATCTGGAGGGGCTGGTAGTAGCTTTGGGCACAACTGGGGGATTGAATAAAAAACAAGAGGGTGGTAGAAGGACCCAGGAGGACACTGAGTTCTTTTTTTCCTGCAATGGGAGTGGTAAACCAGTAAGCTTGGGAATCTGTGCTCTATAACAAGGGCCTACAAACCACAGCCCACGGGCCAAAACTGGCCAGTTAGTTGTTTTAAAATAAGAGCGTTTGGAATGTGGTGACGGCATCTGTTTATATCTCACCCGGGTGAGGCTGCGTGTGAACCACAGAAGCAGTGTTGAGCGGCCGAGACAGCAGCCCACACAGTCCCAGCGTCTCAATGAGCTCCTCCTCCCCGGCCTTTCACTGAAAAAGCTTGCTGACCTCTACTCTAGAAAAATCAGTGTCCTTTGAACCTCAGTGTGGCTTTTTCTGGGGGGTCTTGCCAACCTTTTTCCTGTTTGGCGGTTTTCCTGCCCCCACCCCCCCACCTCCACACACCTGGTTTCTTCCCCCTCTAATTGACAGTTGTATAGAACCCGAAGATAACACTCATTTGCTGGCTTTTTTTTTTTTTCCAGTACTGGGGATGGAACCCAGGGGCATTCTACCTCTGAGCTACACCCCCAGCCCTATCTTTTATTCTTTATCTTTTTTATTTTTTATTTTTATTTTTTTGCAGGTATGGAGATGGAACCCAGGGGCATTTTACCTCCGAGCCACACCCCTGCCCTATTTTTTTTTTTTTTTTTTTGGTGGTACTGGGGTTCCTGGAAGCCCTTCTACCTCCGGGCTACACTCCCAGACCTATTTTTTACATTTTCATTTTGGAAACAGGGTCTCCTAAACCAGCGCGCGCAGCTGGCTTCGAACCTGCGCGATCCTCCTGTCTCTGCCTCCCAAGCGCGGGGATTACAAGCGTGCGCCACCACGCCCGGCTATTTTTATTCTTTATTTTGAAACAGGGTCTCACTAAGTTGCGGAGGGCTTCACTAAGTAGCTGAGGCTGTCTGTGAACTGCGACCCTCCGGTCTCAGCCTCCCGAATGCTGGGATCACAAGTGTGCGCCACCACGCCCAGCTATTCTTTATCTTGAAACAAGGTCTCACTGAGTTGCAGAGGGCCTCACTAAGTAGCTGAGGCTGTCCACGAACCGCGATCCTCCTGTCTCAGCCTCCCAAATGCTGGGGTTGCAAGCGTGCGCCACCACGCCTGGCTTACTTGCTAGCTTTCAAGCACTTAGTAGATGCTGTGACTCGGTTACTCCTCATAACTACCTGGGAGGGAGGCACCGGCAGCCTCCCACGCTGAGCAAACATTTTGCAGGTGGATTCCCGTGGAGAGGAAGTGGTCGAGCTAGATTTGCATATGGACAGTCGGCCTTGGCAGAGCTTGACCCTAAGCTCTTTTGCAAATATGCTTGTCTGTCTGTCTGTCTCTCTCTCTCTCACACACACACACATACCTTCTCACACTCATACTCTCATACACACATAAACCTAACCAGGAACTTGCAGTGTAGTTCACTGGTAGAGCAGGTGCTTAGCATGCATGAGGCCCTAGGTTCAATCCTTAGCACCAAACCCCCCCCCCCAAAAAAAAAAATCTCCCGCCGGGCGTGGTGGCGCATGCTTGTAATCCCCACGCTTGGGAGGCGGAGACAGGAGGCCCACTCAGGTTTGAAGCCAGAGGCACTGGCTTAAGAGACCCTGTTTCCAAATAAAAAAGAATAAAATAGGTCTGGGAGTGTAGCCTGGAGGTAGAAGGGTTTCCAGGAACCCCGGTACCACCAAAAAATCTCCAAAACAAACCAACAAACAAAAATAAATCAAATTATAGGTATGCGCCGGGCGTGGTGGCGCACGCTTGTAATCCCAGCATTTGGGAGGCTGAGACCTGGAGGATCGCGGTTCGCGGACAGCCTCAGCTACTTAGTGAGGCCCTCTGCAACTCAGTGAGACCCGGTTTCAAAATAAATAATAAAAAATAGGGCAGGGGGTGTAGCTCGGAGGTCAAATGCCCCTGGGTTCCATCCCCAGACCCGCAAAAAAAAAAAAAAAAAAAAAAAAAAAAATATATATATATATATATGTATGCGTTTACTACATATCTGTTTGCTTTCAGCTATATCATGCAGTGGTCATAATGGATAAGTAAGACTTGAAATGTGAGCCGGCTGTGGTGGTGCACACCTGGAATTCCAATCGTTGGGAGGCTGAGACAGGAGGATGGCAGGTTCAAAGCCAGCCTCAGCTACTTAGGAAGGCCCTCAGCATCTTGGCAAGACACTGTTTTAAGATAATAGTCAGAGATGCCAGGCATAGTGGTGCACACTTGTAATCCCAGTACTTGGGAGGCTGAGACAGCAGGAGCGCAGGTTCATGGCCAGCCTCAGCTACTTAATGATGCCCTTTGCACCTTTAATGAGACCCTGTTTCAAAATAAAGAATAAGAAATAGGAAGGCGGGTGTGGTGGCGCATGCCTGTAATCCCAGCATTTGGGAGACAGACTGGAGGATCGCAGTTCTCAGACAGCCAGCCTCAGCTACTTAGCGAGGCTCTTTGCAACTCAGTGAGACCCTGTTTCAAAAATAAAAAGACTTGCCGGGCGTGGTGGCGCACGCTTGTAATCCCCGCGCTTGGGAGGTGGAGACAGGAGGATCGCGCAGGTTCGAAGCCAGCCGCGCTGGCTTAAGAGACCCTGTTTCCAAAAATAAAAAAATAGGTCTGGGAGTGTAGCCCAGATATAGAAGGGCTTCCAGGGACCCCAGTACCACCAAAAATAAAAATAAAAATAAAAATAAAAATAAAAATAAATAAAAAGACTAGTGCTCGCTTCGGCAGCACATATACTAAAATTGGAACGATACAGAGAAGATTAGCATGGCCCCTGCGCAAGGATGACACGCAAATTCGTGAAGCGTTCCATATTTTTTAAAAATAAAAGACTAAAAACTAGGGCTAGGGGTAGCTTAGAGGTACAATGGCCCTTGGGTTCCATCCCCAGTACCGCAAAAAGAAAAAAAAAAGAAATAGGGCTGGGGATATAGCTGAGAGGTAGAATGCCCTTGGGTTCAATCCTCAGTACTGCAAAAATTAATTAATTAATTAATTAATTAATTAAAAAGGAATTGAAAAGTGAAATTAATGGGATAAAATCAAAGTTGGGGTATGGAAAGAACAGAACCTTACAGGGTCTCTGAACCTATTTAGTTACTAGACCCTTAAATGCAACTCCAAGCCAGCCAGGCGTGGTGGCCCACACTTGTAATCCCAGTACTTGGGAGGCTGAGACAGGAGGATCGCACAGGTTCACAGCCAGCCTCAGCTACTTAGTGAGGCCCTCCGCAACTTAATGAGACCCAGTTTCAAAATAAAGAATAAAAAGTAGGGCTGGGAGCTGTAGCTTGGGAGGTAGAATGCCGCTGGGTTCAACCTACAGTACCAAAAAAAAAAAAAAAAAAAAAAAAGAAGAAGAAAATGAGGAAAAGAGAACTTCGCCAGTATTTACTAAGCTTCCCTTAGTATGATCTCAATTACTTCAAAATGAATTTTCACAGGATGTATCAAAGGATAAGGGAAGAATCCCCCTTTGGGAGTTTTCCACTCTGTGTGAGCAGCAGATGCTTTGTGTTTTAGGATGGCCTCAGAGCCAGCAAAGACCCAGGTACCAGGTGCGATTGCTACAGTCTGTTTTGCTTCTGGAACCCATAACACGCAGGTCTCGGCAGAGGGGTCTTCTCAGAGAAAATAATCGTTCAGGAAACTACCTGTAGGCAAGACCCATAATAACGGTGGCTGCTTGAGTCGGCTTTCTGTCACTGCAACAAAATGCCGGAGAAAATCAACTTATGAGGAAGAAAGCTTTCCTTGGGCTTAAGATCTCAGCAGTTTCAGCCCATGATCACTTGGTGCTGTTGCTCTGGGCCTGTGGCCGCACAGTACGTCATGGCCGGAGCACAGAGTGGAGTAGGCTCGTTTACTTCTCAGGTGCACAAAAGAAAGCACAGAGAAGCAGGGCTAGGGGTTCTAGTCTCGCCTTCAAGGGCACCCCTCCCATGACCTAACTCCTTCCCGCTCGCAACACGGGCTGGTGCTAAGCCTCTAACCTACAGGCTATGACACTGCATACCCAAGCGTAATAACGGCATCTGGCCGCACTGGCCACGCACCTGTGATCCCAGGACTTGGGAGGCTGAGACAGAAGGATCGCAGGTTTGAGGCCAGCACACAGTAACTTAGTGAGACCTTATTTCAAAATAAATAAGGCTGGGGGTTTAGCTTAGAAGTAGGACATCCCTGGGTTCAATCCTGAGTATCCCTACCAGCACATACAGGAAAAATAGCTACATTGGCATCTCCTGATTTCTCCCTCCTGTTTAACTTTGCAGGTTGAAAATGAATACGGCTCCTACTTTGCCTGTGATTACGAATACATGCGTTTCCTGGAGAAGAGCTTCCGAAAGCACCTGGGCACCGATGTACTTCTGTTTACTACTGACGGCGCAGCTAAAAAATACCTGGAATGCGGGACCCTGCAGGGCCTCTACGCTACCGTGGACTTCGGAACAGGTCAGAGGGTGCAGAAAACGCAGCTTAAAGTCAGCCTTGGCTCAGGCCGTCACATTGGGCAGCAGCTCCAGCTCTGAGGGACAGGTGCAGATGGAATGAGATTTCTCAGTTTTCCTTTATCAGGTGTCCTAGTTACCTTTTCTTTTTTTTTTTTTTAATTTTTATTGATGCACTGTATGCATCTAGTTATCTTTTCGTTGCTATGACAAAATGCCTGACAGCACTCACTGAAAAAGAAGATTATCTTGGCTCACAGTTTTGGAGATTTCAGTCCATGTTCAGTTAGTCCCATGGCTTTGGGGCCTGTGACAGGGTGCTACGTCATGGCCGGAATACGTGGTAGAGGAGACTTGTTCACTTCATGGCTGAGAACCTAAAGAGAATCTAAAAGTCTCTTTCTCTTTAGATCGTGTTTTTCTTTATGGCTGAGTAAAATTCCATTGTGTACATATCCCATAGTTTTATAATCCATTCATCTGTTGATGGACATCTTGGCTGGTTCCATAGTTTGGCTATGGTGAATTGTGCAGCTATGAACATAGATACACATGCATTAGTTTGGTAGTTTGGTTTCTATTCTTTTAGGTAGATACCCAGAAATGGTATTGCTGGATTATATGGTAAATTCATTCCCATTATTCTGAGGATCCTCCATACTATTTTCCAAAGTGGTTGCACTAATTTGCAATCCCACCAACAATGTATTAGAGTTCCCACTTCTCCACATCCTCAACTGAGAGCCAACAAAATAGGAGATTTTTTGTGTGTGTGGTGGTACTGGGGTTCCTGGAAACCCTTCTACCTCTGGGCTACACTCTCAGACCCATTTTTATATTTTTATTTGGAAACAGGGTCTCTGGCTTCGAACCAGCGCGATCCTCCTGTCTCCGCCTCCCAAGTGCAGGGATTACACTTAAGCCCAAAATAAGCCATGCCCGGCTTATTTTTAAATTTTGAAACAGGGTTTTGCTAAGTTGCTGAGGCTGGTCTCGAACCTGCAGTCCTCCTGCCTCAGCCTCCTAAGTTCTGGGACTACAGGCATGTGCCACCAGGCCCGGATAATTGAGACACGTTGGGGAAGCAAACGTGAGGACTTCTTTGTCCTATTCTTACTACTTTCTGTAAGATTGAAACTGTTAGGCACATTGGCACATGCCTGTAATCCCAACTACTCAGGAGGTAGATGCGAAGGATCACAGGTTCAAGGCCAGCCTGGGCCACTTAGACCCTATCTCAAGATCAAACATTAAAAGAACTAGGAAGGGGCGTGGTGGCACACGCTTGTAATCCCCGCACTGGGAGGCTGAGACAGGAGGATTTCACAGGTTCGAAGCCAGCCTCACCTACTTAGTGAGGCTCTTGGTAACTTAGTGAGCCCCTGTTTCCAAATAAAATATATTTTAAAAAATAGGTCTGGGAGTATAGCCTGGAGGTAGAGGGCCTCTGGGTTCTACCTTCAGTACCACAAAAAAGAAAAGAAAAGAAAAGAAAAGAAAAGAAAAGAAAAGAACTGGGAATATGGTTCAGTGGTAGAGCACTGCCGGGTTCAATTCCAGGTACTGGGGATGGAACCCAGGGGCATTCTACCTCTGAGCTACACCCCAGCCTAATTTTTTATTCTTTATTTTGAAACAGGGTCTCATTAAGTTGTGAAGGGCCTTACTAAGTAGCTGAGGCTGGCCACAAACCTACGATCCTCTTGTCTCAGCCTCACAAGTGCTGAGGTTATAAGCGTGAGCCACCACGCCCGGCTCCATATATATATATATATATATATATATATTTATTTATTTATTTTTATTGTGGCACTGGGCCTTCTGCCTCCAGACTACATTCCCAGGCCTCTTTTATATTTTATTTGAAAACAAGGTCTCACTGAGTTACAAAGGGCTTCACCTAGTAGCTGAGGCTGGCTTTGAACCTGCCATCTTCCTGTCTCAGTCTCCCAAATGCTGGGATTACAAGCGTGTGCACCATGCCCAGCTATTTACTTTTAATTTGAAACAGGGTCTTGCTGGGCATGGTGGTGTACACTTGCAATCCCAGTACTTGGGGAGGCTGAGACAGAAGGATCACAGGTTCAAAGCCAGCCTCAGCCAATTTAGAGAGACTCCGTAACCTAGTGAGACTCTGTTTGCAAATAAGAAATAAGATTGGGCTGGGAGTGTAACTTGGAGGTAGAATGCCTCTAGGTTCAATCCCCAGGATTAAAAAAAAAAAAAAAAAAAAAGACTCTGGGCCCCGGGCCAGACCACGCAGAGCATGCCAGACCCCTGGAGAAACCGGGGCCCGATTGTAAGACCCTGGGTCCCGGGTGGGGGTCAGGCGGGGCACCCAGACCCCGGAAGAGCAGGGGCCCGGGCCGCAGGACCCTGGGCCCCAGGCAGGATCGCGTGGAGCACGCCAGACCCCTGGAGAAACCGGGGCCCGGTCGTAAGACCCTGGGTCCCAGGCAGGGGTCAGCAGGGGCACGCCAGACCACGGAAGAGCAGAGTCCCGGGTCGCAGGACTCTGGGCCCCGGGCCGGACCGCGGGGAGCATGCCAGACTCCTGGAGAAACCGGGCCCTGGTTGCAAGGCCCTGTGCCCTGGGCCCTGGGTGGGGGTCAGATGGGGCACGCTGGACCCCTGGAAGAGCCGGGGCCCAGGTTGCCGGACTCTGGGCCACAGGCAGAGTCGTGTGAAGCTGGACCCCTGGGGAAACTGGGCCCAGGTCACAGTGCTACTGAGTGCCTGAGCCCACAACCTCCTCAAACCACACATACTGTCTTCTCTTATTTAAAAAAAAAAAAAAAAAAGGAAAAGAAAAAGAAAAAAGAAAAATATCGGAGAGGGGTCAAGAAGGCCGGGGCGGATGCCAGGATACTGGGGATGCAGACAAAACTTATCCAAATGAACTGGAACTTTTGGAAAAATTCCCCGCGAAGGAGGACTGCTTCTTCTCTACATTCTTAAGAATCTTGGACATCACCTGTACGGAGAGAGTTTAGTGGAGACCTAGGAGAAATGTGGTGTTGAAAGTGGTCTTCGCAATGGCAGTGGAGACTTGTATTCAGGAGAAGCAAAAATCGGATCCTACCAACCTTATTTGTTTTTTGAGAAATTACACCAAATGTCGAATGCTACCGTCACGCATACTTAGGAACACTGGACAACATTCAGAGTAGAAAAAGAGCTTGGGAAGGATTTGAAATGGTGGAGGCAACGGCAATGGCAGTGGCCAGTACTCAGGGGAGGCAGAGATCTGATGCATTACACCTGGAACCTTTGAAATAATAACCCCAGAGGCAGAATACTACCACCACGCACCCTCGAGAACATGGGACAATTGGTTGGGCGAAGAGGGTGCTCGGATTGGAGCCTGCCAAGGGGTGAGGCCGGTGACGGACACAGCAAAGCTGGGATTGGAGCCTGCCGTGAGGCAAGGCTGGTGCTGGAGCCTCCGAGGCCGGGATCAGAGCCTGCCGAGGGGTTAGGCCGGTGCTGGGGCCAGTGAGGCCAGGATCGGAGCCTACCATGAGGCAAGCCAGGATCAGAGCCTGCTGAGGGGTTAGGCTGGTGCCAGGGCCAGCAAGGCTGGGATCGGAACCTGCCGTGAGGCGAGGCCAGTGCTGGGGCCTCCGAGGCCGGGATAGGAGCCTGCCAAGGGGTTAGGCTGGTGCCGGGGCCAACAGCTGGCATTGGAGCCAGCCGTGAGGCAAGCCTGCTACTGGGGCCTCTGAGGCCAGGATCAGAGCCTGCCGAGGGGTTAGGCCAATGCCGGAGCCAGCAGTCAGCATCAGAGCCTGCCATGAGGCAAGGCTGGTTCTGGGGCCTACGAGGCTGGGATCGGAGCCTGCTGAGGGGTTAGGCCAGTGCTGGGGCCAGCAAGGCCGGGATCGGAGCCTGCCGTGAGGCAAGGCTGGTGCTGGGGCCTCCGAGGCCGGGATCGGAGCCTGCCGAGGTGTTAGGCCGATGCCGGGGCCAGCGGTCAGCACTGGAGCCTGCCGTGAGGCGAGACTGGAGCTGCAGCCTCCGAGGCGTTAGGCCGGTGCCAGGGCCAGCAGCCGACATCGGAGCCTGCCGTGAGGCAAAGTCGCTACTGAGGCCTCCGAGGCCAGGATCGGAGCCTGCCTTGAGGCTAGGCTGGTGCTGGGGCCACCGAGGCCAGGATCAGAGCCAGCCGAGGGGTTAGGCCAGTGTCGGGGCCAGCGAGACCAGAATCGGGGCCTCCCATGAGGCAAGGCCGCTGCTTGAGCCAGTGAGGTCTGGATCAGTCCACCGGGTAGCCAGGCCACCACTGGGGCCGTCAAGAGTTGGATTGGTACTTGCAGCGTGGCATGCACAGAGAAATATTGCAGAAAATAAAAACCAGATGCTTCCCCTAATCAGCAATAACTAGGAGGAAAGGGGAGCCACAGGAAGAGGTCGAGCTATAGAAAGGGCCCTATAGTGAAGCAATTAAGGTGACCAATCAGAGGGTATGGAATAGGGGAGGACGGAGCTCTTTAAAATGCAGGAGGTACATAAACAAATGTATCAAAGTTAATCACCAAACAAGCATGGTATAGAGGGAGAGGGAGGGGATGGGATGGGGACTGGATGAGGGCTAATTGGAAGATATGTGCTTGTATATCCTCTCAAGTCTTGTATTCCAATGTGATATATGATTACAATGCACCAATAAAAATAAATTAAAAAAAAAACAGTCTTGCTAAGTTGCTGAGGGTAGTTGCTGAAGCCGCCTGAAACCTGAACTCCTCCCAAGTAGTGGGATTAATGACATCTGCTGTGCCTGGACATCCCTAGCCCTTTTTATTTTTCACTTTGAGACAGGGTCTTGTTAAGTTGCTTAGGCTGTCCTCCACTGAGTGACGCTCCTGCCTCAGCCTCCTGAGGAGCTGGAATCAGGCTTGACCACCAGCGCACCACGGCCAGCCTTCCTTGCTGTGCCGCCCGTAGCGGCGGCGGGCGGCGCTCCCTGGAGCCTCCTCTGTGGGCACCGGGCGGACCTTCATGAGTTAGTCGTTCTCAGTTGTCCCACCTCAGTCCTATCACCTTGGGGGTCGATTGGATTCCAGTTTACAATTCGGGGAGACACCAGCATCCAGGCCCTAGCTGGTTCCCCGCCGCACGTCCAGCAGGGGCTCTTGTTATTTAATGTCTTGTGATTCCCACACGCATCTTTCCTTCTCCCTCTTGTGATTGTCAGGCGAAAACGTCACAGCCGCTTTCGAACTCCAGAAAGCCATCGAGCCCAGAGGACCGTTGGTAAGCGCTGGGGTGCGATGTGGGGGCGGTAGGCTCGAACCAGCTCCGGGCCAGGGTCAAGAGAGGGAGGGAGGCGACGCTGTAGAAGGAATGGGGTTGGGGAACAGAATCCTTCCAGACCCATGGGAAGCAGAAATGGTGCTTTGTTTGAAACCAGGACCCCACACTGGATTGACCTGAATGACCTACACGATTCTCATAAGTGGCCCTACTATTTCCATTTTCATGGAGGGTCAGAGAACTTAAATCGCCTGCCCCGGGTCAAGTTGTGCCACCTGGAAGCGGCTGAGCTAGGGTTCTATCCAGGTGTTTCTTTTTTTATTTTATTTATTTCTTTTTGTGTGTGTGTGGTGCTGGGGGATGGAACCCAAGGTCCTTCAACCTCTGGGCTATACTCCCAAACCTATTTTATATTTTATTTGGAAACAGGGTCTTACTAAGTTGCCGAGAGCCTCACTAAGTAGTTGAAACTGGCTTCGAACCCGTGTGATCCTCCTGTCTCAGCCTCCCAAGTACTGGGATTACAAGCGTGCGCCGCCACGCTCTGCCAGGTGTGTTTCTTAAAAGTGTTTGGTGTGGGAGGCTGAGATAGGAGGGTCGTGGTTCACCAACAGCCTCAACTACTTAATGAAGCCCTCTGCAATTTAGGGAGACCCTGTTTGAAAATAAAGAATAAAAATAGGGCTGGGGGTGTAGCTCGGAGGTAGAATGCCCCTGGGTTCCATCCCAAGTACCGCCAAAAAAAAAAAAAAAAAGTGCTTGGTGGCGAGCTTCTCCACTTTTCAAGTGTTTACAGTTTATCTGAGCATCTGGTTAAAATGCAAAATTCAGATGGGCATGGTGGCACATACCTGTTATCCCAGTACTTAGGAGGCTAAGACAGGAGGATTTCAGGTTTAAGGACTGCCTCTGTATTCCATCCCCAGTACCACACAAAAAATAAAAAATTTAAAATTAGCTGGGAGCTGGGCATGGTGGTGCACACTTTGTAATCCCAGCATTTGGGAGGCTGAGGCAGGAGAATCGTGGTTTGCAGACAGCCTCAGCTACTTAGTGAGGCCATTTGTAACCTAGTGAGATCCTGTCCTGTTTCAAAATAAAAAAGAATAAAAAAAATAGGGCCAGGGGTATAGCTTGGAGGTAGAATGCCCCTGGGTTCCATCCCCAGTACCACACACACACACAAAAAAAAAAAGCAGCTGGGCATGGTAATATATGCCTACAATCTTAGTACTAGGAGGCTGAGACAGGAAGTTTGCAGATTGGAGAAAAGCCTCAGCCACTTAGTGAGACTCTTAGCAACCTAGCAGACCCTGTTTCAAAACAAAATATAAAAGCCAGGCATGGTGGCACACCTGTAATCCCAGTACTTGGGAGGCTGAGGTTTGTGGCCAGGCTCAGCAACTCAGTAAGATCCTGTTTCAAAATAAAAAATAAAATAGGGCTGGAGGTGTAACTCAGAGGTAGAAAGCCCCTGGATTCCACCCCCAGTAACACACACACACACACACACACACACACACACACACATCTAACTGACTCATTCATGATACCTAATACAATGTAAAATTATAAAATAGTTATTATACTGTAGAGTTCAGGGAAGAATAAAAAGTCTGCACATGTTCAATACAGACACATTTTCTCAAATTTTTGGTCTGCTGAGATTGAATCCGTGGATGCAGACCCTGCGGAACCGGAGGGCCGACCACAGTTGAATTGTGTGCCTGAGATGGCAGGGTTGCTTGGCTCCTGAGGACTGAGCATAGACAGTACTCAGTACTCCTTGGTTCCTGGCTCTGGGTTGGGTGGCTCGCGTCAACTCTCTCGGTGGGACGCCTTGAAACTTGAAGGACCTTGGTCTCTCCTGACCCTCGCGCCCTTTCCTCTTTCTAGGTCAATTCTGAATTCTACACTGGCTGGTTAGATCACTGGGGTGAAAACCACTCGACAGTCAGGACGGCAGACGTGGCTTCCTCCCTCTATGAAATACTCGCCCATGGAGCAAATGTGAACATGTAAGGCTCAGGCGTGCGGGAGGGCTGGCGCGCCGCGGCCCCCGGTGAAGTACTCTCTGTTCTTTATCTCCTGTAGGTACATGTTTATAGGTGGGACCAATTTTGCCTATTGGAATGGTAAGAGCCATTTGACATGTTTGTAGACGCTTATGCTACGTTTTTGCTGCTTAATTTGGGAGAGGTGATCTACAGATGATTTTATTACTTTTTCTTTTCGTTTATCTTCTTCCGAAAACTCTAATCGAATTGTTTTATATAATCATTTTACTTTAAAAAAATTTTTAAGGAAGGAGCCAAGTGTGTTCGTGCGCCTCCGTCTTCCCAGTACTTGAGAGAGAGACAGGATCGGGGATCCGAGGGCAGCCTCAGCTACTCAGGCCCCTGGAAACTCAGTGAGACCCTGTTTCAAAATAAAGAATAAAAAATAGGGCTCGGAGAGTGTAGCCGGGAGGTAGAATGCCCCTGGGTTTTAGCCCCAGTACTGAAAAAAGAAAAGAAAAGGACAGTGGATATAGCTTGGAAGTAGAATGCCCCTCACTTCAATCCCCAGAACCATAAAAAAGAGGAAGGAAGGAAGGAAGGAAGGAAGGAAGGAAGGTGCCCCCCATCCTTCCTCCTGCCTCTCCTACAATCAATAGAACTTTCTGCCTGTATTTTCTCACTGAGTTCTCCTCATGTGAGTCTCATCTAAGCTAGGGATTATCGACACCACTTCACAGTTAGTAGAATCTGGGTGCCAAAAAAACAAAAAACGTCCACGCGTTTCCTGTTGGCTGGCAGGGGGCAGAACCTGCATCCAGCCCCGGCGCCTTGGGTAGCGCCCTTGCAGCCCCTGAGCCAGCCCCAGGACAGCCCCCGTCTGTGTCCCCCAGCCCCATCAGGACCTGCTCTTTGGCCTGACTTCTTTGGGAAGGCGAGGGAAGACCAGTGTACCTTCGACAGCTGTTCTTCAGGACAGCCGTGGGAAGCATCTGTAGCAGGGCTCACCGTCCACGCTTCCCGGGCGCATGCGCACATGGTTTGGCAGCGCGTCTCCACCTCCTGCAAGCCCCGGGCCGTACTGTGCTCACGCACAGCCTGGGCGCCGATGAGCGCTGTTTTGCCATCCATTCTTTTGGCGTTCCTGCCTCACACCCTCTCCATAGCCAGAGAAGGCCCGTTTGCGCACCCTTCTCTCTGACGCCGCCCCACCCTGGTCTGAAAGCATCCTCGGTCCAGTTGTGCTAATAGAATTAGTTCAGGGACCAGGGACGTGGTCTTGCAGTGCATCCTCGAGCCCACGGGCCTGCTCCCTCCCCGGGTTCCCTCGGCTCGCAGTTTCCTTCGGGAAGTCCCCCTCGCTCAACTCAACTAGACTCCACTTGTACTGCCCCCTTGTGCGGGGCTCTGGCCAAGAACTCAAGGGTCAGGAGACACAGTTCACCCTCAAGGTGCACACAGCTCTGCCGAATAAGACAAAAGTGAGAAACGGAGAGCGCGGCCCTCGCCACAATAAAGGCCGAAGAGGAGCTACAGAGAAGGCGAGCTCCTGCAGCAAGGATGTGGTTTTACTTTTCTTTAGGTCTCACGGGAAGAGATGTGTTTTAACTTGTGCTTCCCCTGGAGGTAGGAGACCTGTTGGCCCTGAGCTGTCTTTTATTAATAAGAAATGGGAGAAGCCAAAGTGTGGTGGCACAAGCCTGTAAGCCGAGTACTTGGAAGGAAGGCTGAGACAGGAGGACCACAGGTTGGTGGCCAGCCTCAGCAACTCAACAAGGCCTTCCACAGCTTAGATGCTGTTTCTAGATAAAAATAAGATAGGGCTAGGGGTGTGTCTCAGAGGTAGAATGCCTCTGGGTTAAATCCCCAGTACAAGAAAGAAAGAGAGACAGAGAGAAGGAAGAAATAATGCACTTGGAAGGCTGAGACAGGAGGATTGCAGGTTCACGGACAGCCTCAGCTACTTAGTGAGGCCCTCTGCTACTTAGACCCTGTTTTTAAAATAAAGAATAGCTGGGCCGGGCGTGGTGGCACACACTTGTAATCCCCGCGCTTGGGAGGAAGAGACAGGAGGATCACGCAGGTTCGAAGCCAGCCATGCGCACTGGCTTAGGAGACCCTGTTTCCAAATAAAAATGTAAAAATAGGTCTGGGAGTGTAACCCGGAGGTAGAAGGGCTTCCAGGAACCCCAGTACCACCAATAAATAAATAAATAAATAAATAAATAAATAAATAAGAATAGCTGGGTGTGGTGGCGCATGCTTGTCATCCCAGCATTTGGGAGGCTGAGACAGAAGGATCACAGTTCGTGGTCAGCCTCAGCTACTTAGTGAGGCCCTTTGCAACTGAATGAGACCCTGTTTCAAAATAAAGAATAAAAAATAGGGCTGGGGGTATAGCTCGGAGGTAGAATGCCCCTGGGCTCCATCCCCAATACTGCAGAAGGAAAGAAAGAAAGAAAGAAAGAAAGAAAGAAAGAAAGAAAGAAAGAAAGAAAGAGAAAAAGGGAGGGAGGGAAAAGAGGAGCTGAGGTGTGGTGCCACACGCTTGTCATCCCAGTACTTGGGAGGCTGAGACAGGTGGGTCACAGGTTCAAAGGCAGCCTCAGTAACTTAGGCTCTCAGCAACCAAATGAGACCCTGTTTCCAAATAAGATATAAAATTGGGCTGGGGGTTTATCTCAGAGGTAGAATGCCTCTGGGTTCAACCCCATACCAATAAATAAGTAAATAAAAATAGAGCTGGAAATATAACTCGGAAGTAGAATGCCCCTGGGTTTAATCCCCAGTATTAGAAAAAAGGATAAGCCATATGCCGGGATCAACTTGGTTGACCTCATCTTTCAGAATGGAGATTCTGTGCATAGAATGAATGAAAAGGTGTTTCGGGGGCTGCCCTGATTCTTAGCCTTACTCATCTGTCAGCCCTACCACTGGTAGGGTCACCTGGGCTCCATCATTCGTGAACTGTAACCAAGGAATGTATTATTAGTCAGAGGTTAACGGTTACATTTTGTCCCTCTCCTACTTACACATTAGGTTAGACAAAAGGTTAATCCTAAAGGGCTCTCTGAAGGTGGAGGATGCCCACAGCCCTGCTGGTCCACGACTGCAACCTCAGCATCGCCAGGGATCCTGCCAGAAATACAGCCGCAGCTCCCACCCAGACCTGCTGAATGAGGCCCTGGGGCGGGGCGGGCAGTCGTGGTTTAACAGGCTCTCCCTGTAAGCAGCGGCAGGTCTTTGAAGGCTGCCCAGTGTGGCAGAGAGCAGCGAACACCACCCTGGCACCTGTGAGCATCATTGCACAAAGCAGGAAACCCTGGTGTAGACTGCACCCCTCGGACTGCAGTGTCCAGGACCTTTGCTTGTCTGGTCTTTTTGTACACGCAGTGTTGACAGCTGTGCACCGGCTTTTGTTAGAGGTCTGGTTCCTCCAGAGAAACGGACTCCGAGATGGCCGGGCAGGAAGTTCGTTGCCTGCGTTCTCAGGAGAGCCCGGGAGGCAGGATTGGTGCGTTCTCGCTAATGGAGGCAGCCCACCTTCGAGGGAGCTCTGAGCTGGGCTGGCCCTTGGAGGAAGGGGAGCTGGCTGTTAGGTCCCCACACTGGCCATGTGTAGGATCCGGGCTATCCCCAGAGAGTCAGTCATAACCACAGATACGGAAGCTGAGGAGCAGGTAACACCCAGAGAGGGCCACATCTGGGCAGCATCAGCAGCTGGTCCTGCTGCGAGCAGGAGAGGGTGCCTTTGTCCTCACGTGGGTCACAGAGGCGCGTAGCAGTCCCTCTGTTCTCTGGAGGTCGACACGGGCCGCAAGGTTGTAAGTGAATCTCTGGCTGCTGGGTTTCTGCTGTCACTACTCGCCTCCCATAAGCTCTCAGTGTCCTGGGAATCCTCAATCAACCCGGTCACCTGAGTCCCCACCATTCTCAGCCACACAGTTTGCAGACATGACAAAGGTCCAGGAGAGCTGGGCATGGTGGCGCAGGCCTGTGTAATATCTCCAGGACTTGGGAGGCTGAGACAGGAGAACTTTAGGTTCGAGGACTGCCCTCAGCAACTTAGGTCTTTTTTTTTTTTTTTTGGTACTGGGGATGGAACCCTTCTACCTCCGGGCTACACTCCCAGACCTATTTTATATTTTTTTAATTTGGAAACAGGGTCTCTTAAGCCAGCGAGGCTGGCTCCGAACCAGCGCAATCCTCCTGTCTCCGCCTCCCAAGCGCGGGGATCACAAGCGTGCGCCACCACGCCCGGCTTTGGTCTTGTTTTAAAATAAAATGGGGCTGGACATGGTGGCGCACGCTTGTAATCCCAGCACTTGGAAGACTGAGACAGGAGGATCCAGTTCATGGCCAGCCTCAGCTACTTAGTGAGGCCCTTTGCAACTGAATGAGACCCTGTTTCAAAAATAAAGAATAAATCGGGCTGTGGCTCTGAGGTAGAATGCCCCTGGGTACATTTCCATGCACGTGCGCACACACACACCGATGATTATAGGGTTTACAGAGATGGGTCATGTTGTGAGCCATTAATGGTTGTGAGTTGTTAGCAGGTCTGGGTGGGGCCTTAGGGAGCTTCGGATCCCCGCCTGCCCATGGGATGATATCTGTTAGAATCACTGCTATGCGCCTGTGGTGGGAAGATGGGAAAATGCTTTGAAGACTCTAGGATGCTTGGAAGAAACTTGTTCCTCTAAATTTGTATCTTGTGCCAGGCGTGGTGGCGCACGCTTGTAATCCCAGCATTTAGGAGGCAGAGACTGGAGGATTGCAGTTCACGGACAGCCTCAGGTACCTAGCAAGGCCCTTGTAATTCAGTGAGACCCTGTTTCAAAAATAGGAACTAGCCGGGCGTGGTGGCGCATGCTTGTAATCCCTGCGCTTGGGAGGCTGAGACAGGATGGCACAGGTTCTAAGCCAGCCTCAGCTACTTAGTGAGGCTCTCAGCAACTTAGTGAGACCCTGTTTCCAAATAAAATAGAAAATAGGTCTGGGAGTATAGCCCGGAGGTAGAAAGTCCCTGGGTTCCACCCTCAGTACAAATAAATAAATAAATATCCCTGGTTAAAAAAATTTTTTTTAATAAAGAATAAAAAACAGGGCTGGGGGTGTAGCTCGGAGGTGTAATGCCCCTGGATTCCATCCCCAGTATCGCAAAAATAAATAAATTTGTATCTTGAGGGCCACCTCTGCCTCCAAATCCCAAAGAACTTGACCCAGGGCTGGCCTCCAGTAGTAACCAGCAGCACACCTCTGTCTTCCAGGGGCCAACACGCCCTACAGAGCCCAGCCCACCAGCTACGACTACGACGCACCGCTGACCGAGGCAGGGGACCTCACCGTGAAGTATTTTGCTCTGCGAAAGGTTATCCAGAAGGTGAGTGCGTCGTGGAGTGGGGGGCTTGGGCAGAGCCTGCTGGAACTCGGGGCTCTGTAGCTGACTTCCTGCCTGAAGCCTTCATGCATAAAAGGATGGATGAGCCGGGCGTGATGGTGCATGCCTGTAATCCCAGTGCTTGGGAGGCTGAGACAGGAGGATCGCAGGTTCAAGGACAGCCTCAGCAACATGGTGAAACCCTATTTAAAAAATTAATAACAATAGAGAGGCTGAGACAGGAGGATCACACAGGTTCAAAGCCAGCCTCAGCTATTTAGTGAAGCTTTCAGCAACTTAGTGAGACCCTGTTTCCAAACAAAATATAAAAAACAGGTCTTGGAGTGTAGCCCAGAGGTAGAAGGCCCCTGGATTCCATCCTCAGTACCACACACACACATTATTTGTAACCATAATAAAAAGAATGGATGGCCGGGTGTGGTGGCGCACGCTTGTAATCCCCGCGCTTGGGAGGCAGAGACAGGAGGATTGCGCAGGTTCGAAGCCAGCCGCGCGCTGGCTTAGGAGACCCTGTTTCCAAATAAAAATGTAAAAATAGATCTGGGAGTGTAGCCCGGAGGTAGAAGAGCTTCCAGGAACCCCAGTACCACCAAAAAAAAAAAAAAAAGAATGGATGAAGGAAGGCTTTGCGTTTGAGTCTTGGCCCTACCCAGTTAAGAGCAAGCTGCAAGCCGGGCGTGGTGGCGCATGCTTGTAATCCCAGTACTTGGGAGACTGAGACAGGAGGATCACAGGTTCGTGACTAGCCTCAGCTGCTTAGTGAGGCCCTCCACAATCTAGTGAGACCCTGTTTCAAAAATAAAGAATAAAAAATAGGGCTGGGAATGTAGCATGGAGGTAGAATGCCCCTGGGTCCCATCCCCAGTTCTGCAAAAAAAAAAAAAAAAAAAAGATTAAGCTATGAATTATTTACTCTACTGATCTTTTAGTATGCAAACTGGGATTCAGGAGCTGGGGATTTATCTCAGTGGCAGAGCACTTGCCTGACACCATGCACAAAGCCCTGGATTCAATCCTCAACCCTGGAAAGAAAAGGAAAAAAAGTGTGTGTGTGTGTGTGTATGTGTGTGTGTGTATGTGTGTGTGTGTGTGTGTGTGTACGTGCGTGCACGCACGTACATATATATGTGCACATATGTATGTATATGTATATACACATGTGTATGTATACATTCATATAGTGAAAGCCAGGCATGGTGGCACATGCCTATAATCCCAGTACTTTGGAGGCGGAGACAGAAGGAACACAATCTCATCAATTTAGTGAGGGGCTCATCAACTTATCAAGACCTGATTTCCAAATAAAAAATAAAAGAGCCGAGCTTGGTGGCGCACGGTTGTAATCCCAGCATTCGGGAGGCTGAGACCGGAGGATCGCGGTTCGTGGACAGCCTCAGCTACTTAGTGAGGCCCCCTGCAACTCAGTGAGACCCTGTTTCAAAATAAAGAATAAAAAAATAGGGCTGGGGGGGTGGAGCTCGAAGGTTGAATGCCCCTGGGTTCCATCCCTACTACAGCAAAATAAATAAATAAATAAATAAATAAATAAATAAATAAATAACAGGGTGGGGGTTGTAGCCCCCCCCGAAAAAAAAGATGTAAAAGAAAGCTGGCATTAGACTCCCAGCTATAATATAAGGATTCATAAAGACAAAGGTAAGCCCTCCTAACCTGTATATGTCCAGTAAGCAGTAGTCATTCCTTTGGCTTATACTAAAGGCAGGAAAATGTGTGTCCATTTAAAATCACTTAAGTATGTCGAGAAAAAGTCCATGGCTCAGTGCCAATGTGAGGTCCCCACAAGTGAGCGAAGCTTCGTTTTCCTATGTGGGGCAAGTGCTAGCTGCTTCCTTTCGTCTGCTCTGAGCTGCTCAGTTCTGCCAGCGTTGTCACCTTCTGAGGCACCTAACACTCCCAGGTAGGGTTTCCTGTCTCTGTGGTGGGTTGAAAAAAAAGAAAAGAAGAAAGAACCCACAGTTTTTCTGCTCAGTCACCTGAAGTTTTGAAGTTAAAAAAACAAAGGCTTCTACTTTGCTTAAATGATTCTTTCCCCCTTAGGCTTTAAGTGTGATGCAATCTTGTACGCATGAATTAAAATTTATCTTCTAAAATATTTTGAGTATGTAGATGAATGCCAGGCAGGTATGGTGGTGCATGCCTGTGATCCTGGCAACTTACTGAGGTCCTCTGCAACTTCCCGAGACCGCGTTTCCAAAAGGAAAAAAAAAAAAGCTGAGTGTTGTGGCGCACGCTTGTAATCCCAGCATTTGGAAGGCTAAGACAGGAGGGTTGAGGTTCGCAGCCAGCCTCAGTTACTTAATGAGGCCCTTTGCAACTCAGTGAGACACGGTTTCAAAATAAAGAAAAAAAATGGGGCTGGGGATAAAATGCCCCTGGGTTCAATCTCCATTACTGCAAAAGATAAATAAATAAATAAATAAATAAATAAATAAATAGCCAGACATGGTGATGCACAACTGTAATCCTAGTATTTGGGAGGTTGAGACAGGAGGATTGCAGATTTGATACTAGCCTCGGCAACTTACTGAGGCTATCGGCAACATAGTGAAATCCTGTTTCCAATAAAAAATAAAGTAGGGCTAGGAGTGTAGCCTGGAGGTAGGAAACCCCTGGGTTCCATCTCCAGTGCCACACAAACACAAAAGTAATGAAAATAATAAAAAATAAAATGAGGTTGGGGTGTAGTTCAGAGGTAGAATGCCTTTGGGTTCAATAAAAAAATTCCAGATTTGGCCGGGCGTGGTGGCGCACGCTTGTCATCCCCGCGCTTGGGAGGCAGAGACAGGAGGATCGCACAGGTTCGAAGCCAGCCGCGCGCGCTGGCTTAGGAGACCCTGTTTCCAAATAAAAATGTAAAAACAGGTCTGGGAGTGTAGCCCGGAGGTAGAAGGGCTTCCAGGAACCCCAGTACCACCAAAAAAAAAAAAAAAAAAAAAATTCCAGATTTAACTGTGTGTTTATACTAGAATTTGAACCCAGATGCGTTCTACTTCTGAGCTACACCCCAACCCCTTTAAATCCATTTATATCGTATTATTATTATTATTATTATTATTATTATTATTATTATTATTTTTTTTTTGATGGTACTGGGGTTCCTGGAAGCCCTTCTACCTCCGGGCTACACTCCCAGCCTATTTTATATTATTTTTATTTGGAAACAGGGTCTCCCAAGCCAGTGCGCGCGGCTGGCTTCAAACCTGCGCGATCCTCCTGTCTCCGCCTCCCAAGCGCGGGGATTACAAAGCGTGCGCCACCACGCCCGGCTTATATAGTAATTTTTAATCAGCGTTTTCAAGATCTCTGTCCACTGTTGCACGACTTCCATCATTTCTTTTGAGAAGTCATCTGTCTGCTCTTACAAGCAGTTGTGCACTATGACCCTTTGGTCCTGGGTCTTTTTTTCTCTAGCTGCTTTGAAGGTTTTCTCATCTTTGATTTTGGGGAATTTTCCTATCATATACCCAAACATAATTTTTTTTTTTTACATGCATCTTGTTGGAGGATTTTTAAACTTCCTCCGTCTATGGCATTATTTCCTTTGTTGGCTTTAGAAAATTCTCAGCCGTTCTCACATCAGATGTTATGCTGAGCCGGACGTGGTGGCGCATGCTTGTAATCCAGTACTTGGGAGTCTGAGACAGGAGGGTCACAGGTTCGCGGACAGCCTCAGCTACTTAGTTAGGTTCTCAGCAACTTAGTGAGACCCTGTTTCAAAATAAAGAATAAAAAGCCGGGCGTGGTGGCATGCTTGTAATCCCAGCATTCAGGAGGCTGAGACTGGAGGATCGCGGTTCGCGGACAACTTCAGCTACCTCGTGAGGCCCTCTGCAACTCAGTGAGACCAGGTTTCAAAATAAAGAATAAAAAATAGGGCAGGGGGTGTAGCTCGGAGGTCAAATGCCTCTGGGTTCCACCCTCAGACCCGCAAAAAAATAAAAAATAAAAAAATAAGGAATAAAAAATAGGATTTGGGATGTTGTTCACAGGTACAATATCCATGGGTTCAATCCCCAGTACCACACACACACAAAACATGTCATGTTAACCCCATCCTCACACCTCTCCTTTTGGAGTACCAGCCATATGCATGTTAGACCTTTTTTTTTTTTAAAACTATATTTCATAGGTCTCTGAAGATTTTCTCTTTTTTATCCTTTTTTTTCTCTTGGCCATACTTTAGGTATTTTTTTCTCACCTAACTTCTAATTTGCTAATCTGCTTTTCATCCGTGTCTGAATTAAACCCATATATCATAGACCTAATTTCAATGATTGCATTTTTCAGTTCTAGAACAGCCTTTAGATTTTATTTATTTATTTATTTATTTATTTATTTATTTATTTATTTTTTCACAGTTTGTAGCAGGCAGGACACCAGTTTTGTTGGGGAAAAGGGAAGCAAGCGCCAGCCTCAACGCTGAGTTCATTAAAGCTTCTCAGGAATTTCACTGACCGCGTGGCCAGTATGGTTTCATAAAAGTAAACATGTTAGGGGAGGCAGACAGCTCTTAGAGGCCCAAGCGCACGTTCTTGCTGGATCTCTGTGGCTCTCCAGCCACAGTGTCCAGCCACAGTGGGCAGGCGGGAGGGCGGCCTTCTGCAGGGTGGTCCCGGGGGCTGTGGGAGCGTGAGGACACGGAGGAGGGCGACTCGGGCTGCTTCAGGTCTGAGACTGTGACGTCCCTGGGCCCGGGGCTCTCCTCCTGTCATCTGGCGTAACATTGATGTAGTCATCTACTTTATTCCGGAAGTCCTCCCTGTCCCGCAAGTGGTGCTCAGCACCTTCAGTGTTCAGTGGGTCATCAAAGTCCAGGAGATGAGTAAATAAAGAATTCAATCCCCAAATGACATCCTTTAATGTTCTTGTGGGAGCCCAGCCAGTGCTGTCAGTTGCATGTTCTCTCAGTAAACTGAGGCCGGCCTCCCCGGTCTCTGTGATGTTGGGGTGCCAGGTCCCGGTCAAGTATTTCACTCTGGGAGGCACCATGTTGTACGCATCGGGAACTTCATTTTCAAATGGCAACTTTCCACCCTGGTAGGAACCCTCGTCTGGGGTTCCAGTTAGCTGAAAGCAGTCAGCTTGTGCGGTCAGGAGACTGCTCTATACAAGGACAAACTAAATTAGCTGAAGTTCTGCAACCTCTTTAGCAAGTAACTTGTCCCTCACAGAAACCCTCCGAGTGGAGTCAGATGCGGTGGCTGACGCCTGGGACCTTTGGAGATCGTCAACCCGCTTCAGTTTGCTTGCCGGCATTAGCATTCCTGCCGCCTTTATCCTGGGTACCTACAGCCTTTAGATTTTATTTATTTATTTATTTATTTATTTATTTATTTATTTATTTATTTTTTGGTGGTACTGGGGTTCCTGGAAACCCTTCTACCTCTCTTAAGCCAGCGCGGCTAGCTTCAAACCTGCGCGATCCTCCTGTCTCTGCCTTCCAAGCGCGGGGATTACAAGCGTGCACCACCACACCCGGCAGCCTTTAGATTTCAGAAAGATTTTTTTTTTTTTTTTTTTGTGGTACTGGGGTTCCTGGAAGCCCTTCTACCACGGGGCTACACTCCCAGACCTATTTTTATATTTTTGGAAACAGGGTCTCTTAAGCCAGAGAGGCTGGCTCCGAACCAGCGCGATCCTCCTGTCTCCGCCTCCCAAAGCACGGAGATTACAAGCGGCGCCACCACCCCTGGCTTAGAAAGATATGTTTAATTCTTTGTTGAAATCCTCATGGGACTGTCTGCTTCATTGGTTTTTTTTTTTTCTTTTCTTTTCTTTTTTTAATCGGTGCTGGGAATGAACCCAGGGCCTTGTGCCTTCAAGGCAAGTGTTCTCTACCTGAGCAACACGCCAGCCTTACTAAGTTTTTATCAGATAAAGTTTCTTGCCTACATGTTGTTTTTTTTTTTTTTTTTTTCCTCATTCAGAAGCCACTAAGACAAAAAGAAAACAGGTAATTTAGACTCTAGGCTGTTTCAAAATATAAAAAGGCTGAGCCACGCGTGGTGACGCACGCTTGTAATCCCCACGCTTAGGAGACTGAGACAGGAGGATCGCACAGATTCAAAGCCAGCCTCAGCTATTTAGTGAGGCTCTCAGCAACTTAGTGAGACCCTGTTTCAAAATAAAGTATAGTAGCAGGGCATAGTGGCGCACGCTTGTCATCCCAGCTACTTAGTGAGGCCTTCCACAACTCAGTGAGACCCTGTTTCAAAATAAAGAATAAAAAATTGGGCAGAGGCCCCGGCCGAACTGCGCGTAGCACGCCAGACCCCTGGAGAAACCGGACCCAGTAAGACGCTGGGTTCTGGGCGGGGGTCGCGGGCTGGGCACGCCAGATGGGGCCCGGGTCGGCCCCGGCCGAACTGCGCATAGCACACCAGACCCCTGGAGAAACCAGGCCCAGTAAGACGCTGGGTTCTGGGCGGGGGTCGCGGGCTGGGCACGCCAGATGGGGCCCGGGTCGCGGGACTCTGGGCCCCAGGCAGAACTGCGAGTAGCACGCCAGACCCCTGGAGAAACCAGGCCCAGTAAGACGCTGGGTTCTGGGCGGGGGTCGCGGGCGGGGCACGCCAGATGGGGCCCGGGTCGCGGGACTCTGGGCCCCAGGCAGAACTGCGAGTAGCACGCCAGACCCCTGGAGAAACCAGGCCCAGTAAGACGCTGGGTTCTGGGCGGGGGTCGCGGGCGGGGCACGCCAGATGGGGCCTGGGTCGCGGGACTCTGGGCCCCAGGCAGAACTGCGAGTAGCACGCCAGACCCCTGGAGAAACCAGGCCCAGTAAGATGCTGGGTTCTGGGCGGGGGGTCGAGCACAGGGCACGCCAGCTGGGGCCCGGATCGCGGGACTCTGGGTCCCGGCCGAACTGCGAGTAGCACGTCAGACCCCTGGAGAAACCGGGCCCAGAACAGAAAAAGATAAAGAAAAACATCGGAGAGGTGGTAAGAAAGTCGTCATGGATGCCAGGACACTGGAGATGCAGAAAAAACTTATCTAAATGCACTGGAACTTATGGAAAAATTCGCCATGAAAGAGGACTGCTATTTCTCTATATTGTTAAGAATCTCAGACATCACATATAAGGAGAGAGTTTAGCGGAGACCAAGGAGAAATGCGGTGTTGAAAGAGTTCTTCGCTATGGTGGTGGAGACTTGTATTCAGGAGAAGCAGAAACCGGATCTTACCAACTTTATTTTTTTGGAGAAATTACACCAAATGTCGAATGCTACCATCACGCATGCTTCGGAACACTGGACAACATTCAGAGTGGAAAAAGAGCCTGAGAAGGATTTGAAACGGTGGAGGCAGTGGCAATGCCAGTGGCCAATATTCGGGGGAGGCAGAGATCTGATACATTACAACTGGAACCTTTGAAATAATAACCACAGAGACAGTGATCGGAACCTGCTGAGGGGTTAGGCGGGCGCCGGGGCCAGTGGCCGACATCAGAGCTTGCTGTGAGGCAAGGCTGGTACTGGGGCCTCCGAGGCCAGGATAAGAGCCTGCTGAGGGGTTAGGCCGCTGCTGGGGCCAGTGAGGCCAGCATCGGAGCCTGCCGTGAGGCAAGGCCGGTACTGGGGCCTCCGAGGCCAGGATAAGAGCCTGCCGAGGGGTTAGGCCGGTGCTGGGGCCAGAGAGGCCGGCATCGGAGCCTGCCTTGAGGCATGACCAGTGCTGGGGCATCCGAGGCCGGGATCGGAGCCTGCCAAGGGGTTAGGCCGGTGCTGGGGCCAGCGAGGCCGGCATCGGAGCCTGCCTTGAGGCAAGGCCGGTACTGGGGCCTCAGAGGCCGGGATCGGAGCCTGCCGAGGGGTTAGGCCGCTGCTGGGGCCAGTGAGGCCGGCATCGGAGCCTGCCTTGAGGCAAGGCCGGTACTGGGGCCTCGAGGCCAGGATAAGAGCCTGCCGAGGGGTTAGGCCGGTGCTGGGGCCAGCGAGGCCGGCATCGGAGCCTGCCGTGAGGCAAGGCCGGTACTGGGGCCTCCAAGGCCAGGATAAGAGCTTGCCGAGGGGTTAGGCCGGTGCTGGGGCCAACGAGGCTGGCAGCGGAGCCTGCCGTGAGGCATGACCAGTGCTGGGGCCTCCGAGGCCGGGATCGGAGCATGCCGAGGGGTTAGGCCGGTGCTGGGGCCAGCGAGGCCGGCATCGGAGCCTGCCGTGAGGCAAGGCTTGTACTGGGGCCTCCGAGGCCAGGATAAGAGCCTGCTGAGGGGTTAGGCCGCTGCTGGGGCCAGTGAGGCCGGCATCGGAGCCTGCCGTGAGGCAAGGCCGGTACTGGGGCCTCCGAGGCCAGGATAAGAGCCTGCCGAGGGGTTAGGCCGGTGCTGGGGCCAGAGAGGCCGGCATCGGAGCCTGCCTTGAGGCATGACCAGTGCTGGGGCCTCCGAGGCCGGGATCGGAGCCTGCTGAGGGGTTAGGCCGGTGCTGGGGCCAGCGAGGCCGGCATCGGAGCCTGCCTTGAGGCAAGGCCGGTACTGGCGCCTCGAGGCCAGGATAAGAGCTTGCCGAGGGGTTAGGCCGGTGCTGGGGCCAGCGAGGCCAGCATCGGAGCCTGCCGTGAGGCAAGGCCGGTACTGGGGCCTCCAAGGCCAGGATAAGAGTTTGCCGAGGGGTTAGGCCGGTGCTGGGTCCAGCGAGGCCGGCATCGGAGCCTGCCTTGAGGCAAGGCCGGTACTGGGGCCTCGAGGCCAGGATAAGAGCCTGCCGAGGGGTTAGGCCGGTGCTGGGGCCAGCGAGGCCGGCATCGGAGCCTGCCATGAGGCAAGGCCATTACTGGGGCCTCCAACGCCAGGATAAGAGCTTGCCGAGGGGTTAGGCCAGTGCTGTGGCCAACGAGGCCGGCAGCGGAGCCTGCCGTGAGGCATGACCAGTGCTGGGGCCTCCGAGGCCGGGATCGGAGAATGCCGAGGGGTTAGGCCGGTGCTGGGGCCAGCGAGGCCGGCATCGGAGCCTGCCGTGAGGCAAGGCCGGTACTGGGGCCTCCGAGGCCAGGATAAGAGCCTGCTGAGGGGTTAGGCCGGTGCTGGGGCCAGCGAGGCCGGCATCGGAGCCTGCCTTGAGGCATGACCAGTGCTGGGGCCTCTGAGGCCGGGATCGGAGCCTGCTGAGGGGTTAGGCCGGTGCTGGGGCCAGCGAGGCCGGAATCGGAGCCTGCCTTGAGGCAAGGCCGGTACTGGGGCCTCAGAGGCCGGGATCGGAGCCTGCCGAGGGGTTAGGCCGCTGCTGGGGCCAGTGAGGCCGGCATCGGAGCCTGCCGTGAGGCAAGGCCGGTACTGGGGCCTCCGAGGCCAGGATAAGAGTCTGCCGAGGGGTTAGGCCGGTGCTGGGGCCAGCGAGGCCGGCATCGGAGCCTGCCTTGAGGCAAGGCCGGTACTGGGGCCTCGAGGCCAGGATAAGAGCCTGCCGAGGGGTTAGGCCGGTGCTGGGGCCAGCGAGGCCGGCATCGTAGCCTGCCGTGAGGCAAGGCCGGTACTGGGGCCGCCAAGGCCAGGATAAGAGCTTGCCGAGGGGTTAGGCCGGTGCTGGGGCCAGCGAGGCCGGCATCGGAGCCTGCCGTGAGGCAAGGCCGGTACTGGAGCCTCCGAGGCCAGGATAAGAGCCTGCTGAGGGGTTAGGCCGGTGCTTGGGCCAGCGAGGCCGGCATCGGAGCCTGCCTTGAGGCATGACCAGTGCTGGGGCCTCCGAGGCCGGGATCGGAGCCTGTCAAGGGGTTAGGCCGGTGCTGGGGCCAGCGAGGCCGGCATCGGAGCCTGCCGTGAGGCAAGGCCGGTACTGGGGCCAGTGAGGCCGGCATCGGAGCCTGCCTTGAGGCAAGGCCGGTACTGGGGCCTCTAGGCCAGGATAAGAGCCTGCCGAGGGGTTAGGCCGGTGCTGGGGCCAGCGAGGCCGGCATCAGAGCCTGCCTTGAGGCATGACCAGTGCTGGGGCCTCCGAGGCCGGGATCGGAGCCTGCCAAGGGGTTAGGCCGGTGCTGGGGCCAGCGAGGCCGGCATCGGAGCCTGCCTTGAGGCAAGGCCGGTACTGGGGCCTCCGAGGCCAGGATAAGAGCCTGCCGAGGGGTTAGGCCAGTGCTGGGGCCAGTGAGGTCGGCATCGGAGCCTGCCTTGAGGCAAGGCCGGTACTGGGGCCTCTAGGCCAGGATAAGAGCCTGCCGAGGGGTTAGGCCGGTGCTGGGGCCAACGAGGCCGGCAGCGGAGCCTGCCGTGAGGCATGACCAGTGCTGGGGCCTCCGAGGCCGGGATCGGAGAATGCCGAGGGGTTAGGCCGGTGCTGGGGCCAGCGAGGCCGGCATCGGAGCCTGCCATGAGGCAAGGCCGGTACTGGGGCCTCCGAGGCCAGGATAAGAGCCTGCTGAGGGGTTAGGCCGGTGCTGGGGCCAGCGAGGCCGGCATCGGAGCCTGCCGTGAGGCCTGGCCGGTACTGGGGCCTCCCAGGCCAGTATATGAGCCTGCCTAGGGGTTAGGCCGGTGCTGGGGCCAGCGAGGCCGGCATCGGAGCCTGCCTTGAGGCATGACCAGTGCTGGGGTCTCCGAGGCCGGGATCGGAGCCTGCCGAGGGATTAGGCCGGTGCTGGGGCCAGCTAGGCCGGCATCGGAGCCTGCCTTGAGGCAAGGCCGGTACTGGGGCCGCCAAGGCCAGGATAAGAGCTTGCCGAGGGGTTAGGCCGGTGCTGGGGCCAGCGAGGCCGGCATCGGAGCCTGCCGTGAGGCAAGGCCGGTACTGGAGCCTCCGAGGCCAGGATAAGAGCCTGCCGAGGGGTTAGGCCAGTGCTGGGGCCAGTGAGGTCGGCATCGGAGCCTGCCTTGAGGCAAGGCCGGTACTGGGGCCTCTAGGCCAGGATAAGAGCCTGCCGAGGGGTTAGGCCGGTGCTGGGGCCAACGAGGCCGGCAGCGGAGCCTGCCGTGAGGCATGACCAGTGCTGGGGCCTCCGAGGCCGGGATCGGAGAATGCCGAGGGGTTAGGCCGGTGCTGGGGCCAGCGAGGCCGGCATCGGAGCCTGCCATGAGGCAAGGCCGGTACTGGGGCCTCCGAGGCCAGGATAAGAGCCTGCTGAGGGGTTAGGCCGGTGCTGGGGCCAGCGAGGCCGGCATCGGAGCCTGCCGTGAGGCCTGGCCGGTACTGGGGCCTCCCAGGCCAGTATATGAGCCTGCCTAGGGGTTAGGCCGGTGCTGGGGCCAGCGAGGCCGGCATCGGAGCCTGCCTTGAGGCATGACCAGTGCTGGGGTCTCCGAGGCCGGGATCGGAGCCTGCCTAGGGATTAGGCCGGTGCTGGGGCCAGCTAGGCCGGCATCGGAGCCTGCCTTGAGGCAAGGCCGGTACTGGGGCCTCTGAGGCCAGGATAAGAGCCTGCCAAGGGGTTAAGCCGGTGCTGGGGCCAGTGAGGCCGTCATCGGAGCCTGCTGTGAGACATTACCAGTGTTGGGGCCTCCAAGGTCGGGACCAAAGCCAGCTTAGCGGTTTGACCGGTTCAGGGGCCAGCGAGACCAGAACTGGGTCCTCACATGAGGCAAGGCCGCTGCTTGAGCCAGCGAGGTCTGGATCAGTCCACTGAGTAGCCAGGCCACTACTGGGACCATCAAGAGTGGGATTGGTACTTGCAACGCAGCATGCACAGAGAAATATCGCAGAAAATATAAATCAGACGCTTCTCTTAATCAGCAATAACTAGGAGGAAAAGGGCAACAGGAAGAGGTTGAGCTATAGAAAGGACCCTATAGTGAAGCAACTAATGTGACCAATCAGAGGGTATGTAATACTGGAGGACGGAGCCTCTTTAAAACGCAGGAGGTACATAAACAAATGTATCAAAGTAAATCACCAAAGAAGTGTGGGATGGAGGGAGGGGGAGGGAATGGGACGGGGGCTGGAGGAGGGCTAATTGGATGATGTGTGCTTGTATATCCTCTCAAGTCTTGTACTCCAATGTGATTGATATATGACTACAATGCACCAATTTAAAAAATAAATTAATTTAAAAAAATTGGGCAGAGGGTGTAGCTTGGAGGTGAAATACCTCTGGGTTCCATTCTCAGACCCGCTAAATAAATAAATAAATAAATAAAGTATAAAATATATCTGGGAGTATAGCTCAGAGGTAGAAAGCCCCTGGGTTCCACCCCCAGTACCACCAAAAGAAAAAAATATAGAGAGAGACAGAGAGAGGGAGGGGGCCTGAGGTATAGCTCAGACGTAGAATACATGTGGATTTTATCCCCAGTACCAAAAAAAAAAATTAGTGGGATTTTCCTTATGAGATATTACAGACATTGAGGTAGCTGATTTTTTATATGGTATTCAAAATATTTGTTTGCATTGAGGAAAGGAAATTGGATAGGATATACTCCCATGTATAGCTGTACCTGTCGCCTCCTTCTGCCAAAGACTTAAGGATCAAAAAAGTATCTTTTTTTTTTTTTTTTTTTTTTTTGGCAGGTCTGATGGAACACAGGGGCATTTGACCTCCGAGCTACATCCCCACCCTTATCTTTTATTCTTTATTTTGAAACAGGGTCTCACTGAGTTGCAGAGGGCCTCGCTAAGTAGCTGAGGCTGTCTGCGAACCGCGATCCTCCTGTCTCAGCCTCCCAAATGCTGGGATTGCAGGCGTGCGCCGCCACGCCCGGCTAGTATCTCCTTTTTAATCCATTCAAGAGTACAGCAGAGCCAGGCATGGTGGCGCGTGCTTTTCTAATCCCTGTACTTGGGAGGCTGAGACAAGAGGATCACAGGTTTGTGGCCAATCTCAGAAACTTAGGCCCTCTGCAACTTAGTGAGACCCTGTTTCAAAATAAAGAATAAAATAGGGCTGGGGGTACAGTCCAGAGGTGGAATGCCGCTGGGTTCAATCCACAGTCATGAACACACACACACACACACACACACACACACACACAAACAAACGAACACACGGTAGAGTAGATTATGGTGGAAATGCACTCAAGAACTAATAATTTCCCAGCACGTGAGTCTGCTGGTGGCGAAGGCCCCCCTTCAAGGCTCGACAGAGCTTCTGACATTTGCGTTCCTAAGGTTGGCTGTTTGGTGTGGGTAAAACTCAACCAGACCATGGTTAACACTTTGACCTCAGGGATGAACCATAGAGCCACGGGCAGCGCCCTCCTCCTCCGGATCGATTCCTGGCGGGGCTGCAGTGTGTGTTTTTGTATGCTTTTGAGTACATGTAAGATCCTTTTCGAGAGTTTTTTGCAGTGCTTCATAGGGGTTCCATCAAAGGGAAGAGTTCCGCTGGCTTCTCAGAGGTGGGTCTCTCTAGAAATTGACCAAGTGGTAGTTGAGGTCCTTGGCAGCCAAAGTGGATTCTGGGATTCCCAAAGGTAGAAATGGGCTGGGTGGGAGAGTGGGGATTGGAGCCCTGGTCATCGTCAGGCCTCAGAAGCTTCTGGAAGTTTGGAACTTGGCCCAGGATCAGTCTCTTTGACTGATGTGTTAGTCTTCGTTTATAACTGGAATGGCCGAGCCTCCGTGGGTAGGCAAGCTATCTCCCTGGTGCTGATGGGAACATGGTATTTTATATCCAATAATTTCAGAAGTCCTTTCACGGTCTGGCTGTGCCCTGTGTCACTGGTCTTGTCCTGCAGACTTGGCTTTTGGAGTCCATCTTCCATCTTCCAGAGTGGTTTTGCTAAAACGCTAAGGGGGTGGGCGTGTGGAGCACCCTTGTAAGCCCAGCATTCCGGAGGCAGAGGCAAGAGGATCGCAGTTCGCGGCCAGCCTTAGCTGCTTAGCGAGGCCTTTCACAACTCAGTGAGACCCTGTTTCAAACACTAAAAAAAGACTAAAAAAATAGGGCTGGGGTGTAGCTCAGAGGCAGAATGCCCCTGGGTTCCATCCCTAGTACTACAAAAAAAATTAAAATAATTTAAAAAATACTGAGGGGTCAGGATGCTTTCCAGGACTCAGCACCCTCCTCTCGTCTTCCTCTTGTCTTTCTTTCCTCTTCTTTTTTGTAAAAATTTTAGCACATTCAGAATAAAAAGGCTATTATGCGCTCCTGGGTTCAATCCCCAGTACTGCAAAAGGAAAATAATGATAATGATAATAATAATAAAAATAAATAATAATAATAATAATAATAAAATTTAAAGAAAAGTTACAAAAAAGAGTTAACCATAACAAGAGTACTACACGTGCACCAGGATATTCCCCACCAGACCTGGCGGCCACATCACCTGCTGGTTTCTTATTTATTCCCTCCTGCCCCTCGCCCTGTGTGCGTGTGTTTTCTAAACCGTTGGAGGCCTGCATACACAGTGAACCTGTACCCCTAAACATGTCAGTGTATGTTTTGTAAAAAAATCTATAGAAATACCCTTATAGAACTGCAGTATATTTGACATTGATACCAAACTTCAGCCTACCAACAAGGTGAATAATTTTCCTCCTGCAGGCTGTCCGCTCCTACAGTCCCCCTTGAGGTTCTGTTTTGCCATACATCTTGGTCCTTTTTCCTTCCTCCCTCCCTCCCTCCCTGGTCCTCTGCTTTTTGGGGGAGTGGGCAGGTTATTGGGGATTGAATCAGAAGCATTCTAGCTCCAAGCTACGCCCCACTCCTTATTTATTTATGTATTTATTTTGTTTGTCTTTGTGGGACTAGGTATTGAACCCAGGTTCATTCTGCCTCTGAGCTACACCCCAGCTCTCTATTTTTAAGCAGGGTCTCACTGGGTCGCTAACGTTGGCCTCGAACCTGTGATCCTTCTATCTCGGCCTCCCAAGTCCTGGGATTACAGACATGTGCCACCACGCCTGGCTCCTATTTTATTTTTTATCTTGAAACGGGGTCTTGCTAAGTCTTCTGCAATTTACCCTCATTTTCTCTACTTGTTTTTGCTTATTTTGTTTTGAAATTTTGTTCAGTAACTATTTGAAAGAGTCCCAGAGCATAAAGCACATTTAGAAGTAAAAGCTTTGGGGCTCACCATTTGGAAAGAGGTGCTTTGACCCCGTGCCTCCCCGCAAATCGCTAGCACTGCTGTTGGTGTGTTTGGCCTTCAGAGATTGTGTGTGTGTGTGTGTGTGTGTGTGTGTGTGTGTGTGTGTGTGTGTGTTATTGGGAATCAAACCCTAGAGCATTCTACCTCCCAGCTACACCCTCAGTCCTATGCTATTTTTTTTTTTTTGAAACAGGGTCTTGCTAGGTTGCTGAGAATCTCACTACTTGCTGAAGCTAGTATCGAACCTGCAATCTTCCTGTCTCGGCCTCCCAAGCACTGGGATTATAGGCATGAGCCACCATGCCCAGTTTGGCCTTCGTTGTTTTGTTTTTTAACCTTTTTTTTTTTTTTTCAGTATTGGGGATGGAACCCAAGGGCATTCTACCTCTGAGCCACACCCCCAGCCATAAATTTTAGTCTTCTTAAGTTGCAAAGGGCCTTGCTAAGTAGTGGAGGCTGTCCCCAAAACGCCATCCTCCAGTCTCAGCCTCCCAAATGCCGGCATGACAAGCGTGCGCCACCACGCCTGGCTGACCTTTGTTTAGAAAATAGACTGATGGATTGGTTTCTGAAGGTTTAATGACTTCTTTCTGTTTTCTCTCTCCTCGCTCTGGTATATAGTTCGAAAAAGTACCAGAAGGTCCCATCCCTCCATCTACACCCAAGTTTTCATATGGAAAAGTTGCTCTGAAAAAGGTAAGGGGCCAGAAACAGTGACAGAAGGCGGAGTGAGGGAGTGGGATTCAGCCGCCTCGAGAAAGCAAGCCGAAAGCCGGGTGGGGAGATGCATTTGGTACTTTCTCTGAATTGTTTTCTGCCAGCCTAGCGGGATAGATGATGTTTCTGGGGAAACAGAGAGATTAAAGATAAGAAAAACACGTGTGCGTGTTAACAGGACGTGCAACGGAGGCGTAAACAGGAGGAGAGGGTCACGCAGGTCGTTTGGCGCCAATTATCAGTCGTCAGAAGCAACGCCTGGAAGCTTTATGGAAGCAACGTACCACCTCGTGATTCAGGGTGACTGTTTCCCACGACTCACCCTGTTTTTGTTTGTTTGGGGAGCAGGTACTAGGGATCGAACTCAGATGCATTCATTCCACCTCCAAGCTACACCCCAGCTACTTAGCAAGGCCCTCTGCAACTTAGCGAGACCTTGTTTAAAATAAAGAATAAAAAATAGGGCTGGAGGTGCAGCTGAGAGGTAGAATTTCCCTAAGTTCAATCCTCAGGACTGGAAAAAAATTTTAAAATAAAATAGGGCTAGGGATTATAGCCCAGAGATAGAATGCTCTGGGTTCAATCCCTACTACCACCCCAAAATAAATAAATATAAAAAGAACTAGGAGTGTAGCTCAGAGTATAGAATGCACCTGCGTTTGATCCCCAGTACAAAAAATAAAAATAAAAAGCTATTCTGTTCTAGGAAAAGAGAAAAAAATATTTACTAGATGGCGTGACGTAGGCCAAAGTCGGTTTGTTTTGACCATCAGTGCCCTTAGGCTTTCCCCTCTTGTAACACCTAACTCCTACATATATTTGCTCACGAGAAAAAGAAGAAGAAGAAAAAAAAGAAGAACGGTTACTTATTTCTTAAGAAAGTTGAGATTCTAAAATAGCATCTTAAGTTTTTATCTTCAAGGAAAATGCCAAACGGGGTTGTATAATTTTTCCGCTCAAGCAGCCCTTTGACATGAGGGTAACATTTTCCACCCAGGGTCAGACACACGTGCTCCGTTCTGCTAAGAGCGTGTGTGGTCTCGCTCGCTCTCTGATAGGAATCTTTCTGTAGCTCAATCAGACTCAAATCGCTTGTAAAGGGAGGATTTTGTCCTTGTTCATCACTGCAGCTGCTTCAGGGAAAGGTTGACTGACTTGTTTTAAAACCATGAAAATTATACTGCAGGAAATAACTGAAAATGGTGTAAAACATGGCTTTCAACAAAAGGATGGTATAGCCCGGCATGATGGCACTCACCTGTAATCCCAGTACTTGGGAGGCTGAGACAAGAGGGTTGCAGATGCCCTTTGCAACTTAGTGAGACCTGTTTCAAAATAAAGAATAAAACAGGGCTGGGGTTATAGCTCAGAGGTAGAATGCCCCTAGGTTCCATCCCCAGTACTGAAAAAAGAAAAAAAAAAGACTTTGGGTGTAGCTGGGAGGTAGAATGCCCCTGAGCTGTTTCAATCTTCAGTGCCAACAACCCAAACAAGCACATTCTGTTTACCATGAAGGAAAATTTATGTGAGCAAAAATGCCTTTTCTTTATTTTTGAAACAGGATCTCACTAAGTTGTAGAGGGTCTCGCTAGGTTGCTGAGGCTGCCCACGAACCTGCAATCTTTCTGTCTCAGCCTCCCAAGTACTGGGATTACAAGCATGGGCTACCATGCCTGCCTAAAAACGGCTTTACACTGTTAATTAAATGTGTGCAATTTAAGATACAAAGTCAACATATGACTGAATTAAATGGATGCTGATATAATAATGCAAAATAAGTTGTGGATTTTTTATTTTATTTATTTATTTTTGGAGATGGAACCCAGGGGGATTGCACCTCTGAGCTACACCCCCAATCCTATTTTTTGGTCTTTTTATTTTTTGAAATGGGGTCTCACTGAGTTGCGAAGGGTCTCGCTAAATAGCTAAGGCTGTCTGAGAACCGCAGTCCCCTGTCTCCGCCTCCTGAATGCTGGGATTACAAGCCTGTGCCACCACGCCCAGCTGGAAGTGGTGTTTTTGAGTGGGCTTCTTTGAAACCCTTTTAAGATGCACATGATTTGCTATATTTTATTTATTTTTTTGTGTATGTGGTACAAGGGATTCAACCCATGGTATTCTACCTCCAAGCTCCATCCCTATTTTACTTTTTATTTTGAAATAAGGTCTCAATAAATTGCCGAGGCTGGCTTCCAACCCGCAATCTCCTGTTTCAGCCTCTCAATTACTGGGATTACAGGCATATACCACCCCACTAAGGGTCCCACTAAGTTGCTGAGGTTTTGCTAAATGGCTGAGGCTGGCCTTGAACCTGCAATCCTACAGTCTCAGCCTCCTAAGGACAAGGATTGCCGGCATCCACCACCACGTGCATCATTTATATTTTTCATATTTATATTTTCACCATGCTGGGCATGGTGGCGCACGCTTGTAATCCCCACACTTGGGAGGCTGAGACAAGAGGATAGCACAGGTTTGAAGCCAGCTTCAGCTGGCTTAAAAGACCATGTTTCCAAATGAAATATAAAATAGGTCTGCAAGAGCCGGGCGTGGTGGCTCACGCTTGTGATCCCCACGCTTGGGAGTCTGAGACAGGAGGATCGCACGGGTTCGAAGCCAGCCTCAGCTACTTAGTGAGGCTCTCAGCAACTTAGCAAGACCCTGTTTCCAAATAAAATATATATTAAAAAAAAAAAGGTCTGGGAGTATAGCCCGGAGGTAGAAAGCCTCTGGGTTCCACCCCTAGTACCACCAAAAAAATAAATAAATAAGTCTGGAAGTGTAACCTGGAGGTAGAAGACCCCTGGGTTCCATCCTCAGTACCACCAAAAAAAAAAAAAAAAGTTGGGTAGAAGATGGAGTGGACCGAAAGTGGAGGGCGTTTGAATGGTGCAGCTTTACTCCGGGGTTTGGTCAAATCCATGAACATCCTTGACAGTCTGGACGTCACGAGTACTTGTAACGGGCAACTGGAAACCAGCACTGCCTTTGTTCCTTTTCAGCTAAAGACTGTGGACGAAGCGCTGGACGTCCTCTGTCCCAAAGGGCCGGTAAAGAGTCTTTACCCCTTGACTTTCATCCAGGTGAAACAGGTAGGCCTTCCAAGGCAAGCGCGCCACCTCCGTCCCACCGCACACGCGTGCATCCTGCTCCGCCTTGCACGCCCCATTCTGAGCACAGATGCCAGAAAGCCAAGCACGCGCCCCAGAGCCCGGGAGCCGAGCCTGGGCTCCGGCGCACAGTGGGCTGGCCTCTCTGCAGGGCTCCTGTCTTTCTGTAATTTCCTCCGACCTTATTATCAGTGCCAAAGGAGGTGGTTGGACCTGCTTCAACAGTTAAAACCTGCACAAGTTATAAGTTGAGTACATTGACCGATCCTTTTTATTTTTATTTATATTTTGTGGTGCTAGGGATTGAGCCCGGGGGCATTCTACCTCTGAGCTACACCCCCAGCTCTCTATTTAATTTTTATTTATTTATTTATTTATTTATTTATTTATTTATGGTACTAGGGAAGCCAGTCATATATATATATATATATATATATATATATATATATATATTTTTTTTTTTTTTTTTTTTTTTTTTTTTTTTTGTGGTACTGGGAATAGAACCCAGGGGCATTCTATCTCTGAGCTACACTCGCAGCCCTATTTTTTATTCTTTATTTTGGAAACAGGGTCTCGCCGAGTTGCAAAGGGCCTTACTGAGTAGCTGAGGCTGGCCACGAACCCGGATCCTCCTGTCTCAGCCTCCCAAATGCTGGGATTACAAGCGTGCACCACCACGCCCGGCTTTCTTATTTTTATTTTGAAACAGGGTCTTGCTGGATTGCTGAGTCTCATCACTTGCTGAGGTGGTCCTTGAACCTGCAATCCTCATAGCTGATATCCCTGAGTCCCTCTGGACAAAGGGCTTAACCTGCCCAGGGCCCTGCCTCCCGCGTGGGAGAGGGGAGCTCGGCGAGCACCGTTCAAGGTCCCTGCTGCTTCCCACTGGGACAGTTATTCTAAGATCTGGAAGTCGAAGCCCATTCCCTTCTCAACGATTGGAGTTGGCCTGGGGGTAGGGGAGGCTTTTCTTTTCAAAACCTCCCTTGCATACAGATCAAGGGAAACCAAGTTTCCTCTAAATGCACAGTTAAGAGTGCTATATTTTTCTTTACTCCCTTTCTAACCAGTATTTTGGATTTGTGCTGTACCGAACAACACTCCCTCAAAATTACAGCAACTCGGAGCGCCTCTGTTCACCCTTGAGTGGGGTCCACGATCGGGCCTATGTCTCTGTGAACGGGGTAAGAATTCTCTCTGCCTCCTGCACTTCTGCCCCAGTTGGGGTGGGGGGGTGTGCACCTGCTAAGAAGGCGGCTCTGCCCTCTTCCTCCCCACCCCCCATCCTCCTCCTCTTCCTCTTCCTCCTCCTCCTCCTCCTTCTCACTAAAATTCTGAGGCTAGGGCCAGGCATGGTGGCGCACACTTGTAATAGCAGCATTCAGGAGGCTTAGACAGGAGGATCACAGTTTGCGCCAGCGTCCTCCTGCCTCAGCCTCCCAAGCACTGGGTTACAGGCCTGCGCCACTACGCCCTGGCCCTCTCTTCCATGCCCCTCATTGGGCCCTAGCTGATGGGTCCTGACTCGTGCTCCCTCCGTCGGCCTGCAGTGTACCCCAGGCCCCTCTTTACCCTGAGGGCTGTGCTCAAAGGCCCAGTTCCAGGAAGCCGCTGGGCCTCTCAGCCTGAGGTCCTCCTCCCCTCCTGACCCACACGCTGTCCAGGCCCGCTCTGTGTCGTGAGGACCTGGTTCACTTTCTGCCACACGGGGTGTGTTGAACTTGGGCCTCAGCCCAAAAGAGCAAAGCTCCTGACGCTAGGCTTCGTAACAAAACACAGCCGGGCGTGGTGACGCATGCTTGTAACCCCAGTACTTGGGAGGCTGAGACCGGAGGAGGATAGTGAGGCCCTCCGCAACTCAGTGAGACCCTGTTTCAAAATAAAGAATAGCCAGGTGTGGTGGCACATGCTTGTAATCCCAGCATTTGGGAGGCTGAGACAGGAGGATCGCCGTTCATGGACAGCCTCAGCTACTATAGTGAGAGTGAGATTCTTTGCAACGCAGTGAGAGCCTGTTTCAAAATAAAAAATAGAGCCGGGCATGGTGGCGCACGCTTGTAATCCCAGCATTTGGGAGGCTGAGACCGGAGGATCGCGGTTTGCGGACAGCCTCAGCTACTTAGTGAGGCTCTTTGCAACTCAGTGAGACCCGGTTTCAAAATAAAGAATAAAAAATAGGGCAGGAGGTGTAGCTCGGAGGTTGAATGTTCCTGGGTTCCATCCCTAGACCCGCAAAAAAAAAAAAAAAAAAAATTAATTAATTAAAAATAGGGCTGGGGGTGTAGCTCGAAGGTAGAATGCTGTTGGGTTTCATGGGGGAAAATATACCACGGGGAGAAATTTTTAAAAAAAGTGCAAATACATTCCAGGAGGCCCATTCCACTCATTGAAGACATCCGACGAAAAGATTTTCCTAACCAAGAAAATTTGCTTAGAAAACAATTTTTTTTTTTGTACTGGAGATTGAACCCAGGGGCATTCTACCAGGTCTCGCTACGTTAATGAGAATCTCACTCACTACTTGTTGAACCTGAGATCCTCCTGTCTCAGCCTCTCAAGCCCTGGGATTACAGGCATGCATCACCGTACTTGGCTCAAAAATTCTTTTTTATAGTAGGAATTGAGCCCAGAGGTGTTCTGTCTCTGAGCTACATTCCCCCCCGCCACCAGCTACACTCCCAACCCTATTTTTTATTCTTTATTTTGAAACAGGGTCTCATGAGTTGCAAAGGGCCTCACTAAGTAGCTGAGGCTGTCTGCGAACCTGGATCCTCTTGTCTCAGCCTCCCGAATGCTGGGATTACAAGTGTGTGTCACCACGCCCGGCTTATAAAATTATTTTTATATTATACATATATATATTTTTCCCTGCGGTACTGAGAATGGAACCCAGGGACATTCTACCTCCAAGCTATATCCCCAGCCTTATTTTTTTATTCTTTATTTTGAAACAGGATCTCACTGAGTTGCAGAGGGCCTCACTTAGTAGCTGAGGCTGGCCGCAGACTGTGATCCTCCTGCCTCAGCCTCCCAAATGCTGGGATTTCAAGCACGCGCCACCAACCCCAGCTAGAAGTTGTCTTAATGAATTGAAACCATTGTAATATCAGTTAATAACAAATCTGACAGCCGTTTTTTGTTCATTTGTTTGCTACTGGGGATTGAACCCAGAGGCAGTCTGCATCCAAACTACACCCCAAGCTTGATTTAATTTTTTATTTGGAAACAGGGTCTCATTAGGTTGCTGAGAGCCTAAGTTGCTGAGGCTGGCTTTGAACCTGTAATCCTTCTGTCTCAGCCAACCAAGTGCTGGGATTATAAGTGTACACCACCATGCCTAACTTTGACAACCTTTTAAAAAATTAGGTATAAGCCGGGTGTGGTGGCGCACGCTTGTAATCCCAGCATTCGGGAGGCTGAGACCGGAGGATCGCGGTTTGCGGACAGCCTCAGCGACTTAGTGAGGCCCTCTGCAACTCAGTGAGACCCTGTTTCAAAATAAAGAATAAAAATTGGGCAGGGGCTGTAGCTCAGAGGTCGAATGCCTCTGGGTTCCATCCCAGACACGCAAAAAAAAAAAAAAAAAAAAAAAAATAGGTATATGTTGTTGATTAAAAAAATACCCATTATTTTCCTTCGTTTTGTTATATAATTTTCGTGGTTAATGCATCATATCAGGTACTTTGAGGTGAGGTGAAAATACTCCACCTTACTCTGATTTCTATCTCTATTATCTGATTTTGTCTTATCTCTCCACGTTGTTTAGAAGTGATTTGTCTTTTTTTTTTTTTTTTTTTTTTTTGGTGAACCCAGGGCCATTCTACTTCTCTACCCCCAGCCCTTTTTATTTACTTATATTTATTTATTTTATTCCTTTTCTTTTACTTTATTTTTGCGGTACTGGGGATGGAACCCAGGAGCATTAATTTTATTTTTTATGTTACTGAAGATTGAACCCAGGGGCATTACTACCTCTGAACTACACTCCCAACCCTATTTTATTTTTAATTTTGAAACAGAGTCTCTTAGTACTAAGTTTTGGAGGACCTCTCTAAATTCCTGAGGCTGACCATGAACCTCTAATCCTCCTGTCTCGGCCTTCCAAGTACTGGGATGACAAGGGTATGCCACCATACTCAGCCGTCCCTTTTTATTTTTATTTTTTGTTTTGAAAGAGGGCCTCACGAGGTTGCTGAGACTTACTAGTTGCTGAGCTGTCTTCTCGTCTGTGATCTTCCTGTTGTAGCCTCCCAGGTACTACAGATTACAGGCCTGTACCACCACACCCAGCCAGAAACTTATTTTGGGGTTTGGAGAGCACAAAGCAATTTCTCTTAATAGGAGAAGATCATCCCTGAAATTTCCCACTATTCTGTTTCTTTAAAAAAAAAACAAGTGCAAGCTGTCATGGTGGTGCACGCTTGTAATGCCAGTACTTGGGAGGCTGAGACAGGAAGATCTGGGTTCGCAGCCAGCCTCAGCTATTTAATGAGGCACTCCGCAACTTAGTGAGACTCTGTTTCGAAATAAAGAATGGAGCCAGGTTTAGTGGCACAGGCTTGTAATCCTAGTTCTTGGGAGGCTGAGACAAGAGGATTGGGCCTCAGCTACTTAGTGAGACGCTCTGCAACTTACTGAGACCCTGTTTCAAAGTAAAGCATAAAAAATGGGGCTGGGGATTTGATTTAGGAAGCAGAATGCCCCTGGGTTCAATCTTCAGTAACACACACACACACACACACACACACACACACACACACACACACACGAAGAAATAGGGCTGGAGGTATAGCTCAGAAGTAAAATGCCCCTGGGTTCGATCCCTAGTACTGCCAAAAATTAAGAATATAATAAAATGAAAAGGTGCATAGCCTGGCATAGTGGTACACACCTGTATAATCCCAGTACTTTGTACACTGAGGTAGGAGAAACGCAGGTTTGAGACCAGCCTCAGCAATTTAGCAAGACCCCCAGCAGCTTAGCGTGACCCTGCTTCAAAATAAAAAATAGAGCCGGGCGCGGTGGGCACGCTTGTCATCCCCGCGCTTGGGAGGCGGAGACAGGAGGATCGCGCAGGTTCGAAGCCAGCCGCGCTGGCTTAGGAGACCCTGTTTCCAAATAAAAATATAAAATAGGTCTGGGAGTGTAGCCCAGAGATAGAAGGGCTTCCAGGAACCCCAGTACCACCCCAAAATAAAATAAAATAAAATAAAAAATAGAAGCTATGTACAGTGCTGCAGGTTTATAATCTCAGGGGAGGCAGGCACAGGTGGATCACAGATTCCAGGACAGCCTCGGCGATTTAGTGAGGCTGTCAGCAAATTAGCGAAACCCTGTTTCAAAATTTAAAAATTGGGCTGGGGATATAGCTCAGAGGTAGAATGCCCCAGAGTTCAATCCCTAGTACCGCCAAAAAATAAAACAATAAAAAATAATTAAAATTAAATATAGGTTTGGGGGTGTAGCTTGGAAAGATAATGCTCCCGGGTTCAATCGCTACACAAATTAATTAACTGATGATCAATTAGGAGCGCAGCCTAGTGGTCCACAGCAAGGGAAACCCAGCAGGTCTTTCTAAGACCCTCTTCTCTGAGCTGTGCGTGGCTACTGTGCTGTTTGGGAGGCGGGCACCCGGAGCTGCCCAGCAGCCGGGGATGCGGGCGAGGCCGCCAGAGCGCCCCTGGCATGTGAGGGTGCGCGGGGCGAGGACGTGAGTTGAGTTCGCTCGGCACCCGCCTCCATTTGCTGGTTTTCTTACCTTCTGTGTGATTCTTTTGGCTCGGGACCCACAGGTCCCCCAAGGCATCCTTGAGCGAGAAAGAGAGAACCTTCTGAACATCTCGGGGAAGGAGGGGGACGCCCTGGACGTCCTGGTGGAGAACATGGGACGCGTGAACTACGGCCCGCACATCGGCGACCTCAAGGTGGGGCTTGTGCGCTGTCAGGACCAGGATCGGCGCGGCTGTGTCTCAGCAGCTGGAGGGAATTTTTGGCATATTTATTTTGTGTGTGTGTGTGGTACTTGGGAGTAAACCCATGGGCATTCTACTTCTGAGCTATACTCCCAGCCCTATTTTATATTTTTATTTTTTCTTTTCTTTTTTTCTTTTTCTTTTTGCAATACTAGGCATGGAACCCAGGGGCATTCTACCTCCACCCTATTTTCCATTCTTTATTTTGAAACAGGGTCTCACTGAGTTGCAAAGGGCCTCACTAAGTAGCTGAGGCAGGTGGCGTATGTCTGCACTATGACATACTGGCGCACGCTTGTAATCCCAGTATTTGGGAGACAGGGACAGGCGGATCGCAGGTTCGCGGCCAGCCTCAGCTACTTACTGAGGCCCTCCATAATTTAGTGAGACCCTGTTTCCAAATAAAGCATAAAAAATAGGGCTGGGAGTGTAGCTCAGAGGTAGAATGCCCTTGGGTTCAATCCCCAGTACAGCAAAAAAGAAAAAAGAAAAAAAAAGAAAAGAAATGCCTCCCACCTCCCACAATTTTCCTAGTTAATATAGTAGAAAACTATTCATTTGTGTATTTATTTATTTATTTTTGTACTAGGGATTTTTTTTTTTTTTTTTTTTTTTGTGGTACTGGGGTTCCTGGAAACCCTTCTGCCTCTGGGCTACACCCCCAGATCTATTTTATGCTTTTTTAAATTTGGAAACAGGGTCTCTTAAGCCAGCGTGGCTGGCTTTGAATCTGCGTGATCCTTCTGTCTCCGCCTCCCAAGCACGGGGATTACAAGCGTGCGCCACCACGCCTGGCTGGTACTAGGGATTGAACCCAGGCGTGCACTATCTCCAAGTTAAAGTCTCAGCCCTGTTTATGTTTTTTTGTTTTGTTTTGTTTTTTATGGTACTGGGGAATGGAACCCAGGTGCCTTCTACTTCCAGGATACACTCCCAGACCTATTTTATATTTTATTTGGAAACAGGGTCTCTTAACCCAGCTGAGGCTGGCTTCGAACCTGCGCGCGGATCCTCCTGTCTCCGCCTCCCAAGTGCGGGGCGGGGGGGGGGGGGTATACAAGCATGCGCCACCACGCCCGCAGATGTTTTGTTTTGTTTTGAAACAGGGTCTTGCTAGGTTGCCGAGAGTCTCACTACATTGCTAAAGCTGTCTTAGAAAATGTAGTCCTCCATTCTCAGCCTCCCAAGCACTGGAATTAGAGGCGTGTGTAGCCACTCCTGGCCATTGAAACAGAACAGAACACACACAGCCGGGCGTGGTGGCGCACGCTTGTCATCCCAGTACTCGGGAGGCTGAGACAGGCGGATCGCAGGTTCATGGCCAGCCTCAGCTACTTAGCGAGGCCCTCTGCAACTTAGCAAGACCTTGTTTCAAAATAAAGAATAAAATAGGGCTGAGGGTGTAGGTCAGAGGTCAAATGCCCCTGGGTTCAATCTCCAGAAAGTACCGCCAAAAAAATAAAGCGCACACGCACTCTCCACGCGTGGTGTGTGAGCTGCAGAAGCTGGCTTGTTTTGAACAGCTCTTTTCCTCTGCAGGTGCTAACAAGGTTGAGCTTTGCAAACAGGTCACTTCCCTTGTATTTGAGTTTAGTCATCCTGCAGAAAGAAACGGAAGGAGGGAGCTGCTCCGCCGAGCTGCGCCTCTGCTTTAAAACGGCACCCCTTGCCCACAGAGCCAGCCTGGGCTCCCACGGGCAGCCCACGCCAAGCTTTTCCTCACAGCTGGAGGCTGCGCTGCCTCTAACCTCCGTTGGCTGCTCTGTGCCCAGACGACAAACCCAAAGGTGTGTTTTTGGCTGGGCATGGTGTTCCATGCCTGTGATCTCAGTACTTGGGAGGCTGAGACAGGAGGATCACAGGTTCGAGGCCAGCCTTAGCAACTTAGTGAGAACCTCAGCCATTTAGCAAGACCCCGTTTTAAAAAATCAAAAGCAGGCCGGGCGCGGTGGCGCACGCTTGTAACCCCAGCATTAGTGAGACGGGGGCTTCTTGAGAGGAAACCCGACGTCTCCTCGAGGTGAAACGGAGTTCCCTAAGAGGGACTCGACGTTTCCTCCCAAGTTCTTGTCTAGGGTGAGCGAAGAATGACACCGCAGACCTCAGGAAGGGAGCAGAAGGTTGATTGGAAGCAGCAGGGAATGGGGCGAGGGTGGCTGAACACCCCCAAAGGGGCTGGGACTCTGGTCCAGCAGCTGCCTTCAGGACAATACTTGAGAGTGGCCCAAGCCGAATTGCCTTCGGGTGCAGGCTGCTTTCTTCCGGAGTCCACGCGATCTGCCAGAAGGGAATAGAGAAAAGTGGCCGAACACCCCAAAGGGGCTGTCGGGTCTCCTGGTGTCCAGTAGTTGTCTTCAGGTCACTACCCGAGTGTCGCCCGAGCCAAGTGCCGTCAATTACAAACCACTTTCTCCCAGAGTCCACGCGATCAGCCAGAAAAGAGGAGCAGGTCACCCCTAGGGGCCTGGTCAGCCATGATGTCCAGCAGAGGCCTTCAGGTCACTACTCGAGAGTCGCCCGAGCCACGTGCCCTCAGATGCACTCTGCCTTCTCTCAGGCCAACACGACCTGCGAGAGAGAAAACAGCTCCCCAAAAGGGGAGGGGGTCCCAGAGTGGGTAACCGTTCTGCTAGGGGGGACTAAGGCTTTGTCAATTTCTGGGAATTGTTTCTTGGTTGTGGTGACTTTAGGATTTTAAGGAGAATTTGCATAGGACATTTGCAAGTTCTTTGAAGGATCTCCTTTCAGGAATGCCAGACTTGCTCGGGTTTGTTGATTAGGAAACTCAGGATGGCTTTGTGAAGCTCTGGCCTTCTTATCTCTGAACCTTTGGAGTTTTGAGCATTTGTTGCCCCTCAGGAAACTCAGGAAATAGCTTTTTTTCTACCAAAGCCTTTTCCCTATCTGCCTATATCCTTCTACCTCCTCATTAGGGAGGCTGAGACTGGAGGATCATGGTTCGTGGCCAGCCTCAGCTACTCAGCGAGGCCCTTTGCAACTCAGTGAGACCCTGTTTCAAAAATAAAGAGAAGCTGGGCGTGGTAGTGCAGGCTTGTCATCCCCGAGCTTGGGAGGCGGAGACAGGAGGATCGCGCAGGTTCGAAGCCAGCCATGCGCTGGCTTAGGAGACCCTGTTTCCAAATAAAAATGTAAAAATAGGTCTGGGAGTGTAGCCGGAGGTAGAAGGGCTTCCAGGAACCCCAGTACCACCAAAAAATAAAAATAAAAATAAATAAATAAATAAATAAAGAGAAGCCGGGCTTGGGAGGCAGAGACAGGAGGAACACACAGGTTCGAGGCTGGCTTAAGAGACCCTGTTTCCAAATAAAATATAAAATTGTTCTGGGAGTGTAGCCCAGAGGTAGAAGGGTTCCATCCCCGGTACCACCTGATAATAATAATAATAACAATAATGATAATCATAAAAAATAAAAAGACTAAAAAAATAGATCTGGGGTGTAGCTCAGAGGTCCATTGCCCCTGGTTTCCATCCCCATTGCCACAAAATTAATTAATATAAAAAATAAAAAGCGTGGGGGTGTAACTCAGAGGTAGACTCCCTCTCCCCCACCCTGCCATTCGATCCCCAGTACATACTTATACATATGTTTTTCCACCAATATTTTCAGACTGTTAGTGAGCAGAACATGTGTTAAGCTCGCACAAGCCCCACAGGTGCTTTGGGGGCTCAAAATATGAGGATGCGGGCTGCCTTTCTCAGGGTTCACCATCTGCAAGAGGAGGAAAACTCTTGTTTTGTTTTGTTTGTTTTTTTGCAGGTTTGGAGATGGAACCCAGGGGCATTCGACCTCCAAGCTACAGTCCCTGTCCTATTTTCTATTCTTTATTTTGAGACAGGGTCTCACTAAGTTGCGGAGAGCCTCACTAAGTAGCTGAGGCTGGCCATGAACCTGCGATCCTCCTGTCTCAGCCTCCCGAGTACTGGGGTTACAGGTGTGCGCCACCGCGCCCGGCTTGATGATGCTGGAGATTGGATTGGGAACATTTTACCTCTTAGCTATACTCTAGCCTATTTGCTTGTTTGTTTGCTTGTTTGTTTGTGGTACTGGGTAAACCCAGGGGCATTCTACCTCTGAGCTACACCCCCAGTTCTATTTTATTTTTATTTTGAATCAGGGCCTCACTAGGTTGCTAAGAGTCTCACTACTCGCTGAAGCTGGCCTCCAGCCTGTGATCCTGTCTGGGATTACAAGCCTGCGCCACCACAGCCAGCTTGTTTGTTTATTTATGGTGCTAGAAGAATTGAACTCAGGGGCGTTCTACCTCTGAGCTACACCCCTAGCCCTTTTATTTCATTCATTCATTCATTCATTCATTCATTCATTCATTCATGGTGCTGAAGATTGGACCCAGGAGTTCTCTACCTCAGTGCTGCCCCTCCAGCCCTATTTTATTTGTGATTTAGAAATAGGGCCTCACAGAGTTGCGGAGGCTGGTCTTCAGCCTGTGGTCCTCCTGGTCTCAGCCTCCCTAGTACCAGGATTGCAAGCGTGCGCCACCACGCCCGGCCCTTTAGGTCTCCTTACAGATACCAAGGCATTCTTGCTCAACTCGCTTGGTCCTCAGCAGGCCAGCGGACTCAGGTGTGACCCCCTGGAGGACCCTTGGGGCTCAAGGTCAAAATGTCCTTCTGATCCACCCCTCTGTGCCTTCCTGTCCCCAGTGGGGTGCCCACTACCTCTCTTCTCCTGCTCACTCACCCCACTTTTGCTCAGTTTCCACCTTTCCTCCTCTTCTAGCAAGTTGAGAAGATTTGGGGGGCTCCAAGGCAGGCACTCTTGCAGCTCAACCGCCTCGCTGCGGAAGCAGAAAGCCTGGGCTTGAGCCAGGCGAGGTGGTGCACAAATCCCAGCACTTGGGAAGCTCAGGCAGGATTACAAGTTGGGAGGCTGAGACAGGAGGACTGCAAGCTTGAGGACAGCCTCAGCTACTTAGTGAAGCCTTCTGCAACTTAGGGAGACCCTGTTTCAAAGTGAAGAATAAAAAATCAGGCTGGGAGTGTAGCTCGGAGGTAGAATGCCCCTGGGTTCGATCCCTAGTACTGCAAAACAGAAAAATAAAAAAAGGAGGGGGTTGCTGGGAAAGTGGCTCAGAGGTAAAATGCCCCTTGGCGCACACACACAAAAAGAACAGGCGTATGGAGGTAACACCCCAGCCTCCACTGCCTGGATGGATGCACAGTTTGAGTTTCCTTCCTCTTGGTGGGTCGGAGCCCAGTTTGCCTTACCCAGGCTGAAGGCAGAGACACGGAAGCCCTTTCCCTTCTCTTCCCGGCTCATCGACCCCGTTTCTGCTTTGCAGGGTCTGGTTGAGAACTTGACCCTCGGCTTCAGGATCCTCACAAACTGGACCATCTTCCCGCTCAACACAGAGGATGCGGTGCGCAGGCACCTGGGGTGCCGGGGTGGCTGTCACAACAACCTCCATGATGAAGACGAGGTTTACGACTCGATCAACTACACGCCTCCGGCCTTCTATGTGGGCAGCTTCTCCATCCCTGAGGGGATCCCAGACTTGCCGCAGGATACCTTCATCAACTTCCCCGGGTGGACCAAGGTGCGCATGTTCACGGAGACAGCTTGGGTTCAGGCCCGACATCTGGTTTTCAGCAGCTAAGAAAGAACCAAAAGGGGCCCTGAATGAGATATTGCATCATTTGGGGGATGCAGTTTTCTGGGTTCATTTCCTCCCCTCAGGAGTGGATTACAGTGGATCTTCAGGGGTTCAGTGGCCAGCTGAGAGGTGCCCCCGCCTTGCTCCATTAATTCTCTAAGAAGCCACGCATGGTGGCACACACTTTTAATCCCAGCATTTGGGAGGCTGAGACAGGAGGATCGCAGTTCACGGGCAGCCTCAGCTACTTACTGAGGCCCTTTGCAACTCAGTGAGACCCTGTTTCAAAATAAATAAGAAAAAATAGGACTGGGGATGTAGCTCAGAGGTAGAATGCCCCTGGGTTCCATCCCCTGTACCACAAAATAATAATAATAATAATAATAATAATAATAATAATAAATTATCTAAGAAAATGGTGCTTAGCCAGGCATAGTGATGCATACCCATAATCTCAGTACTTGGGAGGCCGAGAAAGGAGGATCTCAGGTTTGACTTGAGCCTCAGCAACTTAGTGAGACCCCGTTTCACACTAAGCCTCAGCAACTTAGCGAGACCCTATTTCAAAATAAAAAGGCCTAGGAACCAGGCATGGCGTTGCACACTTGTAATCCCAGCATTTGGGAGGTTCAGATCGGAGGATCAAGGTTCGCAGACAGCCTCAGCTACTTAGTGAGGCCCTTTGCAATTCAGTGACACCCTGTTTCAAAATAAAGAATAAAAATAGGGCAGGGGGTGTAGCTGGGAGGTCGAATGCCCCTGGCTTCTATCCCCAGTACCAAAAAAATAAAAATAAAAATAAAAGGCAGACCAGAGTGGGGCGGGCCTCACCCGCCACCGTAACATTGTGTTTCTATGACAAGAGCTTTGAGGTTGGTGAGTCACCTGGTCCACTGGAGGCGACAGGCCCCTCTGGCCACGCATGCAGAGTGGGCTGGCGATGGACTTGCGGATACAGGGAAACTCTTTAGGAGTCTGGACCATAGTTTCTCCAGGAGACCGGATGGTGGCGGCTAAGATGGATCCGACATCAGCTGTCTGAGAGATGTTTGAAATGAGATAACTAAGAGGTGTTGATGGACCGGATATAAGGATTTGGCACGAGGGATAGATATCAGGACTGTTAAAGCCAGGCACGGTGATGCACGCCTGTGATCCCAGCACTTGGGAAGCCTGAGACAGGAGGATTACAGGTTTGCAGCCAACTTCAGCATCTTACTGAGGTCCTCAGCAACTCGGTGAGACCCTGTTTCAAAATAAAAAATAAAATATGGCTAGGGCGTAGCTCAGAGGTAGAATGCCCCTGAGTTCAATCCTCAGTACCACAATAAATAAATAAATAAATAAATAAATAAATAAATAAATAAATAGCTGGTGGATGTAGCTCAGAGGTAGAGCTCCCCTCCCCTGGGTTTTATCCTCAGTACCACAAAAATAATAATTAAAAAAAAAAAACTTTAGTTAAATCTGGCTTGGTGACACAACCCTGTAGTCCCAGTACTTGAGAAGTTAAGATAGGAGTATCACGCGTTTGAGACCAAACCCCCTCAGTAACTTTGCAAGACCCTGTTTCAAAATAAAAAATACGGCTGGGCACGGGGGCTCACACTTGTGATCCCAGTACTTGGGAAGCTGAGACAGGAGGATTGCAGATTAGAGGACAGCCTCAGCAAGCAGTGAATCTGTCATTGACCTAGTGAGGCTCTGTTTCAAGATAAAACTAAAATCAGGTCGGGGGTATAGTTCAGAGGTAGAATGTCCCTGGGCTCCATCTCCAGTATCACACACACGCACACAGATGAATATATAAATAAAAATATAATAGGGCTGGGGATGCATCTCAGTTATAAAACACCCCTGAGTTCGATCCCTAGTGCAGGAAGGAAGGAAGGAAGGAAGGGAGAAAGAAAAAGAAAGTAAGAAAGAAGGAAAGAACAGGCTAGATGTAGTGTATGAAGTCACTGATAAGGGTGATCCACGAGATAAAAAATCACTTCTGATTGCCGGCGGCACCTTGGTGGCTGTGACTTTCTGCCCAGGGCCGAGTGCACTGGGCTGCACTGGGCGGGAAGGGCCAGGCCTGCGTTGCTCTGTCTCCAAGCCCAGGCCAGCTTCGCCTGCACACGGTCTCTCTGACTGGGGGCTCCTGTAGTTAGGAAGCAAACCCAGCAACTCAGCACTCCTCGCCCTGTGTGTCCGTGCTCTCAGAGTCTCCCTAGCCCCTGCAGAAGACAGACCTGTCCTGGGGCTAAATCTCTGTTCTGGGAAGTATTTACCGTTAGGAATTCCACTTTCCACAGATGTGGAGGAGCTGGCCAAGTGGGGGCCAGGGGGGCAGCGCTCCATTCCTCTCCTGCAGAAGCTCAAGGGGGACCTGAGCCGGGCATGGTGGTGCACGCCTGTAATCCTAGTACTTGGGAGGCTGAGACAGGAGGTTGCAGGTTCGAGACCAGCTTCAGCAATTTAGTGAGGCCCTTGGCAACCTAGTGAGACTCTGTTTCAAAATAGAAAATAATCCTGGTACTTGGGAGGTTGAGACAGGAGGATCACAGGTTCAAGGACAGCCTCAGCAAGTAGTGAGACTCTTATCAACCTAGTGAGACCCTGTTTCCAAATAAGAAATAAAATCGGGCTGGGGGTATAGCTCGAAGGTAGAATGCCTCTGGGTTCAATCCCTAGTACGACAAAAAGAAAAACTGAAAATTAAATTGAGCTGGGGGTATAGCTCAGAGGTAGAATGACCCCTGGGTTCAATCCTCAGTACCACCACCAACGAAAAAAGAAGGGGGATCTAAAAGGCAAATCCGGGCATGGGATTTGGGGAAATAGAAAGGCCTTTGGGGACGGTTGGCTCTGATGATTGGTCCTCAGGGCCAGCGTGGAGGAGAAACAGGGGCAGCTGTCCCGGTCGCCGCTGTACCTGACCTGGGCAGACTACCACGGTGATGCCATGGCTCCCGCTGCCTTCCCGGTCTCAGCCCGCTCACCCACCCCTAACCCAGAGACCCCGAGGAGGGGACTCCGGGGAAATGTTTCCAACTCAATCAACCTCAAGAGACATCAGGAACATTCTTTTATGTACCTATGAAAAGAAACTTAGGTGTGAGACAGGAAAGACCCAAGCTCGAGTTTTATTCTGTTTGTTTGTTTGTTACTGGGGATTGAACCCAGGGCATCCTACATTGGAGCTATACCCCAGCCCCCCCTTTTTTTTCAGTACTGGGGATGGAACCCAGGGGCATCTACCTCCAAGCTACACCCCCAGCCTGATTTTTTATTCTTTATTTTGAAACAGGATCTCACTGAGTTGTAAAGGGCCTCACTAAGTAGCTGAGGCTGTCCTCGAACCATGAACCTCCTGTCTCAGCCTCCCGAATGCTGGGACTGTACGTGTGTGCCACCAAACCCAGCCACCCCAGCCTTTTTTATTTTTTATTTTGAAGCAGAGTCTCGCTAAATTGCTGAGGCTGGTCACAAACCTGTGATCCTCCTATCTCAGTGTCCCAAGTACTAGGATTATAAATGTGCACCACCACACCCAACTGATTTTTAATTTTAATACTTATTTGTTTGTTTGTTTTGTGGGTCGGGGGATAGAACCCAGGGGCATTCTACCTCTAAGCTACACCCCTCCCCTATTTTTTAATTCTACCTCCGAGCTACACCCCCACCTCTATTTTTTATTCTTTGTGTGTGTGTGTGTGTGTGGTACTGGGGTTCCTGGAAACCCTTCTACCTCCGGGCTACACTCCCAGACCTATTTTTATATTTTTATTTGGAAACAGGGTCTCTTAAGCCAGCGTGGCTGGCTTCGAACCTGAGCGATCCTTCTGTCTCCACCTCCCAAGCGCGGGGATTACAAGTGTGCGCCACCACGCCCGACTTTTGTTTTTCTGAGACATAGTCTTGCTAAGTTGCCCAGGCTGTCCTTAGACCTACAAACCTCCTTCCTCAGCTTCTGGAGCAGCTGGGATTGTGGGCATGGCCGCCTTCCCTCCCGGTGTGGCTTGGCCTGTGGACGCAGCACGTAGCCTGTGCAGCACCCGTGATCCTCCTGCTTCTCACACAGCGCTCTCATCCGCCACGAAGCCATCTTCTCCCTTGACCGCAAAAACATCAAGTGTCTCTGTTCTCTAATGCTGTGAAAATAAGGGCCGGGCAGATTTTAAGATGATAAAAACCTGGTATGGTTGCCATGGTATATACCTTTTAGGATGGATGGGAGTATCATACCTCGCAGTAAAAACAAGAGTAGAATCGTTCTGAGAACTGAGAAAGTCTCGTTCTTTTTCTAAATGACTTAATCCAGCAGACAGGTGTGGGGAGGGGTTGTTTGGTTTGGTTTGGTACTGGAGGATTGAACCCAGAGGTGTTCTACCCCCAAGCTACACCACAAGCCCCATTTTATTTTTTATGTTGAAACAGGGTCTTAGTAAGTTGTGGAGGGCCTAGCTGAGTTACTGAGGCCGTTTTTGAACCTGCGATCCTCCTGTCTCAGCCTCCCAAGTACTTGGACTATAAGGGTGCTCCACCATACCTGGTAGACAGGTAGAATTTTTTTGTTGTTGTTTTGGTTTGGTTTTGTATGGTACTGGGGATGGAACCCAGGGGCATTCTAACTCTGAGCTGCATCCCCATCCCTATTTTTAAATTTTGTTTTATTTTATTTTATTTTATTTTATTTTATTTTATTTTTTGGGGGACAGGTCTAGGGATGGAACCCAGGGGCATTCAACCTCCGAGCTACAGCCTCTGCCCTATTTTTATTCTTTATTTTTTGAAACAGGGTCTCACTAAGTTACAGAGGGCCTCACTAAATAGCTGAGGCTGTCTGCAAACCATGATCCTCCAGTCTGAGCCTCCAAAATGCTGGAATTACAAGTGTGTGCCACCGCACCAGGCTCTCAGTCCTTTTTTTATATTTTATGTTGAAACAAGGTCTCACTAAATTACAAAGGGCCTCACTAAGTTTCAGAGGCTGGCCTTGAACCTGCAGTCCTCCTGTCTTAGCCTCCTATGGTGGTCCCATGTACCACCATGCCCCACAGACAGCAGTTTTTTTGTTTTTTGGGTTTTTTTTTTTTTTTTTTTTTTTTGGTTTTTGGTAGTACTGGGGGTGGAACTCAGGGGCTTTTCTACCTCTGGGCTATACTCACAGACCTGTGTTATACTTTATTTGGAAACGGTCTCACTAAGTTGCCGAGAGCCTCACTAAGTAGCTGAGGCTGGCTTTGAATTTGTGCAATCCTCCTGTCTCAGCCTCCCAAGTGCTGGGATTACAGGTGTGCGCCATCACACCCGGCAGACAGGCAGTTTTATTTTATTTTACTTTTATTTTTTTGGTGGTACTGGGGGTGGAACCCAGAGGCTTTCTACCTCCGGGCTACACTCCCAAGACCTTTTATATATTTTATTTGGAAACAGGGTCTCACTAAACTAAGTTGCTGAGAGCCTCACTAAGTAGCTGAGGCTGGCTTCGAACCCGTGCAATCCTCCTGTCTCAGCCTCCCAAGTGCGGGGATTACAAGCGTGCACCACCACGCCCGGCAGACAGGCAGAAACTGGTCTCCCGTGTGTGGAGAGCCCCAAGAGCTTGGTGACAGGAGGTAGCTGTACGTAGGGAGCATGCCCCCCGCCTGGGCACCGTGTTGACCACTGGACACGGACACTTTCCTCTGTCATTGCTCTCCCATTACTGGCATGAAAAATTGAGTCAACTCAGGCATGATGGCGTGCACATGGAATCCCAAATACTTGGGAGGTGAAGCCTGGAGGATTGCAGGTTTGAGGCCAGCCTCAGCAAGTAGTGAGACTCTCATCAACCTAGCGAGACCCTCTTTCCAAATAAGAAAAATAGAGCTGGGAGTATAGCTCAGAGGTAGAATGCCCCTGGGTTCCATCCCTCATACCATAAAAAAAAAAAAAAAATTGAAGCCAGGCGTGGTGGCGCACGCTTGGAATCCCAGCATATGGGAGGCTGAGACAGGAGGATTGCACAGGCTCGAAGCCAGCCTCAACTACTTAGGCGCTCAGCAACTTAGTGAGACCCCCTTTCCAAATAAAGTATAAAATAGGTCTAGGAGTGTAGCCCAGAGGTAGAAAAGCCCCTGGGTTCCACCCTCAGTACCACACACACACACACACACACACACAGAAAAAACAAAATCAAGAATAAAAAATAGGGATGGGGGTATAACTTGAAGGTAGACTGCCCCTGGGTTCAATCCCCAGTACTGCAAAAAATAAACCCTGTTTCAAAATAAAGAATGAAAAAATAGGGCTAGAGGTGTAGCTTGGAGGTAGAATGCCCCTGGGTTCCATTCCTAGTACCAAAAAAAATTGAGTCAAGACCTGTTCCATGCCAGACAGCTAACCCATGGCAGAACCGAGCTATGCACCAAGGTCAGATGTGGGGGAGGAGCTAGATTAACGGGGACACTTGAAGGCTGAGAAGAGCCCAGGGTAAGAGGCTCTGGGGGGCCGCCCCGTGCCTTGGGGCGTAGTGTGGCCCACTGTTATTTGGACCACAATATAACACGGTATAATTGCGGGTAAGGACTTCTCCCCTCCTCCCTCCCGCTCTGCGCCCATCCTCTCCCTTCTTACTTCCGCCCCCACCCAGGTTTTCTCTTCCTCTCTGGCAGGTGTGTTTCCTTGTAATCGAATTCTCCATCTGCATTCAGCCATCTCTTAGGAGCAGACCCCAGCACAATCCCCACCCAGTCATTCTGCGTCTATGTGTGTGTGTGTGGGGGGGGTTGTGGTTCTAGGTCCTTTTTTTTTTTTTTTTTTTTGGTACTGGGGATTGAACCCAGGGGCATTCTACCCAGCCCTTTTTTATTTATTTATTTATTTTTATTTTATTTTTTTAGTGATACTGGGAATGGAACCCAGGGGCCTTCTACCTCTGGGCTACACTCCCAGACGTGTGTGTGTGTGTGTGTGTGTGTGTGTGTGTGTGTTTTGGAAACAGGGTCTCTTAAGCCAGCAAGGCTGGCTTCGAACCTGCGTGATCCTCCTGTCTCAACCTCCCAAGCATGGAGATTACAAGCTTGTGCCACCCTCCCAGCTTTTATTTTTATTTTGATACCGGCTCTCTTTAGGTTGATGAGAGTCTCTACTTGCTGAGGCAGCCCTTAAACTTGCGGTCCTCTTGACTCAGCCTCCCAAATACTGGGATTATAAGCATGCATCACCATGCCCGGCTCCTCTATTTTTTGTGTGTTGTGTTGTGTGTGTGTGTTTTGTTTTGGAAACAGGGTCTCAATAGGTTACTGAGAGGCTCACTAAATTGCTGAGGCTGGTCTTGAACCTGTGATCCTCCTGTCTCAGCCCCCCAAGTACTGGGATGACAGGCATGGACCACCATGGCCCAGCTCATGGGGACATTTCTTGCCTCTGATGGCACCAGGCTCCTACGCTCTACGGTCCTGCGGTTCTTCTGGTTGACGGCTTTTGTGTCTCTCCCCAGGGCCAGGTGTGGATTAACGGCTTCAACCTCGGCCGCTACTGGCCGGCACAGGGCCCTCAGGTGACTCTGTTTGTGCCCAAGCACATCCTGACAACCTCAGCGCCCAACAACATCACGGTGCTGGAGCTGGAGCGCGCGCCCTGCCACGACCCCTTGCTGGACACGTGTGTCGTGGAGCTGGTGGACAAGCCGGTCATCGGGGAGGCGGTGGCCACCAGCGGCTATCCTTCCCCAGACCTGCCCAGGCTGAACCCATGGGGGCACGTCCTGTGATCACCGCCGCCCCGCGCACACCCGCGGGTCTCCTCGGCGCGCCCACATGCTCAGGAGAATTACATTGGGATCTTAGCTCCGGGCGCGCGTCTTACACCTGAGGTTTCCTTGCGGTCGCTGAGATGTCCGCCCTGGGCCCTCGGGGACCATCCTGGATGTCCACGGGAGCCGACTGCACTGAGGCGTCGAGGAGTCTGTGGGGCTGGAGGGGGAGCTGTGAGCTGGTCCTGATGTCCATCTTGATGTTGGAACGATCATCTTGTCCTTTTGCTAAATAAAATTTGTACTCAAATGATGACGCTCCTGCTTTTATTTTATTTTGATTCTATGTGTAGTGCTGGGGATGGAATCCAGGGGCATTCCACCTCTGAGCTACACCTTCAGCCCTATTTTTTTGTGTGTGGGTCTGTGAATGGAACCCAGGGACATTTGACCTCCGAGCTACACCCCCTGCCCTATTTTGTATTCTTTATTTTGAAACAGGGTCTTACTAAGTAGCTGAGGCTGTCCTCGAACTGTGGTCCTCCAGTCTCAGCCTCCTGGATGCTGGGATTACAAGCATGCGCCACCACTCCCAGCTGCTATTATTATTATTATTATTATTATTATTATTATTATTATTTTTGGTGGTACTGGGGGTGGAACCCAGGGGCTTTCTACTTCCGGGCTATACTCCCAGACCCATTTTATATTTTATTTGGAAACAGGGTCTCACTAAGTTGCTGAGAGCCTCACTAAGTAGCTGAGGCTGGCTTCAAACCTGCGCGATCCTCCTATCTCAGCCTCCCAAGCGCAGGGATCACAAGGGTGAGCCACCACGTTGGCTTTTTTTAAATTTTGAAATGGGGCTCACTAGGTTGATGGGAGTCTCACTCCTTGCTGAGGGCATCCTCGAACCTGTGATCCTCCTGTCTCAGGCTCCCCAGTACCGGGATTACAAGCATGCGCCACCACGCCCAGCTGAGGTGCCTGTTTTTAATGCTGAGAAGCCATCAAAGTAGGTCTGACTTAAGTCGGAACTAGACTGGAGTGGGCTGAAAAGCCGCTCACCAGCCTGAGGTCCAGAAAGAGAGAAAATAGTTTGGGTTTGATCTCATGGTCTTATTTGACTGCTTTTGATTTCTGTGATATCTGCTAGGTCACCCATAAATACAGCTCCAGTGAAACAAACGACCTGAATGAGCGCCTGTCACCCATGCTCAGTGTGACTCACCTCTCCAGGAGGATAGTATTTAGCCATTAAAATGGTGGTGCAGCTGGAGGTAGTGGTGCGTGCCTGCAATCCCAGGCTCTGGGAGACTGAGACAGGAGGATCACAGGTTGAAGCCCAGCCTCAGCAATTTAGCAAGACTCAGCAAGCCGGCGCGGTGGGCACGCTTGTCATCCCCGCGCTTGGGAGGCGGAGACGGGAGGATCGCGCTGGTTTGAAGCCAGCTGCGCGTGCTGGCCTAAGAGACCCTGTTTCCAAATAAGAAAATATAAAAAATAGGTCTGGGAGTGTAGCCCGGAGGTAGAAGGGCTTCCAGGAACCCCAGTACCACACACACACAAAGACTCTCAGCAACTGAGCTAGACCATGTTTCAAAATTAAAAAAAAATAAGCCGGGCGTGGTGGGCACGCTTGTCATCCCAGCATTTGGGAGGCGGAGACTAGAGGATCGCGGTTCGTGGACAGCCTCAGCTACTTAGTGAGGTCCTCTGCAACTCAGTGAGACCCTGTTTCAAAATAAAGAATAAAAAATAGGGCTGGGGGTATAACTTGGAGGTTGAATGCCCCTGGGTTCCATCCCCAGAGCCGCAAAAATAAATAAATAAAAATAAAAAAGGGCTGGGGGCATAGCTTGAAGTATGCCCCTGGGTTTAATCCCCATACACACACACACACACACACACACACACACATTTATGTGAAACACTTTCATGGAATAGTATGTGATCCTGTTTTTTTTTCCCGCGCGCGCGTGTGTGTGTGTGTGTGTGTGTGTGTGTGCAGTACTGGGGATGCATTCTGCATGTGTTGAATGATAATCGGTGCTTCTGTTGCACAGGAAATCTTTGGGATAACACGGGAAAATATGTTAATGATTGATACCTGGGCAGCAAGTATTTGAGCAATGCTTCACTATTTTTAATCTTTTCTCTCTGTATTATTGTGTGTGTGGTATCGGGAATTGGTCTCAGGGGCCTTCTACCACTGAGCTATATATACCCTCAACCCCTTTTTTATTTTTTCTTTCTTTCATGCAATTATTTATTTATTTATTTATTTATTTAGTGTGTTGTACTGGGAATGAAACCCAGGGGCATTCGACCTCCGAGCTACACCCCCAGCTCTATTTTTTATTCTTTATTTTGAAACAGGGTCTCACTGAGTCTCAGAGGGCCTCACTAAGTAGCTGAGGCTGGCCGCGAACCAGGATCCTCCCGTCTCGGCCTCCCGAGTGCTGGGATGACGAGCGCACTCCCCACGCTGGCTCTTTCATTCTTCGGAGGCACATTATGGCCTTGTCCTCTAACCCTGGGTTTATAGGTGACGCGGGTGTATGTGACCTGCAGAACAACTTGTCTTAAACAGTTTTACGGAGATGTGGCGTGCGGATCATAAAATTCCCCCAAATTAAGATGCGCGTCCTTCTGCACCTGTGTTCACTGATGCGCAGTCCACTTAGAACACTTCCTTTACTTGGTGATAGCACCTCAGGCATCTTTCCAAAGGGACTGAAGCCAGAAAACCATAGTGACGTCTGCGCATCCATGTTCATAGCAGCACAATGCACGATAGCCAAGTTACGGACGCAATCTAGGTGTCCATCAGCAGGTGAATGGATTACAAAATTATGGGATAGACATACAGTGGAATTCTACTCAGCAATTAAGAAGAACAAAGCAAGCCGGGCATGGTGGCACACACTTGTAATCCCAGCATTCGGGAGGCTGAGACCGAAGGATCACGGTTTGCAGACAGTCTCAGCTACTTAGTGAGGTCCTCTGTAACTCAATGAGACCCAGTTTCAAAATTAAGAATAAAAAATAGGGCAGGGGGTGTAGCTCAGAGGTCGAATGCCCCTGGGTTCTATCCCCAAACCTGCAAAAAATAACAACAAAGTAAGCCGGGCGTGGTGGCGCACTCTTGGAATCCCAGCATTCAGGAGGCTGAGACCAGAGGATCGCGGTTTGTGGCCAGCCTCAGCTACTTAGTGAGGCCTTCTGCAACTCAGTGAGACCCTGTTTCAAAATAAAGAATAAAAAATAGGGCTGGGGTGCAGCTGGGAGGTAGAATGAATGCCCATTGGTTCCATCCCCAGTACCGCAAAAATAAATAAAAATAAAGAATAAAAAATAGGGCTGGGAGTATTGCTCAGAGATAGAAAGCCCCTGGGTTCCTCCAGTGCCTCAAAAAAAGAGGAGGAGGAGGAGAAGGAGGAGAAGTAGGAGGAGGAGGAGGAGGAGGAGGAGGAGGAGGAGGAGGAGGAGCTGAAGCCATTTGCAGGACAGTGGTTGAATCTGGAGAACATTATGATAACTAAGATTAACCAGTCACAGAAAGAGTCAGATGTTTTCTCTCATATGCAGAAGCTAGGGGGTCATCAGGAAACCAGAGGGACTTCAGATAATGGAGGAGAAACTGCAGTGGAGCCAGGGAGGTGGTCTAGGGGAAGGGGAGGGAGAGGGAGAATGGATGAAGAAAACACTTCCATGGACATGGTATACATATGTGAGAATACCTATGTCGATCTCAATACCCTCTATGGGGAAAGGGAAGTGGGGACGGAGCCCCCAAGTGCTGTGTGCAAGGATGTCACTGTCACTCAGAACTACATTTTGGCATGGGACTATAGTGCACCAATAAAAGTATAAAAAAAAAAATAAAGAAGACCTGACACAAGCCTTAAAAAAAAAAAACAACACTTCCTTTCTTCAATTACCCAGAAAGTTTTCTCCTGCTCATTTGCAATCTCCCCTTCCACTACATGTAGTCTGTTTTCTGTCTATAGGTATGCCATTATTAGACATTTTAAAGCTGGGCGTGATGGCACACACTTGTAATCCCAGCATTTGGAAGGCTGGGACAGAAGGATCTGGGTTCGTGGCTAGCCTCAGCTACTTAGGGAGGCCCTCTGCAATGTAATGAGACTGTTTCAAAAGAATAAAAAGTAGGGCTGGGCATGTAGCTCAGAGGTTGAATGCTCCTGGTTTCCATCTCCAGTACTGCAAAAAAAAAAAAAAAAAAAATCATATGCCTGGGTACCATACACCATCTTGTACTTCTGGTCTCTTACACTTAGCATAATGTGTTTGAGGCTCGCCCATGTTTTAGCACAGTCAGGAACTGGTTACTCTTACTTCTGTGTAGTATTCCAGTACGATAATGGACCAGGTCTTGTTTGCCTATTGGCCAACAGACAAGTATTTGAATTGTTTCCAGGTTTTGACAATTACAAATAGTGCTGATGTAGACTTTCCTGGTCAATTCTTTGTGTGGTCGTATGTTTAACTTTAAAACTGCCAAACGGTTGGGCATGGTAGCACGTGTCTGTGCTCCCAGTACGTGAGAGGCTGAAACAGGAGAATTTTAAGTTTGTAGTCAGCAACTCAGCATGATGGCACACACTTGTAATAGCAGCATTTGGGAGGCCGAGACAGGGATCGTGGTCCGTGGACAGCCTCAGATACTCAGGCCCTTTGCAACTCAGAGTCTGTTTCAAAGTAAAGAATTAAAAAAAAAATAGTGCTGGAGGTGTAGCTTGGAGGTAGAATGCCCCAGGGTTCCACTCCCAGTACTGCAAGCCAGGCATGGTGGCGCACACTTGTAATCCCAGTGCATGGGAGGCTGAGACAGAAGGATCGCACAGATTCAAAGCCAGCCTCAGCTACTTAGTGAGGCTCTCAGCAACTTAGACCCTGTTTCCAAATAAAGTATTAAAAAAAAATAGGTCTGGGAGTATAGCCCAGAGATAGAAAAGCCCCTAGGTCCCACCCACAGTAACACACACACACACACGCACGCACATGTGAGTGCACAAAAGGAAAAAAATAGGGCTGGAGATGTAGCTCAGAAGTAGAATGCCCCTGGGTTCAATCCCTAACACCACAAAAGAGAGAGAGAGAGAGAGAGAGAGAGAGAGAGAGAGAGAGAGAGAGGAGAAAAGAAGAAGAAGAAGAAGAAGAAGAAGAAGAAGAAGAAGAAGAAGAAGAAGAAGAAGAAAGAAAGAAAGAAAGAAAGAAAGAAAGAAAGAAAGAAAGAAAGAAAGTGCCAAGCAAGTTCAGAACATCTTTTTTGAAGCCAGGTTAGTAATAAAGAAGAGGTGCACTGACTTAAAATTTCTGGATTTTAGCCAGGTGTGGTGGCACACACTTGTAATCCCTGCGCTTGGGAGGCAGAGAAGGAGGATTGCACAGGTTTGAAGCCAGCCACGCTGGTTTAAGAGACCCTGTTTCCAAATTTAAAATGTATTTAAAAAAATAGGTCCGGGAGTGTAGCACAAAGGTAGAAGGGTTTCCAGGAACCCCAGCACCAAACAAAAAAAAAAAAAAAATTTCCTGGATTTCAGACAGGTATGGTGGCACACGCTTGTAATCCCAGGATTTGAGAGCCTAGGACAGGAGGATCACAGGTTCGCAGCCAGCCTCAGCAACTTGTGAGGCCCTCTGCAAGTTAGTGAGAACCCATTTCAAAATAAAGAATAAAATAAGGCTGGAGGTGTAGCTCAGAGGTAGAGTGCAACACACACACACACACACACACACACACACACACTATTAAATGTTCCTGGATTTCTCATTCCTTTCGTCTGTTCTCTTTCTCTGTACTTTGGTCTGTTTAGTGCCTTTCTCTGCCCATCCTTGTCAATCTCTCCATCTTTGCTTCTCGGTAAACCCAGCGCATTCAGAATGAAATTGTTTAGCTCTCGTCTGAGGCTGGGTTTTTTTCCACTGTTTCCCCAACAAGCCTTGTGCCTGTGTCAAATGACACAGATAGGAAGCAGTCCTGCGTGGTCTTTGTTTCTCCTCTTTATGAAAAACAAAGTCATTTTCTGAAGTCACTTTTTAGTCAAGGCAAAGGGTCCATCTGGCCTGTGGTCAGATATGTCACTGGTGTGGGCTGTGATGAGCAGCAGGCCAGCGCCCTCGTAGCGGGAGCGGGTGACCTGCCCCTGAGGCCTGAGCAGCAGTCTGCGCCCGCCCCTTGCCCTCCAGCCGCCCGAGCTGTGCTGGAGCTGGATGCTGGCGCTGGACAGCTCTCAGGCTGTGTATAAATACATGGGGCCGGGAGAATCCTGAGCGACAGCTGGTCGACCAGCGCCCCAGGGGCTTTCCCAGGGCTGAGAAGTCCTCCCACAACCAAAGCCCCCCAGACTTCTAAGCTCAGGATGGGCTTGGGGACAGGACCCCAGACCTTGGCTCTCACTTCATCCCTTGTGGTGGCATCGTGGAGGGAAAGCAATCCACGTCTGAGCTGCAGTTACCTCTTTTCTTAAGTCATTGAGGGCTGGGGTGCAGCCCGGGGACAGTACTTGCCTAGCGTGAGTGAGGCCGCAGGTTCCATCCCTAGCACCCCCCAATAGAGAGGCAGACAGAGCATCATAAATTCACTGCACAGCACTTGTCAGGTAGAAGGTACTTACTAAACACTAGTATGATTCTTTTTCTTTTTCTTGTGGTACATTTTTTTTCCAGTACTACTGGGGATTGAACCCAGGGGCATTCTACCTCCAAGCTACATCCCAGCTCTATTTGTTATTCTTTAAATTGCTGAGGGCCTCACTAGGTAGCTGAGGCTGGCTGTGAAACAGCAATCCCCGTCTCAGCCTCCCAAATACTGGGATTACAAGTGTGTGCCACCATGCCCGGCTCACTTTCCCACCCCACCCCCCACAGTACTGGGGATTAAACCCAGGGGCCTTCTACTTCTGAGCTACACCCAAAGCCCTATTTTATTTTATTTTATTTTAGGTACTGGAGATTGAACCTAGGGACAGTTTTTATTTTTTGAAACAGGGACTCTCTGCTGAAATTCTGGATAAATTGCTGAGGCTGTTCATGAACCTGCGATCCTCCTGTCTCAGCCTCCCAAGTGCTGGGATTACAAGCATGCGCCACTATGCCTGGCTCTGTTTTATTTTTATTTTGAAACAGGGTCTCAGTAGGTTGCTGAGAGCCTCATGAAGTTTTCGAGCTGGTTTTGAACTGGCAATCCTCCTGTCTCAGCCTCCCAAGTGCTGGGATTACAAGCATGTGCCACCATGTCCAGCTTTCTTTTTTTGTTTTATTGTATTTATTTATTTATTTAGGTGGTACTGGGGTTCCTGGAAGCCCTTCTGAGGAGATAGAAAGGAAATAGGCAGATAGGGAAAAGGCCTCGGTAGAAAAAAAGTTAATTTCTTGAGTTTCCTGAGGGACAACAAATACCTGAAACTCCAAAGGCTCAGAGATAAGAAGGCCAGAGCTTCACAAAGCCATCTGTTTACTAATCAACAAACCCAGGAGCCAGCACAGAGCAAGTCTGGACATGCCTACTGAATAAAAGAAGATCCTTCAAAGGACTTGCAAATACCCTATGCAAATTCTGAGATCTGCTTCCCAGAATTCCCAAAGTCACCCTAACCAAAAGAGGTCACAAACAATCAGGCCTTCGCCTTAGTCAAATGGCAAATTGGGATTTTCCCTCTCAGGACCCCCTCCCCTTTTCGGGAGCTATCCTCCCTCCCCCTCTCCTCCCCCCCATCTCTTTCTCTCTCTCTCGCAAGTCATGTTGGCCCTGAGAGAAGGCAGAGTGCATTTGAGGGCATGTGGCTCGGGCGACTCTCGAGTAGTGATCTGAAGGCCTCTGCTGGGCATCAAGGCTGACCAGGCCCCTAGGGGTGACCTGTACCTCTTTTCTGGCTGATCGCGTGGACTCTGAGAGAAAGTGGTTTGTAATTGACGGCACTTGGCTCGGGCGACACTCGGGTAGTGACCTGAAGACAACTACTGGACACCAGGAGACCCGACAGCCCCTTTAGGGTGTTCGGCCACTTTTCTCTATTCCCTTCTGGCAGATCGCGTGGACTCTGGAAGAAAGCAGCCTGCACCTGAAGGCAATTCAGCTTGGGCTACTCTCAAGTATTGTCCTGAAGGCAGCTGCTGGACCCAGAGTCCCAGCCCCTTTGGGGGTGTTCAGCCACCCTCGCCCCATTTCCTGCTGCTTCCAATCAACCTTCTACTCCCTTCCTGAGGTCTGCGGGTGTCATTCTTCGCTCACCCTAGACAAGAACCCGGTAAGGAAAGAAACCCGGCGTTTCACTTCTACCTCCGGGCTACACTCCCAGACATATTTTTATACTTTTTAATTTGGTAACAGGGTCTCCTAAGTCAGCACAGCTGGCCTTGAACCTGCGTGCAATCCTCCTGTCTCCACCTCCCAAGCCCGGGGAATTATAAGCGTGCGCCACCACGCCCGGCATTATTGCATTTTTTTAATTGGTACTAGGGATTAAACCAAGGGCCATTGAACCTCCAAGCTATACCCTCAGCCTATTTGTTTGTTTATGATACTAGGAACTGAAGCCAGGGGCATTCTACTTCTCAGCTACGTCTACAGTCCCAGCCCCATTTTATTTTTTTATTTTGAAGCAGAGTCTTGGCTTTTTTTAAATTTTTATATTTTGAGACAACTGGATTGCCGAGGGTCTCTCTAAATGGCTGAGGCTGGCCTTGAATCTGCGATCCTCCTGTCTCACCCTCTCAAGTATGGGATTCCAGGCATGCACCACCACACCCCGCTTTGCTTTAATTTTTACTAAGCCACGTGTTTTTTTTTTTTTTTGTTTTGTTTTTTGTTTTTGTTTTGTTTGGGTTTGGTTTTGGATTTGGTGGTATGGGGGATGGAACCCAGGGGCCTTCTACCTCCAGGCTACACTCCCAGACTAGTTTATATTTTATTTGGAAACAGGGTCTCACGAAGTTGCCGAGAGCCTCACTAAGTAGCTGAGGCTGGCTTTGAACCTGCGCGATCCTCCTGTCTCAGCCTCCCAAGTACTAGGATTACAAGCGTGCGCCCCCATGCCCTGCTAGCCATGTGCTCTTGTTCCCATGATGCTCTGGCCCTGTGGCTCACTCACTTATTGTCTTTTTCCTGGTCTCTAAAATCATGACGTGTCCAAGGATCACCAGCGAGGAATCCTGCGGGCTTAGGTCTCACTGCTCCTGAGTGGAGGTGTGCTCTCAGCTTTTATTTTATTATTTTATTTACTTATTTATTTTGCAGTACTGGGAATTGAACCCAGGAGCATTCGACCTCCGAGCTACACTCCCAAACGTCTTTTTTATTCTTTATTTTGAAACCGGGTCTCCCTGAGTTGCAAAGGGCCTTACTAAGTAGCTGAGGCTGGCCGTGAACCGCGATCCTCCTGTCTCAACCTCCTGAATGCTGGAATTTCAAGTGTGCGCGGCCACGCCCAGCTTTGCTGAGAGCAGTTGTTATCACTGCTGCTCCGTGGCCTCAGGAGATGCTCACGCAGCGCTTACCGGAGCTCGTGAGCAAGGCTGGGTTCTTGGCCCTCGGGGAGCAGCACCCAGGCGCATTAGTGGACAGGAGGGGACCGGTGCCCAGGGCCTGCTGGATTCCTCTCCCACTTAGGTGAAGGGGCCGGGCCAGGTACCATCCTGCAGCTGAGCAAGATGGAGAAGAGGAGGAGGAGAAAAGGTGCCGTAGGGGGGGCAAGAAGTGAAGCAGAGAGAGTGGAATGCCAGGCCCCGGGGTCTGGAGAGGACGGGCACTCTAGGAGAGGACCTCGGGCCGCTCACACTGGCCAGATACTGGGGTGAACAGAGGAGAGGCGGCCCCAGCTCCTTCCACCGGGTTATACAATCCTGAAGAATGGGTTCTTTTCACACCTAATGTGCCCTCTGAAGTTTCTTTTTCTTTGTGTGTGTGTGTGTGTGGTACTGGGGGTGGAACCCAGGGGCTTTTCTACCTCTGGGCTATACTCCCAGAACTTTTTTTTGTGTGTGTGCAGATCTGGGGATGGAACCCAGAAGCATTTGACCTCCGAGCTACACCCCCTGCCCTATTTTTTATTCTTTATTTTGAAAGCAGCTCTCACTAAGTTGCAAAGGGCCTCACTAAGTAGCTGAGTCTGTCTGCGAACTGCAATCCTTCGGTCTCAACCTCCCGAATGCTGGGGTTACAGGCGTGCGCCACCACGCCCGGCTCCACAGACCTATTTTATACTTCATGTGGAGACAGGGTCTCACTAAGTTGCTAGGAGCCTCACTAAGTAGCTGAGGATGGCTTTGAACCCGTGCGATCCTTCTGTCTTAGCATCCCAAGCGTGCACCACCACGCCCGGCTACCTTCTGAAGTTTTCTAGGTTCCTGTCTTAAACCTTGATGGTGCTTAGAAAACTTTGAGCCGGGCATGGTGGTGCACACCTGTAATCCCAGTACTTGGGAGGCTGAGACAGGAGGATCACTGGTTCGAGACAGGCCTTAGCTTACTTAGTAAGGCCCTCCGCAATTTAGTGAGACCCTGTTTCAAAATAACGAATAAAAAATAGGGGTGGGGTATAGCTCGGAGGTAGAATCCCCCTGGGTTCCGTCCCCAGTAAACAAACAAACAAATAAATAACAAATAGAGCTAGGGGTGTAGCTCAGAGGTAGAATGCCTCTGGGTTCAATCCCTAGTACCACCAGAAGAAAACAAAGAAAAAAAGAATATCCCAGTCAAGGCCCTCATAGCCGGGCAATCAGGCCCAATGGCCTGCATGTGAGGGAGCCCACGGGGTGCAGTTAGGAAGTGAGGTCCTGGTCCCAGGGGACAGCTGAGCATCCCTCCTGGACAAATCCCACGGTCCCAGAGCCCGGCCCCTCTCTGCTTTAACTTGCTCTTTGGCACTCAGTAAATTCCTCAGGAACTTGGCTGGTTTTAGAGCACCGTGAGCAGTGGGTTTCTCTGAAAGAGGTGGGCAGAGAGAAGTTACGTGGAATTGCAGAGGCTCAGTCAGACGGTAACTCTCGTCTCGCCGAGGTGAGGCCCAGGAGCCAGGAGAGTGGGCAGGCGCTCAGATCGGTATCAGCGGAGGCCCCAAGCAGAGGCGCCTCTCGCAGGCTACCGGGTTCCTGTCCACTGTCAGACACGGCCGCTTGCAGGAGTCGTAAGAACAAGTATGGAGCCGGGCGTGGTGTTGCACGCGTGTAATCCCGGCGCCGGGGAGGATGAGACAGGAGAATCTCAGGTTTGCAGTGATTCTCAGCTACTTAGTGAGGCTCTCAGCAACTCAGCGAGACCCTGTTTTGAAATAAAGAATAATAATTGGGTTGGGTGTGTAGCTCGGGGATAGAATGCCCCTGTATTCAACCCCCAAATTCCTAGTGAGACGGGGGTTTCTTGAGAGGAAACCCGGCGTTCCCTCGAGATGAAACGGAGTTCCCTAAGAAGGACTCGACGTTTCCTACTGGGTTTCCTACCGGGTTCTTGTCTACGTCTACGAATGACGTAGACAATGTCTTGTCTACGTCTAGGTCTAGAATGACACCCGCAGACCTCAGGAAGGGGAGTAAAAGGTTTATTGGAAGCAGCAGGGAATGGGGGGAGGGTGGCTGAACACCCCAAAGGGGCTGGAACTCTGGGTCCAGCAGCTGCCTTCAGGAAAATACTTGAGAGTAGCCCAAGCCAAATTGCCTTCAGGTGCAGGCTGCTTTCTTCCAGCCCAAAGGGGCTGTCCTGGGTCTCTGTTGTCCAGTATCTGTCTTCAGGTCATTACCTGAGTGTCAATTACAAACTACTTTCTCCCAGAGTCCACACAATCTGCCAGAAAAGAGGTACAGGTCACCCCTAGGGGCCCTGCTCAGCCTTGATGTCCAGCAGAGGCCTTCAGGTCACTACTCGAGAGTCGCCCGAGCCATGTGACCTCAGATGCACTCTGCCTTCTCTCAGGCCAACACGACCTGCGCGTGAGAGAACAGCGCCCCAAAAGGGGAGGGGGTCCTGAGAGGGAAAAGCCCCATTTTGCCATCTAAGGCGAAGGCCTGACCGCTTGCAAGTCCTCTTTTGATTAGCGTGACTTTGGGGAATTCTGGGAAGCAGCTGTCAGGATTTGCATAGGGAATTTGCAAGTCCTTGAAGAATCTCCTTTCAGCAGTGCCAGACTTGTTAGGTGGGTTTGTTGATTAGTAAACAGATGGCTTTGTGAAGCTCTGGCCTTCTTATCTCAGAGCCTTTGGAATTTCAGGTATTTGTCACTCCTCAGGAAACTCAGGAAATTAACTTTTTTCTACGGAGGCCTTTTTTCTATCTGCCTGTTTCCTTTCTATCTCCTCACTAGCACCACAATTTTTAAAAAGAAAAGAATAAAGAAAGAACAAGTATGCTAAAGGACTTAAGAAGCCACATCAAAGGGTTTATGTGCCTGGACCAGAGGCAGTTGAGAGGCTGCCAGGGCCTCCCAGAGACCTCTGTGGGTCTTCCTGTCTTTGTTCTCCAAAATTGTGATTCCCAGGAACTAAATGCCTAATATCTCCTGTGTGTGTGTGTGTGTGTGTGTGTGTGTGTGTGTGTGTGTTCCTGAGATTGAGCCCAGGGGCTTTCTACCTCTGAGCTACACTCCCAGCCCTATTTTATTTTTATTTATCTTGGATCTATCTGTCTATCTCTATCTATCATCTATCTATCTATTGGTACTGGGGGTTGAAACCAGAGGCATTCTACCTCCAAGCCACACCCCCAGCCTGATTTTTTTTTTCTTTCTTTCTTTCTTTCTTTCTTTCTTTCTTTCTTTCTTTCTTTCTTTCTTTTTTTTTTTTGTGGTCCTGGGGATGGAACCCAGAGGCATTCTACCTCTGGGCTACACCCCCAGCCCAAATTTTATAATTTATTTGGAAACAGGGTCTCGCTAAGTTGCTGAGAGCCTCACTAAGTAGCTGAGGCTGGCTTCGAACCTCTGTGCTCCTCCTGTCTCAGCTTCCCTAGTGCTAGGATTACAAGTGTGCACCACCACACTCGGCTCTGATTTTATTTCTTGCTTGCAAACATGGTCTCACTAAGTTGCTGAGAGCCACGCTAAGTTGCAGAAGCTGACTTTGAACCTGTGATCCTCCTGTCTCAGCCTCCCAGGTACTAGGATTACAAGCGTGCACCATCACAGCTGGCTAGACTTTATTTTTATTTTTTTATTTTTTGTGATACTAGAAATTAAACTCAGAGGCATTCTACCTCTAAGCCATACCCCTACCTATATTTTTAAATTTTTACTTTGAAACAGGGTCTTACTAGGTTCATGAAAGTCTCACTATTTGCTAAGACTAACCTCAAACCTACGATCCTCTTGTTTCAGTCTCCCGAGTATTGGGATTACAGGCATGGTCCACCATACCTGGCTGTTATTTTTATTTTGTGGTACTGAGGGTGGAACCCAGGGGCTTTTCTACCCCTGGGCTATACTCCAAGACCTATTTTATACTTTATTTGGAAACAGGGTCTCACTAGCTTCACTAAGTAACTGAGGCTGGCTTCGAACCTGTGCCATCCACCTGTCTCAGCCTCCCAAGTGCAGGATTACAAGTGTGCTCCACCGCGCGTGGCTTCTATTTATTTATTTATTGCAGTACTGGGGATGGAACCCAGGGGCATTCTACCTCCGAGCTACACTCCCAGCTCTATTTTTATTCTTTATTTTGAAACAGGGTCTCACTGAGTTGCAGAAGACCTCACTAAGTAGCTGAGGCTGTCCTTGAACTGCGATCCTCTGTCTCTGCCTCTCAAGAAATGGGATGACAGGTGTGCACAACCACGCCCAGTGGTGCCCTCCTATTTATTTATTTATTTATTTATTTATTTATTTATTTATTTATTGGTGGTACTGGTTATGGAACCCAGGGGCTTTTCTACCTCCGGGCTATACTCCCAGACGTATTTTATACTTTATTTGGGAACAGGGTGTCACTAAGTTGCTGAGAACCTCACTAAGTATACCTGCGCGATCCTCCTGTCTCAGCCTCCCAAGCACTGGGATTACAAGCGTGCGCCACCACACCCGGTTGCCCTCCTCTTTAAAAATCCAAGATTTGTTGGGCATGGTGGCGCATGCTTGTAATCCCTGCCATTGGGAGGCTGAGACAAGAGGACGCACGGGTTCAAAGCCAGCCTCAGCTACTTAGTGAGGCTCTCAGCAACTTAGTGAGAACCTGTTTCCAAATAAAAGATAAAATAGGTCTGGGAGTATAACCCAGAGGTAGAAAAGCCCCTGGGTTCCACCCCCAGTACCACCAAAATGAATAAATAAATGAATAAATGAATGAATGAATAAATAAATAAATCCAAGATTTGTCTGAGACCATTCTGGAGATTTCTGTGGGCGCTGGGGGACTTCCTTTCTTGTGGCTTCTTCTGGCTAGATCTTCTGCCTCTTCTTCTGGCAAACAAGTCTGGTTCATGATCTTACCATCCTACACGTTTCTCTGAAGTCTCTTGACTCACTAAGACGTGGAACAGAGGATCTGGAGTTTCACAAAACGTCACCCGCACGGGGCCTCTTTGAACCTGTAGGAGCCTCACCGAGCTTTGAGGCGGTGGAGGAGGAGGGGCGGTCCACACTGCAAGACTGCTCAGTGCTGCCGAACGCCGGAAACCTGAGACTTGGCTCGTGTTTTTAATCGATGCATTAGAATCGTACAAAACGGCAGGCTTTATTGTTATACATTTGTGCGTGCACATAGGATTATTTGGCCAGTGGTCAGTTTCATTTCCCAATTAGCTCCTCTTCCCCTCCTCCCACACTCTCCTTCGCTGGTTTCCCTTCAATTTTCATGAATTCCTCTGCTATCTTCTTTCTGTTTATGTTTTGTTTTGTTCTGTGGTACTGGGGGTGGAACCCAGAGGCTTTCTACCTCTGGGCTATACTCCCAGACCTATTTTATACTTTATTTGGAAACAGGGTCTCACTAAGTTGCTGAGAGCCTCACAAGTGTGCGCCACCACGCCCGGCTTGTTTTTTATTCTTTATTTTGAAACTGAAATGCCAGTTCGTTATCCGCCAATGACCACCAGGAGCCGAAGTTCCGACCGACGCAAAAAGCAGAAGGGCTGTTTATTCAAGCTCGAGCTTGGACTCTCCACGCGCACCAACGCAGTGGTCACGGAGGCAGCGCGCGCGTTCCCTGAGAACAGAGCCTTTATCCTTTAGAAAGGCCGCCCAACCCACCTTTGCGTCGATTGGTTATTTTAAAACAAAAGTCTCCGCCGGGCGTGGTGGCGCACGCTTGTAATCCCCGCGCTTGGGAGGCGGAGACAGGAGGATCGCGCAGGCTCGAAGCCAGCCGCGCTGGCTTAGGAGACCCTGTTTCCAAAAATAAAATAGGTCTGGGAGTGTAGCCCGGAGATAGACGGGCTTCCAGGAACCCCAGTACCACCAAAAAAAACAAAACAAAAAAAAACAAAAGTCTGCTTCCCACCCCCACCATTGGCTTAGCTTTCATGCCTTGGAAAGGGGTTGTCACCAAGGAAGTATTGGCCATTTTAGGTGGCCTTTAAGTTGATTGGTCTGGCCCTCACTTAGCGTATCTCAGGAATGTTCAGGATGGGTGGGGTCTTCTACTAGGACAGAGTGGGACAGAATGACCTTGCCTGGGATACCTGCAAATTCCAGACCTAGATATGCTTGACGTGGATTGGCAGTTGCTCAGGGAAGGTCAGATTAGCGCAGTGAGCAGCTCTTACAAGGGAACAGAAACTTAATTTTAGACAGAAACTTAGGCCTACTCTACTTAAAGCTTTAACTGAAGCCTGTCATGGCGGCACTTTGGTCCTTCAAAACAAGGTCTCACTAAGTTGTGGAGGGCCTCACTAAGTAGCTGAGACTGTCCAGGAACCTGCAGTTCTCCTGTCTCAGGCTCCCAAGTACTGGGATTACAAGCATGCACCACCACGGGCCTGGCTGGCTTCTGAATTTCTAATCATTTAAACACTGAACATGCCCCTTCTGTACTCCTGAAACGACACATGCTTGCTTTTGTCCTTCTAGGTCCAACTTTTTTTTTTTTTTTTTGTGGTACTGGGGATGGAACCCAGGGGCCTTCTACCTATGGGCTACACTCCCAGACCTTTTTATATTTTATTTGGAAACAGGGTCTCTTAAGCCAGCTGAGCCTGGCTTCGAACATGCATGATCCTCTCAGCCTCCCAAGCGCAGGAATTACAAGTGTGCGCCACCACGCCCGGCCAAGTCCAACTTCTTAAGAGGCAGGAGACTTGTGCGAGCGAGAGGGGAAGGAAGCAGGAGTCGGCAGCTAGAGGCACAGTCGGGAACAGTCCCGGGAGCGCTTCCGTACTTGGTGTAGGGAGAAAAATGCTAACTCTGCTGGGCTGGGGAGCTGAGCATGAGGGGAAGTGAGGTTCCCGAGTCCCCGTCATAGCGCAGAAGCGGGGTTGTCACTGCACGTGGACCAAGGCCGCCTTCCCAAGATCCTGAGCCGGACATGGAGACAGGACGCTGGCTTCCCACCACAGCTGGAAGAACAGGAAATAGAAAGGCCCTAAGTAACCCTACTCAGTCGTCCGAGGCCGCAGAGTGGAGCAGAATAAGCGCCACATGAGGGGCGCCTAAAGATCTGATTAAGAAGCGGGCTATTGCGCTTGGGAGGCTGAGACAGGAGGATCGCACGGGTTCGAAGCCAGCCTCAGCTACTTAGGCTCTCAGCAACTTAGTGAGACCCTGTTTCCAAATAAAATATAAAATAGGTCTGGGAGTGTAGCCCGGAGGTAGAAAGCCCCTGGGTTCCACCCCCAGTACCACACACAGTAAAAAAAAAAAAAAAAAAAAAAGAAGCAGGCTGCGAACTGGGCGTGGTGGGGCACGCTTGTAATCCCAGCATTCGGGAGGCTGAGACAGGAGGATCACAGTTCAAGGACAGCCTCAACTACTCAGTGAGGCCCTTTGCAACTCAGTGAGACCCTGTTTCAAAATAAAGAATAAAGGGCGGGCGTGGTGGCGCACGCTTGTAATCCCTGCGCGCTTGGGAGGCAGAGACGGGAGGATCACGGCCAGCCGCGCTGGCTTAAGAGACCCTGTTTCAAAAATACAGAAAATAGGTCTGGGAGTGTAGCCCAGAGGTAGAAGGGCTTCCAGGAACCCCAGTACCACCAAAAGAAAAAAAAAAAAAAAAGAATAAAAAATACAGCTGGGGGTGTCGCTCAGAGATAGAATGGCCCCGGATTCCATCCCTAATACTACCACACACACACACACAAAGCGAGCCGCAGGAGCCCTGTGCAGGGGAGGAGATGGACTTAGCGTGGACGTCATGCCTGAGGTCCACACAGGAGAGAGAAGCTGTCGGCTGGGAGTGACATCCAGAAACAACAAGGTCAGAGCCACTCTCAAAACCGCAGGCCAGATGTCACTCGGGAAAGGAGGAGCGGCTGGACTGCCGACTCACTGCCTCCTGGGGACAGGTCTCAGAGAAGCGCCAAGTTCAGCTCTCGACGGAAGTTTAGCGTTGACACCGTGTGCATCTCCTCACACCTCGAGGGAGGATGGCCGGTGTTTATAGTCTGTTGTTCTCTCTTAGTGGGTGCTATTTTTCTCAAGGTAGACCCACATATGTATTTAACAGCATTTCCACACTGTTTTATTATATTAACTTTTATCTCGTTGAAGCTCTTGTTTTATCTTGTTTACTCTTTTGGGGTTGTTTTTCTTCCTTGGGCCATGGAATTTGGGTTTATACACTCATTTTTCATGAAAGAGTTTCTGTTCATTTGTTTGTTTATTTATTATTTATTGTAGTACTGGGGATGGAACCCAGGGGCATTCTACCTCCAAGCTATACCCCCAGCCCTATTTTTTATTCTTTATTTTGAAACCGAGTCTCACTGAGTTGCAGAGGGCCTCACTAAGTAGCTGAGGCTGTCCAAGAACTGCGATCCTCCAGTCTCAGCCTCCTGAATGCTGGGTTTCCAAGCATGCGCCACAATCCCGGTTTTATTCTTTATTTTGAAACGAGGTCTTACAAAGTTGCTGAGGTCCTTACTAAGTAGCTGAAGCTGGCCATTGACCAGGTCATCCTCCGGTTTGGAGAAGGGATGAAGACGTTCCTCCCTATCTCTTAACCTCCATTTCCGAACGATTGAGCAGGCAACCAAAAAGGAGACTGGCTTACTCACTACCTGGAGAGCTACCCTGAGCTGGCAAGGAGGATGGAGGTTGAGGGTTCCCTACACGCACACACAAAGAGTGCGTCCCGGGATGGGTGTCCTGCAAGAATGGCAACGTGGACTCCCCACGGGCAGACAGAGGGTGTCGCCCTGGCCCCGGCCTGGCCCCGGCATTTCCTGCAGCACCTAGGGCGTGTCCAAGCGGGCCGGAAAGGGAGCCAGAAGCCAAGCGCATTTAGGACTGTGCGGAGCGGCCGGGCAGCCGCCCAACGAAATTGCAGTCTGGTGGGGGCCAAGATGGCGACTGTGACGTCACCCCAGGCAGCGACTGCGCGCCATCACAAAATGGTGGCTGGCGGGAAGATAAATAGCAGCTGATGGGGAAGAGCAATTGGAGGGATACCAGATCGCTTATAAAAGTTCCTAACTATTCCTGGGCCACTGAAACCCATTTCCCACCTAGGTAGTGAGTAAGCCAGTCTCCTTTTTGGTCGCCTGCTCAATCTCACGATTTGTTTTTTTCTTTAATAGCCCTTGCCTGTTCAAGCCTCCTCAAGCTCACATCACTAAGCTGTCCAGGGTAACCTCCAATTCGCACTGCAGCTATGCACCCACCTGCACCCCCTTCTGGGGGACTGGATTCCCGACTCCTCCCGGCCTGGGGCCCCTGACGACGCCCCTTGACAGCAGGAAGAAGCTAGAGGGTCCAATCGTCATCCCTTATCCCTACCATCAAAAGGCCGGAATGTTAAGTTGGGTCCTGCACTCATGTGACTTTGTGTCACATGACCTCTGCAGGGCAAGGGAGGGGCCGAAACCCCCGCGAGAACTGGGCGTTCCCACGAGTAAACCCTCATCTCGCGAGATGCATGCCTTTAAAAGGAGAGCCCGTGTCCTCTAGCTTCGGACAGGCGCGCGGGCCCCACGGTGCTTCGCCCTGACCCCCGGGAGAGCCGTGCAACGAGAACTTTACATGCCACGTGTACCGGACCTCTCGTGCTTTCCACACTCCGCCGTACTCACGTTATTTTTTATTTTACTCGCATAATTTTTTATTTTACTTATCAGCCATGAACTCCGATCCTCCTGTCTTAGCCTCCCAAGTACTGGGATTGCAAGCCTGTGCCACCAGGCCTGGCTTATTGTTTATAAACCTTGCTCTCACATGAGCGCGGTGATGCACACCTGATGGGGTGTGTCCATACAGCGCCTAAGGAGATTCGTCCTGAGCGGCCTAAACTTTTTTTTTTTTTTTTTTTTTTTTGCGGGTCTGGGGGTGGAACCCAGAGGCATTTGACCTCCGAGCTACACCCCCTGCCCTATTTTTTATTCTTTATTTTGAAACCGGGTCTCACTGAGTTGCAGAGGGCCTCACTAAGTAGCTGAGGCTGTCTGCGAACCACGATCCTCCAAGTCTCAGCCTCCCGAATGCTGGGATTACAAGCGTGTGTCACCACGCCCGGCTTGGCCTAAACTTTAAGTAAAGTCATTCAGCAGAAAAGGGGCAAAGATGGCGCCTGGAGGAAGCTAGGAAGGCGTGGTTTCCCCATTCACTATGGGTGGGGAGACTGAGCGGTTTTTCCCTTTCTACCTTTAAAGGAGCTTTCCGCACACATGAATGGCTCATGTACTGGCCTGGGATTGGCTGTAAACTACGTGCTAGTGATCTTTATCCCGGATAGGCCAGGCTATTCCTCATGGAAATTCCCCTCGTGGCTTGGTGCTATATGTAGGACTGCTTGGAGAGAAATAGATGAGATCTCGCTTGACTTGACTCCCGGCTCGCGGGTTTGTGTTCGAGTCCTCGGTACTCATCATCTCGCCAAGCCCCGCCAGCTGTCGGGCTGGATTCCCGACACATACCTGTAATCCTAGTACTTGGGAGGCTGAGACAGGAGGATCACAGGCTCAAGGCCAGCCTCAGCAACTTAGTGAGACCTGTTTCAAAAGAAAACAAATAAATAATGGTTCAGGGATAAAACACCTCTAGGTTTTATCCTATTATTCCCAGTAACACACACACACACACACACACACACACACACACACACACACGCACACACACACACACACGAATCAGGCATGGTGGCGAACGCCTGTAGTCTCAGTACTTGGGCAGGCTGAGATGGGAGAATTGCGGGTTCATGGCCAGCCTCAGCTACTTAGTGAGGCCCCTGTTTCAAAATAAAGAATGAAAGCCGGGCGTGGTGGCACATGCTTGTTATCCTAGCATTTGGGAGTCTGAGACCGGATTGTCGAGGGCAGCCTCAGCTACTTAGCGAGACCCTATTTCAAAATAAAGAATAGAAAATAGGGCTGGGGCTGTAGCTTGGAGGTCGAATGCCCCTGGGTTCCATCCCCAGTACCGAAGAAAAAAAGGGGAAATAAAAGCTGGGAGTGTAGCATAAAGGCAGAATGCCCTGGGGTTCAATCCTCAGTACCACTAAGCTTTAGATTCTGGAGTCTCTCTCCAGGTTTGACTGAAAAGGCAGTTTGTGGGCTCTTAAATTCGTTCTTCATGCTACTTTACAATTCCCCAGTGGAGGCGGAAACGCAGTTATGTTCATAGCAAAAGCGGAGCGCAGTCATCTTCCAGCCCAAACCCACCCACTGTTTCTGGAACAGCCCAGGCCACCTTTGAACTCCGGCACGTAAGGTTTTATTAGAAGCAGCACTGGGGATTTTTGAGGGATGACTAGTGAACTTTGAGTATTTAAACAGAAACTTCGCTCGCAGGGTGGAGTACCCGACGAGAGACTGGAAACTCATTCAGTAAAAGGCAGTCTTTTCTCAGCTAGGAGCTAGGTGGTCTGTGCAGTCAGGTGGCGACCACTGTAGTTAATGTACAGAATAACGTTTGCTCTGAACCTCATTTCTTTTCGGTGTGTATGTGTCACTGGGGAATGAGCTCAGGCGCATTCTACCTCTGAACTATACCCCCAGCCTTTGAATCGGGACCTCGCTGAGTCCCCTGACAGTCTTGCTACATTGCTGAGGCTGACCTTGAACCTGCGTCTCAACCTCCCAAGTACTGAGAATACAAATAAATGCCACCACGCCCAGCTCCTGAACCTTTTTTATTTTTTATTTTTTTTTTAGCAGTACTGGTCATGTTCATTCTACCTCTGAGCTACACCCCCAGCCCTATTTTATCCTTTTTTGAGCTACACCCAAACTATTTTATTTTTCATTTATTTATTTATTTATTTATTATTTTTGATGGTACTGGGGTTCCTGGAAGCCCTTCTACCTCCGGGCTATACTCCCAGACCTTTTTTATATTTTTATTTGGAAACAGGGTCTCTGAAGCCAGCGCGGATGGCTTTGAACCTGCGCGATCCTCCTGTCTCTGCCTCCCAAGTGCGGGGATTACAAGCGTGCACCACCATGCCGGGTTATTCTTTATTTTCAAACAGGTTCCCACTAAGTTGCGGAGGGCCTAAATAGCTGAGGCTGGCCTTGAACCTGTGACCCCCCCTGTCTCAGCCTCCCAAGTACTCCCATGCCACTCCCAGCTCCTGAACCTTAATTTCTTGAAGCAATAATATAAATTTTATCTACTCGAGAAGAGGTTGCTTAAAAAGCAGTACTGGGTCTGGAACCCATTCTACCTCCAAGCTCCAGCGCTATTTTTTATTCTTTATTTTGAAACAGGGTCTCACTAAATTGTACAGGACCTCACCGAGTAGCTGAGGCTGTCTGTGAACCGCAATCCTCCTGTCTCGGCCTCCCACCAAATGCTGGGATTACAAGTGTGTGTCACCACACCCGGCTTCTTTTTAGTTTTTGAAACAGGGTCTCACTGAGTTGCAAAGGGCCTAAGTAGCTGAGGCCAGCCACAAACCGCGATCCTCCTGTCTCAACCTCCCAAATGCTAGGATTACAAGCGTTGCACCACCATGCCTGGCTTAGTTTTTGTTTTGAAACAGGGTCTTGCTAAATTGTGGAGGGCCTAAGTTGCCGAGGCTGGCCTTGAATCTGCCGATCTTCCTGTCTCAGCCTCCCAAGTCCTGAGGTTTGCCCGGCTCGCCACTGCTGGATATTGTCCGTGCCGGGAGGTAGAGGGACAGCGAGCCCCGTCGGCCAGTCTTTGGTGCCCTGGGTTTCTGTAGCATCGTGGTTAAGTGAACAAACTCAAGCTGTATCAGGAAAGAGGAGGGCTCTGGTTGAACAGATGCTGACCTGGGGACCTCATCTTTGGGTGCATAATCTTTCTTTCGAGGAAACCAAAGTTAAGAGGGGACCTCAGTGGACGCAGGGCTGGGGGAGCAGGTCCAGCTGCTCACACAGGTTCTTCTAAGGAATCACTGCCTGGGGCCGCAGCCCACTGACTTCCCATCCCTTCTGTGTTTTAGTGGAGTGTTTTGTTTGTGGTACCAGGGATTGAACCCAGGGTTCAATCCTCCACATTCGGCCCTGTTTTTTTAATTTGGAAACAGGGTCTCAGTTGATGAGAGCCTAAGTAAGGCCATCCTCAAAGCTGTGATCCTCCTTTCTCAGCCTCCCAAGTACTGGGATTACAAACGTGTGCCATCTTGCCCAGCCCTAGTACTTAGGATTGAACTCAGGACTTTCAACCTCTGAGCTACACCCCTAACCCTATTTTTTATTTTGAAACTGGGTCCACTGAGTTGCAAAGGGCCTCGCTAAGTAGCTGAGGCTGTGAACCATGACCTTCCTGTCTCAGCCTCCCAAATGCTGGGATTACAAGTATGTGCCACCATGCCCAGTTTTTATTTATTTATTTATTTATTTATTTATTTATTTATTTATTTATTTATAGGGTCTGGGGATGGAACCCAGGGGTATTTGACCTCCAAGCTATACCCCCTGCCCTATTTTTTATTCTTTATTTTGAAACAGGGCCTCACTGAGTTGCAGAGGGCCTAAGTAGCTGAGGCCGTCCGCAAACCGCGATCCTCCAGTCTCAGCCTCCCAAATGCTGGGATTAAAAGCGTGCGCCACGACGCTCGGCTTATTCTTTATTTTGAAACAAGGTCTAAGTTGCCCAGGCTGGCTTCAAAGCTGCGATCCTCCCGTCCCAGCCTCCTGAGTCACTGGGATCACAGGCGCGCACCACAGCCTGGCTCCACTGTGGTGTAACCGTGAACTCTGCCTGTCTGGGCCAGTCTGCGGCGGCCGCGGCGTCGACCTGTCCACCCAAGATCACACTCGGGCGTGATCAGGGAAAAGGGCTCCATGAGCCAGGCGCAGCAGCGCACGCCTGGAATCCCAGAACCTGTGAGACAGGCGGGAGGATCACAGCCTTGAGGACCACCTCAGCAACACCCAGACCCGGGCTCAAAAAAAGAAGTCTGGAGATGTAGCTTAAAGATAGAATGTTCCTGGGTTCCATCCTCAGTAACGAAACAACAAAACAAACAAACAAAAAAGACAAGAAAAAGCTCTGGAAGACCATTTACAGGTTTATTTTCCATAAAGGCAATTACCAACTTTCCCTCTTAACCCCTTTCTGAAAAGAGTAATTTGTTTCTAGAGATATATTCTTTACAATGTAAAACACACAACACTTTGTAAACTTAACAGATACATTTTAATCCAGTTAATAGCTTGTAAGATTAGCTTTTTGGCATGTAGAGCAGTCTCACGAACTTTGAAGTCTTTTCTTAATTCTGACTAAATTAAGGTTATACCGACAGGCGGGGCGATTTATCCTATGAGTAGAAAATTAAAATAATTTGTAAGATATGATTTACCAAATTTTTAAATCACCTGTGATTTTTTTGTGTATGAGTAGTACTGAGGATTGAACGCAGGGGTATTCTACCTCTGAGCCACACCCTCAGCCCCATTTTACTTTTCATTTTTGAAATGCATCCAAGTTGCCGAGAGCCTCACTAAGTTGTTGAGGCTGGCAGTGATCATGTAATCCTTTTCTCGGCTTCTCAAGTACTGGTATTATAAGTGTGCACCACCATGCCCAGCCCTTAACTTTGAAGGCCATATTGGTAAACAAGTAAAAAACCCAGATAAATGTTGTATTTCAGGCCTGTTATTTAGCAGAGCTGGGGCTAGAACCCAGGACCTCACACATGCTGACCAAGTATTCTACCACTGAGCTATATCACATGCTTTATTTGCATTACCTCTGAGCTACACTACCAGCCCTATTTTTTTATTCTTTAATTTGAAACAGGGTCTCAGTAAGTTGTGGAGGGACCAAATAGCTGAGGCTGGCCACAAACCTGTGCTCCTCCTGTCCCTGCCTCCCAAATGCTGGGATTACAAGTGCGTGCCATCATGCCCGGCTTAGATTTTAAATGCCTTGTATTTCAAGCTTAGACATCAGACCACGCTAATGCCTTCAAATCCTCACACATGTTAGTCAGCTTTGAGAAAGTTTGGCTTCAATTAACAAATAATCTTTCACGATATAAGAATCAAGACAGAGGCTCATGATTTTTTTTTCTTTTTTTTGTGGTACTGGGGGTTCCTGGAAACCCTTTTACCTCCGGGCTACACTCCCAGAACTATTTTTATATTTTTATTTGGAAACAGGGTCTCTTAAGCCAGCGCGGCTGGCTTCGAACCTGCGCGATCCTCCTGTCTCTGCCTCCCAAGTGCGGGGATGACAAGCGTGCGCCACCGCACCCGGCTTATGATTTCAGTAATGGTTTCTGTACACATCTGGCTTCATGGGCTGTGCCACGTTTCAGCTGTATCATTAAGAAAGCACTTAAACAGCATGTCACAATTTTCTAGATTGCTCCACGTAGCGGGTCCATTTTTCGCAGCAGGAGGTAGCGATTTATCCCACCGGCTGGAGAAGCCCGCCAGTCTAGGTTAGAGGGAAGAGTCTTTTGTGGAGACACTGCTCAGCATCCTCAGATCGGCTGCCCGGCCGGGGCGGCCCCTCGTGGAGCGGGACTTAGCTTCCGTAAGAGAAGGGCCTTGGCTGCGGCTCTAAGGCTCCCTCCTGCTGCCTGCTCGGTGGACGCTTACTAAAAATCACCGGCTTCCATAAGCTCCCAAGGTGGAAGCCGGCTTTCCGTTTTTACAAAGCGTCCCGGAGGTCCTGATCCGCGGTAGACTGCGTGTACGTGGAGCTGGAGGCATCGGCCGGGTCGAGCCGGAGCCCGCAGGGCTGGCAGAGCACGGAGAGGCCCCGGCAGCTTTTGAAGAGCTGCACGATGTACTTGCGAAATTTCTCCCCCAGGAAAAAGTAGATGACCGGGTTGAGGCAGCAGTGCACGAAAGCCAGGGTCTCGGTGGCCTGGAGGGCGTAGTCCAGGTGCCTCTCGAAGGTGCAGTCCTGAAGGACCTCCAGCTCGACCAGGGTCTCCAGGAAGAGCACCACGTTATAAGGGGCCCAGAAGCCGAGGAAGAGGACCACCACGGCTAAGATCATCCTCACCGCCCTGTTCCTCTTCTCGTTCTTACAGCGCTGCAGGGTCTTGATGATGAGCGAATAGCAGAAGAGCATGATGCCCGAGGGCACCAGCAGCCCCAGCACGTTGACCTCCAGCGAGCTCAGGACCTTCCACGCCGTGGAGTTGGCGGGGTACCTGGTCCTGCAGTACGTGTGGTTGCGCTCCGTGTAGCACGTGCTGAACGCCAAGCCGGGGAGGGAGGCGAACACCGCCACGGCCCAGGTGGCCAGGCTGGTGACGACGCCGGAGGCGAGCGTGCGTGCACGCAGGGACAACACCGCGCGCACGATGGCCAGGTAGCGGTCGACGCTCAGGAGCACGATGAAGAAGATGCCGCCGTAGAAGCCCACCAGGTACATCCACGAGATGAGCTTGCACAGGCCCAGGCCGAACACCCACTGGTCCGCGGCATAGTAGCCCCAGAACGGGAGGGAGAGCACGAAGAGCAGGTCCGAGATGGCGAGATTGAGCAGGTACACGTCGGTCATGGACTTGAGCCGCTTGTACTTGAACAGGACCAGAACCACCACGGAATTGCCCAGCAGGCCGAGGGCGAAGACCAGGGCGTAGAGCGGGGGCAGGAAGAGCTCCCCGAAGGCCCTGACGCCCGCCTTGGCGCACGGCTGGGGCACGCTCTCGTAGGCGTAGTAGTTGCTGTACACGCTCTCGTCCAGGCTCGTGTCGGCGATGTCCGTGGGGTTCATCTCGACTCTGCGGGCGCCTCAAGGCAGGTTCCCGTAGCTGCAAAGAACCCAAAAGCGATCAAAATGGTGGCAGCACAGACAGAACATAATGTGCCCAGCAGCCAGATGCCCTAATCTTGGCCTTGGGTTGGACGGATTAGGGTCAAGTATTTACCCCTCTGCTGAACTTTTTTTTATTCTTTATTATGCAACAGAGCCTCAATGACTTGCAAAGGGCCTCACTAAGTAGCTGAGGCTGTCCTTGAACCGTGGTCCTCCTGCCTCAGCCTCCCAAATGCTGGGATTGTAAGCATGTGCCACCATGCCCAGCTCTCTTCTCTCAATTCTAAGTCAGGATAGTACCCGGGGGCATTCTACTTCCGAGCTATACCCCCAGTCCTATTTTATTTTGAAACAGGGTCTCCCTAGGTCCTAAGAGTCATGCTAAATGGCTGAGGCTGGTCTTGAACCAGTGATTATCCTAACTCAGCTTCCCAGGTACTGGGATTACAAGCGTGCACCACTGTGCCTAAATGTAAACCCCTTTACAAGGAGTTTTTTTTTTTTTTTAGTGGTACTGGGGGTGTAACCCAGAGGCTTTCTACCTCGGGGCTATACTCGCAGACCTATTTTTATATTTTATTTGGAAACGGGGTCTAAGTTGCCAAAAGCCTAAGTAGCTGAGGCTGGCTTCGAACCCGTGCGATCCTCCTGTCTCAGCCTCCCAAGTGCAGGGATTTCAAGCGTGCGCCACCACGCCCGGGAGGAGGTGTATTTTAAGATATGTGGCTCATACCTGTAATCTAGTACTTGGAGGCTTAGACAAGAGGACTGCAGATTGGAGGATAGCACATGGTAACTTAGACTGTTTTAAAATAAAAAAAGGTTGGTGATATAGCTTAAAGGTTCAATTCCCAAGGCCACCCTCAAAAAAATTGTTTCTAAAAGATATTCTGAGCTGGGTGTGGTGGTGCACACGTGTAATCCCAGCATTCAGGAGGATGGTGGTTTTTGGACAGCCTCAGCTAGTTAGTGAGGCTCTCTGAAACTCAGTGAGACCTGGTTTCAAAATAAAGAATAAAAAATAGGGCAGGGGGTGTAGCTCGGAGATCAAATGTCCTAGGGTTCCATCCCCAGACTCGCAAAAAAAAAAAAAAAAAAAAATTAAAACAAAATTTAGGCCAGGTGTGGTGGCACACACTTGTAATCCCCATGCTTGGGAGGCAGAGACAGGAGGATCACGCAGGTTCGGAGCCAGCCTCTCTGGTTTAAGAGACCCTGTTTCCACATAAAAAAGTATAAAAATAGGTCTGGGAGTGTAGCCCGTGGGAGTGTAGCCAGAGATAGAAGGGCTTCCAGGAACCCCAGTACCACCAAAAAAAAAAAAATTTTTTTAAATTATTTTGCAATGTGGGTTACTAAATTCACTTTCAGAGATGACAAGATCTCAGATGAAGAACTCCAACTTAGCGAGTCTCAGCAACCTAGCAAGACCCTGTTTCAAAACAAAAAAAGGGGGGATTTTTTTTTTTTGGTGGTACTGGGGTTCCTGGAAGCCCTTCTATCCACATTTTTTTAAAAAATGTGGAAACAGAGTCTCTTAAGCCAGTGCGACTGGCTTCGAACCTGTGCGATCCTCCTGTCTCCGCCTCCCAAGCGCGGGGATGACAAGCGTGCGCCACCACGGCCGGCAAAGGGGGGATTTAAATACCTCTATATGGAGAGCCGAATGTGGTGGTGTGCACCTATGATTCCAGCTACTCGGGAGGCTGAGGCTTGCTTGAGCCTGACTTCAAGACCAGTGGAGGCAATACAGGAAGAACCCCACCTCAAAAGCTAAACCGACACGCGAGGCTGAGACTACCCTTCAGTGGTAGAGCCTGCCCATGGGTACAAAGCCTGGATTTCATCCCTGGAACCAACACCAAAGAGAACATCTATATACATGCTGTGTGTGTGCGATACTGGGGATTGAGTCACGAAGCACTCTACCTCCACCCTACAACCCCAGACCTCCGCCCCCTTTTTCAAGCAGAATCTTGCTAGGTTGCCAAAAGTCTTACTGAGTTGATGCCGCTGGTCTTGAACCCGTGGCCTTCCTGCCTCAGCCTCCCAAGTCCTGAGATTGAGACTGCAGGCATTACACCTCATGCCTGGCTCTATACGTGTTTTTTTTTTTTTTTTCCAGATTGTGACTGGAGCATTTCAGTAACAGCTTCAGTAACCTAATTCTGCTAGAAGGAAACCAGGCTGGTCACTTGCCTTTATATACAAATGAAAGCCGGGCGTCGTGGCACACGCTCATAACTCAGTACTTGGGAGGCTGGGGACAGGCGGATCGTGGGTTCGTGGCCAGCTTCAGCTACTTAGTGAGGCTCTCAGCAACTCAAGTGAGACCCTGTTTCCAAAAAAGAGTAAAAAACAGGACCTGTGCAATAGACTCATGAAGGATTCCAAGGGTAAGCAACTTCTGGAGAGCACGCAGCTGTGTGCAGAACCCAGCGATTTGCTAAGCCAGGTCTCAGAGGCGGGTGTGGACTTGCCCGGTTCTGTGGTGTACTAGCCTCCCCGGCCAACTCCAAGCTACCGACCGGCTCACGAAACTCCTGACCACAGCAGTGGCTCTTGGGGGCTGGAGCACCCCCACCGCCAGGGAGGCATTTGCTCTGGAGCACAGCGTCTGCCCTGGGGAGCCGCCTGATCTCGGGATCACTAGCCACTCACAGGTCAACTTTACAGCAGTGCTGCAAATGTGCTGTGGTTCTGGGGACTGAACCCAGAAGGCGCCTCCTACGTCCAAGTTAGACTCCAGCCCGATTTTCTTATTTGGAAACAGGGTCTCGCCAAGCTGTAGAGGCCGGCTTCAACCATGCTGTCCTCCTGTCTCAGCCTCCTGAGTACTGAGATCAATAAGCCTGGCTAGCAAATGTGTTTTGAAAGCCTGTCTGGAAGCTGGGCGTGGTGGCGCACACCTGTAATCCCCGCGCTTGGGAGGCTGAGACAGGAGGATCGCACGGGTTTGAAGACAGCCTCAGCTACTTAGTGAGGCTCTCAGCAACTTAGTGAGACCCTGTTTCCAAATAAAATATAAAATAGGTCTGGGAGTGTAGCCTGGAGGTAGAAAGCCCCTGGGTTCCACCCTGGGTACCACCAGGAAAAAAAACAAAACAAAAAAACAAAAAACAAAGCCTGTCTAGAGGCTGCAGTAACTGGTAAAAGATCAACCTTGGCCCCAAATCCTATCAGAGGGGGAACCAGCCTGAAGATCTAGAAAAAAGTCATACCACAATCAGGAAGAAAATCTCACCTCCCCAGCCACCTGGTTTCCTATCTAAATTAGCAAATGATGAGGTTAACCCCTTCTTAAAGTGATATACACACTCACCAGTGAAATAGTATTTTGTATGTGTGTGTTACTGGGGATGGAACCCAGGGGCAGTCTACCTCCAAGCTACACTCCCAGCCCTATTTTATTCTTTTACTTTGAAACAAGTTCTCACAAAATTGCAGAAGACCTCACTAAGTTACTGAGGCTGCCTGCAAATCTGTGATCCTCCTGTCTCAGTCTCCCAAGTGCTGGGGTTATGAGTGTGCGCTACAATGCCCGGCTTCACCTGTGACTTAAAGAGATGAGGGCTTTTTTCTAATTCAAAGTTGTTCCCTTCCTTTTTGTGTGTGTGTGGTACTAGAGATTGGGCCCAGGGGCATTCTTCCTCAGAGCTATACCTCTAGCCCTTGCTCTTTTTCTATTTTTGCGGTACAGGGGATGGAATCCAGAGGCATTCTACCTCTGAGCTACACCTTCAGCCTGACTTTTTATTCTTTATTTTGAAACAGGGTCTCACTGAACTGCAAAAGGCCTCGCTAAATAGCTGAGGCTATCCTCAAACCACGATCCTCCTGTCTCAGCCTCCCGAATGCTGGAATTACAAATGTGCACCACCATGCCCGGCTTTCTTATTTGCTAACAAGGTTTTTGCTACACTGCTGAGGCTGCTCTCCAAACTGCAATCCTCCTGTCTCAGCCTCCCAAATCCTGGGATTACAGGTGCGCACCATGGCGCCCAGCTCCAAGACCGCGTCCTTCTTAAAGCATTCACGACGGCCTGCCACGTCTCCTCAAACCTCATTCACATTCGGTAACTGCCATTGAATCTCCCCCTTCTCCCTACCACACACCGACCCAGCGGCGCGTTTCTCGGAGATTTTGGTCTACCTTGCCAATGGATGCTAAAAACCGGTAGCAAAGCAGGGTCTGCCAAAGCGTTAGTTAAATGGGTCACCCCGGCATTCTTTCTCCGCTCTATACCCAGGGAGAAAGGACGACACAAGCAGAAGAGTTAGGAAGTTTTCGGCAGAGTACACGGGAAGGACAGGCGGCGAGCTGGACTCGTGCAGGCTGCGTGCACATGTGCCTGCGTCTCTGTGCTGTTTCTTGGCCCGAGAGCCTGGACAGAGGCAAGAAGCAGAATGTTCGTGTTTGTAGTGCAAAGCATGTTTCTTTGGGACGTGTGCAGATGTGTGCAGGCACGGGTGTCGGCCGGCCAAGGTCCCGCGGGGTGCGTGGGGAGCGCTGGGGATGCCCAAGCCCCTTACCTGCGTGTGCGGTGGCTCCTGGCGTGGTCTGCGCGGCGGTGCCCGGAGCGCTCCGAGGCGCAGGTGCCTCTGCGGGGCGTGCGGCTTCCTGTGAGCGCCGGCTCTGCCCTCGCCGGCCAGACTTAAGAAGATAGACTTAAGAAGCAGAAAGAGGAGTGACTCATTTCCCAAAACCGAAGACTAGCAAGTTCTGCTTTTTTTCTGTTGGAGAAAATGAAAAGGAGATTAAAAAAAAAAAAAAAACTGGAGTAAGCTTTTAAAGAGCAGTTTTTTAAAATTATGGTACTAGGGATGGAACCCAGGGACGTTCTACCATCAAGCCACACCAACTGCTTTATTTATTTAATTTTATTTTTTGAAACAGGGTCTCACAAAGTTGCTAAGAGCTTTGCTCAGCTGCCAAGGCTGGCTCTGAACCTGCAATCCTCCTGTCTCAGCCTCCCACATACTGGGATCGCAAGTGTGCGCCACCATACCCAGCTATTTATCTCTCATTCTTTTTTTGTGGCATTGAGGATTGAACTCAGGGGCATGGTACCTCTGAGCTATGCCCCCAGCCCTATTTTATTTGGAAACAGGGTCTCACGAGGTTGAGGAGAGTCTCATTATTGCTGAGACTGTCCTTGAACCTGTGATCCTGTTGTCTCAGCTTCCCAAGTACTGGGATTACATGAACTTGCTACCACAGGAGGTGCTGTGTGTGTCTATTACTTGGGAATGAATCCAGGGGCATTCTACCTCCAAGCTACACACCCAGCCCGGATTTATGTTCTTGCTGAGATTGTCCTTGAACCTATGACCCTCCAGCCTCAACCTCCCAAGTACTGGGATTACAAGTATGTGCCACCAGGCTCAGCTTTTTTTAGTTGTTAAAAATTTGTTAGCCGGGCGTGGTGGCGCACGCTTATAATCCCCACCCTTGGGAGGCTGAGACAGGAGGATCGTGCAGGTTCGAAGCCAACCTCAGCTACTTAGTGGGACATGTTTCCAAATAAAATATAAAATAGGTCTGGGAGTAGAGCCCGGAGGTTAGAGGCAAGAGACCAAGCTCAGAGGTAGAGCACTTACTTGACTGGCATGCACAAGGCCCTAGATTTTATTTCTAGCATTCCATACAATAAAATTATTTATTGGCGATTTAATTTAAATCCTTTGAGCTGGGCATGGTGGTACATACCTGTAATCTCAGTACATGGGAGGCTGAGGTGGGAGGATTGAAGGTTCAAGGCCACCCTCAGCAACTTAGCAAGACCCTCAGTAAGACGCTGTTTCAAAACAAAAAAAATAGAGCCGGGCGTGGTGGGCACGCTTGTCATCCCAGCATTCGGGAGGCTGAGACCCAGAGGATCGTGGTTCATGGACAGCTTCAGCTACTTAGTGAGGCTGTCTGAAACTCAGTGAGACCCGGCTTCAAAATAAAGAATAAAAAATAAGGCAGGGGGTGTAGCTTGGAGGTCGAATGCTCCTAGGTAGACAGACAGACAGACAGAAAGAAAGAAAGAAAGAAAGAAAGAAAGAAAGAAAGAAGGAAAGAAAAGGCCAGGTCGAGTAGTGCATGCTTGTAATCTCAGTACTTGGGAAGCTGAGATAAGAGGATTGCAGGTTTCAAGACAGTCTCAACAAGTAACAAGACTCTTGCAAGAAAGAACCTTCCAAATAAAACTAAAATAGGGCTGGGTGTATAGCTCAGAAGTAGAATGCCCCTGGGTTTAACCCCCAGTTTCACACACACACAAAATAGCCAGGCGTGGGCGCACGCTTGTAAACCCAGTGCTTAAAGGCTGAGACAGGAGGATCGCAGGTTCACAGCCAGCTCGAGCTACCCTAGCAACTTAGCAAGACCTTGTTTCAAAATAAAAGAATAAGAGCCAGTCATGGTACTGCGAGCTATGCACTCTTAGTACTTGGGAGGCTGGGACAGCAGAATCATGGTTCAGGGACAGCCTTGCCAAGTTCTGAGATTCTCAACCTAGCGAGGCTCTGTCTAAATAATAAAACAGGGCCCTGGGTTCCATCCCTACTGTGTCTGTCTGTCTCTCACACACATGCTGAGCCTGGAACCCCACCCTTCACCACAACTGGAATTTCAAGAAGTATTTGGCCAAATCCCATTCCATCCATTGTCTCAGTGCTGTCCAGGTAGACAGCAGGTTTTAGGCTACAGAGGTACTGCCCGGGAGGGTCAGTCTTCAGATTGGCAGAGAGCCCCATTATCCTCCTGGAGAAACACAGTGCCCCTCGATTCCATCCCAGTGCCACACACACACACACACACACACACAAAAAAAAAAAAAAAAAAAAAAAGAAAAAAAAAGAAAGAAAGAAAAGAAAAAAGCCCGGCGTGGTGGTGGCGCACGCTTGGAATCCCAGCATTCGGGAGGCTGAGACGGGAGGATCACAGTTGACAGACAGCCTGAGCTACTTAATGAGGCCCTGTTTAAAAATCAAGAATTAAAAAAAAATAGGGCAAGGGGTGTAGGTTGGAGATCAAATGCCCCTGGGTTCTCCTTCAGACCCCAAAAGAAGAGGGGGCTGGCAGTGTAGTTTAGGGGTAGAATGCCCCTAGTTCAAAAAAAAGTTTATACCCTAAGCTACAGTGCTTCCTACACAGCACAAACCTGGTGTCCCATGTGAGACAACAGCGACCCCTGGTGTGCAAAAATTGTTTCAACATCAAAGACATCAAAGAAATTTTCCCAGGTGGCAGATATGGTACCAACCCACACAGAGTACCATATTTGAATTTGGAAGCCAAAGATTCCCAAGGTCCTCCAGAAAAGCTCTAGAGGGCTCTGCTGTGGAGCAGCTTGGTTATGCACCCAAACTTTTGTGTTAAAATGAGAGAACAGCCGGGCGTGGTGGCACACACTTATAATCCCAGCGCTTGGGAGGCAGAGACAGGAGGATCGCACAGCTTCAAAGCCAGCCTTGCTGGCTTAAGAGACCCTGTTTCCAAATAAGAATATAAAAATAGGTCTGGGAGTATAGCCTGGAGGCAGAAGGGTTTCCAGGAACCCCAGTACCACCAAAAAAAAAAAAAAAAAAAGAGAGAGAGAGAGAGAGAGAGAGAGAGAGAGAGAGAGAGAGAGAGAGAGAGAGAGAATGAATATGTTAGTCGGGAGAGATGGTATAAATGCTTATAATCCCAGCATTTGGGAGGCTGAGACAGGAGGATCACAGGTTCACAGCCAGCCTCAGCTACATAGTGAGGCCCTTTGCAACTGAGTGAGACCCTGTTTCAAAATAAAGAATAAATAGGGCTGGGGGGTGTGGCTCAGAGAACAAATGCCCCTGGGTTCCATCCCCAGTACTGCAAAAATAAATAAACAAATAAATAAGGCTGGGTTGGTTGTAACTCAAAGACAGAATGATCAATCCTGCGTTCAATCCCCAGTACCATGCACAAAAAAAGAAAGCTAAAAATTGCTGGGCATGGTGACCCACACTTGTAATCCCTGCACTTGGGAGGGGGAGACAGGAGGATCACGCAGGTTCAAAGCCAGCCTCACTAGCTTAAGAGGCCCGGTTTCCAAATAAAAATATAAAATGGGTCCAAATAAAAATATAAAATATAAAATGGGTCTGGTGTAGCCCGGAGGTAGAAGGGTTTCCAGGAACCCCAGTACCACCAAAAAAAAAAAAGTAAAAATTAATAAATGTTCAACAAGAAAAGGAGGAAACAGAAAAAGAAACAGCGGGGTTTGGTAGTGCATACACTTGTAATCTCAGTACTTGGGAGGCTGAGACAGGAAGATCCAGGTTTGGGGCCAGCCTCAGATTTAGTGAGGACTCCACAACTTGTGAGACCATTTCAAAATAAAGAATAAAAAATAGGGCTGGGAGGCCGGGCGTGGTGATGCACGCTTGTAATCCCGGAGCTTGGGAGGCTGAGACAGGAGGATCGCAGAGGTTTTCAAAGCCAGCCTCAGCTAGTTTAAGAGACCCTGTTTCCAAATTAAATATAAAATTGGTCTGGGAGTGTAGCCCGGAGGTAGAAGGCCCCTGGGTTCCTTCCCTACTCCACCAAAAAAAAAAAAAAAAGTAGGGCTGGGGGTGTAGCTCAGAGGTAGAATGCCCCTGGGTTCAATCATCAGTACCACAAAAACAAATAAAAAATAAAAAAAAAGGAAAAGAAAGGAAAAAGGGACAGTAGGAAGAAACAGAAGAGCAGAATTTGAAAGTAAAGTAGGCCCATTAAAATCTTGGAAAGACTAGCCAGGCGTGGTGGTGCATGCTTGTAATCCCAGTACCCAGTACTTGGGAGGTCGAGATAGGAGGATGGCGCAGGCTCAAAGACAGCCTCAGCTACTCAGGCTCTTTAACAACTTAGTGAGACCCTGTTTTGTTTTGTTTTGTTTTGGTGGTGGTACTGGGGTTCCTGGAAGCCCTTCTACCTTCGGGCTACACTCCCAGACCTATTTTTACATTTTTATTTGGAAACAGGGTCTCCTAAGCCAGAGCGTGCGGCTGGCTTCGAACCTGCGCATCCTCCTGTCTCTGCCTCCTAAGCGCGGGGACTACAAGCGTGCGCCACCACGCCTGTCTGAGACCCTGTTTTCTTTTCTTTTCTTTTTTTTTTTTTTGGTGGTACTGGGGTTCCTGGAAGCCCTTCTACTTCTGGGCTACACTCCCAGACCTATTTTTACATTTTTATTTGGAAACAGGGTCTCCTAAGCCAGCGTGTGCGGCTGGCTTCGAACCTGCGCGATCCTCCTCTCCCTGACTCCCAAGCGTGGGGACTACAAGCGTGCGCCACCACGCCTGGCTGAGACCCTGTTTTCAAATAAAAAATATAAAATAGGTCTGCGAGTGTAGCCCGGAGGTAGAAAAGCCCCTGGGTTCCACCCCAGTACAAAAAAAAAAATCTTGGAAAGACTAATAAAACTGATACAGGATATAACATGGCTGGGGTGGAGGGGCATAGCTTGGAGGTAGAATGCCCCTGGAGTTAGTACTTGGTATAAAAATATGAGAAAAGAAACCCTCACATCTAAGGCCATTTCTTTTTCTGCGCTGTCTTTATTTTGTCCCCAACCCCCCTGTACAGTAACGATGTCACTTAGTATAATCTTTGGGGAACATGGTCAAATTATTTTTGAGGATGCCAAGACAGAGAAAAGATAGTTTGTGTGTGTGTGTGTGTGTGTGTGTGTGTGTGTGTGTGTGTGTGTGTTTTCCTTTTGTGGTTCTGAGGATTGAGCCCAAGGGCATTCTACTGCCAAACTACACCCCCACCCAGCCCCTATTTATCTTTTTGTGTTTTTTTTTTGGTGGTACTGGGGATGGATGAGCTACACCCACAACCCTATTTTGTATTCTTTGTTTTTAAACAAGGTCTAAGTTGTGAGGGCCTCAGTACCTTTTCTTTTTTCTTTCTCTGTGTGTGTTACTGGGTATTGACCCCAGGGTGCTCGATCGTTAGATTAATGAGTTTTGAACAAAATATAAAGCACAGTTGCTCCTTACATGGCAGCTAACATCAAAATGTTCTGCTACCCAAGTTACAATTCCTTCCGCACCATCGCCCACCTGCCCGCCCAACCCACCAGATTCTACCAACCCCTTCCTCTCCCTTCCTCCTCAACCCAAGATTCTACCCCTTCCCCTATTAAACACAAGTAGAAACGCGGACTATTGGGCTGAGTGCGAGCCCGATACATAGAGCATCTGCTCTTGATATCCCAGGGCTTGGGAGGCCCAGACAGGAGGGCTGCGGGTTTGTGGTCAGCCTCAGCTATTTAATGAGGCCCTCTCCAACTTGTGAGACCCCGTTTCAAAATAATTAGCCTGGCTTGGGGGCACATGCTTGCAATCCCAGCATTCGGAGAATCGCAGTTCGCGGACAGCCTCAGCTACTAATAGTGAGGCCCTTTGCAACTCAGTGAGACCCAGTTTCAAAAATGAAAAGACTAGCCGGGCGTGGTGGCGTACGCTTGTAAGCCCTGTGCTTAGGAGGTGGAGACAGGAGGATCGCACTTGTTCGAAGCCATCCTTGCTGGCTTAAGAGACCCTGTTTCCAAATAAAAAATATATAAAAATAGGTCTGGGAGTGTAGCCCGGACGTAGAAGGACTTCCAGGAACCCCAGTACCACCAAAAACAAAAACAAAAACAAAAAAATGTAAAGACTAAAAAATAGGGCTGGGGGTGTGGCTCGGAGGTACAATGCCCCTGGTTTCCATCCCCAGTACCAAAAAACAAAACAAAACAACGAACCTGGAATACTATCTTGTATATGAGAACACAGGGGAAAAAGTACTGCAATGATTTTTCTTTACTGTAGAGAAAGAGTAATCATACCTTGGGGAAAGGTGACGTGAAGAGAAATTCGCTCCTGTACCTCCGGGAAGCCGTGGTGGCACCCATGCAGGCAGACGTGCCCAAGGGGTGTGGCTGCATCATCACACCGCCATCTCTTGATGCCATCTTTTTTTTTTTTTTTTTTGGTCTAGAGTCAAAGGAGGAGAAAAACCTGTTGGCATATAATAAAACCACGAAGATCAAGATAATGAGCCAAGGCCCGAGGTCCGCGCCCTCCTCAGCGTCTCCAGTGTCTCCATCCCTGAGGAAGGGGTGGGCTGTTCCTCACCCTTCTCACTGAGCCCTGCGGGTCGCAGGCTCTGCAAGCACCTGGCAGTGCTAAGGCTCCCTCCCTAGGTGCCAGAGAGCATGGAGTGAGCGGCCGAGGCTGTCACCCAGCTTCCCTACACCTCAAACACCAGGGCTACTGCCAGTGAGGTGGTGCACCCCTGTCATCCCAGCATTTGGGAGGCAGAGACAGGAGGATGTGGTTCGTGGACAGCCTCAGCTACTTAGGGAGGTCGTCTGCAACTCAGTGAGACACTGTTTCAAAATAAAGAAATTTTTTTAAAAAAGGGCTGGGGGTGTAACTTGGAGGTGAAAGGTTCCTAGGCTCAATCCCCAGTACCACAAAAAAATAAGCAAATTACCAACTTTGTTGTATAGGGTTTTTTTTTTTTTTGGAGGGGGGAACTAGGGATTGAACCCAGAGGTATTCTACTTCTGAGCTAAATTCCCAGCCCTATTTTTAAATTTTGAAATAGGGTTTGCTAGATGGCTGAGGGCCTCACTAATGGCTGAGGCTGGCTTTGAAACTACAATCCTCCCATCTCAGCCTGGCTTTTAGTGCATAGTTCTGTTACTGTTCACACAAATTGACACAGACCTAGTGGAATAATCAGAACCATTTTGCTGGGCGTCGGTGGCATGGCTGGTTTGCCCAGAGCTTCTAGGGAAGCTTCTTCCCCTTCCCTCCTCTGCTCCAAAGTTAAGGGCTGTCCCTCCTCCCAAGGTTGGCAGCAGCCTCTTCTGTCCTCCCTTTCCTTCCTAAGGTCCCTATGATGGCAAACACCTGCCCACATGACCTAGGGAATCTATCCCCAAACCAGGAACTTCTGCAAACCTTTTTTGTTGTTGTTGGTGGTGGTGGTACTGGGGTTCCTGGAAACCCTTCTACCTCCGGGCTACTCTCCCAGACCTATTTTTACATTTTTATTTGGAAACAGGGTCTCCTAAGCCAGCGCGCGCGGCTGGCTTCGAACCTGCGCGATCTTCCTGTCTCTGCCTCCCAAGCGCGGGTATTACAAGCGTGCGCCACCATGCCCGGCATAAATATAGTTTTGATGTTAATATAGTTTTGATGCTACAGACCTCCTGGAAAGGGTCACAGAGATCCACTCCCCACCAGGGACACCAGGACCAGACCAGAGACAAGTGCTGCTTTAGGGAAAGTCTCTGTAGTAGACGGCGGAGGTGCGGCAGCATCCCAGGCCACAGGGACCCACCACTTAGGAAATTACATCATTAGGAAGAATTTAAAATTTTACCTTTCAGCCAGGTGTGGTGGCCCACACCTGTAACCCCAGTACTTGGGAGGCTGAGTCAGGAGGATCGCAGGTTTGAGGACAGGCTCAGCAAGTATGAGACTCTCATCCACCCAGGGAGACCATTTCAAAATAAAAATAAAGTAAAATAAAGTAGGATTGGGGGTGTAGCTTGGAGGTAGAATGTCTCTGGGTTCCATCCCCAGTAACACACACACACACACACACACACACACACACACACACACACACACACACCCTTTATAGCTAACAGTCTGCCACTGTGTCCAGCACTAGATGAAGAAACTGGGGGGGAAATGGAGTGAAAAGAGGCAGAGGGAGGAAGAGGACAGAGACTCAGGAGTTCACGATGCCACGTCCTACCTTGAGTCTTTTAGGAAGCTGCTACTCGGTGTCACAATTTTGGAGCTGAAAATGTCAACCAAGAAAGCTGTATTTCATTTTGCTGTGGCACTAGGGATTGAATCCAGGAAAGTTCTACCTCCAAACTCTACACCCAGCCCCCCCACCCCCGTTTTTTAATTTTGTTGTGAAACGAGGTCTCACTAAGGTTGCCGGAGGAGTCTTGCTACCTTGTTGAGGCTGATCTTGAACCTGTGATCCTCGTGTCTCAGCCTCCCAAATACTGGGAATGATTACAGGAGTGTGCCATCACACTCCCAAATCCTGGGATTACAGGTGCGCACCACGGCGTCCAGCTCCAAGACCGCGTCCTTCTTAAAGCATTCACGACGGCCTGCCACGTCTAGGATAGGGGCTTGCCAAGTGTTTAAGATGAAGCTGGGAACAGTGTCCAGCCTCGGAACCTGCCATAGGGCAAGGCCGGGGCTGTGTTTTCTGAGGCCAGGATTAGAGCCTACCGAGGGGTTAGGCCGGTGGTGGGGCCAATGGCAGGCATCGTAGAATGCCATGAGTCAGGGCCACTACTGTAATCTCCGAGGTTGGGATAGGGCCTGCCAAGGGTTTAGGCCGATGCTGGGGCTAGTGTCCAGCCTCAGAGCCTGCCATGAGGCAGCGCCGTAGCTGTGGTATCAGAAGTCCGGATTAGAGCCTGCCAAGCCTTAAAGCAGTGATGGGGCCAATAACCAGGATCGGAGCCGGCTGTGAGGCATGGCAAGTGGTGGGGCCTGCGAGGCCAAGATAAGTATCTGCTGAGATTTTAAGCTGGTACGAGAGCCAATGGATGGCATGGGAGCCTGCCATGAGTCAAGGCCGATACTGGGATCTCCAAAATTGGGATATTGGCCTGCCAAGTGTTTAGGCCGATGCTGGGACCAGTGTCCATCTCAGAACCTGACATAGGGCAGGGCCAAGGTTGTGTTTTCCAAGGCCAGGATTAGAGCCTGCCGAGGGGTTAGGCAGGTGCCAGGCCAATGGCCAGAATCAGAGCCTGCCATGAGGCAAGGTACATCCTGGGGCCTCCAAAGCCAATAGAAGAGCCTGCCAAAGAGTTCGGCCAGTGCTGGAGCCAATGGCCAGCATCAGAGAATGCCATGTGTCAAGGCCGCTACTGTGATCTCCGAGGCTGGGATAGGGTCTGACAAGGGTTTATGCCAATGCTGGGGCAAGTGTCCAGCCTCAGAGCCTCCATGAGGCAGGGTCGAAGCTGTGGTCTCAGAAGCCTGGATTAGAGCCTGCAGAGGAATAAAGCGCTGACGGGGCCAATAGACAGGGTCGGAGCCTGCTGTGAGGCAGGGACAGTGGTGGGGCCTCCGAGGCCAAGATAAGAATCTGCCAATATTTCATGCTGGTGCCAGGGCCAATGGATGGCATAGGAGCCTGCCATGAGACATAGCCACTACTGGGATCTCTGAGGCTGGGATAGGGCCCTGCCAAGTGTTTAGGCCGATGATGGGGACAGTATCCATCCTCAGAACCTGCCATAGGGCAAGGCCGCGGTTGTGTTTCTGAGGCCAGGATTATAGCCTGCCAAAGGGTTAGGGCGGTGCCTGGCCAATGGCCAGAATCGAAGCTTGCCATGTGGCAAGGCCCGTGTTGGGACCCCGAAGCCAAGATAAGAGTGTGTCAAGGGTTTAGTTCCAGTGTTGGAGCCAATGGCTGGCATCAGAGAATGCCATGAGGCAAGGACGCTACTGTGATCTGGGAGGCTGGGATAGGGCCTGCCAGGGGATTAGGCCAATGCTGGGGCCAGTGTCAAGCCTCAGAGCCTGCCATGAGGCAGGGCTGAATCTGTGGTCTCAGAATCCCAGGTTAGAGCATGACGAGGGGTAAAGCAGGTGACAGGGCCAATAATCAGGATCGGAGCCGGCTGTGAGGCAGGGCCAGTGGTGGGGCCTCCGAGGCTAAGTAAGAATCTGCCGAGATTTTTGGCTTCTGCCAGGGCCAATGGATGGCATAGGAGCCTGCCATGAGTCAAGGCCGCTACTGGGAAATCTGAGGCTAGGATAGGGGCTTGCCAAGTGTTTAAGATGAAGCTGGGACCAGTGTCCAGCCTCGGAACCTGCCATAGGGCAAGGCCGGGGCTGTGTTTTCTGAGGCCAGGATTAGAGCCTGCCGAGGGGTTAGGCCGGTGGTGGGGCCAATGGCAGGCATCGGAGAATGCCATGAGTCAGGGCTGCTACTGTAATCTCCGAGGTTGGGATAGGGCCTGCCAAGGGTTTAGGCCGATGCTGGGGCTAGTGTCCAGCCTCAGAGCCTACCATGAGGCAGCGCCGTAGCTGTGGTATCAGAGGCCCGGATTAGAGCCTGCCAAGCCTTAAGGCAGTGACGGGGCCAATAACAAGGATCAGAGCTGGCTGTGAGGCATGGCAAGTGGGGGGGACTGCGAGGCCAAGATAAGTATCTGCCGAGAATTTAGGCTGGTATGAGAGCCAATGGATGGCATGGGAGCCTGCCATGAGTCAAGGCCAATACTGGGATCTCCAAGGCTGGGATATTGGCCTGCCAAGTGTTTAGGCCGATGTTGGGACCAGTGTCCATCTCAGAACCTGACATAGGGCAGGGCCAGGGCTGTGTTTTCCAAGGCCAGGATTAGAGCCTGCCGAGGGGTTAGGCCGGTGCCAGGCCAGTGGCCAGACTCAGAGCCTGCCATGAGGCAAGGTAGGTCTTGGGTCTCCAAAGCCAATAGGAGTGCCTGCCGTGGAGTTTGGCCAGTGCTGGAGCCAATGGCCAGCATCGGAGAATGCCATGAGTCAAGGCTGCTACTGTGATCTCCGAGGCTGGGATAGGGTCTGACAAGGGTTTAGGCAGATGCTGGGGCCAGTGTCCAGCCTTGGTGCCTGACTTGAGGCAGGGCCGAATCTGTAGGCTCACAAGCCCGAATTAGAGCCTGTCGAGGGGTAAGGCGCTGACGGGGCCAATAACCAGGATAGGAGCGGGCTATGAGGCAGGGCCAGATGTGGGGCCTCCGAGCCCTAGATAAGGATCTGCCGAGATTTTAGGCTGCTGCCATGGCCAGTGTATATATTAGGAGCCTGACATGAGTCAATGCTGCTGCTGGGATCTCTGAGGCTGGGATAGGGGCCTGCCAAGTGTTAGGCCGATTCTGGTGCCAGTGTCCAGCCTCAGATCCTGCCATAGGGAAAGGCCAGGGCTTTGTTTTTCGAGGCCAAGTTTAGAGCTGCTGAGAAATTAAGCCGGTGCCAGGCCAATGGCCAGAATCAGAGCCTGCCATGAGGAAAGGCCGGTGCTGGGACCCCTAAGCCAAACTAAGAGCCTGCCGAGGGGTTAGGCCAGTGGTGGGGCCAATGGACGGCATCGGAGCAAACCATGAGTCAAGGCATCTATTGTAATCTCCGAGGCTTGGGTAGGGCCTGCCAAGGGTTTAGACCGAGGCTGGGGCTAGTGTCCAGCCTCAGAGCCTGCCATGAGGCAACGCCGTAGCTGTGGTTTCAGAAGCCCGATTAGAGCATGCCAAGCCTTATGGTGGTGACGGGGCCAAAAACCAGGATAGGAGCCGGCTCTGAGGAAATGGCAAGTGGGGGGGACTGCGAGGCCAAGATAAGAATCGGCAGAGATTTTAGGCTGGTGCCAGAGCCAATGGGTGGCATAGGAGCCTGCCATGAGTCAAGGCCGCTACTGGGATCTCCGAGGCTGGGATAAGGGCCTGCCAAGTGTTTAACATGAAGCTGGGACCAGTGTCCAGCCTCGGAACCTGCCATAGGGCAAGACCGGGGCTGTGTTTTCCGAGGCCAGGATTAGAGCCTGCCAATGGGTTAGGCCAGTGGCGGGGCCAATGGACGGCATCGGAGCAAACCATGAGTCAAGGCATCTATTGTAATCTCCGAGGCTTGGGTAGGGCCTGCTAAGTGTTTAGACCGATGCTGGGGCTAGTGTCCAGCCTCTGAGCCTGCCATGAGGCAGCGCCGTAGCTGTGGTTTCAGAAGCCCGGATTAAAGCATGCCAAGCCTTATGGTGGTGACGGGGCCAATAACCAGGATCAGAGCCAGCTGTGAGGCATGGCAAGTGGTGGGGCCTGCGAGGCCAAGATAAGTATCTGCTGAGATATTAGGCTGGTACGAGAGCCAATGGATGGCATGGGAGCAGCCATGAGTCAAGGCCGATACTGGGATCTCCAAGGCTGGGATATTGGCCTGCCAAGTGTTTAGGCCGATGTTGGGACCAGTGTCCATCTCAGAACCTGACATAGGGCAGGGCCAGGGCTGTGTTTTCCAAGGCCAGGATTAGAGCCTGCCGAGGGGTTAGGCCAGTGCCAGGCCAATGGCCAGAATTAGAGCATGCCATGAGGCAAGGTAAGTCTTGGGTCTCCAAAGCCAATAGAAGAGCCTGCCGAGGAGTTCGGCCAGTGCTGGAGCCAATGGCCAGCATCGGAGAATGCCATGAGTCAAGGCCGCTACTGTGATCTCCGAGGCTGGGATAGGGTCTGACAAGGGTTTAGGCCGATGCTGGGGCCAGTGTCCAGCCTTGGTGCCTGACTTGAGGCAGGGCCGAAGCTGTAGGCTCACAAGCCCGAATTAGAGCCTGTCGAGGGGTAAGGCGCTGACGGGGCCAATAACCAGGATAGGAGCGGGCTGTGAGGCAGGGCCAGATGTGGGGCCTCCGAGCCCTAGATAAGGATCTGCCGAGATTTTAGGCTGCTGCCATGGCCAATGTATATATTAGGAGCCTGACATGAGTCAATGCTGCTGCTGGGATCTCTGAGGCTGGGATAGGGGCCTGCCAAGTGTTAGGCCTATTCTGGTGCCAGTGTCCAGCCTCAGATCCTGCCATAGGGAAAGGCCAGGGCTTTGTTTTTCGAGGCCAAGTTTAGAGCTGCTGAGAAATTAAGCCGGTGCCAGGCCAATGGCCAGAATCAGAGTCTGCCATGAGGAAAGGCCGGTGCTGGGACCCCTAAGCCAAACTAAGAGCCTGCCGAGAGGTTAGGCCAGTGGTGGGGCCAATGGACGGCATCAGGAGCAAACCATGAGTCAAGGCATCTATTGTAATCTCCGAGGCTTGGATAGGGCCTGCCAAGGGTTTAGACCGAGGCTGGGGCTAGTGTCCAGCCTCAGAGCCTGCCATGAGGCAACGCCGTAGCTGGGGATTAAGAAGCCCAGATTAGAGCATGCCAAGCCTTATGGTGGTGATGGGGCCAAAAACCAGGATAGGAACCAGCTCTGAAGCATGGCAAGTGGGGGGGACTGCGAGGCCAAGATAAGAATCGGCAGAGATTTTAGGATGGTGCCAGAGCCAATGGATGGCATAGGAGCCTGCCATGAGTCAAGGCCACTACTGGGATCTCCAAGGCTGGGATAGGGGCCTGCCAAGTGTTCGGGCCGATGCTGGGGTCAGTGTCCAGCTCAGAACCTGACATAGGGCAGGGCCAGGGCTGTGTTTTCCAAGGCCAGGATTAGAGCCTGCCGAGGGGTTAGGCCGGTGCCAGGCCAATGGCCAGACTCAGAGCCTGCCATGAGGCAAGGTACGTCCTGGGGCCTCCAAAGCCAATAGAAGAGCCTGCCGTGAAGTTCGGCCAGTGCTGGAGCCAATGGCCAGCATCGGAGAATGCCATGAGTCAAGGCCGCTACTGTGATCTTCGAGGCTGGGATAGGGCCTGACAAGGGTTTATGCCAATGCTGGGGCAAGTGTCCAGCCTCAGAGCCTCCATGAGGCAGGGTCGAAGCTGTGGTCTAAGAAGCCCGGATTAGAGCCTGCAGAGGAATAGAGCGCTGACGGGGCCAATAGACAGGGTCGGAGCCTGCTGTGAGGCAGGGACAGTGGTGGGGCCTCCGAGGCCAAGATAAGAATCTGCCAATATTTCATGCTGGTGCCAGGGCCAATGGATGGCATAGGAGCCTGCCATGAGACATAGCCACTACTGGGATCTCTGAGGCTGGGATAGGGCCCTGCCAAGTGTTTAGGCCGATGCTGGGGACAGTATCCATCCTCAGAACCTGCCACTGGGCAAGGCCGCGGTTGTGTTTCTGAGGCCAGGATTATAGCCTGCCAAAGGGTTAGGGCGGTGCCTGGCCAATGGCCAGAATCGAAGCTTGCCATGTGGCAAGGCCCGTGTTGGGACCCCGAAGCCAAGATAAGAGTGTGTCAAGGGTTTAGTTCCAGTGTTGGAGCCAATCGCTTGCATCAGAGAATGCCATGAGGCAAGGACGCTACTGTGATCTGGGAGGCTGGGATAGGGCCTGCCAGGGGATTAGGCCAATGCTGGGGCCAGTGTCAAGCCTCAGAGCCTGCCATGAGGCAGGGCTGAATCTGTGGTCTCAGAATCCCAGGTTAGAGCATGACGAGGGGTAAAGCAGGTGACAGGGCCAATCAGCAGGATCGGAGCCGGCTGTGAGGCAGGGCCAGTGGTGGGGCCTCCGAGGCTAAGTAAGAATCTGCTGAGATTTTAGGCTTCTGCCAGGGCCAATGGATGGCATAGGAGCCTGCTATGAGTCAAGGCCGCTACTGGGAAATCTGAGGCTAGGATAGGGGCTTGCCAAGTGTTTAAGATGAAGCTGAGACCAGTGTCCAGCCTCAGAACCTGCCATAGGGCAAGGCCGGGGCTGTGTTTTTCGAGGCCAGGATTAGAGCCTGCCGAGGGGTTAGGCCGGTGGTGGGGCCAATGGCAGGCATCGTAGAATGCCATGAGTCAGGGCCACTACTGTAATCTCCGAGGTTGGGATAGGGCCTGCCAAGGGTTTAGGCCGATGCTGGGGCTAGTGTCCAGCCTCAGAGCCTGCCATGAGGCAGCGCCGTAGCTGTGGTATCAGAAGTCCGGATTAGAGCCTGCCAAGCCTTAAAGCAGTGATGGGGCCAATAACCAGGATCGGAGCCGGCTGTGAGGCATGGCAAGTTGTGGGGCCTGCGAGGCCAAGATAAGTATCTGCCGAGATTTTAGGCTGGTACGAGAGCCAATGGATGGCATGGGAGCCTGCCATGAGTCAAGGCCGATACTGGGATCTCCAAGGCTGGGTTATTGGCCTGCCAAGTGTTTAGCCCGATGCTGGGACCAGTGTCCATCTCAGAACCTGACATAGGGCAGGGCCAGGGCTGTGTTTTCCAAGGCCAGGATTAGAGCCTGCCGAGGGGTTAGGCCAGTGCCAGGCCAATGGCCAGAATTAGAGCATGCCATGAGGCAAGGTAAGTCTTGGGTCTCCAAAGCCAATAGAAGAGCCTGCCGAGGAGTTCGGCCAGTGCTGGAGCCAATGGCCAGCATCGGAGAATGCCATGAGTCAAGGCCGCTACTGTGATCTCCGAGGCTGGGATAGGGTCTGACAAGGGTTTAGGCCGATGCTGGGGCCAGTGTCCAGCCTTGGTGCCTGACTTGAGGCAGGGCCGAAGCTGTAGGCTCACAAGCCCGAATTAGAGCCTGTCGAGGGGTAAGGCGCTGACGGGGCCAATAACCAGGATAGGAGCGGGCTGTGAGGCAGGGCCAGATGTGGGGCCTCCGAGCCCTAGATAAGGATCTGCCGAGATTTTAGGCTGCTGCTGTGGCCAATGTATATATTAGGAGCCTGACATGAATCAATGCTGCTGCTGGAATCCCCGAGGCTGGGATAGGGGCCTGCCAAGTGTTAGGCCTATTCTGGTGCCAGTGTCCAGCCTCAGATCCTGCCATAGGGAAAGGCCAGGGCTTTGTTTTTCGAGGCCAAATTTAGAGCTGTTACCTGGGCAGGTTTGGCACATTCCTGCAATCCCAATACTCAGGAGACTGAGACAGGAGGACCACAGGTCTGAGGCCAGCCTCAATGTTGTAAGCCTTCAGGAATTCAGTGAAGCCCTGTTTCAAAATGAAAAAGTGCTGGGGTATGGCTCAGCAGTAGAAGGCCGTTGAGTTCAGTCCCTAGTAAAACAAATGCGCGCACACACGCACACACAATTATTTCAATATATGATCAATAGAAAAAATACTGCCAAGTATTTCACGTTCTGTTTTTCATCCCAAGTCTACAACGTTCTGTGTTCACACCTGTGCAGCTCGGTCAGGACTGGCTTCACTTCCTAAGCCCATCACCATGCGTGGCTGGTGGCCAGTGACCACTGCCCTGACAGTGCAGGTCAAGAGTGGCTGGTGCAAAGCGAGTTACCTCCTTTCTCTGGTGAATCTGACAACCCAGCAAACAGCTGGAAAATCACGTGTGCAGCTGCAGAGTACACTGGCCAGAAAACACCTTGGGATGTTTTGGCAAATGAAAGTTAAAAACAGGAAGCTCACTTTTTGCTTTGCAATGGTTTCCACATGACAGCTTAAATCAGTTTTCTGTTTTGTGTGCGTGAGGGCAGAGGGGAAGACACAAAGGTGTCGGCCTGCGTTTTCTCTTAGCTGCAATGTGTCTGCACTCAGAAGCTGCGTAGAGGTTGCTGGGTGCCCTCCACCTCCTGGAAGTTGGCACTGGGCGTGGTGGCCACACCACAGCCTCCACTTACCCTATAAACACCCTGATGGTTAGAGCCACCTCCTCCACCACAGCAAGGCACCAACACAGGGTGTGTGATGCTGTCTCACAGAACCCCATTGTTCCACTCAAATGCAGCTTCCTTGAGCGATAAGAAGATGCTTGTAGTCCCAGTGCTTGCGAGGCTGAGAGTGGAGGATCGCGGTTCACGCACAGCCTCGGCAACCTAGTGAGGCCTCTGCAACTTAGACTCGATTTCAAAATAAAGAATAAAATTGGGCTGGCGGTGTAACTCAGAGGTAGAATGCCCCTGGGTTTAATCCCTTGTACTCCACACACACACACACACACACACACACACACACACACACACACGGAAAGAAAGAAGAATCTAGAAAGGCTGTGCCTTTGTGGCAGCCAGCCTCATCATGCACCTGGTGGGGGTCCTTCTCACTCAGTGAAACACTGTTGACTTGCCACTGTTGCAGCCCACCCATCTGTTTGCTGGGGAGATGCCAGCTGGTGCTTCGAAGTCACCATTCCCTGTGGAAGCATGTGGGTTTCTTCCAGCTGAGGCTGTTTTGCAGCCCAGAGTGGCCTGGCTGGCTGATGCCACCACTGTCTCCCCATCAGCCCTCCCCTTGACCTATCAGCCACGGACCCAGATGCTGTGGGCATCTGAACGCTTATTCCTCTGATAGAGGGACATGATGCCCTTTTGCCCTGCATTCATGGCAAAAGGGCATCAAGTAGTTCTTCCTACTAATTGTCCATATAATTGCTTCTAGGTGTTCACTTCAAATGGCCCCACGGCGATCATGCCCACGTGGTTCTGCTCGTGAGCCTGGTTCTCACACGTAGGTGAATTTGATGAGGGTGGACAGGTACGTGCTGGGAAGCAGGAAAGGGGGCCTTGGGATTCCTGGGTCAGGGAGCCCTGTGCATGGCCCCGCACAACCAGGGCTCCTCTGGGGTCCAGGGATTTAGGAAACTAGCCTCCTGAATGTCATCCCAGCCGCCTGGGGGCCCGCAGGACTCCGTCATCTCGCAGACAGTGGAGGACTTCTGCACCAGTTCACACCTGCGCCACAAAGCCCTTGGCTTCAGCCACAGGTTACCTCATCCCAGCTTAAAGGCCGGTGGTAGGAAAGTACAGGTTACCTCATCCCGGCATAAAGCTGTTGTGGGAAAGCTCAGGATATAGACGGCGTTGCCTGGCTAACTCCGGGCGACAGTGGGAGAAGAGCCCTGCTCTCTGTTGGGGGCCTGTCCAGCTCCCCTGGCATCCCCACCCGCTGTGGGCAGCTGGCCAAGCCAGCCCACGTGGTCCCCTGCCTCTGCCTGGCAGGCAGTGTTGAGAAGCCCTAGAACAGTCCATCCCCAAGCAGAACCCCTGGGTGAGGAGCCTAGCCTAGACAAGCCCCGATTTCCTTCCTCGGTTCCCTTTTCCTGTCTCCCTCCTTTTGTGTGCATGTGTGTGGCACTGGGACTGAATCCTGGAGCACTCCACCTCTGGAGCACTCCACCTCTGGAGCACTCCACCTCTGGAGCACTCCACCTCTGGAGCACTCCACCTCTGGAGCACTCCTCCACCTCTGGAGCACTCCTCCACCTCTGGAGCACTCCACCTCTGGAGCACTCCACCTCTGGAGCATACCCCCGGCTCTTTGCATTTTCCCTTACAACCATCTCACTAGGTTGCTGAGAGTCTTGCTCCTTCTTAAGGCTGTCCTCCAAACTGTGATCCTCCTATCTCAGCCTCCCAAGTACTGGAATTATAGGCATGTGCCACCTCATCTGGCTTACCCTCCTGTTTTGGTCCGGCATTGTGTTTGGTCATTGAATCCCTGATTCAGAAGCCCCACACCTCCCCATCGTGGCAGAAGTGTGAGGTTGCTCGGGGGCTCCTCGAAGGCCTCTGTCCAAGCTGTGGGTTAGTCACCATTCTGGGAGGAGCTGGATTCTCATCCAGCTCCAGTGGGCTGCGGGCCGTACCTCCAGCATCCCATGGCAGCTGACACTGCCCACTGCTTCTGTCACCAAAGAGGGCAGCCTCCCTGGGGACGGTGGCCTGCCCTGCTCACTTCCTTTCTGGCCCCCGGCTCTGGCCCAGCTGCCCCATCCAGCCAGCTCCCCTGGCAGGTGGCACTGACCTTCCACCCCCAAGGGCGCTGCAGCTCAGAGCCTATGGCTGATTCTGGTTGTAGGTGTGCAGGAGAGACTTTTCTGCCCAGAGAAGGGAACCCAGTGTAGCGCCGTCCCCGCCCCCTGCCTCCCTCCCCAGGCTGGGTCAGCACCCATTGCTCCCACCTGTGAGAACAGCCACTTAGCCTCTACCACCTGCGTGACTGCCATTACCCAGCGTGCTTTGCAGGGAAAGCCTGTTTGTGGGTTTCTCCGCACACAGTGTCCTGCTCTGGCTCCCGCAGGGTGTGCCCGAGGACCTACTGTTCTTCTACGAGCACCTCCGGAAGGGCAGTGGGGTCTTTTGCATGGACCAGAGCCTGCTCCTCTACCGCTACCACCCGCACGCGACCACGCACTCCTTCCTTGAGTAAGTAGGTAGTGTCAGGTCCCGGGAGCCTCTGGGGAAGTGGAGGGCACAAGTGCGGTCAGGTCGTTTGTGGGGGTGCCGGCATGGCTGAGCCAGGCTGTGTGTGGGGATGCCGGCATGGTCCAGCACCAGAATGTATTGGGGCACAGGTGTGATGAGGGCTAGGTTGTGTGCGGTGCAGGCACCATCCATTGGGGAGGTGTGGGGCACAGGTATGGTTGGGGCCAATGGATGTCCCACTGCAGGTGGGGTGCAGGGTGCAGAGGGTGCTGTGTGCTCCTTGGGGAGTTCCTTCAGGGCCTGCTGGAGCCTTCCCACAGGGACTGGGATGCTCCAGGATGAAGCCAAGTGTCCCATCCCTCTATGTGAAAGCAACGGAGCTCACCCCTCCCAGCCTTTGGAGGCCTCCTGATAAGCAGTGAGGCCTGGGTGGGGGTGTCCTTGCACGTGGAGGAGGGGCTGCCATCCTCCCCTAGAAAGTCTCAGCAAGGAGTGCCCAGCTTGGGTGGCCATAAGGCCACAGCCTCCCCTCCCCCTCCTCGCTGCCCCCGAGATGTGGGTTGGGTCCCTGCTCTGGGGCCAGCGAGGTGCGAGGGCCACAGAGTGACACCAGTAAGGATGAGCTTATAGCCTCTCAGTCTGTCTGCCCACCCAGCCAAGCAGCACTGGCCTGGGCATCTCAGGTGCCCCAGTTGCTTGTTGTCAGGAGGCTGCCTGCTGCTGCGGGGGGCTGGGCAGCCTGCCCGGGCTTGTGCTTGTGATTTGGGGAGTAGCATCGGCTCCCCGCCTGACTGGGGCAGGGTTGAGGCTGAGCAGGAGCCCTCACTGCTGGTGTGAGGTGCAGCACAGGGACCTATCTCACAGCGTCCACAGCCTTCGTGCTATTCACAGTGAAGACTGAGCCGCGTAACTTGCCATTGTTTAGTTCTGTATTGCTAGCTATAGCGGCATTGGGGTGCCCTGCTGGGCTCAGTGCTCAGGCTCCCTGAGGCTGACTGAGTGCTAGTGGGACCCACACACCGGGGAAAGGGCCCTCAGAGGACCGCAGAGCCCCAGAGGTGTGCACCCCTCACAGCAAAGCACAGTGCATGGATCTGCACTCAGAGGGATGGCCCGGCGAGCCCACAGAGTGGGACTGCAGCGCTCCTGATCCCGATAGGATAAGCAGGTGAATCTAATCGTGAGAAGGTTAAGCAGTGCTGTTAACCAGCTTGACTTGCGCCTACAGGGTGATGCACTGGGCTGCAAAATACATGTTCTTCTCAAGCCAGTGCTATAGAATGTTCTGGATGGTAGGCAAGTCTGGATAGATCTTTAAAGGCATGGCCTCATACAGGCATGCCACGTTCACTGCCTTGTCTGTTCGTGCGTCTCTGATGGGGGATGGGAGCCTGTGTGGCTCTGGGCAGGAGGCACTCCCTTCTCAGCTCAGCGGCTCCACGTCTGGGTAGGCTTCCTGGCTCACAGACAGCTGTCTCACATGCCACAGGGGCATGGGCATTCCTCGTCACCACCAAGGCCCCATGTTCTAATATTGTGGGGGGATTTCAATATGTGGACTTTTTTTCAGTACTGGTGTTGGAACCCAGGGGATTTTACCTCTGAGCTATGCCCCAGCCCTATTTTTCATTCTTTATTTTGAAACAGGGTCTCTGGGTTGCAAAGGGCCTAAGTTGCTGAGGCTGTCTGAAAACCCGTATCCTCCTCTCTTAGCCTCCCAATTACTGGGATCTCAAGCATGTGCCACCACGCCCAGCTCAATATGTGGATTTTGATGGGACAGAAGCATTTGTTCTACAGCACCTACACAGAATTAGGAATTTTGTGACATCTTGATACTCAAAATATTTGGAAATTAAGCAGCCAAGGAAGAAAAATCACTAAGGAAATTTGAAAAAAAATAATAACAAGTCAGGAGTGGTGGCGCACATTTGTAATCCCCGTGCTTGGGAGGCAGAGACAGGAGGGTCGCGTAGGTTCAAAGCCAGCCTCAGCTACTTAGTGAGGCTTTCAGCAACTTAGTGAGACCCTGTTTACAAATGAAATATAAAATAGGTCTAGGAGCATAGCCTGGAGGTAGAAAACCTCTGGGTTCCATCTCCAGTATCACTAAAAAAAAGAAAAAAAAGAAAAGAAAGAAAAAAATAATAGCAAAATATTTATGACTAGCTAATAGAGTTAACAGCATCATTTTGTAGATTTAAAAGCTTATTTTTTGTGTAGTACTGGGAATTGAAACCAGGGACATTCTACCTCTGAGCTACACCCCAACCCTATTTTATTATTTTTAAAATTTTGAAACAGAGTCTCACTGGGCTGAACCTAGGATCCTCCTGTCTCAGGCTCCCTAGTACTGGGATTACAGGAGTGCACCACGATGCTTGGCTAAAAGCTTATTGTATAAAAAAGAACATTAAATAGTTGTCTAATTATCCATCTTAAAAAGTTAATAAAGAAGCTGGGCATGGTGGTGTACACTTGTAATCCCAGTACTTGGGAGGCTGAGACAGAAGAATTGCAGGTTCTCAGCCAGCTTCAGCTACTTAGGCCCTATTCAACTCAGACCATGTTTCATTTATTTATTTATTTATTTATTTATTTATTTATTTATTTATTTATTTATTTGTGGTACTGGGGTTCCTGGAAGCCCTTCTACCTCCGGGCTACACTCCCAGACCAATTTTTACATTTTTATGTGGAAACAGAGTCTCCTAAGCCAGCGCGCACGGCTGGCTTCGAGTCTACGTGATCCTCCTCTCTCTGCCTCCCAAGCATGGGGATTACAAGCGTGCGCCACCACACCCGGAGTGACCCCGTTTCAAAATAAAGAATAAAAATAGGGCTGGGGGTGTGGCTCAGAGGTGCCCCTGGGTTCCATCCCCAGTACTGCAAGAACAAACGAAAGGTTATAAGGCAATAGCAAAGTGGGCGTCAAACAGATAGGAAGAACTGGGAGAGGAAGATGCTGAAGTAGGAGTAGAAACTGGAGAGCCAGGAGAGAAAAGCAGCAACACCAAGAGCTGCCTATCTGAAGCAAGCCTACTGCTTGAAGAGCCCTACAGTTCAGGTGGAAACAGATGAAATCTAATAAAAATAGGCCAAATACTTGGACAGACATGGCAGCTCATAAAGAAAGAGATGCGTGGTCAGTGATCAACTGTAAAAGTACCATGATTAATAGTGTCAGGAAGTAGGCGACACGGCCCTGGAGTGGCCGGGGTGAACTCTGGCCATTCCAAGTGGCACCAAGGGTGGAGCCCCGCGCCGTCGCACACTGTGCTCAGGGGTGAAGTGCTCTTGGCAAACTGTCGGCTTGCTTTCTTTCTTTCTTTCTTTCTTTCTTTCTTTCTTTCTTTCTTTCTTTCTTTTTCTTTCTTTTTTTGGTGGTACTGAGGTTCTTGGAAGCCCTTCTGCCTCCAGGCTACACTCCCAGACCTATTTTATATTTTTTTATTTATTTGGAAACAGGGTTTCTTAAGCCAGCGCAGCTGACTACAAACCCGCATGATCCTCCTGTCTCTGCCTCCCAAGCGTGGGGATTACAAACGTGCCCACGCCCGGCTCAGCTTTCTTTTTAACCAATATAATCGATACCTACCTTAACTGCAGCCTTACCACCACTGGTTGTGTATCATTTCTCAGCATATCCCCACTACTAATTAGGGCTACGCTATAGCGTACTGGTAGAGTGCTTGCCGAGGCTGTGTGAGGCCCTGGGTTCCATCAAAACACCACACAAAAAAATAGTCAGGAACTTCATTTGAAAAACACCCCGAATGTCCATCTCCAGGGGGTGATAAATTTTACTGAAGTGGAAAGGACCCTAACAACAAAAGAAAGAATCTGTTTATGCGCAGAACAGGGCTGAGGCGACAGCACTGGGGCGGCGAGAAAGGCCGTGCTGCTCACCCTGCAGCAGGCAGAGCTAATGCACGGGCAAACGGACGGGCGGGCGGAACAAGTCCCAGGGGTCCCAGGACAGCATCTGGGCTGCGACCTGCACAGTGTGGGCAGTCATCTTTGTGAATTGTAACCTACATGCTGAAAATACACACGCTGCACTCCATACGTTATACCTTCAGGAGGAGGGTTTGAGTGCTGAAAACTGCTTCTGCCAGGAAAGGGCCCTCCCACCGCCCACAGTGGGTCTGGAGGCTGGGTGGTGAGTGGCGTCACAGCCTCAGTGGCCGCCACACTCTAAATAAATAGGCAGCCAAAGTGAGCGATACTGTCTCCTGCAGGTGCAGAAATGAAATACAGAAACAAGCGTGCAAATCTGAGTTGGACGCTGGAGCATGGCTGTAACCCCAGTACTTGGGAGGCTGAGACAGGAGGACCACAGGTTTGAAGACAACCTCAGCATCTTAGACGGTTGCAGAACAAAAAATGTAAAAGGCTAAGGGTAAAGCCGGGTATGAAGGTGCATACTTGTAATCCCAGCACTTGGGAGGCTGAGACAGGAGGATCACGCAGTTTCGAAGCCAGCCACAGCTACTTAGTGAGGCTCTCAGCAACTTAGTGAGACCCTGTTTCCAAATAAAACATAAAATGGGTCTGGGAATATAGCCCTGTGGTAGAAAGCCTCTGAGTTCCACCCCCAGTACCACCAAAAATAAAAAAATAAATAAAAAATAAATAAAGGGCTAAGGGTATAGCCAGAGATAAAATGTTCTGGGTTCAGTCCCCAGCAGCACACATAGACGCATTCACGCACGCATGTACACACACACACACACACACACACACACACACACACACACATGCGCGTGTGCGCACACACAGGCACAGATCTATCACTGTATCTTCCTGTTAATTTGCTTTTTATTATTTTATTTATTTATTTATTTTGTGGGTCTGGGGATGGAACCCAGGGGCATTTGACCTCCGAGCTACAACCCCTGCCCTATTTTTTTTATCTTTATTTTGAAACCAGGTCTCACAGAGTTGCAGAGGACCTCACTACATAGGTGAGGCTCTCCGCAAACTGTGATCCTCCAGGTCTCAGCCTCCTGAATGCTGGGATTACAAGTGTGTGTCACCACGCCAGGCTTATCTGCTTTTTAAAGAAGGCAGCTTTCCAGGGTGTGCTGAGTGACCTTTCTGAAGAAAGGACAGTAAGCCAACTAATTTTGGGAACCCATACTCTAGAATTTCTTTGGCGGAACCCCAAGGCCACATCTGGGGAGGTGTCGGGGGCAAGGTCCTTCCCGCAGTGGTCTGTAAGGCAGAGCCGCCTGGCTGATGACCACTATACCCAGCTGCAGCCATCCTGCAGGGACCAGGCAGCAGGCAAGCTGAGGACTTCACTCTGGCCTCAGCCTGCGCCTGTAGGGAGAAAGCCTTTGTGTGCAAAACTCTCTTTTTGGTCATTGCAACTTAAGGCTTAGCCTCCCACAACACAAAATAAGTGATCTAATGCGAGTTTCTGTATGGGATTAAAGTCTGAGCTGAGAGCAGCAACACCTCACAGGGCAACAAATCTTAATTATAACCTCGGGCTTGCCAAAGAGTTGTGTTCACCTAACCCTCTATCAGAAGTCTCTGCAGGAGACGCCTGGATTCTCTCCTCTTTAAGTTGAGGATGATCTCCATTATATCTTCTCGAATTTTGTTAGACATACCACAGACATCCAAAAAAACTTAAAGGAATAACGTCTTTGAGGAAATAAACATCACCCATGCTAGAAACCCCCTGTGCCCGGCATTCATCATTTCATCCATTTCTTTGAACTTTCACCCTATATGTGTTTCTCACTACACAGAAAGTCTGACCTCTGTGTAGGCAAGTGAATGGCAGCGCACTGTCTGGACTCTCTCTGTAAGGGCTTTTTTGCCCACCATTATGGCTGAGATCTGTGTGTGTAGATGCACATGGCCATAAACCATTCGTTTTCAATACCACGAGGCAATGGGTTAGTCCTCAGTGCTGGGGAAGGAGTGCAGGCCCGTCTGCCTGTCTCTCCTGCCACAGGAGAGGCAGCAACAGGGCCTTTTTTTGTAGCAGAGACCAGGCTGCACTGGACTTGGAACCTACCTGCACCTGGCCTTTGGTGTCTGGCCTCCTGTAAACTACCCAGGTTTTACACTATAGCAGTGCAGACAAAGGTAGATGCCTG